>NC_092478.1:10785833-11419166 GCF_047495875.1 Pithys albifrons albifrons
TTGCTGTTACTGTAAGTCTGTATCTTCTGATGGCAAGACCTCTGGTGTATTATAAATTTGCAATCAGGTACCCCACGGGATGTGAGATGAGGGAAAATGTCAGTCTTAACAGTGTTTAAATCCCTCCTGCCGCTGAACTGCAGCCTCTTTCAAATTAGGTCCTGTTGGCAAAATCAGATAAAGAGATGGAAATAAATGATGTGAACAAAGGTCATCAAAGAGTATCATTTAAATTGTTATTGACTGTGGGCACAAAAAAAAAAAGCACAGCATGAAAACATACTTAATAAGAGGAGATAATAGGACCATGGAGACAAGTCTTTTTGATTCAGAGGAAAAACATCAAACAGTTGGGGTGTTTGTCTATGCTTTTTCATCTGGTTTACAGGTAAGGGGGAGATTAATGCAGAACATATTTCACAGACCAGGCCAATCACTTTGATATGCCATATGCACTAACATCAGAGGTTATTTGTTCAGCCTGTATTGCAAGAGAAGGGACCAAACCTGTTGCTGTTGAAGGGACTTCCGGGATCTCACAGTAGTCTAAAAATATTTAACAGAGTTGCCAAAGAATCCAAGTGAAAAAAACCCTTTTTTTGATGGTGGCTCCTCCAGCCTTATGTAGTGATCTCCAAGTCATGGAGGGCTAAGAGACAAGGAAGGAAACACATATGTCCCAGTCATGGCTCCTAAAGATTTGACTTGCAGGTTTAGGGAGCAAAATATCTGATTGGCTGCTTCTCTCAGTGAGCTGGTTCCACAGGTGGGCTGAAAGGAGGGTGGAATTTGAAAACTGGACTAAATTGTTTGGAGATTATTGCTTTTTTTAATCTCCAGCCTCAGAGCACAAACATTGATCTGATCAGGGCAGGAGCTGATCCAAGCCATGACATACCAAACCAACAGGAAGCTGGACCTGATGGTTCTTGTGGGTCCCTTCCAACTCAGGATATTCTATGATTAAATGAACAGTGCTTTCTTTCTCCCTTCCCACTTCCCCCTGTTATTGCTAAATCACATTCTACACTCCTAAACTCTTTGGAGAAAAATTACATAAACATTGCTTTAGGTTCCTCATTGTGGCCTTCCACTACCTCAATGGTGCTTATAAAAAGGAGGGAGAGGGACTTCTGGGGACTACATGGACAGATAGTGATAGGACAAGGGGGATGATTTTAAAGTGCCAGAGAGCAGGATTAGATTGGATATTAGGAAGGAATCCTTTCCAGTGAGGGTGCTGAGGCCCTGGCACAGGTTGGGCAGAGAAGCTGTGTCTGCCCCATCCCTGGAAGTGTCCAAAGCCAGGTTGGATTTGGAGCAACCTGGTCCAGCGGAAGGTGCCCCTGCCCATGGCAGGGGTTGGAAGGAGATGATCTTTAAGGTCCCTTCCAACCCAAACCATTCTGTGATTCTGTGATTCTATGACATTTTGGAAGAGCTTGTGGGACTTCTCTCCTTTGCTGAAAGTGATGTCCAGCAGCCTGGATACAGGGGATAAAAGGTACTGGGGTACCTCACTAGTTGTGCTGATGGAGCACAGTTATGATTGCACCACTTCAGGGATTCCTCATCCTTGCTCTGAGCCACCAGGAGAGCTCTGCTGTCCTAGAGGAGCAAACTGCTTTTCCTCAATTTTAAGCAGGGGCAGGTCAGGTGTGCAAATTTTCTTTTCAGTCGACACACACCAGAGGATGCAGAATGGCCCAAGGTTTGCCACAGTCCATTGTTGACTCAGGAAGATGTCACCAGAAATGGAAAGGCAACAATGAAGAGAAAATAAAGTCCTGCTGGGGAGAATATCTGGCATTGTGGTCTGGCTGTTAATGAACCAGTGAAATCACTCAGTGCTGTTGAGGGTACAGCCCCTAGAAAAGACAAGAATAGCCATTCAAGCCAGGCTTTGTAATATTTGTCCTCTCTTCCCCAGGATAGATTAGGCATTTGTTTCCACAGCTTGTCTGTAAATACTTACATCTATTTGGGAAATAGGTCCAACCTAGGAGATGAGCTAGGGGCTTGGGAGACCTTCTAATCTGGTCACAACAGGACTCCAGAGCAAATGCCTTTGTAACATGGAGGCACATTCAGCCTTGGATGTGATCAAAGGAGCAGGGCCCATTTGTCCTGCTAAGAGAGGACTGTGGAAGCAACAGAATTTGAATAGTGCATTTTTGAATGACACATAAACTGGAAAAAAGACCACCATGAGACAGGGACACTCATCTCTGGACTGGACTCAGCTTGACACAGCTCACCCCTGTTGAGTCCCATCACTACATTTGACAGTATTAACCTGAGGCTGCAGAGACCTTGATGAGATGCACAGCTCCTGAACCACCAGGGAGCCAGGCTTGCAAGAAGGCTGTGATCTGAGATGCCACTTGAGCAGCACCTCAGCAAATCACAGAGGCTTTTCTTCCAGAGGTTGTAGAAAGATGCCACTTCCTCTTGTTTTACCTACAAAGACAATGGGGAAAGTGTTTGGCTTTTCAAAGGCTAACCTGGATGATGACAAGAGTTTGTGACATGGGAACTTGTTATTCAGAAAGACTAAATAAAAGCCTTTTCATCTTGAAAAATAAGGAGTACTGCTGCTCTATAGCAGGATGAGACTCACCTGCCAGGCAGTAGCTGTGCTCCCCCTGAACAGATTGCAGCAAAGATGAATGCACTGGCTTGGAAAAGCTGTTTCCTGAGACTTTTGTGGCCAAACATTCGATTTTCCTTCAGGAGTGGCAGTTTCATGTTCTGTCTCTGGCAACCAATAACACAGACAAGTCTTTCCTTTCTGCCCTGGGATGCTATTCCAGAAAACACAGGTGGATTAAACCAGGCATTTTACAGCCAGGTATGTTGCAGTAACCCAGTTCTGGCAGGGAGGTAGATGCACTCACTGGTCACACATTACCAAGTGATTTGGGAGGCTCTTCTCATGCAGAGTCCTACCACCAAACACAGCACCAGGGGCCACAGCCATGTTCCATCCGAATTTTACCCCCTGCAACCTCTTGCTTTGTAAAATGAGGAAATGCTTCTTATCCTGTTGTGTTTACAGGGAATATAAACCCTTCCCTGTGAGTCTGCATCCTAAATGTGCATGGCTCCTGTCACAGCAAGCTGCATTTGAGCACCTCCAGGCTACAACATAACACAAATGGTGGTAAAGACATTGCGCCTGGAGTATGAAAAGAGGTTAAGTTGGAAGGAGAGAGGTTACAATGGAGATGTGAAGTTGTTTTCTTGCCCTTCAGGGCCATGTCTACATGAGCCAATTTAATACCTATTACTACAAGTATTAGTGCAGACAAGGCTTAGGGATCTCCATGGAGCCAAATTACATCCCTGAGCTGGCATTTCTTTTTCCATCCTCCATCTCTAATGCCTGAATCATGCACTCATCAAGGGGGATATGTCCTTTTTCATTGTCTCAGCCTCCTGAGGGTTTTAAAGCCCAAATGCCTGCCAAAATAAACTGTCTGTGGCTGCCATACAGCAAAGTGTCAGGAAATGTTGCCTCAGCCTTTGCACCAGGGCCATGCTGATAATGCTGTGGGTGGTAGGGCTGGGAAGGTACAGAGGCTTCCAAGTGTGAGTCTGAACACTTCAACAGGGGGATAAGGAAGCCCCCAGCTGAGCCACTGATGGGTGTCCAGCTCCCAGGTGTCACAGAACCCACAGGATAGGGCAGAGGAGTTTTTAGAGCCTGTCTATCAGTTTTACTCCAGCAGTAACTATATATAAAGGGACCAAGTCACCTCCACAGTGGCTCTGCTGGGCACTCTTGAATGTGCCTTCATTACAGCAGTCCACTCAGATAGCCAGATGAGGTGAGGAAGGACAAGCCACACATCTCCAGTCTTTCCACAGCTACCCTGCCTGCAGATAATGGGACCTGCTGCAGACAGCTCAAATATTTTCTCTGCACAGAGGCCATCAGAGTAGAGAGTTCAGCACTCCTGAAACATGGGGCAAAGGGTTTAAAGCACTGACCAGGGGCTGCTTAAGAGCAGTCAGCAGGAAGCATTTGGCTCAGGGCCTGGATTGAATTTAGTCTGTCTGAGCCATGGCTGTGCCCATAGCTCACTGCCCAGCAGCTCCTGTGGGACCTCCTGGGAACAGCTCAGGATTAGCCCAGTCCTCTCTGCAGAAGGCAGGACTGCTGTGCCAAGAGCTTGACAAAGTGGTGCTCAGAGTGGGAAGTACAAACTTGCTGAGGGATGGAAGATGCAAAGTGACTGCTTGCTGCTATGCAGGAACCAGTCTCCTGGAGCCCCATAGGTCACCTCCAGTCTTCTAAAAAATGTTTTTAATGACTCATATCATGTCCTTCAGATAAGGCTTTAAACCAGGCTCCCTGGAGGGTATTGAAGTGGAAGTTTAAGGCTGCACAACACCTTTTCAAAAGCAGAAAGGATACAGCAGTGCTGGAGCAGAGTCAGAGGCACCACCTCATTCTCTTCATCAAGCAAGCTGAAGCAGCACACTCTGTGCCAGAACTGCTGCTGACACCATGAGAGGCACAGCTCCCTGCTTGGTCCCTGAGCACAGGCAGCTCATGCAAAGGTAAAGCATGTCTTATTTGTGAGAGGCTTCCTCAGGAGACATGGCCCTCATCTTATTCCCAGGTTGTTTTGTCTTCTGTAGCATTGGGCGGGCACAGGGACATTTGAGAAATGCAACAAGTCCCCCTCAGCTGAACACAGCTGTGTTTGGATAAAGGCTTTCTGAATAAACCAGGAATTTCCACTGCAGGAGACATGATTTCTTCTCTGAGGAGATATGCTGCATCTGTGAGCACTGGGTATTATTCAAACACTTCAAATAGATGTCCCCAAAGCACCAGGAGGACTGTGGGTGCCATTCATTCAGCAGGCACCATCAGTCCTTGCCCCTCCTCCACTCCCCAGCAGCACAGAGCCAGAGCAAATAACAGCAGTAATGCGAGGCTGTAAACTCTGGAAGAAAGCAGACATCTGTTGCCCATCAGATATTACACCTTGGTGACCATGCAGCTCAGGAAGTATGAAAGTGATTACTTATACTTTGACAGCATGGCTGCAGCACATAAATGGGGAGCTTTGTACAGCAGACTGGAAAGGAAGAGCTGAGAGAAGTCACCATTTCAGCTGCGAGGATGTGTCCATGTTACTCCTATTGTTGCAGTGAGACAGTCATGGCAGAACAGCTGCAGGTTGATAAAGAGCATATGGACCATCTCAGGTAGCCTTGATTTCACCTGGGTGTCATTAATCAGCATCTGCTGCAGTGCTGGGGGCAGCTCAACATCCCACAGGGAGCACACAAAGTCCTTGGAGGGGGTTGTATCTGCAGCATCAAATCTCCAGTGCCAAGACAAACATTGTGTTGACATATCCAAGACCTACTAGACTTACTTATGTTCAACACCATAGACAACCCTTTCTTTCCCCTTGTTCACCTCTCTTACTGCCCAAAGACTGCAAGTCAGTACTTTTGGATCACATCTAGGCAGACTGAAATATCTCCCCTTGAACTATTGAACACAAGCCCCCAGTTCATTTTTCTGCTGTGGCAGCAGAAGGGGCTCAGAGAAAAGTGAGCAAAACCAGGCATGGAGAAGACCAAAAGGATGGGAGACCTTTTAGCATGGACAGTTTATGGACATGAAGAATCTGAGTAAGTGAATATTGTGGAAGCCAGAAATTTTTCTGATTTTTTGATACAAAAGCAATGAAGTTTTCACTGGAGCTGGGGAGAGGGATGAAAAAAAAATTCATGGTATCAGATTAATCCATTTTTGTATCTTCTTCTGAAGTAGCTGGAGATTGCAAGTCTTCAAGGGAAAAACCCAGACTAGAAATCTGCACCAGCAACATCTCTGTTTTTATGCAAAGAACTCTGGTCTAGTTTAAATAGAGGCCCCAAGGCTAAACGTCTCATCCCACTGTTCAAACTCTCTGAAATAAGACTTGAATGATGCACAAATAAGACAAGTTTCACATCTCATTTTTCTTCCCCCAGTCTCCTCTCAGGAGGAGACAGATGTAAAACAACCCCTGCAATTCCAGCCAAGACCTTGCTCTTTTGCAGGCTCAGGAACAGGGATTAACCCCCTCCGTCTTCTGGAAAGATCTTGGGACAGAACTTTCTGGTAGATGGTATCACCCTCACAGCTGATTCTGCCTTTGCTGAAGCTGGACCACAAGGACAGGGCTTAGAGGGAAGGTTCAGGTCCCTGGGTCCCTTTTCTTGGTGCCAGCTCTGTCAGTTCCAGCAGATGCAACACAGAGGACACAATGAGATACACATGTGGAAATCAGGTGTCTGGTCCAAGCAAGTCTGAATTACGGGTTGCTGACATGAAACCATAACAGCCCTGGATCATGCACCATTGGTGCTTAAGCACCTATCTTTAAAGAAATGGAAAAATTGAGGTTTTATCCACCCACTTCTATAGCGAAGTTTCTCAATCTGTAGGTTTTTTTCTTCCCTGCATCACCCTACCCCAAGCTCTGCAAATCTACACCTGTGTTCTTCAGGTCCTTCTCCAGCTAATTGTCTATAAACATTCAAATTGTGACTTGCAACTCAAACTTTTTCACAGGCTTTAGGGGAGTATTAAATGGGAAATTCTAAAACTAAATTATAGTTTCTCACTGCAAGTGTTTTTTTAAAAAATGTATGTCTGCTTCTAATTAGAAAGAAAAATAAAAGTCTCACAGTTCACTATGGTTTCCCTTCTTTCTACCCACCATATGCAGGCTTATGCCAAATCCTCACGGGGAATAGAGCAACAGAACTCCCCTCAGCTGGTGCATTTACACCAGTGGGCTCTGGCAGAGGATCTGGCCAGGCCATTGCCTGGATGAGCTTGAAAAATCTCTGCAGAAGATTCCCCATCTCTCCCTCTCCAGGCAGCTCAGGTTCCTGTTGAGCATCTCACACCTCTCTGCCGGGAATGTGTGATTTATTTGGCAGCTGGACTTTCCCTCCTGGGGAGCTTCCTAATAGATCCGTGAAAGCAAAGGTTATGTGGAGGCAGCTCCAAGGATGAAGTCATTGGCTTTGCTGTGAGACCAGAGCTTTTAGCCAAGCCTGATGGTTTCAATAAAGAGAAGCTCATGAGCCTGTGCTTGTCCAGGCAGGATGAGTGTTGTGCTGCAGTGCCAGGTGAGGCTGAGAAGGGAGGGCAGCACCCCCTGCACAGCCTGGCAGGGGACAGCCACCTGCCTGCAGTGACAGGCACTTCTGAGCTCCTGCAATTGCGTGTCAGACTTGATTACTCTGGGGATTTAAGGCACCAAAGCCATCTCTAACCCTCCGTGTGGGCAGGCAGCCCAGTCCCTCCCATGCCCAAGCCTGGCACGGGGCACTGCCTGCACAGAGATTGCCAGCAGCACTGTTCACCTGAGCCTGGTCTGGCACCAGGTGGGCAGCAGAGTTACCCCACCTCTGTGTGCATCTGCCTCACCAGCAGCACCCAGGCCTGAGTACTCAGGTTTTGAGTATGCTGCCTTTGGAAAAAAAATCCCAAATAATAAGTATCATTCAGTCTTACTGATCACCTGTAACTATAGCTGTTCATAGAGACAGATCAGAGCTGAGGGTTAGATTAGATGTTAGGAAGAAATTCTCCTTGTGAGGGTGGGCAGGCCCTGGTACAGGTTGGGCAGAGAAGCTGTGGCTGCCCCATCCCTGGAAGTGTCCAAGGCCAGGTTGGATGGGGCTTGGAGCAACCTGGGCTGGTGGGAGGTGTCCCTGCCCATGGCAGGGGAGTTAGAACTAATCTTGAAGGTCTCATCCAACCCAGCCCATTCTATGATTCTGTGAGTATAACGGCACAGGAGAAGAGTTTTCCTAAAGCATAAAGGTAAATACGTGCAATGCCCTGCTATATAAGAGATACAGATGTGCAGATGCACAGCTGAGAGCACAGTGGGCATAAAGCAATGCAATGCATTGTCTTTTTGACCTTTCCACCAACCCTCTACCTCCTAATCCACCTCCCCGGAGATGTATTCCCAAATTCAAATACTTGCAACAATTTCCAGCAGTTCCTATTGGGAATGAGGGGAAAAGAAATAACATAAAATGTTCCTCTGTCTCAGGAAAAGATATATCCATAACCAAGACTACATTGGCTTGAGTGTCTCCAGGCAGTTTTCAGGCCATGTCTTTTTTCATTTTAATTGAGCATTTGCTTTTAATTTTGGAAGATTCTGAATTAATGCCCTTTGTATTTTTTTTGTATTTGTATATAATTACATGCTGTAAGAGTAATTGAGGCCAGATCCACATCCCAGTGAAATGAGTGTGAATAGTTCCAGGAACTTCAGTCAGAAAAGAGCATTCAAACCCTCACAGAACTGATTAAATAGTTAAAAATCCAATCTTGTAAATATTTTTGTGAATGAAAGTGGTTGGCTCTGGCTCACAAGCATTTGGAAAACCACAGGGCATTAGGGTAATGTCTACAATTCTCAACAGCTTCACTCAAGTCAGCAGAAATTACCATTCCCCCCAAATTTCATAGGCTGTTATTCATTGCTCCCTAATTTAAAACACTATGGAAGTACAAGTGATGCTTCAGTGACCAGTCACAGACCAGTCCAGTGCAAAACTGAATTGTAAACACTGAGCACTTGCAGAGGTCACATCACAAACTGCCCACTGATAGCAGCTTTCCAGTCAAAGTGCCTGAAAAATGATTACAACCAAAACCCCCAAGTCAGGAACGGTTCATGAGCAATTCACTGAGAGAAAAACTGCACATGAGCTTACCCCACCAGCAATACCCAAACCTCTGAAGTCCCTAAGTTGCTGCCCTATCCACAAAGCTCAGTGTCATCCCATGCCAGAGCCATAAGGATGCCCTTCACCTTCCCATTCCTCTCACAAGGTTTTCAGAGAAGTAGCAAATGCCATGATCTTCCTCTCTTTGGAGGGAAGGAATAACTCTAACATGGTGTGTATGTGGTGTGTATATGCAGGCATAAGTATCTGCATGATCTAAGATTGGCTGCCAGCCAGCCAAAAAAATCAGTATTTACATGAGCCATGATTAAATTTCACCCTGAGACCTGCAGAACAAAGGAATCTTTCAAAGGAAAGACACCAAGACTGTGAAAAATGCCAGGTCAGATTTTTTCCACCAGAGAAATCCAAATTTTGATCATATTCGGTATGACTGGTCCTTTAGATGACCCCACAACACCGAGGATAATTTGTATTGTTCTCTCCTCCAGGAAGGTTGCCATGCCATCTCGACTGTGCTCCAGCACTCACGGCTGGGAAGCCTGGAGTATGCTCCAGCTTTTGACAACAATCCTTAGAAGATATGGGAATATTATTCCTGCAGCTCCCTCATTCCTGAAGGCACTTACTGAGCTCCAAGAGGCATTTTAAGGAATGGTTAATTAATAACAAACCTGGAGACCAGCGTCCTGTTATTTCTGTAAAGCTCACCCTCTCTGACACCTGGCTGTGAAACACAATAGCTGTGCAGTAACACAAACAAGAAATATTTGCAATAATTACTTTGCCTGGAGTGTTTTTTCACCCATTACACTCAGAGACAGACCACAGCCATCAAATTCAATTTATTCACCAGGGAAGCAATTCAGTCTTTGAAATCCAAACATAGACTCCTAGGAACTCCTCAAAGCCTGAGCAGGGCCCTGCTCCCCTGCAAGGGCATGACACATCGTGGAGAGTGAAGGGAACCCCTCTTGAAGAGTGAAGGGGACCCTTCTTGAGGGAGATGACTACCTGGAACCCTTTATACAGTAGTAGAAGTACAAACTGAAGGGAATGCTATGTTCCCTGGATGTGCTACAGCAGCAAGAAGCAAGTTCTGGGGCACCTCTCCAAAGTGAAACCTGCCCAGGTACCACCTGAGCTTATTCCTGTCTTCTGCAGGGTCCTCTCTTGGCAGCTCCAGGAGTTAACTGTGCCTCCCCTCCCAGCCCCAGCAGCTCTGAGCTCCTGTTGAAGGTGCAGTGACAACACAGCTGGCTCCAGGCACTGCTGGTGCTGCTCCATGGGAACCCTCACCCTGACACTCAGCAGATAACCAGGGAGGGAAAAAGGGGAATGAGAGGCTGGAAGAGACACCAGGTCAAACAAGTTTCAGACAAGTTTAGGGATGAGGTGGATTAATCCCTGCCCAGCCCAGCAGCTGTTCCCACTGGGCTTCATGTGGAAGCTGACTGAAGGGACTTGGCTTATACAGGCAGTCAGGACCTTTAATAAATGTCTTAATAGGGATTTAGTCTTAGTTTAATCAAAACAAGCTATTTCAAAGAGGAAAAAGGGCATGGTTTCCTCTGCAAATTGAACTAATTAGTTTAAAACATCACACCCTCAGTTAAACAGGTGCAGCATCATTTAGAAAATGCCACAATGACCATCAGAAAGGGAAGTTCTTTTTTCAAAGACCTCTTAATAGAGCTGGAGGGAGTAGACAAGCTTTTGGGGACAAAAGCTCTTCTGTTTGTCCCAAATCTGAAATGGAAGCACTTTTGACATTCTTCACTCCTGGGCCCATGCTAATAACACTAACAAGGACTGCACAAAATAATTTAATCACTGGGGTGATAAATATTTTGCATCTCACATCTCTCTACAGTGTGGGGTTTGTGTGGATTGAAATGATTTTTTAAACAAATTAAATTATCAATATAATACATGAATTCCTTGTTCTTTTAAATATTCTCCACTAAATTACTGGGGAAAAAATCTTGAAAACTTTCCTTGCATTTTTAGTAATTTTTGTTCTTCCAGAAGGGATGAATCTGTTATTCAGAAAACCCAATGACTACATTTTCCTGTTTTAATGACAATAACTTTTAACAGTGAAGGCTTTCATGTTTGACCTGAGGACACTGAACCTTGAGGAGCACTTGCCCACCTGTCCCACCATAGTTTGGATGAGCTCTAAACAAAACCTTAAGCAATAAACTCGGGGCCCCATCCAGCCTGCCCTTGATTGTGTTCAGGGATGGGGCATCACCACCTCTGCGGGCAACCTGTGCCAGTGTCTCACACACCCATTGTAAAAACCTTTCACTAGTGCCTCATTTAAATCTGCTGAGTGGAGGTAAAAATGAGCCATTGGTTTTTGCAGCTTTGGCTTCAGGAGGAATCCCATCATTCAGCATCATTGGAGCCCATGCCTGGGCCAGGTTTCCAGCCTGCACCTACCAGGTGAGTGCATCTCATCTTGGCAAGCCCCTGTCCCACACCAGTTAACAGCCTTGTACTGCCTGCAGTCATCAGAGGAGATCACATCTTACATCAGGGCCTGAACCTCACTGTGACACCTTCATGCAGGTAAAATGCCTCTTCTCTATATTCACTCAGATAAAAATGTATAGTGCAAGGCAATGAGGTGAGCTAATCTCATTGCAGCCTCTTCAACATGCAGTGTGAGAGCAACAAAACAAGAGAACCAATAGTTCTGTGGATGCTGATTTCCATGCAGTGAAAGGACACCATGAGAGGAGCATGGTATAGACAGGACATCGGTCCAACCACTCTCACATCCTCTTTGCCAGGCTCTGCAAAAGACTCTTTTCCCCATGACACCAACCCCAGAGGACACCACTGGATTTTTTTTTTGGGGGGGGGGGGGCAGGAAGGTGGAGATGGGCAGGAATTTGGAAAGGCAAAATGAGACCTTGGTAGCCAGAAATGGGGTAAAATAGCAGGGTTCAGTGTGGGAGGTCAGGACTAGAGGAAGCACTAAGTGAGGCAGGGTCAGGTTGTGAGAGTCTGCTCTAGAGATACAGGAATCAAGGAAAGCTGGGAGACTCAGACTCCATGAAAAAAGTATGATGTGATAATAAGGATGGCTCAAGATCGACCTGAGGACAGCTCTTTATCTGCAGAAATGAGTCAAGGAGCATAAAGGCACCGCAGGAGTTCAGGTGTCTCAACACGTCTCAGCACATCACCCAGCCCAGCCCAGGTGCCATGTGCTCCATCCACACCGGGGTCAGGATGCAAAGAGCAGGTTTTATTTTCCATGAGGTCAAAACCCTAAAACTCCTGTGAAGACTAGCAACAAGGGCTGGTGGGTACACACCAAATTAAGGCTTTTTATGCTGAAGTGTCTGTGACTGCCTAAAAATTCATGATTTAGTCTAGTGGTGCATGATGATAAATGATCTCGCCCCTGTAGCATCTACAGCTGTTTGTTAGTGATCTCAGGAGGATTACAGGTTCTTGCTATGGGAAATGGAGGTATAGTTTGATCCACATCAACTTGTCACAGTCACCAAGTCCCGCACTCAGAGGGTGGTGGTAAACAGATCCATAAAAAGTCAACAGGAACCTGGGCAGCATCAGTAGAGGCTTCACCATCAGAGAGAGAGAAGCCATTATCTCACTACTCAGTGATTGCCAAGCCACACCTGGAATACTGTGCTCAGTTTTGGTTCCCCCTATGCAAAAGAGATGTGGACAGGCTGGAGAGGGTCAGAAAAGAGCCACAAAGATGATCCAAGGATGAGGAAGCTGCTATATGGGGAAAGGCAAGAGCTGGGGTTGTTCAGCCTTGAGAAAAGGAGAGTGAGGGGAGACCTTATCCCCATGTCCCAATATTTAAAGGGTGGCTACAAAGAAGATGAAGACTCTGTTTTTATAAACAGTCACATGGAAAAGATGAAGGTACAATGGGCAATAGTTACAAGATACTCCTAGGGAGATTCCAGTTGGACACATGAGAAAAAATTTTCACAATGAGATCAGCCACTGAAATAATCTCCTCAGGGAAGTGGTGGATTCCACAGTGACAGGATGAGGGGCCATCTCATGTAGACTGTGCTTTTGCTAAGAAAGGTTGGTCCAGAAGAACCCGTAGGTCCCTTCTAACCTGGAATTCTATAAAAGCAAGGTTTAGCATCTCCCAAGGCAAATGAGCCCTCTAAGGAAAAAAAAAACACCAAAAAACCAAAAAAACCAAAACATGATAACCAAAACACTGAAGGACACATTAAAAATGCAGAACTGGGCTGAGTGAAAGTTTGCAGGACTGCACTGATTTAAAATGGGGTAATGTGCCTGCTGGTTTAGCTCACAATTCCAAGAGTGTAGTAAAAGTCCTGCTTGGGAGAAAAGTGGTGACACCAGTCTCTTCTGTGAATGTGGTGCCAGTGAAGCCTCTCCTGTGGGTTATAACCACGAGGTTTCTCCACAGCATTTTCAAAAGAGTCACATGTCAGGTTGAAAATCTTTACACATCAAACATTTCTTATTATGTGTTCTACCAGCCTCATTCTGATTTCCACCTTCAACTCATTTGTAAACACCAGTGAGATCTGTAGTATCTGGGCTGAGGTTCCATTGCTTTAAATCTCCTTCCTCCTGGGCAGGTGTGGGATTCTGCCCTGATGTACAGCAGCCCTTGAGGAGGAGAGGTACAATGCTGGGCACCCAAATCCTGTTGGAAATGACCTGTGCATCCCACTTCCACCCTCCCTCAGAGTGCACTTTATTGCAGAGCTGTGATGTGTGAGATAGGGCAGGTAAAGGATCTGGATCAAAATATCTGCAATGGAGGAGCAGTGTGCACTAGCACATTTACTTGTCATTATGAAGTGCAGCAGAGCAGATAAAACCATTAGATATTTAAAAATTAGTTAATGCTAGGATGCAATGATTTGGGCATTTTTAATGCAACTTTAAATTGGATCAATATTTTCCAGTTCATTTTACTGTAGATTTTTAACCCTGCTATTACACTCGAGCTCTATGCTCTGAGCAGCAGGTAAGGCAGAGGAAATGTTTCCACTGGGATGTGACCAGTTGTATTTCAGGAAGTGTGTCAGCTCCTGGAGATTCACTGAGCACCATCTCTTTTTTTCAGGAGAGCTTAATTGTCATCCAGGACATCTGGGACGATCTCTCAGGGGCTTGTGTTGACAGAACATTAACTAACACACGAAAGCTCTGGGATCCCATGACATGATCCATCACTGAGTAAAGACAAGTTGCCTGTATCACATAGGATGAATTCATGGAGGAGCCAAATCATTAGCATAGGAAGGTCATCTACTTGTCTGTCATTATTGTGTGAGGCAGATAGTCTATAATGTGTGCAGCAGTTCCCCATGGAGCAGCAATCAGCGCATTGCTACACTATTTGATTGTTCTTTTTAAACTTGGTGAAGAGCTTTCTCATTGAAATCTTCAGCTGTAAATACCTGAAAGGAAATGTGTATGTCTTGCCTGCTTCTGTCATCTGTACATAAGCATGAGCTACCTGGGATCAAAATGTTATTTGCATGAGTATTACTGTTCTTCACTAAACAGTCAGACCCAAAGATCTGAAATGGAGTCTATATTGCTTGTAGCAAAATAAGATTTCAGTTTTAAATATCAGAAGTTTGCATCCAAAAGAAAAACTCCATAGTATTTTTCTCTCTGGTTATACCCAGAGCTGTGCCAGGTGCTTTAACCATGTGGCCATAGACATCCACCAGCAAACGTCAACACTGCTGATTCCTCTGGCTGTTATCTCCTAGAAGGTCAGGTGAATCCTGACAAGTCAGCACTAGCTGGACAATTCTCACCTCATCATCCAACCTGCTGAATCTGCAAATCATCATCATCATCATGGCTACACTTCTACCCACCTTTGCTGCAAGCTGCTGGTGGCTAAAAAGGCCAGTGCAGGATAGGCAAGTCCAATCACATAAGGCACAGCAGAAAGTCTCCTTAGGTGATATTGGCAAGGAACGGTTCTGTCTGCATTGTCTTTTCTCCTTGGGACTGACTCTGTGTGTTCCCAAAGGAAGCAGCAGTGTCATGAATGGTGTGTCTCCATGAATCCCAATTGGAGGCCAGAGTGGACCATTGGTGGCAGTCAATATGGCCAAGGCTGAGGTGTTGTTTCAGGGAGTCCTTGTATCTCTTCTTTGGGGCTCCTCTATTGTGGCAGCCGGTGGTGAGTTCACCATAGAGCACAATCTTTGGGAGGCAGTGGGTGATCCTCCATCCTGGAGACGTGCCCTGCCCAGCCCAGCTGTGTTCTCAGCAGCATGGCCTCCATACTGGTGACCCCTGCCTGTTCCAGGACAGACACATCAGTCACGTAATCAGACCAGTGGATGTTTAGGATTGAACAGAGGCAGCGCTGATGGAAGCGTTCGAGAAGCCACAGGTGGTGGCAGTAGATGACCCAGGATTCAGCCCCATATAAAAGAGTAGACAGAACAATGGCTCTGTAGACACTGATCTTTGTACTTTTCTTCAGATGTTTATTGGACCAGACTCTTTTATGGAGTTTTCCAAAGGCTCTGTATGCCTTTGCTGGCCTGTTGTCTGTCTCTTTGTCAATCTTACCGTCTGAGGAAATGATACTTCCCAGACAGGTGAACTGCTGGACTGACTTAAGCTCTGAATTGCCTATGGTGATGTGAGGATGATGGAAGACTTCCTGAGGTGCAGGTTGGTAGAGAACTTCTGTCTTCTTCAAGCTGACTTCCAGCCCAAAAAGCTCAGCAGCCTCAATGCCCCCAAAGCAATGCATTTTGGAACTGGACAAAAAGAATCAATCATTTTGTTCAGTCAGCAGTGAGTGTATGGTTTATGTCATTTCATTACAAACTTGGATATGATCCCATTTGGCACCTGAAAAATACAAAACCGTCCCAGCTATGAATATTGTTTTATCATGATTTGGGCTTTGGAGGTTTGTAGGCTCTCCATGGGTTTCCACAGTGCATGATTTCCAGTGCTGCTCAAAACACGAGCTGCTTGATGCCACCTCCTCCACCTTACACATCTCCCAAGGGTGGCACCTGGTTTCTGGGCCAGAAGAGCTGTTCCCTCTCCTGCACTGAGTCTGTAGCTGCCTCTCTGCAGCTGAGAGCAGAAAATCAGTGGTAAACTGTACATGGACAAGTAAATCTATAGTGTGTCCTTGAAACCCTGTCCTGGGCAAGACTTCTTGCCCTGCATGGCAGTTCTGTGTTCGAGGGCTGGTGGGCATTCATGCATTGCTCTCCTAATGACAGAGCCATCACAGAACAATAAAGTTGCATATTTCAGCTGGTCTGAGGGTCAAGTTGAAAACTTGATCCTAAACACCAATGATGCATGTCTGCAGTGTCTCTGTTTCACAGTTCTTGGAGGCTTTGTAGTGTATCCTCACGGAGGCAAACTGTCCCACCTGCCTTTGTGATAACCTTGCCAGAAAACAGATCTACAGCACCTCACAGTCTTTCATTTCAGAGGTTCTCATTCAGAAAAGAGGCACTGAAAATCCATAACAATTGAAATATAGTGGAATTTGAACCAAGGTCATGCGAGCTTGAGAGATGACCTGCCATGTTCAAAATTAGCCTCACCCAATGCATGTGCTGCTCAGTTTACAAGTGGTGCTCTGACCCCCTGGTATTCAGAGTGACAAAAAGAAAAATGTTTGCAAGAAAGGATGGACTGGTGGTTATGAAGGGCAGAAGGAAGCTGTATGAACATTTCACCTATCCTCATGCATAAAACAGGCCTGCAAACGTTACTCTGAAATTCCTCTGGTGAGACTGCACATCCTTTTCTGAGCTTACCTTACCTCTGAGAAGAGTCAATATAAAAACCAGAAAAAACCCCAACCCTACTGACCTCCATAGGCCTGAATTTCCAAGGTGCCTTGGGGCAGAGGAAAAAAAAAATCTGTATTTCCATGTTATAAGCATGACTGCCTCACTGTCCCTGCCCAGCGAACAGGGGCTGGCTGGATGTGTGAGCCCCATTAATGTGCTATTGGAATTTTATGCATGAAAAAAGTGACCCATTGCTTTGCCTGTTAATAGATCTTCTACCTGGGGATGTTTCTATAAGCCAGATAAAGGGTTAGCCAGCTTTCTCTGTTCAGAGTCGCACCAGTTGACCTCAGAGTGTCGTTTCTCAAAGGATTTTGCAAACCTATTGCACAACAGTTGCATGATGCACTTCTATCAGTTTTGCCCTAATTGACATCGACTACCAACAGGCTTAGCCTAAGCCAAAGTAAGTACTCATGCTGGGGGAGGCTCCACACCAGGCTGGCCGTGTGCAGGGAAACCACTTCCAGTTTTGCTTTGGTAAAATTCTGGGAGGATTTTGTAAAATGAACAAAATGAACAAAGGCAGCATAGAGGGACATGTGAGTGGTGGACTGGAGATATCCACATCTAAAGGAAATCAGGGTGATTGGGTTTCTCAGTGCTGTCTTCAAAGGATACAGCTAATGCAGCTTGAAAGTTTTCTAGAACTGCAAGTTCATCAAAATGGAAATTTTCTGTAGGAAAGTGTCCACTTCAACGAGGGTTGAGTCTGAAAATACCCTGAAACATAAAGCTTGGTGGCAGCAAACTGTTCCAGCTTGACACCCCGGGCAGGGGCTGTGCACCCCACAGGTCCCTGTGCGGGTGCCAATGGTCCTGTGACACAGACAGCAGCAGCCAAGAAGTGCCTGTATCCCCTCAAGCTCTGCATGTCTCAGGCTGGGCAGACAAACAGCCACAAATACCCCACAGCTGGCTTGACTTTTCCAGTTTCTTTTATATTAACAAAAGGTGGGGAAGAAGCCTAAGTAATGGATTTTTTCTGCTTCATTTTATTCCCGCCTTCTCTGCCCCTTTTAATCTGATTTTTTACACCTCATTTATGTGTTTTTATTCAGCTCATCTTTATGTTTGCTTTTTTTTACACCTTTGGATCAGCTCTCTCCCCATGTCTGGCACCTGTGATTATATCCTTCAGCTTCACAATGCAGACTTGCAGAGCAGCATTTAATAACAGGGAGGATTTGACTGACTGGAGCTTTGATAATGGTGGTGGGAAAGGCACAATCACTGCCTTTTCAACAGTATACTTTGCACAGAAAGCATTCGACAGTGTCACAATCTGATAAAAAAAGCCCCAGATTCTACCCATAATTATACCTTCTCTCCTTTACCTCTCCACCTTCTTTTCAAAACTAAGCTATTGTGGGTGACACCAGTCTCCAGAAAGGTGGGGGTGCTGGGACACAAACCTGAAGAGAGACTGAGAGGAGAAAAAGAGTTCAGTTCTCCAGGATTTTGCTCAGCCTCTCTACCTGCCCACGCTCCCACCTGTCTTTTTTCAGCTGACACCTTGTTCTCAGCCGTGGGCAGGCAGCTCCATCTGTGATGGTGGGGTGAGGGTTTAGGATAAAAAAATATCACCTGATTGGCGGCATTTCTAAAAGAGGGAAGCCTGAAGGATTTCCAGGAATTTAGAACCCCAGGTGAGCTAAGAGGTTACACAGTGTTCAATCATCAGCTCCACTCAGAGTCCCTGTTGGGAGGAGGAGGAGAGACTGTGGATGTCCAGCTCTTGCTAAAAATAAGATGCATGTGTGATCTGCTGCCTTGGAGCTTCTCAGGGTGATGGACACCACAGCAGCTCTGAAAATCTACAAATAGCAACAAGAAAATGGCCCTAAAGCAATATGAGGGAGTAGGGCCTTCCCAGCTTTGGCTGGAGTTTGGGTTAGCCCTATACCTCCATATGGGTTTAAACTCTCAGAAGTAGTTTATAAACACAGGATGGACTGTCCAAAGCTCTCCAAGAGATGTCCATGCCCACATATGGCAGACAGAGATCAAAACACATTTGATGCCCTGACCACTGAGATCTCAAGACATACAACTGCTTTTGGAAACACCTGTTGGCACAAGGAGGGGACAGGGCTGTGACCCTCCCATCCTTCCTCGGGTACCCATCTAAATGATGCAATGCCAGAAGCTGAGACCTCCAGGTGTTGGTCTCCTGATTTAAGCCAGCTGGGGGTCTGGAGATCTGCTCTGGATAAAGGAGGGTTGGAGGTACTCTCAGGGCTGCTGCAAGCGGTGACAGGCACTCGAGTCACTGCTCTGCCATTCCTGTGCTGTGTCCACTCTCAGTCTCACTGAATTTCCAGTAAAGCAGGACGTTGCATCCATCAACGCTGGCAAAGGACCAGCATCATGCAATGGTTTCTAAGAAGCATCCTTGGGAAGAGAGTCAAGTCTCAGCTGTCCCAGCTTGTGTGGACATGACATACCTGATGTTAACTGGCTGGGGAAGCAAGAAGCTGAGCAAACATCCGGGAAGGATGTAAGGATGGGGTTACTGGCATCAGCTTCTGGCTTAGTACAGTAATGTGGGAAAAAAAAAAAAGCCACTGTTGTGATGGTCTCAGGGCTGCCCTTTAGCAGGAGGTCCTGCCCTCGGGCTGTGATCGATAGGGCGCTAACAAGTCAGCTCAGATTGATGGTGGTGGCTGTTGCTGCAGGAGCTGCTGCAGGCAGGGAAGACAGTGCAGTCCCCAGTGCCCAGACAGAGCTAGAGAGGGACAAACACTGAATCCAGCACCACAGAATCTTAGAATGGTTTGGGTTGGAAGGGACATTAAAGAACATCTCATTCTCACCCCCTGTCTTGAAGGTTGAGGGACACCTTCCACCAGCCCAGGTTGCTCCAAGTCCTGTCCAACCTGGCCTTGAACACTTTCCAGGGATGGGGCAGCCACAGGTCCTCTGGGCAATCTGTGCCAGGGCCTACCCCTCCTTCACAGGGAAGAAGTTCTTCCTAATATCTAATCTAAATCTCTCCTCTTTTAGTTTAAAACCATCTATCTATGCTGGTAAAGTCACTCTCCCTCTCTTTTTCTGAGTTTCCTGTGAGTACCAAAATGCTCCATTGGGGTCTCCCCAGAACCTTCTTTTCTGCAGGTGAACACCCCCAGCTCTCCCAGCTTGTCTCCAGAGCAGAGAAGCTCCAGTCCTTGGAGAACCTTCATAGACTCTTCTGGACTCATTCCAACAGGTCCATGTCCTTGAGCTCAGGACCCCAGACCTGAATGCAGTGCTCCAGTTACAAGTAATCTCCCACATCTGCTCAAGGATAGAGCCCTAAACTCAGCTGTAGTGCCATGGCAAATACTCCTATGGGCTTGCAAGGGGATCAGGAGGATTTAATAATTGCTGGTGCAGCTCTGATGGCCAATGTACTCCTGTAAAATGGGGATTTCTTGGGGGAATACAAGATCTGTTGTTGGAATTTAACGTGTTTTTCTCTGTATGGGTTTGAGTTCTGAGAAGTTCTGTATCCCCTGTTCCCTGTGCACGGTTTCTAGACCCCTGTGTTCACCTCCAGAGTTTCTCCTGACAAGCCTCGGCACTGGGAGCTGTTGGTGCCATCTCTCCTGGGCTGGATCAGTCCCACCCGGCAGGATCCTCTGCTGTGGGGCTGCCTGATCACTGCTGCTGCTGCTGCTGCTGCTGCTGCTGCTGCTGCTGCTGCTGCTGCTGCTGCCTCCCCATACCCAGCGGCGCCACTGTGGACCCTCCCGCCACCAGCAGGGACTGCCACCAGTGGCTGTGTGGGTGGCACAGGCACCGGCAGGGACAGTGGCACATGTGGCGTGCCAGGACCGCAGCATCTGGAGCCCGCCAGCAGATCCAAGCCACGGCATCCCTTCCTGGAGGCCTCGCAGTCCAATGGCAGTGTGCCAGTCTCTTCTGCCCATTCAGCCCCGATCCCTAAGTCCTTATTGGCCAGTTATGGGTGTTTCCCCATTTGCCACTTGGGTTGTCTATTATCCAGTTTGCCCTGACCGTGGACTTGTCGCTACTGAGCTCTTGAGCCCCACCCCTCAGATATTATTGGTTACCAACCCAGTCCCTCCTAAGTTTCCACCCCTTCCAAGCCCTGAGCTGAGCCAACCCTTTAAAGGTCTCCTCCCCCACTAAATAAAGGCTTTTTGGATTGCCCCCGTGTTGTGTGTGGTGTGTTCCCTGAGAAGCCTTTTCCCACAGTCCATATCCAGTAATGTCTAAGGTGCCAGCACAGCACAACCAACAAGGGGTTCAGCACCATGTCCATCCCCACACGGGGCAGGGCTCCTGCAGCTCAGAGCACCCTGAGCACATTTTTCTTGCTTCACAGCCCACTTTTACAGCCCTATGGCAAATAACAGCATCTATGGCTGAGCTTGGGGAACCACCAAATTAGAACAATACCTTTTTTTTTCTGCTGCTGCACAAGGCTGAATTAGGGATGTTTCTTTCTACTCAAGCTCATTTTGAATAACGTGTCAAAAAAAAAGAGCCCCCAACCATCCCTGAAAACAGTGCCCATCTGGTCTACATATATACTTGAGCTCTTACTTTTTAAATTGACTTTGTTTTTTAAAATTAGATTTTAATACTTGTTATATAATGGTCAAGGGCATGGAAATTCTCTTGGGTAAAGGATCTATTTGCAAAAAAAAAAAAAGAAAACAAAGTTTGGTAATGTTAAAATGTAAAAGTTTATGTCAACATCAACACAAACATCAGCCTTAGACCCACTGCTCAGTTCAAAATGTTTTCTAGGCACAATGTTTTCAGTTGTTCTTTCCTATTTACCTGAATTTAACTTAAAATGTAGCTGCTCTTACTGCTGTTCCCTTCCATTCCCCAACCAAAACACTCACTGTCATTGAATGAGGCATTCTTGGAACTCTAAGTTTTTTTCATTCACTCAGTGAAAAAAAATATTCATCCAAAGCATTGTGTTTTGTTTAGCCAGCACATCTAAAATAAATCTATATTTCACATGCTTTAACAGGAGCTCTTGTTTTAAATAATAGAGCGAAAAGTCTATGAATAGTGGAAGTAGCAGGATATCAGAGTAATGAAACAAAAATTCAATGACTTATTTTTCTGTCTGGGTGGAGATCAGCCCACCTTCCAGGGTGTTTGCTTTGGTTGGTTATAGCCTTAAATCAGCACCATAGCCATACAAAGGGACGGGGCTGTCAAGGAGCCAGCCAGACACTCCATGTGCAAAGACAGGAATATGAAACAACTCCATGATAATCACCATTTTTGTCATACCATTGTGCTATCCATTTTGGGGGAATCATCATTTACACTTTATTACACAGGGCTCTGTCTTCCTCCATTAAAATCAATGGCAGCCGAGGACACAGCCCGTTTGGTTATGGCCTTCCAGGCAGCTCAGGCACTTCTGGGAATCAGGAACACAAGAATAATGTGTTTCAATAAGCAGCTTATCGACCAAGCAGGAGTTAAGTGAACCTGTGGTCTACTTCTCAAGTTTCTCTCCTCTCACATGATTATGGCACTTTACTCCTGCTTTGCTTTTGTTCCTTTAACAATTGATCCCTAGGAAGGACTCACCCCAGCCACAGCCCAGCAGGAGGGGTGCACTGGGATGATGGGACAGTGGTTTTCTCCCCTTGGTCCTGCCAGCTCCCTCCTCTCTAAATTTTGGGATTGCCAGCTGCTGCTGCAGGGACCAACTCACCGGGTGTGGATCTCCAGCTTTCTGACCAAAATTGGGCTCACAACCTGCCCTTCAGAGAGGTAGAGGGAAGGAGGAGAGGTTGCACAAGTTTTAGAACAAAGCTTTGCCTTGAGAAGCACAGGAGCAATTGTCCATAGTTCCTCCTAACCCCTTTAAACAATTACAATAGAGGCACTGAAAAGAAATCCAGGGAGGAAAAAAAGCAAACTGTAAAAGCAAAGTCAGACACTGCTTTGTCTTTTCCCAGGGCTGAAATGGAGAAGGCCAGCAAGAAGCAGTCTGGTAAGCCAGAACTGGGACTTGACAGACCTTGTGTTTTCTGTTTGGGGATGAATTGATAATCTTTCAGCTCTGGGTTGGCTGGGGTGCCCCAGATCCATTACAAACTGTTCCAGGTGGACCCATTCAAGTGATGGACCCAAGAACAGATCTGTGCTCCAGTACACATAACCCTGACCTCAGTGCCTCTCATCACAGGACTTCCCACAGACATCCCAAAGCAAAGGAAGGAAATCTTAAAGCAATTTGTGCTGCAGTGTTACAGGAGAGACCAGGCACTGAGACTGAAAGTCTGCAGGATCTGCGAGCTGTCATCTGTTAAACACCTACTCAGGTAACTGAGGCTACGCCGCAGAACTGGCAGCTCCCAACCCCTGCTTGGTACCAGGCAAGGCACACAGCCATCCTCAGAGGTTTTATTTCTTTAATGCAATTATCTGATGCATTTTACAACCATTATGAAGAATACATGACACTCCCAAAGACAGTGAGCATCCATGGATTACAGCCTGTACCCTGCAGCTCCTCTGTGTTATTAAAACTCAAGCCAGGGACCATTTCATTGACCAAGACAAGTGGAGGTGAAGCCACATTGTAGGTTTCCCCTCTGCACAAAAGCTGCTCCTGTCCATGTGGTGTGCACAACAGCTGCTGTGCAGGGCACCTGCTGTGGTGCAGGAGCAGGACGTGTGGGAAGATTTTAATTACTCACCATGGCAACCTACATTAATAGCTCTAATCCCCCATAATAAGCTGGGTTGGTCCTTCTCACACATTCACAGAAGTACCTCTAGGAAGGACATTCATGCTGTAAATCTGCTCTTGGGTACCCAGTGCCAAGATGCCAAGCCTCAGCATGAGGCCCCATGTGAAACAGGAACACATCAAGACCAGACTGGATGAGACTTAGTGGAAGGTGTGTGGCCCATGGCAGAGCGGGTGGAACTGGATGGTGTTATCCCTTCCAACCCAAACTGTTCTGTGACTATGAAAACCAGCCTGCCCATCCGTGAGAGCTCTTTGGTCTGACTCTCCAGGCCAGACCTAGGGGGAATCTCACTATGTCCATCCCCAAATCCACAGAGCCTCCCATACTCTTCGCACCTCTGGCAGCTGAAACAAGTTCATCCTGTGCAATGAACCAGCTTGTAGCTGTTACAGGATGGTTTATCCTGAACTTATTGATCCTATCCCATTGATCCAAAGCTTGGATTAATTTGAAGCTAAACCTCTCCCATCAGTGTCAGGGAGATGGCCCTTCAGGAATCAATGGACATGAAATATTGTGTCCCTCTGAGCCGCACATCTGCATCTTGCCCTCCTGCTGCATCAGCAGCTCTGCCTCTCCCTCTGTGAGAGGCCTGTGTGCTGTGCTGTCAAGATACCAACTGCCCTACCTTCCTGCAAGGAATTACAGACCCTGGGAAGCCCCAAAACAAAATGCAAATTCACAAAGGAAAACAGAAAATGAGTTGCCAAACTGCCCAACTGACCCTGCAGAGGTGGATGAGGAAAGTTTTGCCAAATTCATTATCAAGCTGCTAAAAACTACAAACCAAACCACAGAGGGGAGACAGGGATGCACCAGGCAGTCACAACTTTGGTGTTTCCACTTCTCCCTCACCTGTCTCTCAGTCCATAAATGTGATCTGAGCTTTGCCCACTGCCAGAACCACCACGGTCATGCCTGGATCTCAAGTTTCACTTCTAAACACACCGTAGTTACCCTCAGATCTCATAAGCCTCTCTGGGAACAGGCTGTGGGGCTGAGCTCTGCAGCACCTCCTGCTACTGGCAGCTCAGCACCACACAGCACTGTTACTTGGCCACAGCCAACAGCAGCAGCAGCTGAGGTTTCCCACCTCTCTGGTACCAACATTTCATACCTGTGTACTGACCTGGTTTCTTTTACACAGAATCACAGAGGGCTGCAGAGCTGGATGGGCTCTGGAAATGACTGGAGCTACAGTGGAGTCAATGAAAGATGATCCAAGACCCTCCTCATCCTTAATGAGGTGAACTTCTTCAGCATTTCTCTCAGAGCAGCTCTGCACTTCTTCTCCCACCATGAAGTGTCAATTGCCTTTGGGAGACTCCCATGAGAAGACAACAACAGCACCATGTCCAGGGGACCACACTGCCCACGGAGCTCAACATCCCCATGGAAGAGCAACTCACTTGTTTCATTATTCATTCCCAAGTCCTGAGGCTTTCAACTTGCAGTTTCCCCAGCATGTGTCCCAGCCCCTTCCTCTGCAGGAGCAGGGGCAGAGGGTGACATTAATTATGTCAGAGGCAGATGTCTGATAAATAAACAACCTTGGAAAAATGATGTGCCACTTCAGCTGCAGCGTCCTCTGCCTCACCTTGCAGGCTTCTGGGAATGCCGTGGCTCACAGCATGAGGCTTTGGGCACTGGGAAGGACCAAGGAGCATACACCAAGGAGCTTCTCAAGCTCACCTCAGCCTCAGTGGTTTGGGGTTGTATTGGAGGGATTTTTTGAGTGACAAATCCACTGACTCTAACAAAGCAAAAGAGCCTTTGGCCAGGTAAGGACCTGGTTCTTACTGTCTTCACAGAAATACTTTATGCAAGTCCAGTTTTATGTGAAGATTTTAATCAATCTTCCACAGCACACTCTAGAAACACAGAGACTCAAGAAAACTATTTATAACATGCATTTAGAGACACGACGCTTGCTACAGATCAGCCTGAAGAGTGGGAGAAAGCAAAGTTCACCTAGCCCAGATTCCTAGAAAGATGTTGATATAATTTCCCTCTGGTATTTTTTTACAAGACCTTGAGCTCATTTTGCAGGACCCTGACCATTTGAAACCTGGATATTAGCACAACTCCCAAGCCATCCCAGTGACATGCAGGAGATGACAGCCTCAATGACCTCTTTCCAAACAAAAAAGCTCTCTCTGGCAGCATAAGTGGGAGCCAAGTGTGCTTGGAAAGATTCCCTGGATTTTGGGTATTGTCCATGAGGACCTTTCACAAAGTGAGGGAGGCAGGAATGACTTCAGCATGGTGAGGGTCACTCCTACTATGAGAAAAAGGCTTTGCCTGTCAGAGAGCCTTTGAGGCTTTCCCTTCCCACACAGAAAGCCCCTTTCCCATAATCCTTTCCTGGGGATATGCAAGACTTGGATCTCAAAGTTATCAATCTCCTGTGGGTGGGCCCAGCTCAGCCCTCCCTCCTCTGTGCTTCATGTCCTGGGAGACCTGGGCTGTCTGAAGCCACAGGTCACCAAATCATAAACTCAGTAAGAGCAGTCCTGAATGGCTCTTCTGCAGGGGGGGTTAAAGAAAAAGAAAGGGAAAAAAGAACAATGTTACATTGTTTATAGATTACTCACTTCCATTTTAATTAAAGGTTTAAACAGAGCCTGAAACCTTATAATGGCCACTTTAGCAGAGGGTAGCCACATGGAATGAACCTTAAAAACCATGAAAGAGCTGATTTATACGAGAGGGCCATAAAACATCAGTGGAAAAAGAACAGCAATGTCCGTAGGAGCAGCCTGTCATCTCCCCTTTGACCCTGTTTTCTACTGGTACGTTCTGCTGGTTTTCATCTGAAGTTACTGGTGTAATTGGAACAAATTAGTCCCAGGACTTTGACTGTGAGGAGGGGATTGTGCTTGAGCACCAGCTCCTGCTGATAATGTGGGTTTGGTGTGGGCCAAGGACTTTCATCCCCTTCCACAGACATTTGAACCAAATCCCAGCAGGTAACGAGCCCGAGATGACCTCAGCAAGGCCTGAACACTCAGGATATTTGAAGGTGGGGGAAAAACTCTGCAGGAACTAAGTTTTGCTGACTTTAGTTGAAATCACATCAGGCACTTACACATTGAGCTTCAGCCCAGTGCAGATTAAAAGACCCTGGTTATAAAATCACTGAAAAAGGGGAGTTTTGGGGAAATGCCAACTGCCCACTAACTCCCATTGAGCGACAGGGCTGCTCTAAATCTCAAGGCACCTTCTTTACAGCTCAGCAGATGGGCAGAGGGGGCAGGGGGGTCTGTGTTTCACAAACAAGATACAATCTTAATGGTTTTGATTTGACTCAGGCCATGAACATTACAATTGTACACATATCTGGCAATTGAAAGAGATACCCAAGAGAAGAGTTACGGGTATTTAGCCAGACCAAGCCAAGCCTGAGAAAGAACCAGCTCCTGTTTCTCATCTCTTACACCCAACTGAGCTGCTTGAGGTCCAGGGCCTGCAAAACTGAGCTTGGTTAGATCCCAAAGTAGCAATAAGTTGGGCTCTTCTGTCATTTCAGAGGACAGTTACACACTCAGACGTCATTTAAAGCACAAGAAACTCAGAAATTCCAGACATGGAAACTCACAGAAATTGCAGACACAGCAAGTAGCAACAACAAGGCACTTGCTCAATTTCAACAGATAATTTCTATTTCTCCTTCTATTTGTTTTGTTTTGTTTTGCAGACAGAGTGATACAGCAGCTGAGTAAGTGCAAAAAAGCAGAGCAGTCTCTCTTTAAGGACACTGCCTGGTTCAGTGTAGGTTGATTTAATGATAAGACACTGAACATAATTGTAACTGCAGGGAACAACAAGAAAACTGGAAATTCACTGTCAGGAGAGACGGGGAGTTGAAAAGACACAGGGTCAAACTGTAATATGTCCTCAGGAAATGCTATCACAATGTGACTGCTGGAAAGTCTGCAGAGTTAGAGTTAAAATTTGCCTGCATCATCTTAAATATAAGACAGACCACAGCTTGAGGAATTTGGCCATTTTAAGCTTCAAAATACAGAAAGTGGATGTGTCCTGCTGGATCTGTGCTGATGCTGAACAGGCTCTCCACAATCTGGTCCTGAATCCCTTCCCTGTGGTTCTGCTGAGATGCTGCTGGGCATCTGTGAGCACCCTTGGTCCTACAGAGGAGGGGGAAAAGGTGGCTTGGGTGGGTTGGGTTTTTTGGTGTGTACTTTTGATTGTTAGTTTTAAAAAGCCATAAGAAATTCCCATGAAAAGATATTCTCTCTTAGTTATTCCTTAAAGTTTTGCCACTTTGCAGAGTAATGAGAATTAAGAAGTTTCATGGGAAGAGGCAAAAAAGGTTTCTATCTTTGCAAATATTCCATGATAGGGAGCAAGAGCTGGTGATCCAAAATAAAATCCAATGGAAAGCATTTTTCCTTGAAACACAGAAGGGAGAGAAAGCCAGATTGCCTCTGACAGGAGGTGGGAACCAGAGCACAGCACAACATGAGGTTTCTTCACTGGTTGCACAGAGGACAGCACACCCCCAGGCTCTGGCATTTGGGAGGAATTCAGTGGTTTGGTCCTGCCTCTGTTTGGATTTTGGATTCTTGCTGGGCAGGGCTGCTCTGAGATCCTGGCTACCCCACACTCCTCCCACAGCTCTTGGCATTGCAGGCCCAAGGAACTTCTAGGGATGTCCAACCCTGCCCAAGGGTCACATACAGGCTCAGTCTTCAGGAAATAGTTAAAACCTCACAAGGAGAAAAGAAAATTTGGAAGGCTTGTCATGCTTCCTCCCACTCTAAGATGAATGTTTGAGGAATGAAGTTGACAGGCACCTGAGCAACCTCAGAGCAGTGAAGGCAAGAGCAGCATCTCTCAGACACCAGGTCACTGCAGCAGGGCAGGGGGTTGTTCCACAGCCACACGGTCCCCAATGGGGCCTGGACAGGGTCTCCCCTGGGCTTCCAGGGATACCCACCCAGCAACAAACCCCTAAAAACTGGAAGGAGTCATAAACATGAACAGGATCAGGCCCTCTAAGCCATTAACCAAACAACGCCCTATAAATCAAACATTTTGGTTGCTTTAGAAGTGTTCCTAATAGCAGTAAGTGTTAATAACCCCACTCCCCCCCCCCCCTTTTTTTTTTTTTTTATTCTTGTGCTACTCTACATCCCCTGGCAGTCTGGACCCAGGGAACTTGGTGGCCCCAGCCAGTACAGCCACTGCTTGCCACAGGATGCTCTGAATTATAACAATATTCCAAGCAATAAATCACAATGTTTCTCTGCTGAAAAGTGGGAGGTGGGAGAGAGAAGGAAGGAAAGGAAAGAAAAAAAGAATTAAAAGAGTTTATCTAAATCTATTTACACAGAATGATTATTCAATTAATTTTTTCATTACACTTGCCAAAAAGAATTGCCTGTGTCTTTAGTGCTGTGTGTGAGATTTCGTTAATAATTAATAGCAGCAGCTCTTTCTCCTCTGTTCACACGTGGGAGCGTTTGTCTTTGGACACACAGGGATACAGCCTGAAGGAGTGGGGAAAAACTGGTGCCCTGAGCTACTGCCAGTGGGGTTTCACCTCCAGTGGGGTGGTGTTTGCCACTACAAACGCTGTGTGAGTTGAACAGACACCAGATTGCAGGAAGGACCAAGTCCTCAACCCCACCAGTACCATCTTCTTGCCCAGTGCTTGTCCCTCTGCTCTTCATGCTTAGCTTGGGGAGCCTAGTCCTGTTCCCCTCCAGGTTCTTTGCCTCCCAAGTCTCCTCCCACCAGCCCTGCACACCTTTGCTCCTTTCTGCTGAACATGCCTGTTGTCACTGCATTGTCCACTCCTGGTGCTCCACCTCTTCTGCTCCCCACCCCTCTGTGCTTGGGGTCCTGCCCTGGCTGCAGGAACTGGGATGAAGGCTCTCCTTATACTGGCTGGAAGCAAAGAGCTCAAAGTTCCCTCACAGCAAAGCTTTAGGAGGACACACAAGAGAAGAGTGGCTTGGGTGGGGTGGAGGCACCTTTCCAACCTCCAGCCACTCGAGTGTTCCACTAGAACCTGCTGTTCCAACACTACGAAACTACAAGTGCTGGGAGCAAACACAGCCAAGGGTCCTGCTGAAACACAGTGTAGCTCCTCAGCCCACCATTGGCACAGCCCCACTGTGCTGGATGCACAGCAGAGGGACCACAGAATCCCAGACTGGTTGGGGTTGGAAGGGATCTCAAAGACTATCCAGTTCCAACCTCCTTGCCAGGAGCAGGGACACCTTCCCCCAGCCCAGGTTGCTCCAAGCCCCATCCAACCTGGCCTTGGAGACTTTCAGGGATGGGGCAGCCACAACTTCTCTGAACAACCTGGGCCAGGGCCTGCCCACCCTCACAATGATGAATTTCTTCCCAATATCCAATCTAAACCCATCTTCTGTCCATTTGAAGCCATCCTGTCATGTCAGGCCCTTGTCCAAAGTCCCTCTCCAGCTCTCCTGGAGCCTCTTTAGGCACTTGAAGTGGCTCTCAGGTCTTCCTGGAGCCTTCTCTTCTCCAGGTGGACACCCCCAGCTCGGCTTCACAGCAGAGGGGCTCCAGCCCTCAGAGCTTCTTCTGCTGGGGGAGTTGAGGGTCTCAGAGATGCTCACACAGTGGCCCCTCCAGGACAACACCATGTGCTGTGCAGCGTTTGTGGGACTTTAAGCTACACTTGGATTGTGGGACAACCAGGTTAGCTCAGACCTTGGAGTGACGGAAGCAGAGTGAGCAGTGTGAACAGCAGCTATAAATCACTCTATCTCCCTCCCAAACATAACATTTGTAAGAGACCCCTGGGTTCTTATAAATATTTAAGTGAAATTTCAGCTGTTTATATCTTACATCTGTCTTTATCAGCCTGTAATCATTTCTCCACTCACATCCCACTTCACTGCCTGCTAATCCTCACTGGCTGCTCTACGTGCAAACGTATTTTCTCACCTCAGTTTGGACAATGATCACCTGAATTCTTCTGGCTGGCAGTTCTCTCCAAAGAGGCCTCCACTAGAGTGGCTTCTCATAGGGCAGGTGAAAATTAAAAAAAGAAAGGTCTCTGGAGACTTCACCATAACTCAACAAAATCAACTAAAATATACATAAAAATCGCAGAAAGGTCTGGATTGGAAGGGACATTCAAGATCATCTTGTTCCAACCTCCTGCCCTAGGCAGGGTCAGCTTCCACGAGGCCATGCTGTTCCAAGTCCTGTCCAGCCTGGCTTTGGACACTTCCTTCTCTTGGAATGAGGATCAGAGCATGCCCAGCTGTGCATGCCTGCACATTTTATTGCTTCTCCTCTCCTTTTAGTGCCACACAAACTGTATTAATATGATCTGGTTTCTTCCAAGACGTGAGTGCTGGTCTGTTCAACACAGGGGAAAAGTGGAAGGACCAAGTTTATCCACAAAGTGTCAGCTGGTGTAGATTATAGCCAGAGACTACTATTTTCCTAGCTTTCCAGTAGAAAGGAAAACAAAGAGGAGATTTTTTTTCAGAACTTCTTAAAAAAAAAAAAAAAACAAAAAAAGAGAGAGAGAGAAATTCATGCTTTCCAAGCAGCCATAGGGCTAGTGAAAACCTCAAGAATTTGGCAATTCTGAGTATTCTGTTTCACAGAGGGGAGACAGATGGAGGGCAGGGATATTGAGGAGCCAGGGAACAGCCCACTGAACCAAGGGTTACCAGAGCCACATCCCTCCTTCTCTTCTTACTGGTCCTATAATAAAAATTCTCCAGGATGACTGAGAGAAGTCCCAGTGTCCCTTTCAGACTGATGCAGATGCCTCATGGCTGGAGGTACTGCTGGGCTGTTTGCTGCAAGTAAAGTGCAGGGAGACACTGATGCTCAATAGAGGAAAAAAGAAACCTCATTCATGCCTACTCCTCTCCTGCCAGGCCTGATTGCCTGTGATCTCCCAGGGCCCCGGGAGGAGGAAAGGAACCATGAAGTCATTCCCTCTGAGCCTGGAAATGCACCAGATTTCAGCTTCCAGCAACATCTCAGGAGTGCAGCTCAAGCCAGAGCACCCCTGAGCCCCTGCCATCCCCCATCACAGCTGGACCACCAAGGCACAGCGGGTGCAGGGCACCCATGGTGCCAAAGCTCAGGCTGGGGAACTCTACTCTGCTGCTTCCATTGGTGTGGTGAGATTGGCTCCATTGGAGGGCAATTTGGTGCACGAACCGTAACAGATACCTTCAAACCATCCTCCACCCTTGCCTCTCTGCCTATTAAAGATGGCTGCCCCTCCCATGTTACCACGAGCAGGGAGTCTGCAGAGGAGACAGAACTTGCAGTTCCAAGAAGCGTGGATGGAGATGCCACCTTCTTGCTGGCACAGTGAAGCTGCCAGAGAACAGCACCAGCTCTGACACGTTGCATAAGCTGCTGAGAGCAGGTCCAGACACACTGCCAGGGCTGGCCCTTTGTCCCGAGCCATCCCAGCCCAGCAGCCATGGGGACTGGGAGGATCAGTGCCAGCAAAGGGTCAGCTTGGCATCCTCAACTGTCCTGGCACTTCCAGTACCTGCTGTGGCTTGAATTTAGAAAATCAGGGTTCAGTTCCCAGCTTAGCTACATATGATGTTTTGTCCCTGTGGGCAAGTGACTGAGCTGTGCTGTGCTCTAGTTTGCCTTCTACAAGCTGGAGTGAGGTTACAGCCTTTTTTCTCACCACTATTTTGACTTGTCTACTTAGATTACAATCTTTTGGGAGAGGAGGCTGAACGCGCATATCTACCAAATCTAATATAAGAGATCAAATCCTGGCAGATTTCTCTAGGTATTACTGTCATACAAATTCTGAGGGCTGTGTCTATATAGACAGCTTAACCCACTCTCAGGCGCCAGTAAGTGACTTATCCCAGCACTGTGCCTGATCACCAAGGTCTCTGATTGTTTTAAATCTGCATTTCAGAACCCGAGCTCCAGTTCTCTGGGATTCGCAAGCCCAGAGACCTGATCCAGGCAGCTCACCCCACTCCTCTGGGTGCCAACAGTTGCCAACTCTTGACTCTGGAGCAAGACTTTTCCATAGCATTCCTCATCTGTGAGAAAAATCAGTTTCAGCAAATTAATTTATATAAACAAGTTAAGTCAATCACCACCAATTTTATTCACCCTAGTAAGTGAGCCAAAGAGGGTTACTTCTTTCCTGGGCTTTGCTTCAATCTCTTGGACATGATTTCCTCCCTTTTCTTTTTAATTCAGAGCAGAACTTAAATGTTTAAAGTTATCTACCTTTTCTCCCAGGTCAATACTGTCCCATGTGCACATTTACCTCTGGGGTGAAGAGGGACCTGGGATCTTGGCAGCTGAGACAATTCCCTGGGTAAACAGGCTGTTCTGGTATTTTTTATAAATGTTTCCCTCCCTCCACATGTCTCAGCAGAGACTGTCTGTCAGGACATGCCATGACTCTGCTCAGAGCTCTGTGGTCCTTTCTTTCAGACCTACTCCAGATCTCCTTGCCCAGGGCGAACCTCATGAGGCTCCAGAATACAAGAGCTGCTGCTGCTCCAAGTCTGTTCAATGCTGGACACTCGTTCAGGAAGGATGGGCACCCAAAGGGCCTCACAGCAGTGTCACAGCTCAGAGCAGCCACACATCACTCTCAACAAAGCTCTTTTATCCACCACCTCTATCCTACTCTCTCCTTTGGGAGCCTATTCTCACTTTTAATCCAAGTGTGTGTGTGTGTGGCTCGGCTTCGCGAATGAAGATTTGGGAGGGAAAGAAGGAAAAGAAGGAGCAGTGCATGTGCAGAACTGGGTCCATTGCTGCTTCTTGCACAGCTCCAGTGAGATGCCATGTTTGCTCAAAGGTAAAGAGGAACCATTGGGGATTATGGACACAGCTTTGATTTTATTTTAAAGGCTTTAATATTTGGAGCAGTATTGATTTATCTCAGCATGTCAGTGTACTGCTGGTAACTAAGCAACAACAATCCTCTCTGTATTCCGGGAGGCTCACGGGATTTTTGCCTATGAACAATATTACTTTGTGTATATGAAACTAAATGGACCATAGGCACCATTTGTAAGTGGAGGATATTTGAGTTCCATGTCTTTTTTATTTCTTCTTGCTGAGGGATGGACACACTCCCTGGCATAGTGCTGTACCCACAGCCCAGGCTGTGGAGCAGCAGGACCCCATTGCACATCCCTCCAGGAGATGCCAACAACAGCAACTCAATCCAAAGTCATGCAGATGCACAAAAACCATAAGGAAAAGCAGTTGGTTTGGTGCTGCCATGCCCTCTTTTCGGCCTATTTGCAAGCAAAAAAAAGTAAACCCAAACCCTTTTGTCACCTTTTGTGGGACTCAAAGTGGGACAGAGGAAAGCTCAGCAATCAGAATAGAATGCAAATTTTCTGTTGAAAGGGACCTACAGTGAGCATGTAGTACAATTGCCTGGCCACTTCAGAGCTGACCAAAAATCAGAACATGTGGTTAAGGGCATTGTCCAAATGACTCACAACCACTAAGAGGCTTGGAGCATCAACTGCCTGTGGGGAAAGCCTGTCCCAGTGTTTGACCGCTCTCTTGGTAAAGAAATGCTTCCCAACATCCAGTCTAAACCTCTCTTGACACAGCTTTGAACCATTCCCACACATCCTACCCCTGGATACCAGGGATTAGAGCTCTGCTCCTCCCTCTCCCCATCCCCCTTTGGGGAAGGTGCAAGGGAGCAAGAAGGTTGCCCCTTTGCCTCTTTCTTCCCAAAGCAGAGCTACACTGGCTGTAGCTTTACAACTGAAATAGAACCACTTCAGGTGAGTGCCCTACCCCTCAGCCTGCACCCCGCAGAGCAGGGCCATTGCCCCATCCCTGCGGGCAGCCCCGGCACGGGCAGTTCCAGCTGTGCCTTTAAGACGCGGTGCCCGTGTGGCCAAAGTCAGCAGGCAAAGAGGCACTGTCAGCTCGCACTATATGGTTCAGTGGTTTGGCGCTAACGACGTTTGTTTTGGAGCCCGCCTGCTGGGCTGACCCATTTAGGATCCTCGCTGCACTACAAGCTCACCTTTCAGTGAAAGGGGAGGCAGAAAGAGGCTTTCAAATGAATTTGCACCCACCAAACCTGAAAGGGTTAAGCACCAGCGGAGGAAGTCAGGCTGCCGTACACCTGGGCCAGCAGAACCCGTGATTCCACAAAGGGGAAGGAGGAAAGGAATGGGCCCTCCAGATGGATGGCTCCTCTGCCTTGGGATGGTTCTATCCTCACCACTGCGAGAGCCAGGGCTGCTCTGCAGCACGGAGAGGCCACCTTCATCCTCACAAGGCTTTTTCTACGGGGAGGAGGGAAGGACTTGGGCTGGGAGGGACACAGAAGCCCTTTGATCCTCAGTCTGTATCAGCAGAAATTAAAGCCCTGTGCTGGCTGGGGAAAGGCATCCTCAGAGGCAGAAGGACCAATGGACAGGAGATGTGTGCAGGGACCTGGGATTGTGGATCCCCTAAGCTCCTGGGAGTCTCCCACAGGAACCACTCCAGGTCAGCCTTGTTCATCCTGTGTGTGTGTGTGGCTTGTCTTCGTGAACGAAGGTTTGGGCAGGGCTGTCCCCCCATGTGTGTGCCCTTCCAGCCTGTGCAGTGGATTTTAGGTGAGGCTCAGCGTGCCCAGAACTGGCCCCACCGTTTAAGTCCTGAGGTTCATCTGCCACGGCCGAGCGAGCTTGGACAGTGCCAGTGAAGTCCTCAGGACTAGAACCTACAGCACCCGGCATTTCCCAGGAGGTCTCCCATCCAAGTACTAATCCAGGGCTGACCCTGCTGAGCTTCCGAGATCTGACGGGATCGGATGTCAGGGAGGCATTTAACTGTTCATCCTGTACAGGAATGGGAAACTCACAGCTTGCAGGAGCATTATCCCCTACACACCCAACAGGCACTGAGCACATCACAGACCTGCTCAGTGGAATTGTGAGAGATTAATTGCTAAAGCCCCTCCTCAGAACTTCTTTGCAAGCCCATGTGGATGCTCTGGTTGTCCTGATTTTTCTCCAGGCTTCTGCTGCAGAGGAGCTCACTCTGAACATCACCAAAGACCTCTGCAGAATCCACCTTCACCAAGAAGGTGACAGCAATTGCAGAGTGCTTCACCATAAACATTTTATTGTTATTGTAAAACAGACTCTCCCATGGGGAAAAGGAACCATGTGGATGTGACTTTTTATCCTTTTGTGGATAAAAATGTTATTGCTTGTTATCTTTCTGTGGCCTGGAATGGATCTACCAGAACCACACATGGGTCTGAGATGAGTTGCAAACTGAACAAGCTGAGCACTGTGACCTCATGCACTGACAAGTATTTCCAATTAAAAAGTTCAGTTATCACAGAATCAGAATATTCCAATGTGGAAGGGAACCACAGGGATCATCGTCCAACTCAGCCCTGCACATCCCCAAGATATCCTCAAGACATCCCACCATGTGCCTGAGAGTGTTGTCCAAGCACTTTTTGAGCTCTGGCAGCCTTGGGGCTGTGCCCTCTGCCCTGGGGAGCCTGGGCAGTGCCCACCACCCTCTGGGGGAAGAATCCTTCCCCGAGATCCAACCTGCCCCTGTCCTGGCACAGCTCCAGCCATTCCCTGGGTGCTGCCCCTGCCCTGGCACAGCTCCAGCCATTCCCTGGGTGCTGTTCCTGGTCCCACAGAGCAGAGCTCAGTGCCTGCCCCTCCTCTGCCCCTCCCCAGGGAGTTGTCCCTGCAATGAGGTCTCCCCTCAGTCTCCTCTTCTCCAGCTGAACACACCAAGTACCCTCAGCCACTCCTCACATGCTTCCCCCAAGGCTCTTCACCATCTCTGTTGCCCTCCTTTGGGCTCTAAGAGCTTAATATCTTTCTTATATTGTGGTCAAATAGATGTTTGTTGAATGGGCAAATAGTGCTAATGAAAGTGGTCCTGTGGTTCTGGCTCATACAAATTGGTCATTGTTTTAACTCAGCTGAAAGAAGAACCATGTAGATGAGGGGGCTGGGTATTTTTTCACATGAAATCTGAAACCAGGCAAAAGGCACATCAGCTTTGCCAAAGAGCTTCCCTGAGGTTTGCAGATTTCTCAGCAAGTCTGGACTCAGTTAAAGAAAGTCAAAGTGACAGGGAAAACACTTAATCTCAAAGAGAAAGATCTTTCTCCAGCTTTAGATACAACCCCCTTGCCATGGCCTCCTCAGCTCAGCTTTTCCTTGAGAAACTGCAAATGTTGCCTTTCTCTCCATTAGACAATAACTGGAGAACTGGGTTTCTGCAAACTCCTGCCAACAGCAGCAATGTGGATACACAGCCTAAAGTGAGAACGCCCAGGCCCAACACCTGGCCTTGTTCTGCACCTCAGACGAGGTGGTTTGGAGAAGCTCCTTGGAGCTCTCCATAACTGGGCACAAGCAGCAGCCTTCTCTTCATTCCCATTGCCATGCAGGCTCAGACTTCCCAGAAATACGAACAGGCAGTTGGAGAGTTGTGTCTGGTCCCCTCAGCCAGGAATACACAGTCTCAGGGCACTCATCAAACATGTAAGCCATATGTATAACAGTGTCACCACAACAAATAGAAAACTCCAGAACAGCCCTCATCCCTTGTGCTTTCCCACCTCGGTTTAAGGCACCCAAAGAAATCAAGTCCACAATCCAACAAATTATAGAGTAACAGGAAAAAGGTAAATACTTTGGGAACAGCACTGTCTGCCAAGTCTGATGCTCAGTGCACTTTAGAGTTAAGCAGAGGCCTAATTTTAGATTCAAAAAAACCCCTCACACCAGAAAAATACTTTCATTCCTCGTTTAAAAGAAAAAAATATAAATTATGGCACTCATCTGGCAGCTTAACAGAGGAGATGCTCTCATGGAGGTGCTGAGGTGCAGGGGCAGATAAGCCAGTTTGATGCATCAGGGACTGCAGGTTCCCCATCTCAGCACTGGGCAGCAGCAGCAGCACAAACTCACCCCCTCCCCTGAGCTGCTGCAGCTCAGGGTAAATCCCATCACCCTTCCTACTGCAGCTTATTGCTCGACCTCTCCTGCAGCCACCCAGGCACACATCCAACAGGGAGGGCAGAGGCAGGTCTAGGTGAGACAACTGCCTACCTGCTGCTGATACCAAAATGAGATTCACATCAGCAGCAGAGCAGTGATTAACTGATAATACTCTTCAGCAGCATGAGCTGGATTTCCACCAGCCATCTACCAGCAAAAGCCTTCAACTCCCAGTGAGACTCAATATTAAAAGGCATCAGGAAGGAGTCCAGGCTGAGAGAAGAATGACCCTGGATTAGGGAAAAGAGAGCTCAAACCCATCAAGCATTTCAAAGGGATACAAAATCTTTGGATGTCATTTGGCTGCTTTTATCTGCAAATTGAGTTTTATCTGGGGGGGGAGAGGGAGGGAAGTAAACCCTACAGAAACACTTAGCACAGTGGAAAAAATAATGTTAAATTAAGCTTACAAAAATGTTTCTCTTTCTGAAAATCTTGGCTGGCGACAAATAGCTTGTGCTGAGCTATAAATCAAGTGTTGGGTTTCTTTAACACTCAGCATCCCCTGATTTATGATGCCATCACAACCTCTCGATTGATTTCTGACTCGGTGATCCATCTTCCTCCACAGGTACCTGCCCATTATAACGCCTTTTCCTGAACAGGCGGCACATTTCACTTCCCAGAAGGGCTTTATAAGGGAGAGGTTGAGCGGAAAGGTATTGGCAGAGCACAGCCCTGAGGTGGGCACAGAGGGAGGGGAGATGGATAGTGTTTGTATGAAGGAGTAGTGCTACTCACTTGAGTACACGCATGGAGGGTCCAGGTTTGCTGGCCATTCAACCAGCACAGCCTCTGACAGTGCAGGTGAGCTGTTGGAAACCCCAGGGAAGAGCTCCCTTATTGTTTGGGATGACCAGAGCCTCCCTGCTCCCCCAGGGTTTAGTTCCCAATAGCAGCCATCCCTCACAGATGAAAACAAATTAAACCTCATAGGCTGAAAGAGTTGGGCTCACCAAAACCTCTCACCCAACAGGAAAGGCTTTTCCTCTAGAAGCATCCCACCCCTTAGCAAAGCCTGTTCTCACCAGGGGATGCAACCCACCTGGTACTTAGAGGACCAGTGGTTTGGCAAACTCCTTTGCAATACAATGGCCACCTCCCCAGCAGGCATCAGGTGAGTGCAAGCTGTACAAGGAATTGCTCAGCTGCAGAGGTCACCAGCCTTACCTGCTCTTGATCACCAAATCCCCTGGATATCCCAACACACAGAACACTCCCTAACCAACTCTTGCCAAAACAAGCCAGATGATCAAAGTACAGCTACCTACACCAAAGCAGGTGAGGGTGGTTTTCTGTGAGCAGCAGGGAGAGCAGTGGGGAGCAGCTCAACCTCAAAAGCAGCACAGCTGAAGGCTGTTAAGGAAACCCAGACACCTTGGAAATGAGAGACTATGGGGATACCAAGGGGAAAGGTAACAAATATTGACCACTCAAGGCCTTTGGAGGTTTTCAGATTTCAGTGGGTTAGTGCTGTGTTCCAGGCAATGCATCAGTCCTTGGGGTGAGCACAGGGATCGTGAATATGGGCTGGAAATCCCTGGAGTGCTGCAGTTCACTGACTAGCAGATATTTGCCTGTATCAGCCAGGTTATATATCTTTTTCTAATGCAATGTCTACTATATAAACATTTTCTTGGGGAGTCCAGAAGCTGGCTGTCCACTCAGATGGTGCCTTTTTAACTTCTGAGATAAATATGGCTTTTTTGTGTCACTATATGGCATTATTTATAGTGGGAAGGGTGCACATTGTCAGTTCAGTATGTAAATGATGCCAGCCCCGTTTACTACATCCCATCAATTATTTTCATACACTTTTCTTTGCCTTCATCTGTCAGAGGAAAAGTCACCTTGAGGCCTTGAAGTGGTTTTTTTTCTCCATTTCCTTTGGTGTGTGACTCTACCTTGAGGCTTGGTGGGGAGGAGAACATGGAATTTTCAGAAGAAAGTAAGTTGGGAGAACAATCCATGATGGCCTTTGGATCTCCACCATTAAGACAGAGGGAAGAGCTGCCTCTCAATTAAAAACTGTGCTAGAGCCCATAGCATGTGTGTTTCTTCATAGGAGCTTCAAGGCTGGGATGGCCTGAAGAGCCAGTCCTGGTCTCAAAGGAAGGGCAGAATGTGATGCTCACATCATCAAGGTGGGCAGGATTAGGCCCTCAGCAGCACTCATGTGGAGTTTTTCAGAGTCTTTGCTCATCCCATTCTTGAAAGCTGAGTGGTGCTGCCTTCCACCCTCTTGTGCCTCTTTTTCTGCAGGCTCAACTTTCTCTACTTTCATTACTAGTCTTTGGATAAGACAACTCACTTTGCACACTGATTTGTGTGTTTGTATCCCATTCTCACACAGCACCACTGGATAACCCCCAGATAAAACCTAAGCTGGTTTGCACCAGCTTTCTTGGATTGGCATTAGTGGTTACTGATCTCACACAATTACCTGTGCCTTAGAGAGCACTTTACAGGGGCTCAACAGCACCCTTGCAGAGCTCCTGGGAGCAGAGATGTCCCCTGTTACTTTGCCCCATTCTTATGAGCAGACACATTTCCTTGGATGCCCCAGTTCCCTCCATCCCATCCTCCTGACCTGCAGGAAGCCACAGCACTCAAACTCAAGGTGCTCACTCCCTCTTCTGATATAGAGACAGGAAAAAAAGAAAATAAAACAAATCCATAAATCACCAAGCTAGCAAATGAAAATAAATACACTTAACAATATTTCCATGCCGCTTTTTATTATTATTATTTATAATGGTATTACAGAATTTTGTAAAATTAAAGTAAATGTCAAGCAGAATGTAATAATTTTCCTTGGGGTTTGGCACATTTTGTGCCTGACAGTTTCACATTTTTCTTTATATCCGTGAAGACAGGAGCCTGACAGGGCTATATTTTGTTACCCACTTTGTTCAATTTTGTCATAAATTGGAGTGAACAAAACAGGGAAAATACAGACACCAAATTAATCAAAAAAATTACATTTTAAAGCACCTCATACAAACATGTATGAAATAATCATGCTGTGCCAGGAAAGCACAAGAAAACACCCACAATTCCCCCTCCCAAACACACACACTTTGCCCCAAGAAGGGCAAAGACCTCACCCCAGGGCCATTAGTGTTACACACCCAATGTTGCTCCTCAGCTCTCTCACCTTGCAGAGCCCTCAAGGACTTTGTCTCCCATGAATTTCTCTCTCTGCACTGGAAGTTCATACAAATCTCAGCTATTCCATCCCCTGGGAATGAGCTGCATCTTTTAACATGATGGTGGGTGCTTGACATGCAGCAGCTAATTTGGGGTGCCAGCACACACAGCCACATCGTGACATGTCGACAGGTCTTGTTCAAGTTCACACCTTCATTCTCCCACTTCAGCTGCCACACTGCAATGCCTGACACCACCTGTCATGCTGGGCCACTCCAAACCCTCCATGAGAAGCATGGTGGCTGTCCCTGTTGTTTGAAGGGAGACATTTGCAGCAGGTAGAAGCACTATGCATAAAGAATTGCAATTTCCATGAGAATGATAAGGAGAAATATGAAGTGAGTAGCAGGGCTCTATCCTCAGGCCAACCCTTTCCTTTCTGCCTGAGTAAATTCGATTTGAATTCTCTTGAAAGACCAGCTCTGCAGCACTTGGACTATATTGAAAAGGTCACTGGAGGCAATGTCAGACATACTCTCCAGCTGCACTACAAGTGCACTGACGGAGACTCATAGCAATGTATTACTGCAGCTGGAGATGCAGAGTGACTCTCTCAGGATTCCTCTCCACTTATCTGGTAGTAGCAGCCTCTTCCATTACTCCGTTTTAATGCCTGCACAGAGACGTTCATGCCTTCTCTCCTGTTCCCCAAATGCTGAATTGGAAGCTCTTCTTGGAGCTTGTTAGGGTTGGTGAGGATGTCTGGTGTGGCCTTGCAAATCCTGAGTCCATTCCAGCCATTGAAATGGCCACACTTGATTCCTTCCTACCTTGATCCCTTCCTACCTTTCTGGGCTTCACAGGACTGTTGGGATATAAATGAGACCAGCAGCACTGCAGAGCTATGTGACAGAATGTGTGTCACCAACAGCATCCAAACCCTACTTCTGGCAAGGGCAGAAGTCTCTTTATGTGCTTCTAGAATTAGGCTTAAAACCTGAAACAGGAGATGTTGCCCTTGCCTGTGGCAGAGGGTTGGACACAGATGATCTTGAAGATTCCTGTAAACCCAAACTATTCTACTACTCTGTCTCCTTTTGTCTGAAATTTAATATTTTGCCCTGTAACCTGGTGCTTTGAGAATGTGAATTTTCCCTTTACCCAACTAACAAACACCTCTTTGTAGCTGGGCTCATCCAGCAGACTCATTGCAATGGGTCCATGTGCTCCTCCATCCCAAAGAGCTGGAGAGGGGCAGTGACATGCAGAGCACAGTGCAAAGAGCACAGAGCACAGCTGAGCAGCAGGGCCCTGGAAAGCTGCCACATTCCCCTGCAAATGTGGAAGTGGTTCAGTGGTAGATGAAAGGATTTTTTTCTCCCTACACTACATACAGTCACCAATGTACAGCAAATATGCATTTTAAGCTTATTTGTGTATTCGTTGCTAAATACCATAATGGTCTCCAGCTGTATAGCAGGAGGGCCCATTCATGGACTTCTACTGTTCAGTTTATTTTTTTTTCTATTATTTTTTGTTTCCTTACTGTATTATAAATGTATTTCCTCTCATTTTGCTCTGTGCTTGTCGAATGCCTGACATCTCCTATCACACCTGTTTACTATTATTTGTCCTCTGATATTTTAATTCCCCATCTATCGTGCAGGTTCTGAAAATCGTGTGATAAATCCCATTCTCTATTTTAAAAAAAAGCCCATGAGAAGGTTTTAGTAAGTGAAATCTGCATTTTTTCCACATCATGCTCAATGAAAGTGTCCAGTGAATAACCTCTGATTGTCAGGTGTTCCCATTCCCATCATCTAAGTGGGGGATAATTAGCAGACAGATGAAGGTTTACAATTCTGTAAATATCTCAGAAAGACCATTTGGCTGCTTGATTGGTAGAAGGATATTTTTAAAACTGCCATTTGAGACTCAGCTGTATTGCTAATTAAATGAGAATTTCATAAAAATAATCTAAAAAACGTCTCTGTTAATTGGAGAACGATAACGAACAGACTTGCTAAACAGAGGCATAAACGTCAAACAATGGAAGAGGAATAATAAAGTGCTGTGTTATCGTGCACTGCCAGGCAGCTTTTATTTAAAGTTTTAACTTTTAGCAATATTTTTCCTTGGTTTTGTGAATTGCATCCAAAATGTGCTTTGCAATCATAATTTCCAGCATTTTGATTGGGTGTGAGCAATGCAGGGGTAGCAGAGACCATGGCACTAACAGCATCCTTTCTTTAAGTCTTCTTGCATTCTGTGAACAGCTTTTGTGTTCTGCAATGAATACGAGAGGGGAAATGCATTAATATTGTATGGGTGTTATTCCTGCAGGATAGTGGTGTTATTGAATTACTGATTCTTTGTAATAATGACTTCCAGTACTGTATTGTACAGTAAAACACACGGAGTCAGGAAGGAACTTGTGAGCCTGATGGAAGACTCCAATACAGTCCTGTTGGTGCTCCTCAAGAGTTTGGTTCCCACATGCTGAACCTGTGCAGGGACTGGCACCTCCCTTGCCTACACACATTAGATGGACACTGGTTGTGTTTTTCCAGGGGCAGACTGTGCCTGTGCCAATGCACTGGAGCAGGGAGTGCTGCCAGGATGGAGATCCTTGGAAATCCCATGCTGGGATGCAGGTGCCATCCTAACTCCACAGCTGGCACAAGGTCATGAAAATTGGGATTTCTCAGACTGGAGAAGAGAAGGGTACAGAGACCTTATTGTGGCTTTCAGTACTTAAATGTGTCTGTGAGAAAGACAGGGAAATCTTTTTAGCAGGGCCTGTTGTGACAGGACAAAGGGGAATGGTTTGAGACTAACAGAGGATTGATTTAGATTAGATATTAGGAAGAAGTTTTTATGAGTTTGGTGAGGCCCTGGAACAGGTTGCCCAGAGAAACTTTGTCTGTCCCATCCCTCAAGTGTTCAAGGCCAGGTTGCACAGGGCTTGGAGCAACCTGGGCTGGTGGGAGGTGTCTCTGCCCATGGCAGGGGGTAGAGCGAGATGAGCTTTAAGGCTTCTTACAACCCAAACCAATCTAGGACTCTATGCTCTGGCATTAACAAAAGGCTAGTGCCTTGCAACCTCCACTCTGCCATGCTCCTTCCTCAGCCCTTGGCATTGTCTCACAGGCTCACAGCAGATGACACAGAGCTGCATGGAAAAATTTGAAGAAAAACCTCCGTTTGCTTTACACCATCAGAGAGTTCTGAAACTGGGGCTGCCTCCTGCACTGTGAAATCTGCTGTGCTACCTTCACACTCTCACAGCCCAAAGCGAGCAAGTGTGAAGCAGAGACCTCTTCCTGAGCACAAAGTGTCTGTTGGATATTCCACTTCTGTGAAAAAACTCAGACAAACCAGCTTTGTGAAAGCCCAGTGTAATGAGAATTGACTGCTCTCCATGAGAAGTATTGATTAATTACTCTGCAGTGGGAAAGAAGGCAACTATGATGATACACATTTTCCAACTACAGCACAAACAAAAGCTACTGAGGTACACAGAGCCTGGGCTGAAAAATCTCATGGAATGAAGTCATTTCCAGGATGAAGACAGCAGTCAGGTTTACTGGAGTGCAGAAAAACAGCTAGATTTTGGCCAAAGAGACTTTCTTCTAACAGTGTTTGAAGCAAGATCAAGTGTTTGAGTAACCTCGTCTAGTGGCAGATGTCCCTGCCCATGGCAGGGGGGTGAAAGTAGATGATCTTTAAGGTTCTTTAGAGCCCAAATCAATCTGGGATTCTATGATCATCTCCTGCATTTTTGGTTCAAGCTCAGTTTCAGATTTTCTAGATGAGTTTCTTATGGGAACATGTACTTCAGCATCTGCCTTGGTTCACAGACCCTGAGGTGCCCTCTGGGGAACACCCTCACAGTGTCTGGTTGTTGCTGTGGCAGGGGTAGTGCTCTGGCCATGCCACTCTGCTGCAGTCCTGTGTCACCTTCCTCATTCACTTAGAGACCACAGCAGAGACACTGATCAAGACAATCTGACCCACTCTAGAAATGGAAAAATCATTGGAAAATGGTATGCCTGGGAATAGTAAAAGTCAATTTTGCAGGGCTGGACAGATACATCAACATAGGAGTTGGAACCAAAAAGGCAAATGAAGGAACCAGCTGCACATCTGGTCCAGCCGTGGGCATGCCAGGCATTTCCCAGTAAGCTGTGCACATGCCGTGGGAAGGGAAAACATTAGAATATGTCTTCTGCTGACCTGCTGGTATCACTACCTTCAGAGGTAGGGCAGGACTTACAGTGGGTCCCTTTTCAGCTGTGAAATTCTTTTCCTTCGATTGCACCCAGTTATATCCAGAGCCTACACTATACTCAGTCCCTGCAGGGAACACCCCAGATGCAGCTCCTTTCTCCAACACAGCTCTTGGGTGACCTTATTCATGTCACTTATCTGTTTCCACAGCAATTCTCCTTTGGGCAGTTGGGTGTAGTGCTTCTTCTAGGCATGCTGGGATGAAAAACACAATATAGGTGGTAAAAAGCCAGATAATTGGATAAGAGCAGGAGTTAGATAGAAGAAAGATTCCCCTGTGCATTCAGGTGCCTGGTTCACTCCCTCCAGGGATGGATTGCGTAGGATTGTGTAGATGAGTTATTAGACTGGCTGATTCTCAGCTGCATTTTGGGTCTCCAGGTCACAGGTAGTGGCTGCTCTCTGGGAAGCAGATACTGCAAGGAAGAGGCTAAATTTAGTGTTTGTATTTATGTACTACACACACACAAGGCAGGGAAGAAAACTGCATTACCAATAATTTGCACAAGTTGTGAGTTAATGGCATTAAGGTGCATGTTACATCCCATTACAACTCTGGCTGTTCCCTGGTGGCAAAGTGAGGGGGTGCTTCACACGTCCCCACTGCTGCCACGCTGGCCAGGCAGCAGGACAGCCAGCAAGGCCTGCCATGTGTGCCCACCTGGTCCACGTGTGCCCAGACTGACAGTGGCACAGAAATGGAGAGTTTCTCTCCCACAGTTTCTCTGCTGCCAGATCTGTAGATGGATTTAAAAACAAGGAGGCAGCTGTTCAGCTCTTCTCCAGTGCCACATACTGTACTCCATGAGGACTATGGCCTTGGCCATCATCTTCTACAAGTAACTTATGGGACAGACTATGCTCAGGTCACAGCAAAGTGACTTAAGAAGTGAATTTTTATGACATTTCTATAGAAATGAGAGCTTTACTATAGACAGAATTATATGTGAAGTGCTGGCAGAAACACAAAATCAGTGGAAATGCCCTAACTCCCTGGTTCTCTATGAGTGATGGGGCTTCTGAAGACTGGTGCTAAAAACTGACACTGTTTGGTTTCTCTGGTGCTTCAGTGAGACTTTCCAGATGGCACTTGTTGAGTCCAGCCCAGTTCTGTGCACTGGGTTTCAGGGTTAGCCCCATGTATGAAAAATGTGATGCTGACAAAAGCTTCTTCATACCAGTATCACTGTCTGTGTCACAATCATAGTCTATTCTCTGGAGTTCCATATTGGGATATGTGTGTGTGTGTGTAGAACTCTGTTGGTAAAAGCATGTCCTTCTCTCCTCCCCTACAGAGCTGCAGTACATACATTGCAAAACTGCTCAGTTCTGAAACATCTTCTCTTTACGCTTAGAAAATGTTTGATCTGCTCACACTCAGGCAATTCTGAAGGTCATGAAAGGTCTGCTTTATAGGTGGACAAAGTGTAAGTTCAGCCCTCAGACAGCCAGTCCAAGAAGCACTGTGTCATGAAGATGCTGTTGAATCCTAGTGGCACATTGATTAGGTCAACACAACCCTTAACTCTGGCTTTGCTCCCCAGACATGCTCATGATGACCAGCACAGGGTTGGAGCAGGGGCAAGAGAGGGTGGAGGGCATGTGCCATCACCTCTCCAGCACCTGCTGCAGGAAGGATGGCCCATTCAGCAGCCAGTGAGTCGTACGTGCCTGAGCCCAAGGAGCTGTGACCCTGGGAAGCAACGGGGCTATTTTTCCCACTTAGCCTCTGGCACATCAACCAAATAATTCCAGTAAAAACAAGATCCTAAACTGGTCTGTTTGGTAGGGCCGAGGTAGTCAAACCAGATCATGAGAGCAAAGAGGCTAAACTAGTCATCAACGTTTTTCCTAGCCCAGGGCAAGAACAACAGGCAGGGATGGATGGGAGCCCTAATTATGGCACTGGATGCCCAATATTTTCCTTTTCCTACTCTGCTGCACTCGGGCATTTCTGTAAGCAGTGCCTGCTGATTCTGGGCACAAATCACATCAGCAATTAATTGGATTTGTGGGCCTCAATTCCAGCACCCCTTTGAAAAGTTCCCTCAGGAGATCATAAAAGATGGGGACTCAGCAAAGTAGTAAGAGGCAGGTATTATGTGGAGAGGACCCTTTTGTTAATCCTGCTCTGCCTATCTTTCATTAGCACACCTCATTATGAAATCCTATAGATTTTTGCTTCGGCTCCACTGGTGAGAGGCAAATGATGTCTTAATGAATGGTGGTGCCTGGAGCTGATAAGGGACTGCCCCTCACTCCCACTGAACAGAGACTGTGTTCAGCACTGTATGTCCATCTGCACTTAATGTAATTGGATGAAACTTGTAATGGTTTGTTCACTCCAGGTGGTACAAAAGTACAGCAAAAAACCCAATGATAAAATATCAATTGCTGTCTCTTGCTAAGGGATGTAGTTGTGGTTAGTGGCACTCGTGGAGCTGAGCATCCAGGCTGGAAGATAATAGGAGGAAGGATCCACCCTGGTATGTACAGCACAAGGCTGCAGAGGCCAAGCCTGGAGCAGGCAGCTCTCAAGGCACTGGCACTGCTTTTGGAAACTGTCTCTGCTAAGCAGTATTTACTCATCCTGTGCTCAGAAGGTACTTGTGTAGCTCAGTCCCAGTGCACTCATCTTCCTATGACTATGAGGGTGGGCAGGCCCTGGCACAGTTTGGGCAGAGGAGCTGTGGCTGCCCCATCCCTGGAAGTGTCCAAGGCCAGGTTGGACAGGGCTTGGAGCAACCTGGGCTAGTGGAAGGTGTCCCTGCCCATGGCAAGGGGAGGAAAAAGATGATCTTTAAGGTCCCTTTCAAACCAGACCATTCCAGGATTCCTGCTGCTCCAGCACACCACTAGGATGGGAGTGATGACTGTGCCAGTGCCCACTCCAGTGCAGTGCCACTTCAGCCCCACGTGTCTCAGCCACTGTGTTTTATAACATTTTCCCAAAGCCATTACTTTTATGCCCTGAATGATTACTTCATTTAGCACATACATCACAACTAAAATACCCAATATTAGCTCATTTAACTTCATGCTCAGTGATGGATTAATCGTTTCTCTTTTCTGGAGCAAAGCCCAGTCCATTTCATCTGAGGACTGAGGAGAAATGTTCCTTGTCTCTTGAAGACTGAGACATCTGCTGTGCTTTGCAGATCTGCTTGCCCACAAAAAACCCCCCAACCTTAAAATGCTGAAACATTTATTTAAAAAAATGCTAAAACTATAGATCACACCCATTTCTTTCCTGCTTTTAGAGCAGGTGTAAAGGAAGCATATCAACAGGGCAGTCAACATAAGCCTGTGTCTCCTTTGAGGTTTTAGATGTCACATCATGTTACAGTGGATATTGCTGCCACATACTATGGTGCATCACAGGCCTCACAGGGAACTGCAGAGATTGAAACAGTTCCTTAATGGACAAACACAATGAGAGCAGACATGTGTGTTAGCCCTGGCCAGGCTGAGACAAGAGAATCCCGAGTGCTAAATATTATGGCCAAAATAAAAGCAATGGGTGAGTGACCAAACAAATGCTTGAGCTCTTCTGTTCCCCAGAATGAACAGAGATGTTGATCAGTCAATGCAATGAGTAAATGATCTGAGGAAATATCCCTTTCCATCACCCTTGTGGGCAGCAGACTTGTAGCAGGAACCAAGGCTGGGTTTATGGCATGTGCCAGGGGCCAAATGGGAAGGCATTGCTCAGCCAAATCTGCCTTGGCTTCAGTGACAGTTTCTCAGCTCCAGGATTTTTTTCTATAGAAGTTGTGCCTTATGAAGCCGACTTTCTTCCAAAGCATGTGTAGTAGACTTAGTTTTTGGAATATTTTTTTTCTCCTTTCTCCCTAAACCACTAGCTGGTTGTGAGTAGGAAAGGGGACAAAGAGAATTAGGTATGGAAGCAGAGATGTTCCCAAACTCATAGAGTCACTTTGTCATTAGGATCTCTATGTCTCCACATCTTTGATTTGGTCACAGACCAAGAATGACACTATTTGCATTGTGAAAAAAACCATGGAACAAGAAAACAGAGCTGAAATACTTCAGCCAGTCTCCCTTATCCTGTACTCAGCAATTACTCTTTTTGTCAGCAGGAGGAAAGAGGCATATTTGGAAGTATTTACAATTGACTGTGTTGTTTCAAAACACAGGATCTTTCAAGGGATTCCTCTCTTCTCATTTGGTGTCACAGGCAATTAAGTTCTTAAGAGGTTCTCTGTAGCATTAGTAGATGATATGATACTCTTGAAGGTGTCTTTATAGCATCCTAGAGACAAACTTCTTGCATCTTCCTTTGAAAATATAAGGCTAAATTCCAATACTGGCAGCTGACCACGTTCTGTTTCATGTACAATCCAAGCTGTTTGGGCGCTCATCGCTGCTGCTCCTCCCTCCAGCCATGGCTCACTGTGGGGAATTGCTTCCCAAGTCCCTTACCAGGACCTTCTCCTCAAAACCAAAGCCCATTACCAGGGAGGGAAGTCTCAGTCCTGCCTCTTTGGCTTTACCCTGTGCCCAGCTGTGGGGAGCATCCAGCTGCAGGGAGAGTGAGTCAGGGTGTCAGGGAGCACTAAGACCTGGGTATAAGGTAAAAATCAGAGGAAAAAGAAGCAAGGAAGAGCCTATCCTTGGGATTGGCCCTCAGCTGCTCCAGAAGTATATTCCTATTAAACGCTGCCATTCTTTTGGGCTGTAATGTATTTCCTCATTATGGTAAACACCCACATGGCATTTATTTCTGGAATGACATTGCACGAAGCTGGGTAATAAAAATGCCTCTGATTTCACAAAGCACAAGGCTCCAGACAAATAAAGTCTGTAAACAGTTCTGTGCTTCAGGATGTTTTATGAGCTGGACCAGTGTTTACTCAGGGCTAAAGCTGAAGAAGTTCATTTCAGCTCTTGGAAAATGCACCATAACTGCAGGAGGCTTCATTCCTCGAGGAATACTGGCATGGTCACTATGATCTAACTTTCAACTACCCTTTTCCCTTTGCTGTCTGCAAGTCTGTGTCATTCATTCCACAGTTCCCTCTCCCAGCAACACTTCTCTGATATTTAGAAATGTATATTAATGTCAGGAAGCTGGTGGAAGCCTGCAGGATTCTGCAGGCAGGAGGTGGGTGCAGAGTTCATCAGGATGGTGTTACACTGAACCCCCAGGGCTGGGCAGGGGTGAAGCACTCCCCTCCCAGGGCTCCTTGGCTGCACTGGAGGCTGGTGCCAGGGGCTCCTCAGGCATGTCTGACACTGGGCAGTGGCAGGGGGTGGACAGTGAGTGATGGAATCTCTTGCATTATCTCCTGCAGTGCCAATCTGATGTATGCAGGTGATGCTTGAAGCCAAAGCTGCACAGGAGAGACAGAACCTCGTTTGATGCCTCTGTGTCACAGTGAAAACTGGAGCAGGGCCATACATGTGAAGTGATGAGAACAGTACAAGGATTACAGAATTATCATGGAATCATAGAATGGTTTGGGTTGGAAAGGATCTTAAAGATCAACTAGTTCCAACCTGGCCTTGAACACTTCCAGGACGGGGCAGCCACAACTAATGGCTCTGTTGAAGCTCTGAGATGTTACAGATCAGGCTGTACTTAGTTGAGGCCAAAAAGCCTTTTGCTTACTGCATGCAGGGACATGGTTTTTTGAATTTTAAAATACAACTGCCAGTGGGAGCACCTTCCCAATACACTGGGGTAAGACCTTTATGGTGTTAAAGTGATCCATCCAGCCTGGTCTGACACCCACTCCCAGGGGCTGCCCTGCCCCGTGCCCCAAGGGGTGCTGGATAATCACCCCATGCAGGTGAGGGAGACCAAATATCTCAATGTATTTCCATAGTGAAATCAAGAGACTTGTTCCGAGGGTGGAGCTGCCCTTGGGAAGAGGGTGGCTCCAAACCAGTCAGGGTTAGATTACCCAACTGGCTTGCCTTGTCCAGTTGAGTTATGAACATATCCAGGACTGGGGATCCTACAGCCTCTCTGGGCCCTTCTTCTGACATTTGACCACTTTTGACATCACGTGTCAGCAGAACTTCCTATGCTGCAATTTGTGCCTGTTGCCCCTCGTCCTGTCACTGTGTGTCTCCAAGGACAGTCTGGCTCTGTCTTTTCCACACACTCCTATAAAGTGTCACTGACAGCAGTAAGATGTCCCCTTTCCCTTCTTAAAACTCCGGTTTTTCTCAGTCTTGTCCCAGTACACTGACACCTTTTTGCAAGGGAAGCCCAAAACTGGCCACCAGACCTCCAGTGCTCAAGTATATGTAGGAACAGCTCTGGGATTCACATCTGTAGCCTGTGAGCAGCTCCAGCTGTACTGCACTTATTCATCCCCTGCCAGCGAGTGTCAGGAGCTCCTGGAAAAAAGCAGAAGTCAGAGAACTTTCTCGGCTGGTTCCCTTTGACAGATTTCAAGCATTCACTCTCATCTGGCTATTTGTAAGGGGTTCACATGTCTAGAGCTGCTCCGTTAGAGCCTGTCTGTACTGCTGGAAAGCTTCATTAGTTCAGGACAGAGAGTGCGTATCTACTGTTCAGAGGGAAATCCAGAGTGGAAGACAAGCCACGTTAGTTACAGCGTTAGGGAAACTCATTAGAGCCAAGCTCTGCTGCGAACTTAGGCTGACTTTATCTTCCTGGTGGCTTTACCTCACAATCGTACAAGCCTTTGTTACACAGGGAAAGAAAAAAAGTGGTGCTTTTTTTTTTTTTTTCCTGAAAGAAACCTCTTACAGTTTGGGTTGGGACAGACCGAAAAACCCAAGGTTTTTGAAGGATACCTAAGGAAGAGGGAAAGGGAACTTGCCCCCAGGCAGCATCAACAGGGTGAGATTCTATTAATGCATCAACTTCTGACCACGAACCCTTTCTTCAGGAAATTTCAGAAGGGCCCAAATCTGACATGTGATAGGAGAAAACTATCTTCAATTAGTCTGGTCCAGGTCTTCCTTGGGTTCAGGTCCTTCTTGCAACTTGTACCTGATGGGGTTTGTATGTTTTATATCACACCATATCCTATGGTCCTTACACTTTTAGCAACTTCTTCACATTTTTGAGCATCAAACCAGAGATCAAGGAAAGACAGAAGTCTGGCTGAAAATGGAGGGGGGGAAAAGACCTTTTGCAGGCCTGACTGAAAAGTGGAAAGTTTCCAAGTTAGCCATCCTTTTGGAAACCTCTGGCCTCAAAATACACTTTGCCACTGATCTGTTTTGATTCCAGGAGCAACACACTGAGCTGAGGCTTAGAGCTTGGGCAAATTCGCCTTTTGGCTCAAACAGCAAAGATCTTGAGCTGAAAATGCCTGCTGCTGACAGCCTGCACCATGGCTGCATCCCAAGCTCTGCTGGCATAGCTGTGGTGGAAAAAATAAAATACATTTCATTCCCCAATGGTCCTGCTGTAATGGCATGAAATTAGAAACTCTAATCAATAGCGCTTTACACAGCATGACTCTCATGTCAAAAGAGCCCATGGTTTACAAAAGAAGAGTCACAAATAAATATGAAAATCAAGGCTGTGAAGCGTCAGTAATGAAGTATAATTCTGTCAAGCAATCCCAGCCCGTGATTCTGTTCACAAAACCTTCACTCACCCAATCCTTCCCTCTCCACACCTCCCTGGTCTTCCACCTCCACATAATTTTCTTGTATTTATTTGCCCTTCTCACATGAAATGTCACTGATTTGAGTGTGAATAATGAAACTAAGGAAGGAAAGGCTGAGCTGCAGCCCTTGCTCTGCCTCTGCTTAGTTCTCAACACTTTTACCTCTCTGTTGCTTTGGAAAAGGAACCAACCTGCATCTGCTCACCTTGCTGAGTGATGACACACCTTTCACAGAATCATAGAATCATAGAATCGATTGGGTTGGAAAAGACCTCCAAGATCATCGAGTCCAACCCTTGGTCCAACTCTAGTTCATTTACTAGATCATGGCACCCAGTGCCACGTCCAATCTGCATTTAAAGATCTCTAGGGATGGTGAATCCACCACCTCTCTGGGCAGCCCATTCCAATGCCTGATTACTCTCTCTGTAAAAAATTTTTTTCTGATATCCAACTTAAATTTCCCCTGGCAGAGCTTAAGCCCATCGTGCCCCCTTGTTCTATTGCTGAGTGCCTGGGAGAAGAGACCAGCCCCCACCTGGCCAGAACTTCCCTTCAGGTAGTTACAGACAGTGATGAGGTCACCTCTGAGCCTCCTCTTCTCCAGGCTAAACAACCCCAGCTCCCTCAGCCTCTCCCCATAGGACTTGTGCTCCAGTCCCTTCACCAGCCTTGTTGCTCTTCTCTGGACCAGCTCCAGCACCTCAATATCCTTTCTGAACTGAGGGGCCCAGAACTGAACACAGTACTCAAGGTGTGGCCTCACCAATGCAGAGTACAGGGGAAGGGTCACTGCCCTGGTCCTGCTGGTCACGCTATTTTTGATACAGGACAGGATCCCATTGGCCTTCTTGGCCACCTGGGCACACTGTTGACTCATGTTGAGCTTCCTGTCAATTAGTACTCCAAGGTCCCTTTCTGCCTGGCTGCTCTCCAGCCACTCTGTGCCCAGCCTGGAGCACTGCAGGGGTTGTTGTGGCCAAAGTGCACAACAGTGTACCTCTTCTATTCCTACAAAATATAAATTAAAATGCGGATTATTGTCTTCATAACAACAGCAGAAATTAGAGTTATCATATTTGTATCAAGAATTACAGGCAGCTTGGTTAAGCCCCTTGTTTTTCGCTTGTAGAGGCAGCACTGCCAGAAGAACCACCGGAGAGGTAAAGTATTCAAGAATAACAAGCAGACCCCCAAAGGCATGAAGAGCTGACAGCTACAGGACTCTCTGTCTGTCATACAAGTCTTCCGGGAGCTGGCAGCATTTTGTTCAGGGACAGCATTTGGGTTTGTTCCAGCACTGGTTTTAAAACTCCTCTCACCATGCACTGCTAACATAAGCACAGCCTGGCAGGTAGAGAAATGCCCTGAAAATAGGAAATTCTTGGAGTGGAGATTTTGTTAATTAGACCTACTTCCTGCACACAGTCCCAGCTCTCCATGCAGCTCCTGTGGCAGAAATGCAGTGATTGACCAAGGGTGGCAGGTTTTCAGGAGGAGAACAGATAACAGCTGCCTGACTTCCAGACATAACTGAAAGTCCTTCAGAAAGACATGCCAAATCCAGAGGCAGGGAAAAAGCTTACATGGCCTGAAGTGAAGGTCTCAGTCTTTGTGAGGGGTGTCTCTGGCAGCATCTGGGTCCATTTCCTAATTGTGTCACTGAGTCACATTACTTTGGTTAATTGAGTTACCTGCAGCCCTTGACTTTAGCAGAGAAATGGGTATTTTTCTCTTGAGCCAGAATTATGGGAAAGCTCAGTGAGGTCTGAGCAACAGAGGTTTACACACTGAGCCCATGGCCCACAGCCCAGATGGAACCAGTGAAAACAAGCCCCAAGGAACAGCTCTCCACTCCAGGCATGACGAATGGGGACCCTGCCTGAGCAGGGGGGGTGGCCAAGGCAACCTCCAGTGCTCCCTTCAAACAGTACCCATTCCATGCTTCTGTGAACATCCAAAGAGAGGGAGGTGTTTTGGAAAGGGCACATCCACTCATGCTTTGTCTGCTGAGGTGAGCCCCCCAAAGGCCTCCTGAAGAAGGTGCCCATGGCCCCCATCAGAGGCAGGATGCCGTGGGCAAGGCCCTGCAGAGCAGTTCCCACAGCACTGCTTTAGCTCTCTCTCCCTGAAGAACAGTTGCTTTCACTTCAGAGCAGTCACTTACATCATGCCACGTCTGAAAAGTGGGATGAAAGCCAAAAAATATGTCTCTCCCAAGCCCTCAATAAAGCCAGTGACTTGTGCAATACATGCAAAGCTTTAACTTGGGGAACTTCAAGTCACCAAGCATCTGTTAATCAGCAACGTGCCAGTCCCTGGGGATTGTGGGGATGTTAAAGGTTATCCTGTGCTCCAGCACATTACACTGCTGAGCTCCATTACACAACCAAAGGATGATTTCATGTGTGGCAAAGAATTTTTGATTCTCCAGATATTATTTTAGATGTGGAAACCCAGCTGCTGAATGCTACTTTTCAGGTTAAACAAAACTTACAGCCAACACTCATTCTCACACTATTAATGAAGATAATCTTGCCCTGCAATTGACCTTTTTTCCAGAAATAGAATGAGAGGGATTTTCAAATCCTTTCAGGTTTGCAAAATGTTATCTCTCTCTATTCCCTTAATCTCCTGTTGCTGAAAGATGGATCTTTTTCTCTTATAGCTGGCTGGATGTACATCTACACTTCAGCAGCAAACCATGAAAAGGAAATCAGGCTTATGGAAAAAAAAATTAAAAAGAATTTGCAGTGTTAACATTTACTTGGGATTGTCTTGGCTTCCTCAGCTTTGAATTCCAACATGATTGACCAGACTGAATTTTACACAGAAGAGACAAACAAAATGACAAGCTTTATGTACAAAGGACTGCTGGACAGGAAAGAGACTGTGCTTTGCTCCAGAGCAGTGGGGGACAGGACAAGAAGTTGAAGAGCTTGAGCACAGACAGGGAGAGAGCCCAGGCTGGACTGGGGCAAAGATTCTTGCAATACTTCAGCACCAGTGCTGAGCATTGGCATACATTGCGGGCTCTCAAGGGTCAAGTTTTAAGAACATCTTGAGCAAATCAGACAGGGCTGAAGTTTACCCATCCCTGGAAGTGTTCTAGGCCAGGTTGGATGGGGCAACCTGGTCAAGTGGAAGGTGTCCCTGACCATGGCAGGGGGGTTGGACTAGACGAGTTTTAAGGTCCTTTCTAACTCAAACCATTCTGTGGTTCTGTGATTCTGTGATGACATTTCCTTGGAGGAAGAAGGTGATCTGAAAAAATCTCCTGAGGTCCCATTCACTTTTTGGTTTCTAGAAAAACCCACAAATAAACTACACAGCTACAGTAAGAGGCAGACTAGAGCATTCCCTAAGCAATCCCTCCTCCTGAACTGCAGCGAAGGCACAATTCATAGCCTGCTTTTTCATTTCCATGAATCTTAATTGTTCACATAATAATCGCAGAAGTATTTAATAATACAAAGCATATGGGACAGATGTTCAACTGGTGTAAATCAATAGCACTCGAGAAGCTTCAGTGGTGCTGTGCTGGCATAATCATCTGAAGATCTGGTGCCGCATTTTTAAGGTGGCTCTCAGGATTTTAGTACCCTCTTATTGCTTCCACTAAAATCAAGTCACAGAGTTTATTGCCCACCTACAAATGGCCACCTCTCACCAAATGCTCAGAATCAAAGATCAAAAACCTGAAGTTCAAAATAAATTGACTTTAGTTACTTAAAAGCCACGGGTCCAGCCTCTGCTAGCCATCATCACAAAGTTTTATCATGGTCACAACCTTCTCCAACCAACCTTACCCCGTTTCAGGTGGGGATACACAGCAGATGTCCATGCAATGCCTTGTCTTAGTCTCACCAGCTGGTGTGGGAGCTCTGCTTTATTTGGTTCCCACCATAAGGAAAAAAAGAAAAGAGAAAGTAAAAGCTTTTAATTCACTTCCTCCTGGGAGTTTCTGTGATGCTCATTGATCCACTCTACAAGTACTTCGCAAACACTAATGGATCCAGTGAAACTCTCCACTAATCTCCTCCTGAAACTTGGTGCCAAACTGCTCATTTCTGAATCTGTGTCCTTTCACAGTTGTTTTGTTTTGCTACCTGGTTCAGAGTCACTCCAGGGCTCATTAATTGTTCATCCCTTGTCCCTTGAAAATTTTCCTTTTAATCCTTCCAGGCACATGTTGTGATGTGAAACAGACTTCAGATCTTTCACACCTGCAATGATAACATTTGAGCTGATTGTGGTGGTACCATTTGCAAATGGATCTATGTAATTGAACTGAAAAGCTTTGTGAGATGTATTCATTGGACTTCTGATCTCATTTGTTAGAGAGCCTTAGGGAACGGGCAATTTCCACTCCTCAATTTATGACAACTGGTCATAGTTACTTAAATGGAATAAAATAAATCCTGTGGCATGGAAACCAGGCTGACAATTATGCCCAGAAGAGAATTAAATTGCCCAGTGACAGTACTGTATTGAGTGAAATATATATAGGTATAGCAGAAAGTCCTGGTAAAGTTTTTTTGTGGAGGTTCCCAGGTTAATGTTCCTTCTGCTAATGTTACTCCCTGGTTGAGATTCTCGCAGACTTCGATAAATTGTATGGAGACTATGCAAATAAGCTGGTCTGCTGTAGCTGAAAATAACCTACCCTTGTGCTAATTATATTTGGGGCTAAGGTGTGACCTGCTCCACTTCCATAACTAGGGCTAGATTTTCAGCTGGCAATGACAGCTGGATTTTCAGACAACCTGCAGACCAGCATGGCTGAGCTCTTTGGGCAGCACAGTGCACAGAGGAGGAATTTCACTGCCTGACTGTAGTAGTTTGGGCTTTAGTCAGCATAGGTCCCCATTTAGGCCTCAGTTTTTAGCAGGCCTCAGAGGTTGTGACACAGATTAGAGGGGACAGGCATCATCTGACTTAAGCAGCCATAGAGGTATTTCATATCATCTGACATCATCAGGAAGTGCTGGGGAGTATAACAAGCAAGGGGGGAGGAGTCTCTGCTCTCTTTGGTCCCTGCTTCTGACCAGGACGGTTCCCATCCCTGACTGCTGATATCAGACCCTGCTGCCGGTCCCACATCTGCTTACCCGGGGACGTGAGCACATTCCTGTTAATTCCTCTTTCCCTCTTGCTGGGAGGTTTCCTTTGGGGAGGGGGTTTGGTTGGTTTGGAGTTTCACCTGTTAGCTGGGGCGACCTCGGTGAGCCTGTTGTTGTTTCCTGTCACTATGTGCTATTTCATATTCTGTGTTAAGCTCTCCTCTTCTCTGTATAAATATAAAACCCTCACTGTGTCTAAAGCCTCGTTTCTGCTGTTTTCCCTCACTCTCCTGCTCTGGGAATGGACTTTTTGACTGGGTACCAGGCAGTTGGCATTTTGCCAGCTCAAACTATAACACTGACCTTGACCATCAGCCCTCAAAATGCCATTTCCAAATCAGTAAATCTCTGTTCTTTTATTCCATGTAACAAAGAATGTAGGATTTTTCTTTTTCTTTTCCTTTTTTTCCTTGGATAGAAATTGCAGTATCTGGAAATAAAAGCAGCTGCTTCTAGTCTGAGCCAGTTTTAAAGCTGAGCTTTGTGCTCGGGTCCACACATCTCTCTGTGGACCACAAGCCCAACCTGGCATTCTGCCATAACACCTAATGTGGGAAAGGCTGAGGAACTTGGGAATTTGTACCCATGGGCAATACTGCAGCAAGAACTCCAACTGAAGAGCTCTTTGTCCACTCCACATGATGAACTGGCCTTTAATTCAGGTCCTGAGAAGAGTATGAGCCCCAATAGACAAGGCTGTTTAGCATCTGCAGAGCTTGGTCTGAAAGGATGCCAGGTCCTTCCACCTTCTAGCCCTGCCCTCTTTTCCACTGGGTTGTTTCTCTTGTTCAAGCAGCCTGTTCCCATATAAATTGTGCCATGTGACCTTCTAGAGGGTAAAGAACTGGTTCTGAGTGTCAGACAGCAGTTGCCACAGCAATTAATGTTCTGCTGTGTGAGAACACTAGTGTGGATTTATGAGATTATCTTAAATCCAAGCTTCACATTTCTTAATTATCAGTATTCCTTTCCTATAAAAGGAGAATTTGCATAATTTCCCAGCAGTAGAGAAGAGCAACATCAAAACAGTAAGTGAAAAAATGTACCAATTCATCATGAAACTGTTCATCCAGTTGCTGGAATTGTTCATTTTCTTTGCAGAGCTAACGCAGACACCAAGGAAGAGCAGATCCTCAGTGAAGCCTCCAGAGAACCACACTTTGCCATGCTGGTTGAAGACTTGGCCCTGCATTAACATGTTTCTTCCATGAGTTCTTCATGAAACCCAGATAGTTTTGGCAAAGAATGCCAACTCAGACAGTGATCTTGCAAATATTTAAGCACTGAGCACTGTTGCTGCTACAGGCAGTGTTCTTGGCACTGGTGAGACCTCTCACAGCAGTGGTGGGCCCAGGAGACAGAGCATTTTGGAGTCTAAGACCTCACAGAACAAAGACATTCACCATTTGCATCTTAATAATATGGGAAAGTGCAGCACAGACAGCACATTCTTCAGGTATAATCAGCTGGCTCCTGAGTTTAACAGCAGGAAAATAGGCAATGGAGTCCCAGTACACTGCCTTCATGGTGGCTTTGATCCTCCAGGATGCCTGGGGTGTGTGACCCATCCTGCTCTGTCAGGAGCCCCCAGGCAGGGAGGTGGGAGCCTGTGCCCTCCTCAGCCCCTCTGTATCAGTTGATGGCTTTTGCAATGGGAATTAGCAACCCAAACCACTAAAGTGCTTTTAAAGTGCTTTGATCCAACATACTTCATTGCTGTCCACTAAATGACAGTGACATTAAGGTGATTTTTTATCACTTCAGACAGTTCAGCTGCCAACATGAAAACTAAAGATATATTTTGACCCTGTCTTGTCTACATTTGTGAATGGTTCAAACACTTGCCATCCTGGCACCATATAACTCAAAATGCCACTGCCCCAGTGATGTATTTTGAAGAGAGACCATTCTCATGCTGTACTACATCAGGGGAATGACAGGCCCTTGTGGTGTACATCAGCAGAAAGATGACACTCTACTTTTGTGTTTTAAGGGCTCCAAGATAAATCATGGAAAGGGCTGTCTGATTCCTGGAACCTGGAGGCAGGCACAAGGTGTTATTGTCAAAATAAAGGAGAAAAACTGGGGCAGATTTTGAATCTGACTCCCACGATTATAGCAACAGGCAGGGGGGTCATGGGGACATTTTCTTCTGGCAGGTTGGGATGTTTCCTCATCACTTTATCAGTTCAACTTATCAGTTCAACCCAAAAACATGTTCCTAAAGCTCTATTTTCAGAATTTACCTTTTGCTTTAAATTTTACAATATGCTTCACTCCATTGGGCTGTCAGTGGATTTGCACATGTTTAATTTTAAGCACATATTTTGCTGCCAGGGTACCTAGGGGTGGTAACTGGGATTTTACAAGGCTGAGAGTAGTCCTGTATAGTCAAAAAAAAAAAAAGAAACAATAATTCAGCAAAGAAAAGCAAAATATGTGAAGAAAGGACACAATTGCCCACTCACTGATATTTTATACACCCCAAAGGATCAGAGGCATATGTTGAAGAAGAGCCATGAAGCTGGAGGGGCTCCACCAGTCCTCAGCAGCAGGGGAAGGCAGAGCCAATGACAAAGTGAAAAGAGGGAGCAGCAAAAAGTCACGCACCTATGCAAGGTCCAAAAGTGCTTGTGAAACAGGTTACCCCAATGCAAAGTACTGGGTTTAAACTAGGGAAAAAAACCCCAAAAACAGAAAAAAATTATACAAGGTTTCTTAGAGGGCCCAATTGTAGGGCAGTCCCAAATCCTCAAAGTCAGATTTCCTGTTGTGGAGCATCATACCCAGTGCAATAAGCATGGCAGGTTTATAACCCAACTAAGTGAAACAAGAGTCCTGGCCAGAGCAAGAAGTCCCTGTTCCTAATTCCATCATTTATCTACTGGCTCAGGTTCCATCTCCACAGATTTAAAGCCTCACGCTGGCTCCTAAGGCTATGCTATATAAAATTTGATTGTTACATTCAATGGGTTGTAATAAATTAAATGAACTATCAGTAATAAGTTCACAGGCAACACTATCTTTTTTCAGTATACTTCCTTAAAATATACCAGCAGCAACAAATGTAACTAGATTTAATTTCATGCTGAAGAGCTGTGAATATTCATTTTAAAATAGTCACCAAGAGCCTAATTTTAATTTGTGTGATGTTTCTGCTAATACCAATGCCTACTTAAAATATCCATTAAAAAGCCTTAAGAATATTAACAGGGAATTCTTATGAAAATGCAATAGAGTTTTATGTTTTGAATTACCATTACAGGCTTTTTGCTTTAACTCCTGTTAAACAGATTTCATTATTAACAAGAATATGTGCAAATTAAAACAAGCCTATTAAAATCTAAAATTCCATGCTAAAAAGATTAGGGATGTTTGAGTTATTTTTCTTCTGAAGGAATAAATATAATAAAATGTGATAGGGAGTAAAACCCAATACTTAGAAATACTCACAAGATAGCAGTGGCTAGACAGTGGTGAGCATTTTCTAATGTGCTTCAGAATAAGTGGTTTCATACAAGGAATCATTTCCCTTATGTTTTTCTGCTCCCCATCACAAAGACATCACATTAATAAAGCCTTTGCCACAGATCTTGTTGGAAGGAGAGGAGCTTTAAGGTCCCTTCCAACGCAAATCATAAAATGATTCTATGATCTTCACCTGGCTCCAAGGTGCAGGCAGGGATGTGATGGGTCAGGGAAGAGACCCACCATGGTATAACCCCAGGCAGCATCTAAGGACCCTGCACCTGGTCTCTCACTGCCTCCCCAGTGGGATGAGGAGAAGAATCTGGGGGAAAAAGGTAAAACTTGTGGGTTGAGATAAGAAGAGTTTAATATGCAGTGTTGGGGGGAGGGGTGGTCCTCACAGGTCCTCTGAGCTGGGGGCATGAGAGAGAGATGTTCACTCAGAGGAGACTCCTGGTGAGAACTCATTTATTGCACAATAACACAGCTTCTATAGGGTCCTGAGGGGAAGGTGCTGGAACTGGGACAGCACTGGCTAAAGGCTCAAGCAGAAGGGAGGGCTTTAGGTGCCAACTTGCTGATAGGAAAATGGAGGAACCAGACCCAACAGAAACCCAGGCGTTGGGGATGGTTGGGTGAACTAACCAATGGGGTGAGGACAAGGGCAGAAACTGACAGGCTGCATCAGCAACATGAGGCAGTGTAAGAGTCTAAAAATGCTACTGATCCCAGATATGGAGGTAAAAACTGGAATGGTTTATTGAACACGCAACACGCAATTTAAAGGTATCGGGGCTGGGATATGTTAATAAGGAGGATGGATTATGGTAACATATGTTAACTAGGGGATTATACAAGTTTTGGCTAGGTGGCACAATTAGTTAATATTTTCTATAACAGCAATTTACATGGGGGAAGAAAAGAAATGGTTTCAGTATGAATTGATAACATTCATCTTAAAATCCATCTATATCTTGGAGCGGGGGGCAGCCAATCAGCATGGCTGAACATCAGCAGGCCTTGTCCTTAGTGATGGGATTTTGTCTCAGCCTCTATTGACCATGGCTTACTGCTTAAGCTTGTCAGGCTGCTCACTGCTGGAAGCTGAATTTTGATTCCTACAAGGCAGAGCAGTCCCAAGGATGGTACTGCCCTGGCTTATCCCACCGGGTTGAGCCCAGCCCGGCCCAGTGGGGGCTAACCTGGGCAAATTCTGGCTGCTGCTGCATTGGCAGTGTGGGGTGGGGGTGGGGGGAAACACCCCCAGGCAGGGCAGTGCCGGCCCAGGAGAGACAATTGTGGTGCCTAATCATAGAATCATGGTGGCTGGTCACTAGTGGTGTCCCCAAGGGTCTGTGCTGGGTCCAGTCCTGTTTAACATCTTTATTGATGATTTAGATGAGGGGATTGAGTCCATCATCAGCAAATTTGCTGATGGCACCAAGTTGGGAGGGAGTGTCGACCTGCTGGAAGGCAGGAGGGCTCTGTAGAGGGATCTGGAGAGACTTGAGAGATGGGCTGATTCCAATGGGATGAAGTTCAATAAGGCCAAGTGCAGGTCCTGCCCTTTGGCCACCCCAACCCCTGCAGCGCTCCAGGCTGGGCACAGAGTGGCTGGAGAGCAGCCAGGCAGAGGGACCTGGGGGGACTGAGGGACAGGAAGCTCAACAGGAGCCACCAGTGTGCCCAGGTGGCCAAGAAGGCCAATGGGATCCTGGCCTGGATCCAAACTAGCGTGGCCAGCAGGCCCAGGGCAGTGACCCTTCCCCTGGGGAGGCCACACCTTGGGGAGGCCACACCTTGAGTGTTGTGTTCAGTTCTGGGCCCCTCAGTTCGGGAAAGAGATTGAGGGGCTGGAGCGGGGCCAGAGAAGAGCAACGAGGCTGTGAAAGGACTTGAGCACAAGTGCTGTGGGGAGAGGCTGAGGGAGCTGGGGGTGTTCAGCCTGGAGAAGAGGAGGCTCAGAGGTGACCTCAGCACTGTCTAGAACTACCTGAAGGGAAGTTCTGGCCAGGTGGGGGTGGCCAGGTGGGGGCTGGTCTCTTCTCTCAGGCACTCAGCAGTTGGACAAGGGGGCACGATGGGCTCAAGCTCTGCCAGGGGAAATTGAAGTTGGATATCAGAAAAAAATTCTTTGCAGAGAGAGTGCTCAGGCATTGGAATGGGCTGCCCAGAGAGGGGGTGGATTCACCATCCCTGGAGGTTTTTAAACTGAGCTTGGCCATGGCACTTAGTGCCATGATCTGGTAAAGGGACTGGAGTTGGACCAAGGGTTGGACTTGACGATCTCAGAGGTCTTTTCCAACCCAATCGATTCTATGATTCCATGTGGCTGGTCTGGACCACGCTGCTTGCCGGCACTCTCCTCCTCCGAGGAGCGTTTCCCCACAGTTTAATAATTAAAACAAAGTAATATAAAATAGTATTAATAAAACTAATGACCTTAATAATAATAATAATTGTAATTAAAAGGAGAGAGAGAAATGAAACCCAAGAGAAACAAGTGATGCACAATACAATTGCTAATTACCCCCTGCCTATTGCCCATCCTATCCCCCAGCAGCAATTGGCGTATCCCACCCAGCTCCCCCTCGTTTCTATACTGGTATGGAATATCCCTTGGCCAGTTTGGGTCAGCTGTCCTGGCCATACTCCTTCCTGATTTCTGGTGCATCTTCTCCTTGGCAGAACATGAGACAACAGAAAGTCTTTGATTTAGGGTAACCACTGCTCAGCAACAACCAAAACATTGGTGTATAATTGGCATTATTCTTACACTGAACCCAAAATACAGCACTGTACCAGTTACTAAGAAGGAAAATTACTTCTATCCCTACCAAACCAAGACAAGTCCCCACTGACACCAGCTGGGTTTAGCAGACCTGGAGGCCTTGGACTTGCTCTCCAAAGGCTGCTGTGCCTCTCACTTCAGCCTGCCCTCTGCACCCTCCCTGTCTAAAACCTGGCTGCTGAGGATGGGAGCAAAGGTGCAGATTTGAGCTTCAATTCGTGATCCAGTACAGGGCTGGATCTCTGACAGGACATCTACAAGGCTTGGTTTGGTGCTCTGCTGGGACTGGGCTTCCCCCTCCACCAGGGAAACTCCACTGCCCAACAGCTTGTCCAAAGTTGGGCTCATTCCACAGCCCTGGAGTGACCTGGAGTTTCTGGAAGGATGGCCACTGCTCCAGTACTGCATACATATACATGTATCTATATGATGAAGCTCATTCTAATGTCTACCGGGCAGTAAAAGGACTTCACATAGAAGTGAGGCACTGCAAAATACACTTTTCCTTCAGGTGCTTTGGCTCCCAGCTGCTGTATTGATCCCCTCAGCTTCTAAATAACTCCCCATTCAATATAGTCATCAATGAAAAGTCTGGTACTCTCTCTCATAAATCACATGAATATTTACACTGCCTTGTGTAAAATACATCTTGTCACCTATCAGGTGCTTTATGTCCCTGTTCCCTGTCTGGTTACTTCTGTCCCTGTCCTTACCTGTTGCTGGAGGGGCTGGGACAGCCCCTGACCCTCCCCTGGGCTCCAGGCAGCCACAGAGAATTATCTGTGCTAAAACTCTCCTCTGTCAAACTGCCAAATCTTTTGCATTAATCCTGAAAATTACAATTAATGAGTGCTAAGAGGATCTTTCCACCTCTGTGTATGGCTCTATTCAGTTGTAATGATCCCTGCTGCTCCACCAGCATCTGAAGCCTCTTATGGTCACGGCTTTGGCTCTGGGGCAGGGCAATGCACTCAGGGAAGGGCAGGGGGCTGGTGGCTGGGGGGCTTCTGCTGCTTCTTGCTTGATATCCTGTGACAAGGATGTTCTACAAGGAAGATGGGAGAGACCTGAGTTAGTAAGAGCCCATGGCCACCAGAGCATGGATGTCTTCTCCATGTGAAAGGTCATGTCAACATTTCAGGAGTTTGAAGTCATTAGATTTTCTGGGATCTGTCATGAGGGGAAGGATGGGCCTGGTGATCAGAATGCCTGGGGTCTACAGCCCCACCTTGGCTGGCTAATGTAATAACTTGAACCAACCTCACTGAGGCTTCAGGATTCAATTTCCTGAGTTACTAATGCAGCTACAGACTCAGCTCTCTGAGGACTACAAAAAATTTTAAAATATGGTATTTTCAGTGATTAGTCAATAGACTGGGCACAGCCTGCAATAATCTTTAGGATTTGAAAAGAAATCTGTTCATATTTATTAGCACTGATGAGTTGCCATTCCCTCATGACAATCCACCTCCACTTGAGCCACTGAACAGTTCCAGAAAAGGTTCCTGTTCTTGATTTTTCCCCCTTTTTGACCAGCAAATACTTGAAGGTGTTTAACCTTCAAGGAGCAGTAAATGACTGACCAAGTCAAGCATGCACTGGCTCTGCTTGATTCACCACTCAGAGAAACTAAAGGATCTCCTGAAATTCAATGGTTGGTAAGTCTTGTTCTCCTGCTTTCACAAACCTCTTCATTGACATTTCCTCTTCAGGACTGTTTATCTTTTTTTCTCCTCTGTGTCTGACTTTATATAAACCACTTCACCATGAATGGAGCATTTGTGCATTTCCAGTGATTCAATCCCAGAAATAACCCTGTAGAAATCACCAGAATTACATTGGGGAAAAAGCAATGGATGACACAGGAGAAACAAGGTTTATTTCTTTATTCCTTAGAGAGGAAATGTTAGATAACTAACTGCTTCTCTGAGTTAGTGATTTCCACTGTCTTCAGTCAAATTATTTTCCATTTGAACTAATAATGAATTTAACTTGTAATTACTAGGTTTAATCTATAAGTAATATACAGTCAATATATATTATCCTCTACCCTTGATATGTATTAACCTCTATGAAGTTAAGGACTTTTCCCCTCACTTTTAAATGCTCTTTAAAATTTGAGGATGCAAACAGAAAACAAAAATTAGAGTAGCCCAAGTATCTACTACCCTGAGCAGATCCCGTTCTGGAGGGGTCTCTGTCTGTGCAGGTGGATGCCTGTAGGTGGACAGATATCTGAGTGGGACAGAGTTAACAGGATTAGCTGGGCAATCAGCACCCAGAGCTGGTCAAGAGTGCACATCCTCAGGCTTTGCATCCACAAGTAGTTAATGGACTGGTATTCTCAGATGGGGACCAAGCTGCTGTCACATAGAACTCTAATGATTTTAAGGCAAAGGGAAGTTTTTCACAGTAGTTATTGCTGATATTAAAAATGCCAGCTATGTTCATACACCAAATCCAGTGCTGCTCACAGACCCAGAACTGCCACAGTGCTGGGCCAGGGTGAGAACTCTCAGCTGTGCACTGGTTCATTCCACATTAGTTTGGCAATGTCGACACTGCCATGTGTTGTGTGATCCTGACATACCTACCTAGGGTTTTGTTAAATGAATTAAATAATTATATGTATATAGATATACACTCACACACACACATATATATATATATATGTGTGTGTGTGTGTGTGTGTGTGTATGTATATATATATATATATATAACAAAAATATTAATACAAGATTGAATCTCAAATCTTGTACAGGTGTCCTAGTTCAGCAGGAGGGACCAGCTAACCCTGTGTGGGGGTGATCAAAGCTGTGTATTCTACCCCCTCTATTCATTCCCCAAGGACAATGGGCCATTAGCAGCAGCTGCCCAGGGAGCCATTATCACCTTCACACCCAGCCTGAGGGGGGCGGAGCTGCTAATGGGCCATCAACAGCTCAACACCCCCTGGCTCCCAGAGTCAATCACCCATTGTGTGAGTCCCCGCCCTGGGGGAGGGACTGGGTGCTCCCTGAGGGTACATAAGTGGTGGGTAAGAAGACCTCGGGGACTTCTCGTCGGATCCAGAGCAGTAGCAGGACCTCGACAGCAGGAGATCCCCGCTCTCGCCCAGACCACAGCCCTCGCCTGCACCAACAGGTTTTTTCTTTTCCTTTTGCTCTGGACTTGGGGGAGCCACAGGGGTCTCAGCACAAGGGCAAACAAACCCCCTTGGGTTTGCGCCCCAGGACACTGGGTTATACTACTGGGGTATTGTGAGTTGAAAGCAATTTCCCTTGTGTGTCAGTGTTGTTATTGTAATATTATTATTAAATTTTAGGTCTGACTTATAATCTCTCTCGTGGTGAGTTCAATTTCCCTTGCTGGTTCACCTTTAAACCAGCACAAGGTAACGGAGGCTTTGGTAAGAAAAGATGTAAGACATTCAGTGTCAGTGAACTGTGTTGGTCTGAAGCTCATGAACAACCTGTTCAGAGCTCCCAGCTTGTGTGAGGCAGAGCTTGCTGGTGGCATTTGGCACCGATGCGTTCCCAGTAGCGGAGTCATCATTGGGGGTTCCAAATGCTTGGTAGGAGAGCTGAGTGATTATAGAGAAAAGGTCATGTGGAAATAGCAGTATTCTACGAGGTTTGCTTTGCAGGTACTTAAATATGAGATCTCTGTGGTGTGCAACCAAAAGATGTTGGGTTTAGGAAGGAGCAGGAAGGACAGCAGCAGTGTCTTACATATTGATGCCGAAGGGTTTTTGTTGATTTTTCAATTTTCATATTTTGTAGATTTTAGGAACACAGTAGATGTAATGCTGTAGATTTTAGTGAATTAATATTTAGCAGCTTGTAGCATAAAGTCCTTCTATCTCTACCCCTGCTCCAGAACAGGCAGCTAAGATCTGCCAGCTATTTAGTCTCTTCCTCAAGGTACCTGATTAAAGCATATCAGAGAGAACATAAACATGGAGCAGCGTGACCCGAAGCCCTGGAGAGCGTCCAAGAGACCTTTGTGTGCTGAAGAAGAGGAGGTGGATGAAGACAGAGGGTCCCAACGACCCCAGCCCCAATTCAACAGGGGTGGGAACTGGGAGGGGACAGAGGTGGAACTGGACATGTGGACAGTAGTGATTGGATAGGTTATATTATAAAAGCTGTAGAACTTAGAGCTTCCATGCATGCGTGTCGATGTATTCCTGGATGAGCGGGGTTGCTCATTAAAGTGCCTGCCCATTATCTTATCTCCTACAAAACTTGGCTTGGAGTCTTTTTTACAGACTTTTACGGCAACAATATACAAAGGTAGTGGGCCTTGCCTCAAAAGAAACCCTATCATTATAAAATGAATTTTGTGCAACTTACTATGAAACAATGATTTAGACCTCCTCAGGTAGAGATCCCAGGCATGCAGTGGCTTTCTGAGCATTGAAGTCCAGGTGACAGCAGAAGGAAGAGAAAAACCAGCATCCATCTGGGACTGTTGGGTTCTGGGGAAGGGTGACAGATTTCTCCAGTGGTTCCTGAATCCAAGTGCCACCCTGGTGATGGGACCCAGAAGGACTACAAGGTGTGGGATGGATTTAACACACCCTTTGATGCCAGAGGCCCTCTCAACTGTTCCTTCCAAAGGGAACAGTGAGATCCTGAGATCACCAGCCTTCTTTAGCTTCTGGCACTGCTTGTTCGGGTTGTGGGTAATTCTTCCTCTGAGAGGGCAAAATTGGCTCCTTCTTGTGAGCACATTAAAAAGGCATTTGTGGATGAAGATGATGCTGGGATAGTGGTGCTAATAAAACCAGCTGAGAAACAGCATTTAGCAGCTGGGAGGGGAGGGAAGCATTTTTTTTCAGGAACGCAGAGGTTCCTGCTTTGATGTTGCATTCAAGCCAAGGCAAGGGCATGTTTTAAATTCCCAATAATTCAAGTTTCTTTTTAAGTTACCAAGCCTGACTGAGCTCTTAAAGACAACAGAACTTGCTCCTGGGGTTGGCTTTCCTAGGCAATTGCAGCTCTACTCAGAATACTATTTAAATACCAATTATTGTAATTCTCAGCAGAAATATTACAGGCAGTCAGATTTTTTTCTTAACAGCCAAAGGGAGACATTTCCAGCATCTATCAAATCTCTTTTATTTTAATCCACATTAAAATCTCTTTCCAGAAGGACTGGGCAATGAAGCATAATTTGTCATTATAGTTTAAAGATTTGTCAGTGCTGCCCTATGCCAAGCCAACCTGTCTAGAGAAACCTTTGGGGAGCAGGAGGGATGGCTGGAGAGAGCAAAGGGTGCTGCAGGTAACAAGTAATGCAGGGTAGATAGGCAGAAAGCAGTGGAAGCAATACCACATGCTTTCCTGCAAGGGGCTAATTCCCCATCTCCCATATTGTGGGGAAAACACACAAATCCTCCTCTAATTTTATGGTGGAAGTGAGTGAGCAGGGCACACCTTGGGACTGAACAAAGTGGCATCACATCAGTGGAGAGCTCCTGCTGAGAGGGTGGACTCTGTCCCTGTGGTGACCCTTCTCCAGGCCCTGACAGCCCCATTTACCCCATTGTGGGGGCAAGAGAAGCACTTGCTACCCTGTCTGCTGAGACCCTGGGTCTGGCCAGGCTTCAGGAGAGCAAATGGTTCTCCTGCTGCCAAGAGTGATTGTGCTGCATGATGAGACTGCTCTAAAGCTGTCATTTTTATTTCCTTCAAGAGTTGCCATCATATCAGGGCAACTGCAACAACTGTCCTGGCACAAACACTGAGTCAGTGGTCCAGTGATGAAAGTTCTACTTGTTACTAACAGCCAGCACTACGAATTGGTAACTAGATGATAAGAGAAGTATTGTTTTATACAAAAAAGATATGCTTATGGATTACTCCTCAACCCAGGTGACTTGATGGATGCTTTCCATGAAGGGCAGCAAAGGAGCTTGCCTTGATCCCTCCACCTGTGGAACTTCTGCTTCCCAATCCCAGCATGACTTTTGTTCCCAAAGGACAGAGGGCATGTGAGTCTGAGCTTTCCACTTTGCCCTCTTCCACTGCCTCTTCCTCCAAACAGTTTCAGCCAGACAGCTAATCTCAACCAAATATGGCAGAGGTAGGGGTTAAATAGGAAGCTTGTGCAGGTTTTGGGGGAATCAGGGTAATGGGGAGATTCCCAGAGGATCCCTGCAGAGGGAAAGCAGCACTTTGATCACCCCAGGGAGCGGGTGCTGTGCCTGGAGGCCAAGGAGCACACACACGGCCCACTCCTGTGAGGGCTGGCACGTCCCAGAGACCCTCATGGACATGCTGCCAGGGAGGACTGGGATGTTCACCAGCACGAGGAGCTTCAAGCTTTGCAGGGAGGGAAAAGGCCTTCCAGGCACAGGGGCAATTGCAGAATGTTAGGGAGGGCAAGAACCACAAATCCCAGTTCATGCAACAACTTGTTATTTTAAAACACCAAAGCATCTGAAACTAGTGAATGCTAGTCCTGCTCCTGCCAAAAACCCCATCAGCAAACCCCTCCCTGCTCCCAGCACAGAGAGACTGGTGCCTGTGCCCCCAGCCACTTCCCAAGATAAGAAGAATCTGTAGCTCAAGTCAAGCTAAAAGCTGTTTCTCTTCCTTCCTCTTCATTCTTCAGCTGCACCCATTGTCAACGGAGCACAGCTGTGGTTCTGGCCCTCAGACAGTATAGGAGCTATAGCAAAGTGCTTAATGTATTCTTAGCTTTTAAAATACTATTCATCAGCTGCAATCAAAGAAGAGAGCCAGCATCATGTTGCCAGCCAAATTAATCACGGCTCCCCCACTCCCCTTTCCACACACACAGTCACATTGTGCACATCAGTGGTGGTCCCGAGATCACAGTTTCGCAGACACTGGAAAAGGCCAAGGTGGTAAATGTAAATCCTGGCTGCTCTTAATCATGTTCATAATGGCCATGTCATCAATCATACGTGTTCTCAAGTGCTCAGCAACCACAGCCCAGGGGTATATTTTTCAAAGAATTCAGTTTAGTGAGGTCTCTCAAAAGCTTGGTCACCACTATTCCCACTCATGTGGGACGAGGGTTTCTGCTGACTTCCTGGCACTGACAGTGCACAGAGTCTCAGCATCTCCCTCACCAGCCTGACTGCAATGAGTAAAGTCAAGAAAATTTATGCAACTGAAAATTTCAGTGACCTTTAGAAGAAAACAAGCTAAGGAAAAACAAAACGCATCAATAGAACAGATTGAGAAAAACACAGTATTTCTGCCATTTCCCTAGTCGTGGTATGTTTCACTGGGGGCATGGTCAAAACACTTCAAAAATTCAGGCTTTCAAACTTCCTAAAAATGTTGGAACATTGAGAATTAATGAGAATTTTAGTAGCTACAGATTTTTCCTTCAGATCTCCACAGGGCTTGAGATCTTCTGGCTATAGACACGTAACAGAGATCCTTGTGTCAAACAACCCACAAGCAAGTGTTAAACATCCCAAATTCCCAGAAACAGTGTAAAATGAGCCACATGCAAGTCACCAAACCAAGTGACCTCCTGTGACTGGGCTCTGTCACCATCTGATGTGCTGGGCACAGTGTTTGCAAAGCTGACTGTGAAGCCCATCCGTGAAAATACCGAGGCTGTTTGGTGCTTCTCCTGCGTGCCCCTGGTGCAGAGCTGTAGCAATGATTGCATTTCACACCCCAGCCAGAGCTGAATGGGACCTGTTTGATGCCACTGGAGGAGCTGATGGAAGCTTTAACACTTCGAGAAGAGTTCAAGATGATTTTACGGAAGCACGCCTTGGGGAAATTGAAATGTCAAGCATAATTTGGCACTTGAAACATGAAGGAGAGAGGCTTTGCATTTGTTTTCATCTGCATCTTCCCCTCCTCTGAACTGTACATGCTCCATTTCCCGCTCTTGCCTAAGCTTTCATTAGCCAGTGCTGAAATCTGCTGGATTTGAGGGATCTCCAAGGATAAACAAGTATCTGGCATTAACCTGCTCTGTAAAAGTCAATTTGACATGTCTCACTATTCTTCCACTCTTGTTAGGAAAACTAGTCCAAAACAAGCTTTGTTTTCCCATCCATTCATTTGATCTTTCATGTAAGATTTGAGGATTACTGAGCAACAGTTCAATTCTTAATAATAGGAGTTTACATTAAAAAAATAAATAGGTTTTTGATCTGAGTTTCAATCTCAGACCTGGTCTCTGGGGCTGCAGACATTCCACCAGGGTCTGAACAGGCAGCAAGCAGGAATGGGGCAGTCAGAAAGACTGGGAAACAGGACAGCTTGCTCTCCCCCTAAAATAGAAGTGTTCTCATAGCTGTCAGTTTGAGAAGGAACAACAGGAGTTGGCAAACAGGCCTCTGCTAGGTGCAGACCTGGGAATGCTGATAATGTGCTCTTGGAAGATAAATTTTTAATTCTCCCCATCATCTGAGTAATTTCTGGTGAGACAGAGCACAGAGCCCCACAACACTCCAAATCTTTTCCACGTGGATTTTCCATGAGGCAATGCTTTCTTGATGTATGTTCTTGCACCAATTTTGTAAGTTTAAGTGAAGTTCATTTTTAGAGAAAAGTCAAAAGAGTTTTGATATTATAAAAACAAGTTCTGACAGAGTAACTTCCTTAAAAATATTCCCATTGCACAGCCATTATGAGACAAAACTTAGCCACTGAAACAGTCACACCAATATAAGACATTTCAACTTCGTAAAGAGTTTCAATCCACTTGAAATATGGGCTTAGTTTAGAGGGTTTGGAATTATAATTTTTCAGGAAATTTTTCTTCAAGATTTTTTGCACGAGAATGAAAGGGGTTTCTAAGAAAGCCCTATAAAGTAAAAAAATCCATTTACTATAAGCTTTGGAAGTGACTTTAAGTGCCCAACACCATTTCCACCTTTGACAAGGAGTTGCAATCATTTAGTATGAAATCCTGCCTGAGTTTTGTCTAAAAAAGAGGCAGCACAATCAGCAAAATTTTCCTTTTAGCACAACAGGATTTAAGGAAAAGTCACCTAAACACCTCCTTGAAGACCCTTTCAGAAGCACCTGAGCAGTTCTTCTCACCTGGAATGCTGGTTCCATCAAATGATTTGCATGGCTCCAGCTGCAGGAGTGATTTATTTCAGGGCTACCCTGTGTCACTGGATGCAGAGGCTTTATACCAATGACCAGTTTATGTCAGTGAAAGCAGACTGGATTTGAAACAAACCCCATTGATTTTCCTTCACCACTTCACTGTAGCCCTGCCACCAAATGAATGTACAGCAAACGAACCCGGCGCTCCTTGGTCCTCTCTGGGCAGGGGAATGAGGCAGAGCCAGCACTCCCATCCATCAGGGCTCTTCTCCAGCCCTGCTGGCAGCTGCCAGAGGAACTGCAGTTTTAGGGTGGTGCACACCAGGCTGAAACCCCAAACCTGGGCTTCATACATCATCCTGCTGTAGATGGCAATGCAATTGGCAGCAGCTCAGAGCAGCACCAAGGTTTTGTTTAAGTCATAGAATCACAGAATCCCAGACTGGTTTGGGTTGGAAGGAACCTCAAAGCCCATCCAGTTCCAACCTCCCTGCCACGGGCAGGGACACTTTCCACCAGACCAGGTTACTCCAAGCCCTGTCTAACCTGGCCTTGGACACTCACAGGGATGGGGCAGCCACAGCTTCTCTGCCCAACCTGTGCCAGGGCCTGCCCACCCTCACAGGGAAGGATTCCCTCCTAACATCTAATCTAAACCTGTCCTCTGGCAGTGTGAAGCCATTCCCCCCGTCCTGTCTGTCCAGGCCCTTGTCTAAAGTCCCTCTCCAGATCTCCTGGAGCCCTTTTAGGTCCTGGAAGGGCCTCTCAGGTCTCCCTGGAGCCTTCTCTTCTCCAGATGACCCCCCAGCTCTCCCAGCCTGTCTCCAGAGCAGAGACCCTCAGAGCACCTTTGTGGCCCCCCCTAGACCCTCTCCAACAGCTCCACATCTCTCTTGTGCTGAGGACCCCTGATCTGGATGCAGCTCTCTGCATGGGCTCTCACAAGGATAGAGTTCTGCAAAAATGGATGTGTCAGGCTGTTTTTGGAAATTAGCAGGATGCAAACCGGGGGGAAAAGACCCAGCACAGACCCCTGCATGGACTGGCAATGCCCTGAGTGACCATCTCAGTGACAGATAACTAGCAGGATTTGAGGTCCCTGCACTGCATCCCCCTGACAGCCACCACCACCCTGCTGTGCTGTCTTAGTGGGTGGTGAGGGAAAAGTGTTTCTCCCCAGAAGGCAGAATGCTGTTTTACACAAGTAAAAGGAAAAGTCTTCTGGGTATCACTGTCAGGAACAGCCCTGGATGAAGTACTGCAAGGCTGTATCATGAAAGGGAAAAAATATAACCCACTTCACTGTTTAAGGAGTGTATTCCTCCTTGTGGGTGGATAAGATCTCTCAAGTGAATGACTCTGTCAGATCATGGCTCTTCAGTTACTGGTTCAGATTATAACAAACCTGGAAAAACAACCACTTACTAGATATTAATTTTATCTTACAGATTCTCTTGTAAATGGGATACAGGCCCCTATGTATATACTACAATCCTTAAAATAGCTCCATCTAAATGCAAATGCAGGCCTCTGCCTAACACGGAGCTGAAAGTCTCCCATTAACACACCAAGAGATAGAGGAATTAATTTAATGCTTAAAAATTCCCAGGGATAAGAGGAACTTCTTTCTCTTCACATCTAGTGTCATTTTCTCTTCATGCCCAAAGCACCCATAATATGGTAATTTTTACCTTTCTCAAACTTACAGAAGGAAAAGGCAGTACAATCTCCAGGAATTACTTTACAGGCTGTACCCTCCTGACCAAAGCACAGGTCCGTGTTTACTTGGGAAGGGAGGCCAGGGAAAGACAGAAGATGAAGATGACATCTCCATCTTTTGAAGGAAGATTGCTGGGATTCAATTACTCATCTGTGCAAACCAATCAAATGCAGACATAGGGCCTGACAGTGTTCACCTCTCACCAGCACCTTCTTCTCTACCTGATCCTCTAAGCCTGTCACAAGCAGGAGGTTCACTCTGTGTCTACCATACACACACACATGGTGAGAGTCTGGTTTCTCTTTGGTGATCACTCAGTGGCACGTTGAAGGTGCTGGGCTCCTCTACAATGGATCATAGAATATACAGAATCACAGAACAGTCATGGGCTCATGGTGCCTACGGTGTTTCCACTGCAGTTCCCAGCCCAAGGGTATGGCAGGACTGAGGGGGAGGATGCTGCTCTGGCTGTTCTCTGAATCAGAACTGTGTCATGGGGAACTACCCCCTGCAGATGCATCTCCATTTTGATCCCCAGGTGCCAGGCAGCAGCAGTCAGCTCTGCTCCCTTTTCCATTGTAGAAATTCTGTTCTTAGAAGTAGCTGTATCCAGCTGTAGAAGAAAAGCACATAGAACAAGGAAATGGGATCTTTTTTTTTCAATATTTACAAAAACTTCACTAGCAGCTTTTGTTAAACTCGGTTTCTTTCCACCAGAATATATGTAGCCCAAATTTGCTCCACAAGAGTATTTTCAGGGGAAAAAAAACCCACCACCATCAAAGGAAGAGTCATACATGTACATGCACTTCAGCAGGAAGAAGCATCCACATTAACATCCAGACCCAAGGGCCTGGAACAGACATCTTGGAAGCCACCATGTCCAGATAGAGGAACATCATTGTCATAATGCAAAAGCAGGACAAGTGAGAGAAATATTCAGGCCATTTCCAGCAGACTTGCACTCTGAAGAGTGTCTCACTGCATCAGTTCAGAAAGCAAACACATCGATGTGGCTGTAGTTAGGTTGTGGCAGCTGAAAAAGGAGCACTGATCATAGGTGTCACACAAAGATAGTTTATTATATCACACACTGAAGAAGGAAAAAGAAAGGGAAAAAAAGCAGGAAAAAGAGGTTTTTTCTAACTACAAGTTACGCAGTATATATTGTAAAATCTCACCCATGGTCAGCAGCCATAGGTAGAATAGAAGTGTCCATAAACTTTATTACAGCTTCTAATTGGATGTTACTCCCTGTCCAAATGCACCTTTGTTTCATGAGAAATTTATCTCCCTCCATTCCATTCCCATGCTTGCTTCTCTCAAATCCTCCTTATCTCACTTTGTTTTTAGTTAGCCTGCTAGTCTTTCTCACAGGATTTATTAACTTTCACTGTTTTCATCTTGCACCAAAGGGTACCAACCTACTGTGTGTGGCTCGGCTTTGCGAACGAAGGTTTGGGCAGGGCTGTCCCCACGTGGGGGCCCTTCCAGCCTGCGCAGTGGATTTTAGGTGGGGCTCAGCGTGCCCAGAACTGGCCCCACCGTTTAAGTCCTGAGGTTCATCTGCCACGGCCGAGCGAGCTTGGACAGTGCCAGTGAAGTCCTCAGGACTAGAACCTACAGCACCCGGCATTTCCCAGGAGGTCTCCCATCCAAGTACTGATCCGGGGCTGACCCTGCTGAGCTTCCGAGACCTGACGGGATCGGATGGCAGGGAGGCATTTAACTGCTTACCAACCTACTAAGGCCTAACGAACTGCGTGAAGCTCCAAAACCTTCCTAACTCAAAAAACCTTTATAATCCTCACACATCAATGAACACAAGGTTGTGCTGATGTGGGTGATGAGTCATTGGTTGTACCGACACAGCAACAGCAGCGAGTTACATGAAGAGATTTGCTTTGGATTGTCTCACGTGTCACAGGTTGAACCTACCCCAGGATCTCCTACAGAGGGGCACTTGGAAGGAACTGATGCATTCCTGCTCTCTGAGGTGTTCTATGTCACACAGCACTTCTCATTCATTGCTTGGGTTTTTCTAATTTGTGACATTTTTGTGTCCGTGCTGAACACAACTGGCTGCTGAATTGCTCCCAGGGTTACAGCTTGCACTGCTGGGAGCTCTGCAGAGGTGCCAGAGCCTCTGAGCAGCGTGAAGGTATTTTCAGAGCCATGAAGAAATTCCTTAAGCTGTTTTCTCTCTGGACCCTGTCTTGTCAGTGCTGAGTATTTTCTGTGCAAGAGCTCAGTGGCTGGGCCTTGAGTGACTGATCATCTGCAAGTTAATGCCCTAAATGGTATACAAAAAGTAAAAAAAGTAACTTTTCATGGCAATGTCCTAGTTCAGCAGGAGGGACCAGCTAACCCTGTGTGGGGGTGATCAAAGCTGTGTATTCTACTCCCTCTATCATTCCCCAAGGTCAATGGGCCATTAGCAGCAGCTGCCCAGGGAGCCATTATCACTTCACACCCAGCCTGAGGGGGGCGGAGCTGCTAATGGGCCATCAACAGTTCAACACCCCCTGGCTCCCAGAGTTAATCACCCATTGTGTGAGTCCCCGCCCAGGGGGAGGGACTGAGTGCTCCCTGAGGGTACATAAGGGGTGGGTAAGAAGACCTCGGGAACCTCTCGTCAGATCCAGAGCAGCAGCAGGACCTTGACAGGAGGAGATCACCGCTCTCGCCCAGACCACAGCCCTCGCCTGCACCAACAGGTTTTTCTTTTCCTTTTGCTCTGGACTTGGGGGAACCACAGGGGTCTCAGCACAAGGGCAAACAAACCCCCTTGGGTTTGTGCCCCAGGACACTGGGTTATACTGCTGGGGTTTTGTGAGTTGAAAGCAATTTCCCTTTTGTGTCAGTGTTGTTATTGTAATATTATTATTAAATTTTAGGTCTGACTTATAATCTCTCTCGTGGTGAGTTCATTTCCCCTGCTGGTTCACCTTTAAACCAGCACAGGCAAACAGATGTGCCGCAATTTAGGGAACTGCAGCTCTCTCAGTACAGAGTCAGGGTTGCTTAGAGTGGAGTTTCCTTTGGCAAAGCCAAAGGGTCTGGCTTGGCTTTTGATCATCAGTAACATAAAATAGTGATTTAAAGAGATTCGGGAAATCTGGGAAGCAAAAGACTCATTGCAGCTGTAAACTGATAGAGAGACAACTTCAGACTGAAAAGATGGTACAAAACTCCACACATAAGTTACTGCCATAAAAACATCATTTTCCTCAAACAGCTTTTGTTACTTCATGAAAGACAACATTTGCCAATACAGTCCTGGAAGCTAGAAAGGCTTTATGAAATATTGACATCATTGACATTACTGATATTCCCATAGTAATTATCTTTAGTAATTATTAAACAATATGACATGAAACCTGGTGAGGCTTGTTCCTGATAACTAACCTTTTAGACTTAATTTACTTTCTACTCTTACAGAGACAAACACCTTTCAGAGCCTAAAAACTGCTGTTCTTCACAGTTTTCACTGGATTTTATATTAACAAGGACATTATGTGAAAGCAGAATTCTAGTTGCTCTGGGGCTCGCATTTTTTCCTTTTAACTATTTTTTTAGCTCAAATTACATCAAATTTTGATCTGCAATTGAAGATTATACTCGATTTTGTACTTGTTGAGGATCTGGTTTTCTAAGTGGGAAGTTATGGTGGAAATCTTCCCTTACCCCAGCATTACAAATACTGCTTTGCGACACACAGAAATCTGACCTTTCCCCATTCTCCTCAATTTTGGGCCTCTTGGATTCCAGATTTGGCTCTACTGTAGAGTAAAAAAATATAACATAAAGTCTTTCAAGCAATTGTTGCAAAACATTCCAGCTTTGCTAACAAGAACTCTTATTTATACCCAAGATCTAAGCTTGAAGGGATCTTGAAACATCAGAAGTAGTTGATGAGAGCTTGAGACATTTTCAATGAAATGTGGGAGATAAAAAGAAGATTCAGGAAAACCACAGGATAAAAGCTAAAGAAGAAACATAATCCCAAAATAGCTCTGTTTGGAGTGTTCTTCTGGAAGAGTTATTATACTGTTCCGTATGGCAAAACATCAAAGAGGGAATATTTCAACCAAATCACTTGTGAACTGATTTCTCATCTCCTTCCAGATCATCACAACTTTGGTTTCCTCAGCGTGTCCTTTGGCCAAACACGGCAGGGGGAGGCTCAGCAGGAGGGGCTTGCCTGTGCACCCCACACTGCAGCACGGGGACAGCAGCAGAACTGCTGGGGAAGCAGCTGTCCTTCCCAACAATGCTGCTCTTCCACTCCTGTCCACATATCCCTGTTTCCTGCAGCATCTTGAACACAGGCATTTTCCTCTCCAGGGGGCTTCCCTCTTCTCCCTGTTTGCACACACAGAAGGGCCCCGGTCAAGGAGGGAGTTTTTGTAAGAATCCACCCCCAGTTCCCTTCAGTCTCTCACCTGTCAGACTGTCACTGGCCTGTTCTCAAGGACCTTGGCTGCCTCCAGGACTTGATGAGGAACTGGCCAAACTGCCATAAACAGGATTTTCCTCTGTTGCTAAAGACCATTGGTGTTTTATTTATTTCAAGAAGTTCTAGTTGTGGCTTTAAGTATGTGACATTAAGGGTTAAGCTAAGGAAGTAATTTCAGATTCTACCCCAGGACATTTTCAGAAGTGGACTTAAACAGCTGTTCACTGGTACAAATCCTGTGTCTTTACATTCCTGTTTCCTCCTCATGTCCCCCACTGCCTCTCTCTCTCATACCCCTGCACTCATAGAGCAAGTCCTTGAGATTAACCACAATATGATTACATTTTAATTGAGGCCAGCTTAGTGTGGGGACATCCTTTTAACTCAGGAGGCCTCAATTCCACAGAACCATAATGAACTAATAATGAATGTGCTAAAGTCATTAAATCAAAATTCATAAAAGGGTGAATATTGCTTTCTTTTATAATAAAGCAATTAAAATCCCATATACTACAATAGATACTACTAAGGTGCACTAAGTGTTCTTTAAGGAGGTTATTGTTTAATGCCACCACACATGAATTTGGGGATCTTTTCAAAATAAGACTGCAACACTATTAAGAAATGATCAGAACTCTTTTCATGTCTTCTCTGGTTCAACACTGTTGCTTGCTTTAAGAAATACTGTCATGATTTCATTAGTAGGGTTTAGAAAACAGTTATAATAAATCATGACTTGCAGTATGAGTACTGACTTTGAAGCAGTGGAGCACAGAGCCACTGCAGATATGCTACTTGTCAGCTTGGGTTCCATCACTCCTCTGTGCATCATGACATCCCATTCCCATCTCTAATGCTCTGTTCCTTGGAGGTTCACAGCCCCAATTGGGCAGCAGAGAAAGCACGAGATTGCCATGGCTGACTTTGCAAGCCAGGCCTAGCTAGGGACAGAGTGCTCCAGAAAAATGCATGGCATAGGACCATCTGTCTCTTCAGGTGGTCTCTGCTCCAAGGAAAACTCAAGAGAGAAGCCCTGGGTTATTTTAAACTTGGATCTCTTTGTCACAGGTATAAGAAAGCTAATGGAGTCAGAGAGGGAGAAGGTCAGAGGGAGAAGGGTCTGCAGCTGCATGTTAACCATGATGGTCTGGAGACATCTTGTCATAAAATCATAGAATATGCTGAGTTGGAAGGGATCCAACTCAGAATCCAAATCAAAATCCAGCTCCCAGCCCTGCACTGGACAGACCCAAGAATCCTGTCATGTACTTGAGAGCATTGTCTGAGTGCTACTTGAGCTCTGACAGCCTTGGTGCTGTACCCACTGCCCTGGGGAGCCTTTTCAGTGCCCACCACCCTCTGGGGGAAAAACATTTTCCTAATACTCAGAATAAACCTTCCTGACACAGCTCCAGTCAGTTCCCTCAGATTCTGTTACTGGTCATCAGACTGGGGCAGACTCCTCTGAGTTGATGTCCATGAGGCCTTTGTCCCTCTCCCCTTGGCCCTGACACAAAACACTCCCCAGCTCTCCTTAATTCTGCTCAGGCAGGGCAAAGAAGCCATGTCAAAGACACACCCATGGGAGAGCTGAACATTTCAGTACCTGCACACCAAAGACCCCTGATGCCCAAAGCTCATGTTCCTACCTAGGAAATCCCCTTCCCTGAAGGGCTCTAATCCACCCATGCAATGGCTGAGAATAAAGAAGAGGCACAAAGTGATTGGGATCAGATAAAACAACCAGCAGCAAACATAAACAGCACCAACCCCATGCCACTGCCTCCTGTGCCAGACCTTGTTCTCTTCCAAAGGCCTTTGGCCTCTTTTCAGGAAAAAAAATCATTATTGTGTGCCAAATGGCACAGGCCACACAAGACAGCTTACTGTTAATCAAAAATCCACATAAGCAACAAATGTTCTTCCTCTTAATGACACAGTCACGGAACCCCAAGACTTTTGAAGACTGCTCAGAAGACAGATTGATGGAAAGCATATCCTGGGGCAGGTGGGCACATGTGCTTGGATGAGAGAGAAGAACAGATTGCAGAAGAAGAATTATTAAATAGTACATGGTGGTGTAGGGGATTATCTGGAGAACATGATATAAAAACAGACAGATTAAAGGAACACTAAATATTTATTACAAATTCCTTCATATCATATGCAATAATACATTCCATAGCTCCTGCTGAATAATATAGGCAGCAGCCAGTTGCTGAGATTGCTCTCTGAGTTGGATAAAATAGAATTAGAGGCTTTTATCCACTGGAGACCACGTGCTGTTATACATAATAATGAAAATCACTCAGAAAAGAAAGAGAAGTAACTCAGTGATCATTGTAACTACATCAGACAATACATATTCTGTCCAGTTTAACCCAGGCTTTCCTGTTCCTGAGGGGTGGGAAGGCACCAGACAACCACTGTCCTTTGTCTCCCTGAATTTTGGAATGGATGAGCCCAAAGGAATATAAGGACTTCAGGTCATAAAGGACCAAAGCTGGGGGCTCCTGATGAGTCTGCAGCCTTTGCCCTGGGCCATGGGCCAGTTTGCTGTACTCTGGGCTTAGGGGAGGTACAGTGTGCTTTGGGAACAGCCAAAATTACTCTGTTTCTGTGGTCATGATGTAAGTGCATCAGCACACTGTTCAGGCAGCCTGACCCCTGAGTAAGCAAGGAACAAAACATGGTTATTTCAACCAAACATCTCATGAGCCCGTTCCTTCTGTTGCACAAACATGTGCAGGCAGAGGGGATGTGCTCCTGGTTCCCTGAGTAGGTTAAAATTACTTAAATTGAAAATCTCCTTGCTGTGGTGAATCAGCCCTTGATATTGACTCATGTCTAACACCTTATACAGAGGCAGCAAAAGAGAGGATTATCAAACAGAAGCACCTCCTTTCCAGAGCCAAGTCTCTCATGCAGCTTAACACAGCCTGGCTGAGAACTCCCACCAATAAGGTTTCCATTTGGCTTTATAATGGTCACCAAAACCAGAGAGATCCTTTGCAGTTGTGGGAAGAGGAGAACAGGGCATAGGAAGCAAACTAGTTCAGGATGAGACTTTATTCACACACTGATTTTTTCAGAACTACTGCACAGTATTGGGCACTGTCAAGGAGGTAACTGGGATGGCAGTAAGATGGAAACACCACAAACTGTGTGCAGCAGTACCATAATCACAGAAATCACAGAAATCACAGAAATCACAGAATGGCTTGGGTTGTAAAAGACCATCTAGTTCCCACCCCCCTGTCCATGGGCAGGGACACCTTCCACTAGCCCAGGTTGCTGCCATCCAGCCTGGCCTTGGACACTTTCAGGGATGAGACAGTCAGTTTCCCTGGGCAACCTGTACCAGGACCTGCCCACCCTCGCAGTTAAAAATTTCTTCCTAATACATCATCTAAACTTACTGTCTTTCAGTGTGAGTCCATCCTCCCTTGTCCTGTTACCACATGCCCTTGTAAACAATTCCTGTCGAGATGTCTTGTAGGATTTAGCAGATTCACCAGAGAGAACTCTGCCCCCTCGGAATGCTATTCCTCCAAAAGCAGGAAGCACCAGCAGGGATTACCTTGAGCAATGCACCATGAGCATGTGGAACCCAAGGGGTGTTGTATTTCCTCATCTCTTGTACATACTGAGGAGAGCAGAGCTGATTCCCCGCAGGGAATCCAGGTGCTGAATTCATCTAACAAGCTGCTTGAAACTCTAAACAGATGTTTCTGTGTCTTTTCTGCTCCTTGAGCAGGCTGTGTGGAAGCACCAGCAGATTTACAATAGAGCAGATGCATGAACCACACATGCCTTAACATCAAGGCCCAAGTCACTGGAAAATGGTTTATGACTACTGTGTGTGCACATAATTTGAGCAATATGCCATAGGAATATAAGATCAACCTTGTCCATAATGGAATTGCATATTGACTGGGCTGGAGTCACACTGGAGGCAGCAGAATTCCCACTGAAACTGGCAATTATACCTGTCGTGGTATGTTCCCTGCTCCTGCAACGACTCATGAAAATGTAGATTGAGTATTTAGGCTGGATCTCATCCAGTGCCTGGGGAGGTGTACAAAACAACTCTGATTTTAATGGATATTTTATCAGGGTCCTTAACTTTGCAAAGATGATGGAAGGATCATAGATTGACCAGTAAACACACCAACAGCTATTAGAGCCTGGAAAAGCTAATTCTCACACCATGTAATATTTTTATACTTCCAGAGCAGTGAAAATTTATTTCAGTATCCAAAACTTCTTGCTGCAGCATCACCAAGTACCACAGACCCCAACAGCCATGAAAATGATTTGAAGAGCAGACATGATTTAAAAACACATTCCCAGAATGTCCCTGGTGTTTCATGACCATTTAGGATTTACTACTTGCAACTTTTTTATGCAAACTACTACTTTCACAGGAGAACCTGTAATCTGATATTCTGATGTGCTCAGATAACATCAGGAACTGAGCTTCAATGAGAAATATTAGTGAGAGACTTGTAGGTTAGAGGAGATGAATCCCACCTGAGATGACAACAGTCACGACAGTTGCACTGTGGTGGAGGGAGAGGATACACACAGGGGGTCCCAGGGGGTCCAGTGCCTTTCCTGCCTTCCTTATTCACAAAGTTGGTGCCCCTGGGCTATTATAATTATTCAAATGCTTTAACAGTGGTTCTTAAGGCAACTGGGACACAATCACAGGAAGACAAATCAGCCAGCCACAGCCCACAGCTCTAAGGTGGATCAGGGAAAGCATACATTTAAAACTGAATTTCCCTAATCTGTCTATGAATCAAAGCATAGGATGAACCTTTACAATATAATCCTGATACTGTAAAAAAATGCTTTCAAGGAAATTGGAGTTTGAGGCTGAAGTCCTGAAGACTTAAAGCTTTTGGAGATGTGGAACACCTGAACATGTCTTCTGGGTGGGTATGTCCCAAATTACTGTCTCTGGTGGAAAAACCCATATTGATCACAGGCACCAGAGAATGGTCAGGGAGAATTTCACAAGCATCAAGTGCACTGATGTCAAGGAACCACTTGTTTATTACACACAAGACAGGCTTGTTTTCTCAGGTAATACATGATACTAGCCAGTTATTAATCCCTTCAACTGTAAATTGGATTTTCTAGGTACCATAGACACCGTTAGAGAGGGAAGTCACTGAAGTCTGACACCAGAGAGGGCAGGAGAAATCTTGCTCTTGTGGTAGTGCAGGGGATCTCTGTCCCTGCCTCTCACAAGGACAGGATTTCACCACTCCATGTGAGCTGCAGAGATTTCTGCCAACTGGACGTCTCAGGGTTACCATTCCAGAAACTTTCTTACATCAAACACCCCAGGCCATTTATAAAGTCAGGAAAGGTTCACAGTAAGCACTGGAGATCTCTGCTTCAGTTACACCCACTGAATTTCAAGTTGTGTTTCCTCATGAAAATGGGTTCTGTTATTTCTGAAATACTAAACATGGAAAGCAGAGCTGTAATGTGTGAATTATACAGTGCTGCAAAAGCTATCATCATGTCCAGTTTTTTTGGCATTTGAACATATAAATATTATACCAAGGAGCTTTTATACTAATGGATAATTGCCTGCAGTGCACACTTAACTTTTGTCCCCTTCGGTTGACTTGGTAGTGCCTGTGTACATCAAATATCAATTCATCCAAATTGGCACCACAGGAAAGGCATGTGGCCAAATTCCTTCTCTCCTGCAAAGCTCAGTTCTACAGAATTTGAATAATGATGCAAAGGAGAACCCATGCTACTTACACTAATTGGGCTAGAACCTCCAATAGCCCATTCCACTTATGCCAGGGGAGGAATCCTGAATTTGGGTTAACAGTTAATCATCATAAGAAGTTAGTTATTTGGTCCATGCAGATTCCAATTAACTGCCATTAAACAATCTCACCTAACGTGACACATTATTACTCTATCAGACATGAAGCTTCTTGGGGAAAAAAAAACCCCAAATGACATTTTATAAAGGCAGTGCACAATCCCTATGAGTAGAGAAGCCACGCTGATCTCCTTGCTCCAGGGAAGTAAAACATGTCCTGTAAACTTTCAGAGAAGGGAAGATGCAGGGCTGCCAGGAATAGCATTTGCTCCACTCCAACTCTTCCACCCGTGCTCCATGAGAAGTGATCCCTGCTAATTCTCTGTAGGGAGGAGCAAGACTTATCCTTGCTCTGGATTCTCTGACTTTCACCATGTCATACAGTTCCTGACTTCTTATATGAAATTTGATTTCATTGATTATCAAGCACCTGAATTCCTTTGTTCACATTTTTACTCCTGACCTGGAGGCTGCTCATCTCTTCACCTGCACAACAGACATGATATTCCCCCTCAGCCTTGCTGCAGCATCACACAAGGGGTTTCACTGGAAACAAATGTTCAAGGGCTCAAGTATCACAACAACAAGACCAAACACTAAACAGAAACAGTGATATATCTCAGGCAGGGAGAAGGACAAGTCTATATAACTCTTAGAGAGTGGTCCTGGGAGCAGCTCCTTCAAGGACTAGGAGATTATTCCCATAGGTGTTGGGAGGGCAGCTGCATTGCCTGGTTTGCTGATGCAGAGACACTCCAAGTGTAGTCAAGGACTCCATTATATCAGTTGGAATACACTACAGGTCCCCCCAAAGTGCCATGCTGACACAATGGAGAAAACAGGAGCTGAGAGAAAGCAAATACAACTGCCTGGTATGGCCACAAAGCCTTTCTCCAGAAAGAGGCTTTTAGGAATGAGAAGCAGCCACAGATGAATGGCAGTCAGAAGAGCTCTCCTGCTGCCTGAGTGCTGCTTCAGGGGGAAGCAGGAACTCACAACAAAGCAAAATGCTCATGCTTGGCCTCTCTCCTCAAAGATCTCATGGCTTCCTATTGTGCCCAGCTTGGCTCAGGCTGACTCACCTGGGGCAGCAGTTGAGAGGCTGGTGAAGGTGATGGATAGGCCCAGGACTGGCCCATGTGAGGTGGTACACCAAGCAGCACACTTGTCATAAAGTTTGGAGATGTTCTGCCAGTCTAGACATTTCCTGCAGAATCACTCATGTTGTCCTGAAGTTGTGTCAGGGCAGGGTTAGGTTGGATCTCAGGAAAGGTTCTTCCCCCAGAGGGTGGTGGGCACTGCCCAGGCTCCCCAGGGCAGTGGGCACAGCCCCAAGGCTGCCAGAGCTCCAGGAGGGTTTGGATGATGCTCTGGGGCACAGGGGGTGACTCCTGGGAATGGGCCTGTGCAGGGCTGAGGGTTGGACTCCATAATCCTTGTGAGTCCCTTCCATCTCGGCTGATTCTCTGATTTTGTGTCTTCTCTGCTTTTGTATTCAACAGTGAGCTGTTTTCTTCATTCAAAAGGCTGCTGCTCAAGTGCATTAGTGATGCAGCAGAGTTCACTCTCTCCTGTGCCATCTCTTGCAGCAGGAGCACAGGTCTGCCCCAGAGGGTTCAAGTGCTCAGCTCCTCCTCTCTGGCATTTCCATGTGCTTCCAGAACTGCACTTGGAGACAAAGGGACACACAGTGTGCACTTTCAGCTCCACACAATGTTGGTCAAGATCTACATTCCCTGTGTTATCTTTGTACTCTCATGAAGTGCAATTACCTCCTCATTTTGCAGCTCTTTGTGGCCATTTAATCTGTCCCATTTTGTTTCTGACATCTCCAATAATCCAACGCTGGCATTCCTTACAGATACTGCAATTACAATACAGAGCAGCACTTGACAGGATGAGTTGTATTTTGCTTCCTTCCTGTAACACTCAAGCCACCAGGCCTGGCTATATGGCTATAATGGCAAAAGAAACCATCACTAATGATTTATGTGGGTCCCCAGCTGATAGTGACACTGCTATATATCTGTCTTAACCAATTAAATGTCTGGAAGCTCCCCAGAACAGGCCAGCTGAGGTACAATTTACATGTGATTCTGTTCTTGATAATAACTCAGATGTGATTTTCCCTTTCTCTCCTAATATTTAGGTCAGAGACTTTGCTGAAGCCACTGTCCCACCTTCCCACCCTGTGTCACTCTGCAACTGCCCTCAGGTTTTGACATGCCCATGACAATGGGGATTATGGTGCAAGACATGGGAAGGAAAATTGTTCCCAAAATAGCCTTGGCACATGGGCTTTTTGCTTCAGTCATCACAGACATGGGCCAAAGAATAAGCAACACCTTCTGTCTGGTCATAGAATCCCAGAATTATTTGGGTTGGAAGGGACCTTAAAGATCATCTCTCTACACCCTCCTGCCATGGACAGGGACACCTTCCACTACCCCAGGTTGCTCCAAGCTCTGTTCAACCTGGTCTTGAACACTTCCAGGGATGGGGCAGCCACAGCTTCTCTGGGCACCACGTGCCAGGGCCTGCCCACCCTCACAATGAGAAATTTCTTCCCAATATCCCATCTAACCCTGCCCTCTGTCAGTGGGAAGCCATTCCCCCTTGTCCTGTCACTAAAGGCCCTTGTCAAAAGTACCTCTCCAGTTCTTTTGCAGAGAAAGATCCTGAGGACAATTAAGTATCTTGCAGAAGACATCACACAATGCAAGGCAACATCAGATAATCTTCACTACTTTCCCAACTCCCAATATATGCTGTGTCATATTCCTCTCTTTTCTTGGCCAAGAAAATGTCATCTCCAGCTGCTCCATCAAAATCCAAAGGGACCATTGGCTGACTATAAAAACTTGATGGGCCTCGTGGTAACTCTGCAGCTCGTGCCCCTTCCTTAAAACATTTGCAGCAAAAACTAAGCCCAGGAAGTATATACACAGATCCCAATATAATGGGTTTCCTGATCTCTGTTGTCAGTTAATCCCCAGCTAAGGTGAGATCTCAGAAATAATTGAATCCTTCCAGAACAGGTGTGATTTGTAAGAGGGCTGAAGGATTTAAACATTTTCCTGCCACTGAGTTTGTTTACACCTTATTTATATAACATTAATCCCAGACTTCTAGCTACCTGCAGGAACCAGGAGGGATTATTTTCCCCCACTGATGCACAATTTGCCTTTTCAACTTCCTTATTTTCTGGCTCTCCTCCAAAGTGGTCAGTTTTAAACCCATTCTCAAATCTGGAATAAGGAAAGACTCATTCCTACCTAATGTGTAGGATTTATAGCAAGACAATTCTTAGCCTTCAGCATTATCACTCCCTGCAGAGCATCACACTGGAGTCAGCTCTGGTCTTGGTGCTTGCTGAGAACAAGGGACACTTTCAGAGAAGCTGTCACACCTTGCCTTACTTATGAAGGAGTCATAATCCCCTCTGCACCAGAGAGCTGCAGACAGGGGTTAAAGACACCTTTTGGAGGGGTTCAAGGAGGAATTTTCTGCTGCAGCTCAGAAGTGTGGGGATGGGTGGTTATGAGGGGCTGGGAGAAGAGGCAGAGCCCAACATCTGTTTCTCAGCCAAGAAGTCACACCCTCTTCATGTGACATTGAACATGTGCCATCAGCAGCACACTTGGAAAATCCACCCTGCACTGAGGATAATTAAACCAACTCACCTCGCAGGTGTCGGGGAGGCTTCTCCTCCACAGTGATTTGTGACTGTCACAGCACAGCATCAAGTGCATCAAGGGAGGAGGTTTTGTGCAAGAGGAGCTCAGCTGAGTTCAGCACTGCTGGGGTCCCATCCGAAGGAAGGATGGGGGCCATGCCTGCCTTTGGGAAGATCTAATTCAACACAACAGGGCTCCTAATTAACAGAAAAAAGGAAACTGATTACCTATGTGTGTGTGTGTGTGTGTGGCTCGGCTTCGCGAAGATTTGGGAAGGGCTGTCCCCACGTGCCCTTCCAGCCTGCACAGTGGATTTTAGGTGGGGCTCAGCGTGCCCAGAACTGGCCCCACCGTTTAAGTCCTGAGGTTCATCTGCCACGGCCGAGCGAGCTTGGACAGTGCCAGGGAAGTCCTCAGGATTAGAACCTGCAGCCCCCGGCATTTCCCAGGAGGTCTCCCATCCAAGTACTAATCCGGGGCTGACCCTGCTGAGCTTCCGAGATCTGACGGGATCGGATGTCAGGGAGGCATTTAACTGCCTGCTCTACCTATACCTTAACAGAAAATACCTTAAGAGGTGCATTGACATCAGGGTGATCCCTTTTTTCCTTTGTAGTAGTAAATGTAGCAGTGTGCTTGTGCATATTCCTTAAAATCAGGCTAAGTACTATTTTTAAGAAGCTAATGAATATTTATGGTGTGTACTGAAGATGCAAAGAATATACAGAGCTATTGGGTATGAAGGAAACCTCTCACACTATCTCAGTCTACAGAAGAATGTATGTATACCAGATGGGTTTGTTGCCAATATTATGACCGGACTAGTTACACTAGGATGAAGTTTGCTTTCTTCTCACCCTCATTATAGTTCAACAAACTAATCCCTTTATTGATGATATAATGTGCATCCCTGTGCTAACAAATTATTTGCTGTGTGCAATTGATTTTTGCTGCTGTAATCACTACACACAAATATCTTCTGTATCATTGCTCTGTAGAAAAATATGCCTTCCAGCAAGATTATATGGAGTAATAGTGTGATTACTCAGCTTCTATGAAGTTATCTATCTGCCTAACCTCTGTGCAGCCCTTACAGCAGGTTTATACAGATATCCTTCAGGAATTTATCCACCTACACTTTGTAAAACACCTTGTTAAACTACCTTCCATCTCAGCCTGAGGATGAACTTCCAACTACTTCATGGAGAGGGTTGTGTCTAAAAGTAATTGCTTAATTTAGGAGAGTCAGCCAGCAGCCTACTTTTCCAAAGTGAATTTCACCCTAATAAAAGTCTCAAATCAACAGCTCTGTGGACTGGACTCCTCACCTGAGTGCAAGTCTAGTAAAAGGAGCAGCACAGGTTTCCTCTGTGATTGAAATCAGAGTCCTGTCAAAAGTAATCTGCCCCTACACCAACTCAGATCCCAACTTTTACACTGGGAGGGTGGACAAGATGTACACGCTAATGAGCTGCTGCCCCTACAGTCTCCTGTCCACCAGGATCATGCCCAAGGGCACTCCACAGCCCATTCAGATGCTTTTGTCCCACTGCCCCAAAATAGGTACTCTCTGCCTGCTGGTCAATATTTAGTTCAAGCGGAGAATTAAAGGAAATAAGCAGCACCTGCATTTGAGGTGATGGCAAACTACTACTTGCACAGTGTCCAAACTCGCCTGCTTTGCCTGTTTCACAAAGATTCCAGATAAAGGTTTGCTGGTAGGAAGGCTTTCTCAGCAGCTCTCAAGCACAGAGGTGGATGCTCCCACCCAGCTCCCCAGCCATGCTGGCAGCCCAGCTCTCACACTCAGCAGAGGTGGATGCTCCGAGCTCCCCAGCCACGCTGGCAGCCCAGCTCTCACACTCAGCACAGAGGTGGATGCTCCCACCCAGCTCCCCAGCCATGCTGGCAGCCCAGCTCTCACACTCAGCACAGAGGTGGGTGCTCCCAGCTCCTCAGCCATGCTGGCAGCCCAGCTCTCACACTCAGCACAGAGGTGGGTGCTCCCACCCAGCTCCTCAGCCACGCTGGCAGCCCAGCTCTCACACTCAGCACAGAGGTGGATGCTCCCACCCAGCTCCCCAGCCACGCTGGCAGCCCAGCTCTCACACTCAGCACAGAGGTGGGTGCTCCCAGCTCCCCAGCCACGCTGGCAGCCCAGCTCTCACACTCAGCACAGAGGTGGGTGCTCCCTGCTCCTCAGCCATGCTGGCAGCCCAGCTCTCACACTCAGCACAGAGGTGGGTGCTCCCACCCAGCTCCTCAGCCATGCTGGCAGCCCAGCTCTCACACTCAGCACAGAGGTGGATGCTCTCACCCGGCTCCCCAGTCATGCTGTCAGCCCAGCTCTCACACTCGGCACAGAGGTGGACGCTCCCACCCAGCTCCTCAGCCACGCTGGCAGCCCAGCTCTCACACTCGGCACAGAGGTGGATGCTCCCACCCAGCTCCCCAGCCACGCTGGCAGCCCAGCTCTCACACTCAGCACAGAGGTGGATGCTCTCACCCAGCTCCTCAGCCACGCTGGCAGCCCAGCTCTCACACTGAGCACAGAGGTGGGTGCTCCCAGCTCCTCAGCCACGCTGGCAGCCCAGCTCTCACACTCAGCACAGAGGTGGGTGCTCCCTGCTCCTCAGCCACGCTGGCAGCCCAGCTCTCACACTCAGCACAGAGGTTGATGCTCTCACCCGGCTCCTCAGCCACGCTGGCAGCCCAGCTCTCACACTGAGCACAGAGGTGGGTGCTCCCAGCTCCTCAGCCACGCTGGCAGCCCAGCTCTCACACTCAGCACAGAGGTGGATGCTCTCACCCGGCTCCTCAGCCATGCTGGCAGCCCAGCTCTCACACTCAGCACAGAGGTGGGTGCTCCCAGCTCCTCAGCCATGCTGGCAGCCCAGCTCTCACACTCAGCACAGAGGTGGGTGCTCCCTGCTCCCCAGCCACGCTGGCAGCCCAGCTCTCACACTCAGCACAGAGGTGGGTGCTCCCAGCTCCCCAGCCATGCTGACAGCCCAGCTCTCACACTCAGCACAGAGGTGGGTGCTCCCTGCTCCCCAGCCACGCTGGCAGCCCAGCTCTCACACTCAGCTCAGCGTGGTTCAGCCTCAGAGTAAAGAGGCAGCTGCTGCTGCCTGACACTTCTCCGTATTTCTGAGCTCTGGCACCGCCCAGGCAGCGGCAGCACAGACAGGATGCTTTACTGCAGCTCAGGATCCAGCCTCTCCTGTTTATCCTGCTCCATAAAACTGTCTTGTAAAGGTCGTTACTGGCCCTGCCTGTGTTTGTCACGAGGCCGTTTTGCTCCGGTGTTTTCAGATGTGACTAATAAGCACTTGTGCCTGAAATGCTTCAGATTCACAGCCCCTAGATATTCCCAGGTACAACAGTTACACACCAATCAAAGGCAAATGCCTTTCAATCACAAAAGTGAAATGTTTCTGCTGCATTATGCACAATTACGTACTCAGCTGTTATGAATAGCTCTGAAGCTCCTACTCCAAGACTATTTCAACCATATATACCACTTGCTCAGCCACTTTCTGCTCTCTTCTCAGAGTGGGAAAAGCAGGAGAGGCAGTTTCACCCTTTCCTATTGCAGAAAAAGCCATTATTTAAATCAGCTGCAGACAGAAGGATGATTTGGGCTCTGTATAACTGTAAAATATAAACCATCAAGTCACCTCTGAGGTATCAAACTGAATCAGAGCGAAGATTGGACAGACACAGCAAGTCCCACTATTCAAAGTACACTTAGAAATCTATAGATGTGATGCATCCTCATCACAAAGCTATCTCAGAAAAATCTGCCCTTTTTCTGAGCCAAAGCTGTCTGCCACAGGTAAAGGTGCCTGAGATGCCCTGCTGTAAAAGCAGCAGCTCCTCTGTAGGAGGCACCAAGTTAATACTGATCTCACTAATTTCTGGTGCGACAGGGCTTGGTGCTGAGCTGGGAGTGATGTCCCCACACACCAGCTGGGTGTCCTGAGCCCTCTTCTGTCTGCCAGTGTGACCTCATGTGCAACTGGTCCAGAGTCAGCAAGAAAGGCAAAACTGGCAAAAAAATCACAGAAGCACAGAATATGCTGAGTTTGAAGGGATCCACAAGGACTATCAGTCCAATCCTCAGCCCTGCACAGGCCCAGCCCCAAGAGTCACACCCTGTGCATCATCCAAACGCTCCTGGAGCTCTCACAGCCTTGGGGCTGCACCCAGTGCCCTGGGGAGTCTGGTCAGTGCCCACCATCCTCTGGGGGAAAAACCTTTTCCTGCTATCCTGACCCTGCCCTGGCACAGCTCCACCCATTCCCTGGGTGCTGTCCCCGGTCCCACAGATCAGAGATCAGTGCCTGCCCCTGACAAGGAAGTTGTCCCTGCAATGAGGTCTCCCCTCAGTCTCCTTTCCCAGCTGAACACACCAAGTGCCCTCAGCCACCCCTCATAAATGGTACAATTATCTGCAGGTTTTTAGGATCACTTGACTCAATGAGAGTGGTTGAACAGAGGAAGGCAGTGGCCATTCTGCACGAGCAGCTCAGAGCAGGGGGTGACAGCCATCAAGGGAGCAATGACTGGGAGTAAAGGTTGAGTCCAGGATGCTCTTCACACCTCATGTTCTGCCTTCAAGATCACCACCTGAATGCAGCCACATGGGTCAGATGGAGCAAAGCCCTCAGCTTGTGTTTCAGCTTATCCTGGATGCTCACAGGAGTTCCAGCATACACATCCCTCTGAGACCACCACTAAGCCCTCAGAACCACCACATAACAAGAATGGCACATTTGTCCTTGAACTGCCCTCTCAACAGGAGCAAGAGCAAGTCATGCAAGGAGAACAAAAAAGGACATTTCCCTTCTGTATACATGTGAATGATGTGTTGGTGCCATTAACTCTGTAAAAAGGGGAGTTTTGGTAAGGAATGTTGTTTATGCTTCTAACTTTAAGAAGTTCAGTGATGCATTTAGGACAGTGGTATGTACCTTGTGAGTGGTACACACATGCTCACATACCCTGCTTGTCTGACAAAGGAAGCCATCAATAATTGCTGAGCCCATGAGTATGAATTGTCTCTTGAAAGGAACTAAGAGACCTTGAGAGCACTAAGGAAAATAAAACTCAACTGGGAAAGACAGTAACCTGACAGTTTTCCCATCCAAAGATGTCTCTCAGTTTCTTAATTGCACAGATTGCTTCTGATTATATCAGTTAGCACCAGAAGTAGGTTATTCTGCAGAAAGAGGTGACAAAATAAGCAGGATTCCAACTACGGTATCTTTGATCTAGACTCTGGTTCACCAGGGCTCTCATTTCTGACAAAACCAGAAAAATTTGCATCATCACATGGCAACACCACCATCAACGTGACTGTGTCATCCACTGATCCCTGCCTCAGGCTCTGGCTGCTCCCCTTGAGCACTACAGTGGTGACCAAACTGGAAAGAGGTTTTAAGTTTGGGAAAGTGAGTGCACAAAATAGAGCAAAAATATACAGATTAAAACCTGGTTAAAATATACTGGTCAATCCTCTAAGGGACAAATGGAGAACACAAGAATATGAGATTAAAAACTCATCTGTATGTATAAAACTCACTATATGCTAAGTCCTGAGAAAGAACCTGGCCTTCCTACAACTTCACATTCAAAAATCAGTCAGCAAGACTGGTATATATTTAGCCAAATGGTAGGTGCTTATCTGGGCTAAGCACAGCCAGACAGCTTACCCTGCCAGTGGTACAGTCAAGCATGAAGGTGTGATGGGAGAAGGTGAGGCTTGGGGTTTGGACACTCCTCTGTTTGCTGGTTGTTCTAGCAAAGATGATTATTCATCATGGGAATACTCGCCCCAGTAAATATTCCTGGAAAGCAATCACAAAGAAATACAGAGAGGGCATCTGGCTTTTCTTTTGCCACCAGAAAAACTATACCCAGGATGGAAATCAGTGCCATGAACTCACAGAAAAGAGCACCTCAACTTGCATCGTGGCCATAAGAGGGGGGTCAGATGCCTGGGTGTATCTGCTTCTTCAGGACATGAGTCTCATGAACATCTCAGAGATGGAAAAAGCCTGAAAAGCCAGAGGCACCAGCAGTGGCACAGCCTGCCTGGCATTTCCACAGGTAATGGCCCATTTGACTATTTTTTGAATACAAATGATAATCTCGAAGAGGTTCAGTAAGTCAGTGCCCTCCATAGGAGAACCTTCTCCACAGAAGAACCTCCTTGGAGAAGGCTGACTTTCACACAGCACCTTGGAAAAGGGAGAGAACTCAGTTAATGCTTTTCTTTTTTTCCCTTTCTCTTCATCTACTTTTTGCCCCCCTCCTAAGTTGCCACAGTTTCTCAGAACAGTGACAGTGAAAGGATCAAACACCCCTCCAGGGCCAGGCGTATTTCCCCAGCACTCCAGGGCAGCAGCCTGGGCTTGGCTTTTATAGATGCTCAGCTGACACATCTTACATGATTAACACTTAAGGTAGGTCTGTTTTCTAGTTCAAATAAAAGCCCAAATACGTTGTCAGCTCCTTTTTTGTTTTAATTCCACACTAGTCCTACAAAAGCAGCCCCACATGCTGACCCCTGGCACACAGTCCTTATTCCCCACACCTTCCAATGCCCTAATCTCTCAAAATAAAGAGATTTATTCCCCTCTAAAGACACAGTAAGGCACACTGAGATGAGCACCTCAAAGACAGAGAGAAAAGGCAAGCTGGACAAACACCAAAAGCACCAAGAGGCCAAGAAGACTAAGTAAATATCAGCATTTTTTTAATTTTTGATGCTGCCAAATTTAAATCCATTTTGGTGTTCAGATATGAACAGGAGTTTCTGAGGAAGCACCACAGGAAGTGGCTTATAAACAGAGAAAGTCACAGGGTCAGATAAAACCCACCTACACACACACATGGAGGAGAAGAGGGGATGCCTGGGATAATGGGGGAAATTAAAACTATGGAATATGCAATTATGTCCAGAGTCCTGCATGATTCCAGGGTTGCTGAGTTCAAGACAATGAATAAATAAGAGAAATTCAAACCCAAGCAAATCTCTAGGATAAGATAAAATTCGTTGCAGGGTGTTAGAGCAGATTTGAGGAAGGAAATGTGTGTGCCAACAGCAATTACTGTGGAGAACTTGCTGAGCACAAGTCTAGAAGACTGGAAAATTGGAAAATAACAAACCAAATGTGGTATCAATATGCAAAAAATGAGAGCAAGCCTGGCACAGGAAATTACAGGCCTATCAGCTTAATATTCATTACATATAGGAAAACACAAGGTCCCTTTTGTATACAAGAGTGTAATTAAATCAAGGGGGTTCAGCTGAAATCAACTGCTTGTGATGTTTATGAATCAGCAGCAGATTCAAAATGCAGCCACAGCCTCAGCATCCAGCCCAGGGCCTGGGGTTATTGGTACAAGCTGCAAAGCAGCCTTGGGGGAAGTTTTCTCCCAGACAGCGTAAGTTTAAAATCTCTCACTCAGAGGTTTGAGTTGGTTGTTTGGTTTTTTTTTGTTTTGTATGTGATTCAGTGCTGAGGAGGATTAGCACAAACAGGCCATTTGAGGACAGTGTCTGGGGAAAATGTTATGGGCTGATTTCCTGATTAGTGCTTATTTGTTTGCTGTTTGGAGCAATGACAGTGAAACATATTTTTAATTCCTCCTGCTTCTTCTCTGCTTTCTCCACAGCAGTAACATCTGCAGTTACCCACCTATTTCCTGAGAAATACAGGAAGTAGTGCCAGATATTCACAGAATCACAGAATGGGTCAGGCTGGAAGGGACCACAATTGGTCATCTGGTCCAAAGTCCCTGCTCAAGCACATGGCACAGAAATGCATCCAGATAATTCTGGAATATCTCTGGAGAGGGAGATTCCACACCTTCCCTGGGTAGCCTGGTCAGTCACTGCACAGGAAAGAAGTTTTTTCCTCAAGTTCAAGTGAAACTTTGTGGGCATCAGTTTCTGCCTGTGGCCTGAGTCCCATTGCTGGGCACCCCCAAGAAGACTTGGCTTCATCCTCTTGACACCCATCACCTTGCAAAGGGTCGTCACTTGATGTCTATGGAAAGACCCTCTTGCATTTCTCCTGCTCAGCTTGTGAAGTCACACAGGTTTTTACTTCCAAAGGCACTGCAGGGCTTTGCAAGTGGAGCAACAGCCACATTCCCCTTCCCAGGGTCTGCTGAACCAGCAATGCTGTGGTGCTCCCATCCAAGGCCAAAGCCAGGATTTACACCGAGGCCTCCACTGCTGGGCAAGTCATTCAGAAAACCCTGAATCAGCATCCCAAGTCCTGGGAAATACCAAACAAGCAGCTCAGCCTTCAGATGAAGAACTTCAGATAAGTTCAGAGAAGTTCTTCACCTGAAGGCTGGGCTGCATTTTTTTTCCAGAGAAGCTGTGGCTGCCCCATCCCTGGAACTGCTCGAGGCCAGGCTGATGAGGCTCTGAGCAACCTGGTCTAGTGGAAGGTGTGTCCCTGCCCATGGCAGGGGGTTGGAACAAGATGAGTGTTAAGGTCCTTTCTGACCCAAACAATCTGTGATTCTGTGAGCTGAATGTGTTCAGCCAGGTAGATGCCCCGAATAATGTACATTAATCCTGACCCGTAGAAACATTACTAAACATTTCAAAAGCTCCTACAGTGCACCTTGCTTTCAGAAAGGCATCCCATAATCCCTACCAACTTCCAAGAAGAAGTATGAATGAACACAAAGAGCCTATTTTAAGTGTGCAAATACCGAACAGGATTTTGAAACACAGAAAGCAGTGCCAGAGGAAAAGTGTGAGTCTCTTCACTTTCATCACAAGCTTCTTATATCAAGAAAAACATACGGAGAAGTGACGCAGAACCTGATTGTGTTTTTTAAGTCAAAATGAGATCTTTGAAGAAATATCCTCTGAATTTTTGTATTTATACCACCAACACTGGATAAAAAAGCTTGACATTCATTTATAATGAATTAAAATGAAAATCCCACAACAGCTCAAAGCTGGAAGGGATTTAAAATACAGGTTCTGATTCCAAACCCCATTTTGTGTGGGGCCAGAAGCTGGACTTCAATGATCCTTGGGGGTCAGTTGGAATTTTATGACTCCATGACCACCTGTGGAGAGCCGGCCAGTTCCTTGGGGGCTTATGTGAATTTTGCAGATTGCACAGTGAACAGGAACTGAGGGAAAGCCATGGCAGCAAGTCCTGACCACAGGGGTCAGCCTGGGCTCCAAGAGCTGAGGGAAGAGTCAGAAAGTGAAGAAAGGTCACTTCTCAGTCATTTCTAGTTATCAAGGAGTCTCAGCCCTGCTCCAGCTTCCCCCTTCCCTGCAGGCCTGGGCTGAGCACCAAGAGCAGTTTTGGCAGCAGCTTGTGCAGTGCTGACAGAACACAGTTTAGTTAAAATGCACCTCACAAGGAGGAAATGAAAATCCTCAAGGCCACAAATTAAAAATTGTGACTTGATAGAACAACAATTTATAAATAGAAAGACCTATTTCCTGCAAAAATCCTGTGGACTGAGTATTGGAAACTAATTAGTGGACTGAATCACCAGGAAAAAAAGCTGTTTTCCTGTTACTCATGGGAAGATATTACTTTTCTAGCACTTTTCCTTTGGCACTTGTGATCAGCACAACCCTGTGGCACTCTCCAGCCCCTCCTTCATTGCATTTTCTTCCTATTCCAATAAAACACATTAAAAGCCATTGCTTTTAGAGCAGCAGTAGCTGCACACTGTATTTTTCCTCCTGATTATATGATCATGGAGAAGGAAGATGTCAGTGCACCAAAAATGCCAGTTCCATGCAAGAGGATTTTCATGGAATGATAGAATGGTTTGGGTTGGAAGGGACCTTAAAGCCAATCTTGTTCCACCCCCTGCCATGGGCAGGGACACCTTCCACCACCCCAGGTTGCTCCAAGCCCCATCTAACCTGGCCATGGACACTTCCAGGGATGGGGCAGCCACAGCTTCTCTGGGCAACCTGTGTCACAACCTCACCACTCTCCCAGGGAAGAATTCCTAATAATCCAATCTAAATCTCTCCTCTTTTAGTGTGAAACCATTGCCTCTTGTCTTATCACTATCTGCCATGTAAAAAGTCACTTTCCCTCTCTTTTGTAAGCCCTTACCTAGTGGAAAGCTGCAATGAGTCCTCCCCAGGGCCTTCTACTTAAATTCATTAAGAAGACAAACAAAAGCCAAAACACCCTTTGGCCCAAGCAGACTTTTGCACAACCCATGTAAAGATGGAAGCCTCAGGGCTCATTACAGGTGACAAAACGTGCAAGAGACCTCTGTGCAGGAGCCTGGTCATCACTCAGTGCCAGCAGAACTGCTCCAGTGGGACCTGTCTTCAGGAAGGCTTGGTTCAGCCAGCAAGGAAATCACCTCCAGTGTCAGCACTGTAGTGCCACAATACATCAATGCAGTAAAAAACCAGCACAAAGTGCTGGAATGGTTAAGACTCACATTTGCAGCAGAGCCCTTCCCCTGGTGACTGCACCCACACAAAAGCACACAAGCAAAAGTTAGTGCTCACTCCTGCTTCTGGATGAAAACCAAGAGCCCAAGGTTTGCAACATGAATGGATCTGTGCAAACCAACTGCTGCTGGTCTGTTTTCTCTCAGGACACAGAGAGGACCCACACTGCAGCCTCCCCAAGCACTGTGGGGAACAGCCCTGGGACAGCTCACAGAGCAACACAGAATGGCTAAAACTTCTGAGAAAAGGGAGGAGGGCTGCAGGGCTCTTCTGCACAGACAGGAGAGAAAGGCTGCAAGGGACCATGTGACTGGTCTCAGTCCTGAGGTCTCTTTGGGCATCCTCTTCTAGTTGTGATCTAGGGCTGCTGAGTCATCACATTACTGCCCAAGGTCACCATCCACCCCAGTGAGCCAGACAAGCAACATTCTCCCAGTTCCCTGCAAAAATCAATGTGATGAGATACAACCTAGTCCTACAAAACCACCCCAGTTGAGCATAGGGCTGCTCAGGGAAGGCAATGCTCTTTTATTACCAAATTAACTTTAAAAACCACATCCAGTTCACTTTCCACATCAAAGATCATAATCTCCATGTAAAGTAGAGGGTTGATGAAAAAGGAGGTACTTAGAAAACATATTTTAAATTTAAAACACTTCTAGCACTGATTCTTCTTGCTTGTAAAGAACTCTGGCTTTTTTGTCTTATCAAGTATGCCAAGATCTCACTTGCAAACTGCCACTGCTCACTGCTCTGGGGTTTGCTGGCTGCTCACTTACTCTTTAGGGATTTCATATTCTTCTAAATTTTGTAAATGGCCACTAAACTGGAGATGAACATTATAAAATACATTTCAATCACCCTCACAATTTAGACTAATTCATTGGCAACTGTACAAAATGCTATTTACAGGGTACTTCCATCAGCTGGTATCTGGCATTAAGTATTTTGAATCAATCTACCATCATTTTCATCTCTTATTTTTCATACAAGGGAAATTATTGATCGAAGCTTTTGAGCCTCATTTAATATACTGGAATAGGCTTTAAATTTTCCCATGTAAACCTCAGTGGAGATTAGCAACTCTGTCTTGCTTAATGCAACACAAATCAGTCTCCCTGGTGAGACCACAATATTGAACATGACATCATGACCACTTTACTAGTTGATGGGCCCTGAGACAGGCACCTGCTAGAAACTCTCCAGGGACTCCACACTGGAGTGTGGTTTGAGTTAATAGGTGCCTTAAAGGGAAAAATCACAGAATTGTTAAGGTTGGAAAGGACCTTTAAGATCATCAAGTCCAATCACCAACCCAGCACCACCATCACGTTCACCGCTAAACCATGTCCCCAGGTGCCACAGCCACACAAATTCTGAACAATTTCAGGAATAGTAACTCCTCCATTTCCACTGGCAGCCTGTTCAAGTGCTTGATAACCCTTTCCATGAAATTATTATTTTCCCTAATATGCAATCAAAGCATCCCCCGATGCAACTTGAGGTCATTTCCCCTTTTAACTCTCAGAGGCCATTACAGTCTCAAAGAGTAATACCCAGAATTGATCTGGGGGGAAACAGACATTTTTCATTGCTCCTATCAAGTTTGCATTCAGTTTTTGAATCACATGGAATTTTGCATTCAGTTGCTATTGTGATGGGTGAGTTCAAATGCTCGATTAGATCTCTGTATGCTGAGGACAGAAAGCCTGGCTGAATTTTGATGAACTTGTTCTTGAATAAATAAGCAAAAACATCACTGAATAAGATACTCAGCCAGCTTCAATAAATACATATGGTAGGAAAACAGCCAAGTAGACAAACAGAATATATCACACTGGAACAAGCACTGATGATTTTGTAATGACTTCAGCAGCTTTGGGCCTATTAGATACTACTGTAAAAACAGTATGCAAATGTCTGAGTCCAGTTTACAGTAAAAAACAAGTTATGCTCCTGTTACCAAAGCAGCAGTGAGCAATCCAGCATGGTGTGCCCTCCTCTACTCTTATCAAACTTAGGCTGGGCCTAAATGGCAGGCACAGGCACAGCAGTACTGCGGGATGCAGGTTGTGCAGGTGATGCTTCCCCAGGCAGCACGACTTCCAGAGGCCATGGTGAAACTGCATCGGAGATCCCATCAGACAGGGACATCAGGATGGACTGAGTGAGAACACGAAACTGTTTTATTGTGAGGAAACACAAGACTGCTATTACAAGGGAAGCCCAAAACAGGATAAAAGCTGTTGTGGAGTCCCCAGTACTGCATTCGATGCTGAACTGGAGAGAATGAATCTGCTCCAGGGCTGAACTTCCAGTGGCCCATTTCCTGGGCTCATTTGTGTGCAGGCTGATACTTCCAGTATGTTTCTGTAGTAACGGAGAACAATCATAGGATAAGTAGAGCAAGGTAAGTACATATGCTGCCATTGTTTTCTTGCAGCATAATAGCATCACCAATGAAGCCTGAATGCAGCCCAATTAGCATAGGGTAATTAGAATCACGGCTTTTCTTCATTTACTCTTGCACACCAGGACGAAGTATTGGTTGCAGTGTGTGGGGCTGCAATCCTACAGATAATGCCCACTGTATCCTCTTCTCCACCCAAAGAAACAAGGGAGACATTAAACTGCCTCAGGCTTCTCAAATTTCAATTTTGGACTGACTCAGGGAAGTCTCCAGCTTACCCAAGGAATATCTAAACTCAGGCTGTGTTCCCAGGGGATTAGCACACCTGTAATACCTGTTGCCTTTAAAGGCAGATGGAAGCTTTAATAAAAACTCTGATTTTCTAAAAGACATTATCTTTTAGCTTGTAGCTTTTACCAAGTTGCTGACTGCTGCTGTTGAGCTTAGACACGTGTCAGGAACTTCGTTGAAGAAATCCTATGTCGTTACATGGTTGTCCTAGGAAAGAGCAGATGTTTGGAGAGGGTCTTTCAGAGCAGAATTTGTGGAAGCTGGATGGGCTGTGCACTATTGATAACCCATCCACCGCTGAAGAGTCTCTTAATGCTTCTCCAGACTTAAATGGCTACGTTTTATGGCCCATTTATAGCCCATTTCAACAAAGCAGTTAAACTTGTTCCAGGACTGATATCTGTATGTAAATAAGGAAAATGGTACTTTGCAGGATCCCGTGCCCACTCGCTCACGCCACACTTGAGGCACCAGGGCTGGGGAGTAGCACCCTCCTGACAGAGGGTACATCATAAGGCTCACCCAGTGGGACCCTCTTTCCCTTCCAAAGCCAGCCCGCAGCCCCCAGAGCTCACTGGCAGCCCCACAGCCTCGCTGGAAGGGGAGATGACCTTACCTGTTGAATCTCCGCCGCTGCTCCCAGAACCTGCACACACAGCCAACCTCACGCCAAGAGTCACAACAACCAAACACAGTTTCATTAGGGTTTATACCAAGGCTGCAAAGGCAGAGGTTAGTGGACTGGTCTGGAGGGCCTTAAAACCCAGGAGATTTTTCACGTGTTTTCTGCACATACTCACCAGGAGAAGGAAATCACATAAGCCAAGGGGGAGGACATGGTATTTTCTATGACTGGAAATGATGCTACAGCAAGGAAGGGCATATAAGGAGAAGTATTACATAAGATGTAGGTTTTACAAGCTTTATAAAAACTCTCTTAGCACTTGTTAGTGGCAGGAACCTCCCCGTGGGCCAACCAGTCTGAAATGGGAAGGATAGAAAAGTGCCTTCCATTTAAAGAAATGGGCTGTGAATGTGCTGTCAATGTCTGTGATTTTTTTTATTGATTTACAGTGTGTAAGCCATAAATCACTCTACTTTTTCCTGAGCCCATAACTATGCATCACTCTGTCAGGGAAACTCCACAAATTTTAAGGGGGATGTGCAAGCAAACAGACTTCTCTTTCATTGACTGGGCTCAACTAGGGCTGGATTTAACACACACGGTGGGGTGGATACATATAGACAAAACACTTAATTTGAACTGCTGCCCAGATCTGCTGCTCTTTATCTCTCCCGAGATTAATCTTTGGCCACAAAGGGACAGATAAAGCCATACTTCCACTGGCAGCCACTACACAGGGGTTTGTCTCTGTTGCCAAACAGATCCCACACACTCAGGCTCTGCAACAGGGCAGCCCAGCTGCAGAGGGGCCTCTGATGGCATCAGATTTGGGGGGAGCATCCTGGCTGGGGAGTAGAGCTGGGACAGAAGCAGTGTTTGTCCTGATGTTGAATTTGCTCAGGGTGGCAACATCATCCACTCTGCCAGAATCTTAAAAAAAATAACAAAATTCATGAATCTTGTAACAGATTTCAGGACAAAACCTACGTTTAATGAATTTATAGACAAATTTTCATCTGGCTTCAGTTGAACAAGGTATCCATCTACTTTTTCCAATTCTCAAGAAGCCCTGCAGAATGAGATAGCTCAGATTTGGTTCATCCACAGCGTTCAGTAGTTACATTCTTGATACAAAAATCTTACCAGAAGGCCAAGATTTACTGAAAGACTCTGACAAAGTCCAACTGCTTTCTGCAGAGCATTCCCAGCCAGGTGTTCAAGGTTCAGTCCCAGTGAAGTCATGATCTCCTCTGCTGGGGGATCAGCATTAAGCCATAAGGATTTTGGGGTGCTACATGAAACTGGGATGTGTGGGCTTCACCCACACAGGGAGCTGGCAGAGCACCATCTACTGGTCCTGAGAAGTGTTCCTCCCTTGGTGGGTCCTGTCACACTTGGGTTGTTTTATGTTTTAAATAACCTTGCTGATCTGCCTCATAAGGCATTTCATTCTTTGTATGCTAATTCAAGCCCAAGGCAAGAATCCATTCTTCTTCAGCAAAAGCCCTACACACACTCTTCAATCCAGCCGGGCATCTGAGTCTTGCACAGGTGTAAAATTAAGGTGTGATTTAGTGCCTTACTGAAGAAGGACTGCTTGCTGCAGGAGCACTGAGCTTGCTGGATTGGGACCTTGCTGCTTTAAGGTTTTCTGATTAAACATCCCCACCAGACTGCACTGCAGGAGGCTCCAAAGAGCAGTTCTCTGCCAGAGTGAAGCAACCGGGATAATTCAGGTCTTTTGCTTGCTCAGGGCTGATCACTGAAGGGGCAGAAATTAATTTCCTATAAACACAGGCGTACTTTTTCCACTGCCTTGGCAAATGCAGTTGTAAATAAGCCATTACAGGAGCTGATTTTTATGATGCGTGACTTTGGCTTGTCCCAGCGGGGGATATTTTACGAGGCATTTACATAAACATATACAAATCAAAACAGCCAGCTGTGCTCCTCCTGTACCTGCAACCAACAGATACTTCAGCTAATTCCAGGTTCAACATAAACAGTCACCTCGATGTGGAACCAGGTCAGGTATCTGGGATGGACAAACTGAAGCGAGATCTGATCCACAGCCCCAGTCCCAAAAGTCTCAGACTTTGAGTAGCTGTCTCAGCACACAGCAGGACACTCAGAGGCACACAGGAATGAATAAACCATCAGATTCCCTTCAGTGCCTTTCTGTGGGGATGATACTGTTCATCAGGACTCCGCTACAGTCCCTCTAAAATACATTAGTTAAAACAGTTGATTCAGGACTCACCTGAAGCAGAAGTTTTAGACGCTTTAACTGTATTTTGGGTGTTACTAGGTGGAAGCTCAACAGTCAGAGTGTTATCACCACATCAGGATGAGATATAGTGTAAGTGTGACACTGACAACATGCTTTCTCTTGGAAGACCTGGGTGGGGCAGGACTTCATTTCAGATCTCAGTATCTAGAACTCAGTGCCTAAAATCACTCCTTGGTTCCTTAAATTCGCAAACGTTTACTCAGCTAAGTCACCTTGGCCAGGGCAAGGAAGGAGCCAGCAGCACACGCAGAGTCCCCGATTTCTGCTTTGGCATTTCCTCCATTTGCCTTCTCAATTTCCACCTCCCTCCAGATCTCTTCTCTTTATCCTAGTGGGCATCAGCTAGTTGGTCAACTTTTTTTCACTTCATAGTGCTATTTTCTTTCAAAACATCAGTCTTGGACAGTTGATGTCTGTTCAAACACACACATGCCTCTGCCAGGAGTCAGTCTTCAGCTCAAAGTGTTGCCTCCCCATCAGGCACTGCAAGTACTCAGAGAGCTTTTACACTGTTCCCTCAAGGTAAAGCTGCTCAAAAAGGGCAACATATCCATCCTTTCCATCCCTCTGCTGCACATGGGGAGCCAGGCTTCTCTCAGGGAAAAGGGAGACCTGATGGTGTGGCCAAACAGAGCTGGGGGAGCTGTCTCTGAAGGCTGCCAGGCCAGGCTTAGCAGCTGATTGAGCTGAATTAAGTTCTCTGCATCCTGTTTGTTTCTTTAAATGACAGAGGCCCCTTCACAGGAGCAACACATGCAGCACTTGGCATGTTCCAGCCCTTCTCCCTTCCCTAGCCACACCATGGCTACACTCAGCCTATTTGATCTCTGTTAATACATGTAAAACCTTGGGCCAGCTGCTCCCTGAGCATTCAGCCAATGACAGCCAAGTCTATTCAAGAAATTACATTCAATAGCTGAGGAGAAAAAGAACACACTGCTTTGAAAGCATGGCCTGATTTCCTCTTCATTCCCATCAAAAGGACCTTTCCAAACTCTTCTGCTCTTTCACCAGATTTCAGAACAAGGTCAATCCTTGAACCAGCTGCAGTGGATTTCAGTGGGCTTTGCAGCCTGATCAACAGACTGTCTCTCTTCCCCACCTCTCCTGGGGTGTTCTCCTTTGCTTGTAACTGCATCTGAAGGCCACCTGTTTCCTTTCCCTGTGGTGACCTGGGTGTATTCAGAGACCACTGCTTCCCTGTGCTCATTGCTCCAGAAAGACCATCTTAGACTGACCCTGTTGTCTGTAAGATTGTCATCTGGCTATCTGGCCTTTTAATTACTCATTTAAAGAACGGTGATTGGCTTCCTAAAGGGTTTTAATATCCCAAAGGTGTAGGAAAGTGGGCTGAGGATGAAATGAGCTTGCTGTACCATGGGTTGAAGTGGCTCTCACACTCTTCAAGAGGCTTTCAGATCCCAAACTCAGTGCTCAGAAGGAGACAGGACCAACTAGGTATGTTTTGGGACTGGATCCAGCGAGCGAAGAACACAGGATGGGATTAGACAGCAGGTATCTGGAGGAAGATTGCTAATTCCGGAATTTCCAAGCCCAAAGGAAGATTGCTGGTCTGTAACCACAGCATATTATTCCCACAGCCCAACAGCTGGATGCTTCCAGCAGAAAGCATCCAGAAAGCTCACACCCCCTCTGCTTTCCACCTATGCTATGTTTTAGGGGTTGAACATGCTTTGTGCAAGTTCTGCATGAGATACACAGTGAATTTAGAGAAAGACAAGGGTAGCAGCTTCTCTGGATTTCTAGGACTGAAGCACTCCAGTGCTACTCTGCTGATGAAGTCTTTCCACTCACCCTCCAATCTGACACTGACTGATCCATGGAGACAGGCTCACACAGATACAAAGGTCAAACCACTAAGCTTGATTACGCTTTATAAATGCCACAGTGGGAGAAAGGGAAACCTTTCCTTCTTCACAAGCTATTGTCTTTAACTGGATAAAAGAGTCAGCCTAGAAAGCATCACTGGTTCAAAATCACTCAGTAACATCTCACAACTGCGTTAATTTGAAGTTGGGAATCTGAAAGCTTTCATATCAGTTTGCTGCTACAAAACCAACCCAGCCCATCACTTCAGGAGCTGAGCAGTCAGAACAAAGCATCAGTTCAAAGAGCACTCAATGGGATTCTCATCCATCATTTTCAGACCCTTTATTTATTTATTTATTTTTCCCAAACTGGTAGATAGTGATTACCCAGTCTACAGACCTGCATAGATCAATACCTGTTTTCAAAAGAATATTGTGCAAAGCTAAAGAAATTAGTTTATTTTATAATGGGGAAGAAACAGGGTGTCAGTCAGACCTCTGGACTTTCCTGTCAAGGCAGAGCAGTGCTCCATGCTAAAGTACAAAAATATGAGACAGCAGAAATAGGCCAGGCTGCTAGGAAAAGGGACTTGTGTTTTATAGGAAAGGAGGCAGCAAGGGAAGAGGATTCCCTAAAGAACTGCCACTCCCTTGTACTTTCCTTGCCACATCTCCTTTCCTGTAGCACAAACATGGCCCTTGGCTTCACAGTGCTGAGTCATTTGTGGTTTGACCTGGAAGAGTAAGAGGAAAGTGATGCTTTTTTCAGTCATATGCACAGCAGTCAATTAGACCCCACCTATGTACTGCTGCAGGGCAATCAAAACTCAGCAGAACTAGAGGCTGAAATGTTCACATCTACCTAACTGCCAATAAAAATCCACAAGAAATGGAAGCTGACATCCCACAGATACTTCAAATTTTAACCTTAACCACAGGTTATCATCATTCAATAGCATTATGAGCAGATCTAGGTGATACTGCCAAGACCTGACCCTAACTGTATGAGGCTGTTTACCAGCACATGCAAAGAGACAGGCCTTTCTCTGAAGAATTTGACCATCTACACTAAAAAAGGTAATGGTGTCCTGATAATCTCCATAATAACCAAGCAGTGCTTATACAGAGATTATAACATTACCTTAAAATTGATCAAACGAGTCTTGTAAGAAATCTTTCTCCCAAGTTTACTAAACAATCAGGATATTTTCCTGAAGAATTTATTTGCTCCTGCCAGACTCCTCCATATACAAGTTGTTTGTTGAATTTCTGTAGCCTGAGAGCAACCAGCCCCAGGAGACATGAGCTTTGCTGCTTTAACAAGCACTTTCAGAGGAAAGCCTTGCCAAGATCAGTGTTTACAGTTAGAGCAAAAGTCACCAGACTGCCCATCTCTTTTCTTTGGAACTGGCAAAAGGCACCAAGGGAAAAGAACTACAAAAACACTATCTGGAATTTGATACTGTAAAATGAAAACCTTCACCTGGCACAGGTACCTCACAGGAAATTATGCTTCTGCTGAGAGATTCTTTGGGTCCTCTGAGGTACAGCTACATTATTCTTTAATTTGCACCTCTTGTCCAAACTTGACTATATTTTGCAGCAGTGCCAGGCTGGTGCAGCATTTCTATTACTCTTAAACTGTGCCCTGTATGTGGCACAGCCTGTGCAATGCTCTGTACTGCTCTCCAATTAAGCTGCATAGCGAGAACATGTTGACATTGTTAAGGTTAATGACCTAATGATGAGCACCAGGAAACAGGTTTGCAATAAAATGCTCTGTCCTGATTGCTTCCATGATGAATGTGAACAATATGTTGGACTGGGAACAATATGTTAACCAATATGTTGTGGTTTATCAATGTCAGGGTGCGGCACTGCCGCAGCGGCGGCTGCTGGGCATCCTCGGGAGGGTCACTTTGAAACCAGCACAAGGAATGATGGGCCCTGGAAGGGAAGGAGGGAGTAGGACCAGCCTCAAGGAATGCAGAGGGAGAGCCTGATCCAGCCCAGCTCAGGATCATCAAGAAGCACAGGCCAGACCTGGCATGGAAACACAAATCTGTTACACCTGCCACTAGAAATGAGCCACCTTCGAAAAGGCAAAGTTAAAATAATACCAGGACTAAAGTCTAATGCAAGACAGATTTGATGCCCCTGAGAAACAGGCACAGGGAAGCAGACATTAATACAGACGAATGGCTCAGCTGTTTTGTGAATAGATATAAAAAAATTAAGAGTTGAAAAACAGACCTTCTAAAGAAGTATTATTCTTATTCATGGAAAAGTTAATTTCTTGGTGGGGGACCCCCCCCCCAAACTTCCTTTTATCTTAAAAAGCCTTTCTTGGAAAAGTAACTGCAGGGCCTTAGTGCAGATGATGCAGAACCTCAGAAGGCTGCTCTGAGTATCCCCAGGGAAGAGCCCTTGGACAAGCCCACTGCTGCCTGCCCAACATCAACAAACCCCACAGGAGCAGCACCCACAACACAAACTCCCCAAACTCCGGTCAATTAGAACCACAGCAGGATGAAGTGACATGAAGTGACACAGAAACCAGGGCAGGAGCTGAGCAGTGGCTCACGCCAACACCTCTGCTGTTGTCTGGGTTCAGCTCAGCTAGAGATCAGTGGGCAGCACCAGGCTGATGGCGACATGTTCAGGAAAGCCCTGAGTCAGTCAGATAATCCAGCCTTCCACACAGCCCAGATGGAAAGCTTAGATTTGCAGCCTTCAGAAAGAAACACTGAATGCGAGAGGAGGCAATGCTCAGCTTAGTAAAAAACACCACTTCATATCAATATATGTAAACTTATTTTTCAAATGAAGAGAAATAAAGATAAACAGATAGTCCTATTAGCTGAAAGTTAGGCCACAATTTTATAGCCTCAAGGTGCACAACCCCTAACGAGGAAGGGCACAGACAACTCGACATTCTCAGCAGACAAACCTGCATACACCTACTCCTTCCCAAGCCCTGGGCACTGTGAAAACACAAACTTGAAGACTGCCTTGGACTTCTCTCCACTGCACCCCCCAGCCTCCCAGCTGAAGCAGAATTACAATATGAGTGATTTCACTGCATGAGAGGAAAAGCCTGGCCTAGCTAGACTTCTGAGAGCTCCCTAAGCACTGTGAGCTTGGTGTCAACTTCCCAAGTTTGCCTTACAGCAGATGTCAGCGGTGAAAAATGGCAACCAGATTTCCTTGTGGCTAAAAGTAGGCAGCAATTTTTGCAGAAGGAAATACCTAGAACTGGAAGGAACCCATGACCCCTTGGGCAAAAGCTGTCAATGAAATAGTTTGCTCTGGCACAGGTGATCTCACCAGAGAAGTGAAGTGAGACTGGTAGAGAGTGTCCAGGCTGATCTGTGGGCTCAGAGAAGATGGACAAGGCTTTAGACACCTCAGATTAGGAAAGAGAAGGGATTCTCTAAGGAGTAATTCAGAGCACATTTGAGGAATGTGTCCTTAAATCCCCATTAACTATAAACAGATATGAAGTCCTTAATTGAATTAAGTATGTGATATCTGGCAGTGCCAATACCTCCTCTCGCCACACCTGCTCATCCTGTCAAGGGCTTGTGTGAATTCATTTGCAGCTCATCTCCCTAACAAAGGAGAACTATTTAGAGCACTGGACGGGGAGTCAAGAGCCTGTGTTTCTGCCCCTAGGTCTAGTTAAGAAAAATCATTTAGCTCAGTGATCCAGGAAAATGAGTGCCCTACATTTTGGCAGTGAGGCTGGATAACCATTTCAACTGTTCAGCTAATAGATCTTGGGCTTCTTGATCACTTGGGAGCTTAGAGCCTGTTATTCTGTGTCTATCAGAGCCCGGTGGATTCTGTGCACTGCTGTCCTCAGTGCATTTGAGGGAGGCCTTCCTATGAAAAGCTCTCAGTAACACCATTCTATTTATGGTCTTCTGTGGAAGTCAAGCTCCTGTATGAGGTACAGAGGGACTGAACACAGCTCTGTGCTCTTTAAAAGCTACAAGCTCACTAACATTAAACATGGAGGTTTTTTCATCTAAGTATCAGAGTGGTAAATTTTTCATATCTGACTCACAAAGTAAAGCAAAGATTGTATTCAGTGGAGAGAAAACGTACTCTTTGTCAATACCAATCAGCTTTCAGAGCAAATAATTTAATTACAAATGAAAGAAAACAACAAAACCCAAAGAAAAGCCAGTCCTTCCCCAGATGCAAGAGCATGTCAATTTGTTTCTAACTCATTTTGACTGGTGATACATCCTATATGATCTCCAAAAGTCATTTGAGTATTTATAATGACGTTAGCTGAAACAAAGGCTTGAAAAGACTCTGGCTTTATGGAATGAATTTCAAAACCATATGCAGGGATTTAGCTGTGTGACTCCCATTAAAAATCAGTAGGCTCCTGGAGGCTAAAATCCTTGAGAACTGACCTCTGCCAACTTGAAGCTCTCTATGTCATCACATTAAAAGTTGCATTGGTTATAGGTTAATGCTAAAACCCTTTGATGAGAACAAATAAGCTTAAAAATTACCAAGGCAGAATTCACCTTGCTTCCAGTGCTCTGGAAATACAAACAGCTAATCAAAGTTCAGATTCTGCATAATTCTTGAAAAAAAAATGCAGCCTGTTTGAAGTCCTGTCTGTCCTGAACTCCACAGGATTTTGCCCTTTGGAGGTCTTATTTCCAGCAATCTCAGCAATTCTGGGGGTTCAAACAGAGCAAATGTGGGAGACACCTTGTCTTGGTAGGGGAGTACCTGAGGGCTGCTGTTCCCTCTGACCTGGTGCAAACCATTCTTCTCCCTACGCTCCCTTTCAGAAAAGGTAAGGTTGAAAAATAATTGCCAGCTCCCTGTGCCTTGTCTGTACCTCCCCTCACCAGTGAGGCATGTTGGAAAACACGTTAATATGCTGTAGTTACACCACTTCAAACACCCTGAACCATTTATTAATGTGTTAGATGATCCTGGAAAGCAAAACAAATAGTTGACCAGCTCTGACTATGATGACTACAAATATGAATTCCCTTGCTTATGGCAGGAATGAAATGTTCAGATAGATGGACTTTCAAAACTAGCAAGGTTTTAAAATCATCTGTTAGTGACTGTTCCCAGCCACAGCCCCTGTCCACGGGCAGGTCCATCTCCCAACTGGTTCAGGCGCTCTGGAGCAGGTGAAGGGCTGTGACTCCCAGAGGAGACAGGATGGCTGCACGTCTCCTTCCCTGACAGCAGAGTCTGCCCACAGGCTCTCTGTCAGCTCCTGAAATACTGCAGTTTGCTGCTCCATGTATCAAACTAATCTGGCACTGATACAGAAAAGGGAACCTCACAGATGTCCTGAAAAAAGCTTGGCTCGCCAAGGAGGAAGGTCCAAAGAGCAGTCCAAGGTCACCTACTGGCATATCAGTGCCAGACCTCCTGCCTGAGCAACCTATGCTACATCCTCCCCAGCCAATGGGTGATCCATCCCATCAGTCCCATATTTTAGGAGGGGCATGAGTCATGCTCTGAGACTGCCAAGCTGTCTCAAGGGAGCCTGGACACCTGAGTTTTAGAGGAGTGGAATTATGCAGGCAAGGGCTGAACTCTGCTTACCATAGTTATTATTTCATCTGCAAATCAAACGTGCAATTGTTGGGTCTGTTGTGGAACCCATCCCTGAGCAATACTAATACAAAGAATCCCACTGCATTCAGCAAACCATCATTTTCACTTGACACATGCCAGGCTGGATTGGGCCCTGTACAGAAGCCTTCCAGTTCAGACTGGGATCCTTTCATAAAAATGACTAGTTCCCCCTTTGATGTGTGCTTATCTCCTGCTCTGTGCTTCAGAAGGAAAGGGAATTGCCCTGGTTCCTGTGTGTTGAGGTATTTGCCTTGCTAATGAAGACGATGCATATCCACTTTTGATCTGCAGAGAAATGGAAAGTGAAAAACTAAAGCTGATTTCCACCACTAATATTGTCACTGAACATCCCTGGGGTGTCTCCTGGCTGTGATCTCTATGTGGGCTGCTGCCATGGGAGCTGATGCCAGCTAAAAACATGGCAGGCTGGTTGGCCCCAGTGGATGGATGCCTCAAGATTTGAACCCCCTGATGCAGCACTGCCCTGACAGGGCTTGGTGCAAATCTTAGAGTCCCCAGAACAGAGCAAAAAACCCCAGCACATTTAAACCAATGGCTTCAATGTTTGCTTTAAAACTGAATCCCAGTCAAAGCTATATATTAGGAAAAACCTGGCATATGAAGCATCTCTTCCCTTTAGTCATGTGGTTTGGGCCTGTGAGGTGGAAGCAAGGTGCACAAAGAGGGTTTCATCACTGTGTTGTCTCCCCAAATCTCAAGTGGCCTGTGCACAGCACAAGCTGGTGGAAGCTCCTGCAGCTGCGTCTGAGGATGAGGAGTAATTCAAGGGATGAAACATCTGATACAGAACACGGGCTGGATAGAGGGGAGCTTCTGAAAAACCTCCATCTCTCTTCAGTGCAGCATCCCCTTCTTCTCTCCTAAATCTCAGAATAATATCACACAGAACAGCTGAAATTGCTGCTGTTCTCTGGAACAAAAGACATCAAAACCTTGTGCCATTGAATTTCCTGGCTAAAGTCACAAAAAGCAGGCTGTGACTGTAAATACCTTGAGGTCTGATATGAAACAGGTTATATAAAAGGTTCAAACAGCACAAACAGAAGGTACATCAGGACCCTTGATCTGTACAAACAAAAGATAAAATGTGGATAAAAGGGGCTAAAGCCAAAGAGGGACCCAGTATTTGACAGAACTGCCTCTTCTCCATGTCACTGAAATGGGGCTGGAGGACAAACACAAAGTTCACATGGTCACTAGGTGTTGCAAACAGGTTTGCTCAAGTCTGGGCTTTTTGGCGTTTGTCAATTCTTTTGTACAGACTCTCCATCCTGTTCCCTGGGACACAGGGAGGCATCCCACAGCACCCGAGTCAGCCCAGCGTCCCTCGGCACACGCAGCATCATCTCACTCCAGTCAAACTCCTTTTTATTGACCAGATCTGTAATGTGTGAAGGTCATCGCCTCACTTCACACATCTCAGCAGGGCTGTATTTCCACATTTAGCCACTTCAGTTTGTCAATATTAACATCTGTTACTATTTAACACCTGCCACTGCTCCAGTGCAGGCGGGTTTATCGCTGAGCCGCAGCCACCCAGCCTGGCTCCACTGCGGCTCCCCTCCACTGCTCTCCCGAGCTGCCCCACCGCTGCCTCGCTCGTGTTCCCTGGAGAGAAGAGAACACCAAGGAAGGAGCTCATCTGCTGCAGGGACAGACATGGAGAGTGCTGGAAGCTGTTGTCTGCTCTGACAGAGCTGCGAGCAGCAGCTCGAGCCATGTTCCTGCCATTTAGCCAGCAGTGGTGGGGAACAAACACAGCCCACAACTCCAAGCTGTGGACTTTCTGTCAGGATTCCCCACAGTCAGAGTTTGGCCTCCCCAGGGTGCTTGTTATTATGAAAAAATAACAGCATGTGAATGTTAACAGTTCCAGATGTCTGTGTGGCTCATGATTCTCTCCCTATTCACATAACTAACGAATACACAATGTGGCCACAGCAGCTGAGTCATCAGTAGAGAGGGGCTGAGTGGTAAAAGCTTTCTCTGCACCAGAACCTTCCCCAAGCACAGCACTGCTGCTCGCAAAGGGTTATACACAGACTTTTTCAGCTGCTCCATCCTGCCTGTATTGAATCAGAGAATAATCACTTAGGTTGGAAAAGCCTCTAAGATCCTTGAGTCCAAGTGTTCCTCCAGGAATGTCAAGGCCAACATCAAACCATGATCCCAAGTGACACATCCACACACCTTTTGAACACTTCCAGAGACAGTGGCTCCACTGCTGCCCTGGGCAGCCTGTTCCAATGCCTGACCACCTTTTCAGTGAAGAATTCTTCCTAATATCTACTCTAAACCTCTCCTGGTGCAACTTCAGGCCATTTGCTCTGGTCCTGTCCCTTGTTCCCTGGGAGCAAAGCCCAACTCTCTGCCCTGATTCCTCCTCCTGTCAGGGAGTTGCAGAGAGCAAGAAGATCCCCCCTGAGCCTCCTTTTGTCCAGGCTGAGCCCCACCTGCTCCCTCAGCTGTTCCTCATCACACTTGTGCTCCAGACCCTTCCACAGCTCTTCTCCAGACATGCTCCAGCCTCTCAATGTCTCTCTCTGTCATGAAGGCCCAATACTGAACTCAGAATTCAAGGTGGGGCCTCTTCACTGCCCAGCACAAGGGGATGATCACCGCCCTGGTCCTGCTGGCCACACTATGGCTGATGCAAGCCCTTCTACTGCTGCAGGCCCCAATTTTGTATGAAATCCTGCTCTCCAGCATTCCCTGTCACACAACATCCGCTCTCCAAGATCCCTCACTGGGGCTGGAGCTACAGTGCATCATGCAATGACCAACAGTGCCCTGACTATGCCAAAAACCTCAGTCCCATGGCATGTGCCCCAAACCAGGGCTGGCTGACTGAGCTTAGTCAACAGAGAATGTACCAGGCTTTGGGACTCGGGCTCCTGCTGGCCACCAAACAGGGCTCCTGACAGACAAATGGTAACTTCAAGCAATACTTTGACACTGCTGGCATGGGACAGCAAAGCACAATGTCACAAGACAACTGGGGGTGTCAGATAAAGTAAGAATTGACTCCAAGGCAACAAAAATGGTGCAATCTCACTCAAATTGGCTTTCATTTCCACATGCCTTTGCACTTCCTGGTGGTGACTGGGAGCAAAAATATGCACAGATGAGCTCCTGGAAAGTTGCCTCACAGTTTTTGGAAGCCGAGAAGTCCAGAGCAACATTGTCTGGGCTGAGCTGGCAAAATGCCAACTGCCCAACACAGAGCGCTAGAGCTTCCCTCTCCCCCACCGAGAAAAGGAAGAAAAGAAGCAAACTGGAAACTCAGAAAAGGGTTAAACTCAAACTAATTATATATATTTATACAATAAAGAGAAAATTAAAAGAAAACTACAATATAACATACACAAGTTAGATGTAACAACAATTTTCTACCTCCCACCGAAAACAGATTTCATTACATTCATAAAATACTCTAAAAGACACCCAGCAAGACAAAAGAGAGAGCATAACAATGAAATGTTTCTACTTACCTGAAACTAAAACAAAACACGATGTAGCGTCGGCAAGAGCAAGACCCGGGACAGCAGCAGCGTGTCCTGTCTCCACTGCAGACATGATGGCAACTGAGAAACTCCTCCTGCCAATCTCTGGTTTGGGTCATCTGGTATTTTCTTTCATGACTTACATCAGGTGACACCTGTCTCTCCTAATCTACGTAGATTCTCTGAGCCTTCTAAATTGAGGCCTGGCTAAAACTACCACAAACATCCACACCCACAGGAAGGCAGAGCTAACCCGAATTCTCTTTAAATGGCTTGTTCAAGGCTCATCTGCCACTGTACATCCCTGCCTGCAGTGACAGTGGTGGCAGCTCTGGTAGCTGGGACAAAACCACATAAACCAGAGCAAACAATCCTGAGCAGATGTGGCTGTTTACAAAATGCCCCTGGGAACAGTGGGACCAATCCTGTCTCTCTGCTGCTGGGTTTCTTCTGTTGAAAAGGGATCTTTGTCTCTCCCTTGCCTTGAAGTATGTGGGATTTCATTTTCTCATGAGTCATGTGTCTCATGAAAGCAACATTCATCTGGGACATCATTACAAAGCCTCAAAACATTATTTTTGTAGCAAAATCCCAGCAGAATAAACTTCATGACCTTCTATTTAATTAATAGTGTGGACAACTGCTTGCAGATTCTCCAAGCCATGGCAAGCAGCCAAGCCCAGAGGTTTCAAATACCAGTTTTCCCCCTGCAAAACTTCCTCACTCCTCTGACAAGACAAATATAATTACTGCTGTTTTGCTTTACTTGTTCAGGTAAAAATCCAACAGTTCCCTATCATTTTAAATAGCTATCTGGAAATTCCATTGTTTCTTTAAAATCTGCTTATTTGTTGTGAGAAGTTTTATGTCTATTTAGCTGTGCCTGCCTTGTGAGAATTTTACAGGCTACAAATTCTATGAGACAATGTACATGAAATCTGGAATGACTGGTCACCCTCTGAAGCCATTACAGTGTTTCTGGTCCTTTCAGCCCCTAAAGAGTCTGAGGAAAAAAAAGGGGGAAAAGAGAATAAGACAAAAATAAAGGAGATGAAACAGAAAAGAAGAGAGAGTTAAAAGGAAGCTTAGGCAAGGTAAAGGCAAGGCAAAGGCAAGGCAAACCTGCACGTGTGTACAGTGATGGAAGCTGCAGCACAGGCAGCTACAGGTAATGTGAAGAAGTTATATTTGGTAACTTGGGAAGCTGATCTTGAGACAACTACAAATTTAAGCAATTCTAAATGCCTTCTACTTCTCTACAACTCTCAGTGTCTCTTATTAGATCAGGGCCTTTCACAACTCACAATATTCCTTCTGCTTTTTGCAGGAGCACCAAGGTTCTTTCATACATGAATTTATCCCTGTAATGGGTTTGATCCATGGCTTCCTCAGTAACTGGGTGTAACTACGGAAGTGGACATTACAAAGTATTCCACAGGTGTTTTCCATGTAGGAGTAGGAGGAGGGGAGATATGAAGGGGTGGTAGTTTCCCTTCTTGTGGGTTCTGGCAAGGCTGGGGGGAGCAGGAGAAGCCTGGACGGCCTGTTCTGTTTCTGTTGGTTTTCCTATCCCGGGACGTGGCGAGATTATTTCATGCTTGTTCTGCTTTCCTGAGGTCTTTAACTGTATTTATCTGTTTCATTTGTTTTGGTTTGGTTTTTTTTTCCTATTTCTGGTTGACCAGTCCTCTTTTTTTCCTTTTCCCTTTTCCCCCTGGGGTGGGGATCCACGTAGTGTGTACAAATTGCATATGTACTTGCAAATGTTAGAAAATATAATTTCTTTTTAATTCACTTCAGTTTCTTCTAAGTTCTTTCCTTTTCAGTTTTTTTTTTCCCCTTGCCAGGAAGACTCTGGGGGGAGGGAGGAGGCAGTCCAGGGTTGGTAAAAAAACTAGGCCAACCTGAGACAATCATGCATTTTCTTTCCTTGTTCACCAAGGGACTGGAGGATGTCAAACCAGATCAGCAATCCCTTAACCCAGGGCAAGCATCAGGTAATGCCCTTGACAGTCCTGGGTTTTCATTAGGAAGGTTCCCACATCTGTGTCCTATGGCCTCAGGGGAACAAGGGACACCTTGATCCAGAAACACAAATCTAAGTGCTTGAAGTGTAAATGACTGGGGCAAGAAGCATTATTATAGGCTACTGTGAGAAACAGGTTAGTAATCTCTAAAGGCCAGAAAGAAGTGTCCAAGAGATAGGCATATGATGCTTCAAGAGGTGGTTAGAGCCATGAAAAACTGGAAATGCAATGGGAAGGTTTTCACCAAATAACTGAATAATGTAACAGTCAAAGAATTTAAAGCTGTCAGTACAGTGAAGTTCAGCACTGGAGGGAAAAAATAAAGGAAAAAAGAAAAATACCACTTTGATAGTTCTGGCACAGATTTTCACAGGACTTGAAACATATGAAATAAAATTGGCTTTCAGCATCTTCCTTTGCTTCTTTCCCCACACCTTGTTACAACCTTCTGTCCTTGATGGTAAATGCAAAAGAAGAAATGTTTGGAAGATACTCTCTAAAAACAGGAAAACATAAACTGTTACAAAACAAATGTGGCAATATCCAGTTCTATCTTTGTAAGGATCTTCTAGAGCTTCACAATTCCTCTGTACAGATTCCCCCCAACTGGCCAGTTACCATTTCCTACACACCCTGTGGTCTTTGACCATCAACTAGACTCAAAAAGATGAGCAGTAACAGATTTTTGACAGACCATTCTCACTCACCCACCAGAAAAAAAGGCAGTGTAATATGTGGGAAATGAAGTCAGATAAGCTTTGAGGCCAGCAAATAGCTTCTCTTGAATTTTACCTTAGAAGCAAACACAATCCCACAGCAGCATTAACCTGTTTTGGAGCACGGATATCTGCCTCATAATCAAAGGTTACACCTCTTGTCTGATAAAGATTTCTCTTGACATTATTGACAAGCCAGAGAGAACAAATAAATACAAATGTCAAACTCAGTGACTAAAAGAAGAAGAAAAATCTTCAGAAAGAGATATTGCACTTGATGTTGAACTTGTCCTGACAGAGGCCCAGCATCTCTCAGTTGTCTTCAGAAGACGTGATGAAGAGTTTGGCAGAGTGTGTGGGCTGGTGGCATCGACTTTCATCTAATGTTACCAGCCTGTGAGGACTGACAAGGCTGTCCCAGGGCTGGGGACCCACTTTGGAAACCATGTTAACTCTCCAGTCTTCGAGGCAACCCAGAAAGTAACCTCTCCACAAGGTAGAAAAAAATTCAGATCACAGGTACAATAAATTTCATAATGTTGTGGTCTGGCTAAACCAATTCCAACCCCAGTGGAAGGCTAATGAGCAGAAAACTTCCCAAACATTTAGACTCACTGCAGCTCTGACACCTTAGTGGGAGGTAAAAGGCAGATCCTGTTTCCCTGCAAGGGTCACACCTTTGTTCCTGTGGGCAGAAGCCTCTCCAGAAACACTGACTTGGCTCAGAGGCCATGCTTGCAAGACAGAGTGTTCCTCGAGTCCACATTTCAGTTAATTGCACTCTTTTTACCTCTGACCTATTCCCAGCAGACTTTGATTTCCACTGCAGTACTAATAGTTCATATCACTCCCAGAACACTGCAGAGGCACAGTGCTCACAGCAGACTTCACGGAGAATTTTGCAAAAAAACAAGCAGAGCCATACACTGGCACAACTATTTCCAGTAGAATTACAACTAGGAAGGTGACCAGGAATGTCTGTGTGTGGCACAGACAGATGCACCTAATCCTACTAGAAGAAATATAAAAAGTGTGCAAGACAGAAGAAATGTTCATCATCCTAAAGTACCTGAGCCAGGATCTGTGACTCGTGATGGTCACAAAAGTGCCTGGGTTTTGCAGTGGTTTGGCATCTGGCAAAGGGCCATGTTCTCATAGTGGTGGAGCAAGGAGGTGACTTTACAGGGATTCAGCCTGAATAATAATATTCACCTTTAATATTCCCAACATGCAACAAGAAGTATGTCAGGGTCTCCTGAGCATGACCTGGAAACAAGGAAATTAGCTTTCATCATCTGTTATCTTTTATAAAAGGGAGAAGATGTGTGGTAACTACAGAAAGACTTCCCAAGCACCAGATGTCTTGTGCTGAGAGTGGTGATCTTGGCAAAGGAAGCAAAATGGGAAAGATAACGGATGGAAATTTCATAGAAGGGTAGTTTTTCTGCTTTAGCTTTCTATGTGATCCTTCCTTGTTTTCAGTTAGCCAAAGAATTCACTTGAACATTAATCAGGGGGATCAGTTACACTTCCACCTTAAGAAGATGTCAACCAAAAATGGATATAAGAGTATCTTAACCCAAATTTTTCAAATGCCCAGTGATTTTAAATTAGTAATGAATTCCAGGGGTGAAAAAAGGCATCTTTAATAGATGCTCAGTGTAGTCATCTAAAAATCAAACCACAACAAGGCACAAGCATAACAAGTCATCACAGGTAAAAATAAGGCCCCTGGTTTTGATCATTAAACAGTCACACTGCATGAAATGATACTTCACCTATTGCACAGATGCACACAGAGAAACAGAACAGTGATCAAAACTCGTAGTGAGCAGAATTTGCATTGGCTTTGCCAAAAGCATGTAATGAATTAGTAATCCCCAGCAGAAATTAGAACACTCACATTCCCCGAGAGATGAAAGAATGGCTGAGAGTTGTGGCAAAATGCTTTCCTACTTCAAAATGCTCTGCAGTAGGGAAAAAAAAAGGACAAAAAGAATATGGACAAAATTTCATGAGGAATGTGTTCCCTTTGATCAGCTTTGCTACGTAGTAAATACTATATGCACAAGTACATAGCCACTAATTGAATCAGCTGTATGCTTTAATAATTGGCATTGACTGCAGAGGCTTTCAGTGGGTATTTTCCCAGGACCCCTCTCCTCAGCATATCCGTTACATTTCCTGTCTTATTTGCTCACATTTCAATTTCAAATCCCGCCACTGGTAATGTGACAGCAGCGCTTTCAAGAGCCTGCCCAGGCCCAGGGAAGGCTGTCAGAGAGATCATGCTGATCCTGGGGAAAGGAGCCTGATTAAAAACCTCATTGTGTCAGCCAGGCAATCAGCTGTTCATTATCCTATGACACATGACTACTGAAATGAAACATTCACATATTTTAAACTTGAGAGATTTGTACTTTAATATAATTATTTTTGAAAGATTCTTCATCAGAAAGGTTAATAAGAGCAATATAGGTTAATAACAGCACTAAGGCAGCTGACATAATCAGATAATTGACCTTATTGATATGTTAAGTGCCCTATGCTTCACCTTGGGATGTGTGACTGCTCTCCACAGTCAATTATCTTATAATGATGCCTGCTTCTTAAGGTCTTAGTGCTTGCATATTGGACTTCATCCAAGGTTTTCGGTGTATCCCCCTTCCCTCTCCTGCAGGATTTCTGCTCTGCTTTCATCTAGAACTGTGCTAACCTATAACAGACACTTTTCATAAATATGCTGATGCAGTGTCATCAATTGCTTATAAATTCAGTCTCCTTCAACTGAAGCAGGGTGGATCCCTGTTGTCTCCCTTCAGCAGAACAGCCCCTTGCCCCACATGGCTGCTCCCAGATGGGATTCCTGCCCTGCCAGCTCAGCACACGCTGCAGCTCCCCAAACTGGAGAGGTGCAGCTCCCCCAACCAGCACAGATGGATGCTCTGTGGCCTACAGACCCTGGCTCAGCCAACTCTCATGGGACCTCTCCCTGGAACAAGGCTGTTTGCACAGCCTCCTTGGCAAATCCACACTGATCCCTTTGCTTTTCACACTGAGAATAAGAAAAAAAAAGTTGTATCTGCAGGAGAAGGAACAGCAATTCCACTCCCACATCCGATTTTTCCATCCAAGTTTGCACTGCCCAAACCTGCATCTCAGCATCTCCCTCCCAGACTGACTGCATGTCTGCCCACTCCAAACTGTACTGAAATTTCCAAGTACAGCACACACCTGCATAGGAGTGAGGCTGCTCAGTCGGGCGTAAGGACCCAGTGGATCTCCAGGACGGTGTGGATCTGGGTGTTACCTGGTTTAATCCCCTCAGTCCTTAGCTGGTGCAGGAGCTCTGGGTGCTGCTGTTATTGTCAGATGTCCCTAATTGGTGGGAAATGATGAGCAGGTGTGGTGGGGGCAGAAGGAGCTCAGCTGTCCCAGCACTCAGCAGCCTCACTGCACACACACGGGCCATGTGGTGGCTGTAAGATGCCCTGCACTGCCTCTGGCAGAGGAATTTCTCTTCTGAAGCAAAAGATTTGCTGAGAATCTACCAGTAGCAAGAGGGCTCAATGGTCATTAGAAGGCACCTGTCCAGAGCTGCTCCCGTGTCTTGCAGGTGGTTGCCCCTGCCAAGTCCCAGCTTTAGAAACCTTTTCCTAACCTGACTTTGCTCATGTCCACAAGAATGCTACTCTTGTCTCAAGGATGGCAAAATTAATGCATACATTGCCAGTCTGGGCTACATTTGGGGTTTATTTTTTATTTTCCTTGAAACAAAGTGGGCTTCAGGGGGAAGCAACAGGATTTTGGAAGAGAAACACGAAGGCCTGAACCTGGAGCTTCAGGGCTTTGAAAAGCATTTGTGATCCTGGCTGGCTTCCATTCCCCCTCTCTATCCGCTGCCTCATCTCCTTCCCAGAGGTCTGGGCACACTCTAAAACATTCATTCCCTCAACACTGAATACTCCCCGTCACCTAATAGGCTTAAAATTGGGATGATACTCAGCTGAAAGGCATTAGGTAATTTTGTGAGAGGCAGGTGTGAATTGACGTTTCTGACCATGGAGGCCAGTGAGGAAAAAGATTTCCTCGGCCACACTGAAAATGAGGGGTTTGGGGGAGCCATTATTTCCGAGGCATTTTTCAGTTCTTCCCCAGCACGTCTTTGAAGCCCTCGGTGGTGTTTTAACCTCTCACTGATGGAAATGGCAGCCCAGCCTGATGCTGTCCTGCAGCTTAACAAATGGGATGGCAAAACAGAATGGCAGGATGCTGTTGGGTAGCCTGTCAGGCAGGACCCTCCAGCAGCATCTGTTGTGCTCCAGGCTTCTCACAGACATGAGAAATGAAGGATTGCCCTGCACTATTTATTAGTAAACCTATTCTCTGCAGTTTTACCTAATGGGACTGCTCTAATCATCATAATTCAAGAAATAAAATTTAATCTGTGTGAGTTGCTATCAGTTAATATCTTAACAGGGACATCTTTACAGCAGCATTAACCCAGTAGTGCAATTAAGTTGCACAGGCAGGATATCTTCCATAATCTCAGGCACTTTGAAAGCTTTGGCAATGGATCTGCTGAAAGAAAATTGCCTCATCCTGGCTCCAGTATTTTCAGCAAGACAATGCAGGGCTGTAGACATGAGAATAGTCATGAGACAAAGAATAAAACAAAAAAGGTGGAATAGGCCAAAGCAAACCAAACCAGCTCGAGAAATATTAAAATAATTTCCAGCTAAATTTCTGACTGACAATGTCCTGCCTGCAGGGCACTGGGCACTGTCATTAACTCTGGAGCCACTCCAGCCATCAAGGTCCCCTTAGTTCCCTCCAGAAACTGGCTTTTCATTTTCAGGGACAGAGGACAGATGGTCAGCTTTAGCTTGGCACTGTCCCTCTTACCTTCCCTCCTTTCATTCATTTTTCATACATCACCCTTAATACACCATGCTGAGAATGTCTGGGAAAATGGAGATATCTGTGATTAAAGCAGTGAGGAAGAATTGGAGTCCACAGGACACTCTGAGTCGTTTTCAGCTCACATGGAAACAGGTAACACCAGGTGATCACATCTGGCCCTGGCAGAGCAGTTGTGATGGTAGGAGAGGTTATACTCGTGGAATATGCTTTAAAGTTTGCAGAAAAAGAGACTCTACACACTAATAGACATCCACATTTCCAGCACTCTGCAGTGATCAGGTTTTATAGTCCTTCCCATAACATTATCTATCAGTAACCACAAAGCACCCAAGCAGAACAAACGGTTTTAAAGGAACCAAGAAAAATTACGAGCTCAGAGCAACAAGTTTTCTTCTGATCTATCCCACAGTAGAACAGAAAAGTGAGAAGGGTCCTGTTAAATAAATCCTCCTGGTGACACAAGGTGCGGGGGGAAGCACACACAGAGGGATACATCTGACCAGCTCAGGTTTCAGGGCAAACTTGTTCCACTGACAAGAAAAAAAAATTTAAAAAATTCTGATGCTCTAGCTCTGATCTGGAAAGAATCCTCAGAAAAAAAATAGCATTTAGTGTTGTGAATATTTTGCCTAGCACTTCTTTGGGAAGAATTCAAAGAAACCAAGGATTTGCCCTGAGAAGCTCAGCTTGCCCCATGCCTGAGAGCTCTGCTCCCATCGTCAGGATGCTCCAGCTCCTGTAGGCTTTTAGATGTTTGCTGATACAAATTTCAACCTCTGCGTGTGGCAGCCATGCCTTGCACCCCTGCTGTGCCAGTGCATCTCTGTTAGTACCTAGTAATGCCATAATAATCCAGAGGAACACCTGCAGTGATTGCTGTTGTGTGCAGATATGGGGAAAATCCCTGTCTGCCAGACTTTGCAGTCTGGGGAGAGACAGGAGGAGAGGCAATTTGCCCTCATTTTATGAACAAAAGTTTGGCTGTAGCCTTGGCATATGAACTGTAAGGTAATTAAGAATCTGAATGACTTTGTAGACACTGAAGTGTTTTGAAAAACACAGGGGTTTGGTGTGTTGTGATCAATTAAACTGAGAGCTACTCCCCAGAAATCGGAGCCACTGCCAGGAGCTGCTGAGGCTCGGAAGGAGCGTCTGGGGCTCCTCTTCCCCAAGGCGACTCCATCTGCAGGAGGGATGAGATGTGCAAAATGGTCTCTCTTGTCCCAACTCTGTCCCTGATGACACATGCTGGGTACTGAGCAGAGGCAGGTTGAGCCACTCTGAATAGCACTGAAACCCACATCTTTTCTCTTTGAATAAGCAACAGCCAAGCTAAGACAGCTCATGCTCTTTTAAAGTTCCATAAATATTGCTAAGTCTGCAAAAAGTACTGGCTAACTCCCAATAAAACTCCTGGGACTGTCTGGAGTTCAAGGGGACATCCTGGGTGGAGGAGAGGCTTTTAGTCCATACAATCTGCTAATAAACACTCTGCTGGATTGGAGCTACTGGAAAAAACACGACCATGGAAAGCTACTGACCACCAGGTCACCCCAGGAGGAGAAGGGTGGAGTGTTGTCCTCATCTAAATTATCTTTACATTGTTTCCATGAAAAAAGAGGCTCCAACATGAGCGGAACCCAAATTCAGCACAAAGGAAACCTCTGAACATCCTAAGCCATGCAAAAAAATTTCAACCAGAGTTTACACCTCATTAGACAACAGAGAATCGAAAGACAAGGCACAAATCCCTGAGAAGCAGCTTCAGTATTCCCACTACTTACACAATATTGGGTTCAGACCAGTGACAATCATTTGAGCAAGGACTCCCACCTGCCTGTTTTACTGCATCAACCATCAGGACATTTATGACAGCATACAAATAATACATAGGAGTGATTCATAAATAATATAGTGGTGCATGGTACAAACTCTGCACTGAATCCATTTCCTCTCCCAAAGCACTACAGCAAAGCCAACACTTGCAACTGCATTACAGAAAATACACTATTTGTACAAAAATTGAAAAATACTGCTGTCATAATTAGATTTTCCATTAGGCTTGTGTGGCATAATTAAAAATGTAATTTCTCTGTAAGCACATAGCAGCGCTCTAGGAAGAGGGTGTCAGTACTTATTAAGGGCATATGCAGATACTTTAGTGAACCACAGAGATTGATTAACTACTAAACTAGGCTATGGAGTCTAATTGTTTTGAACAAATACCTACTTACTGCCTGTGAAAGGAGACATTGCCTTGCCTGTCAGAAAGTGTCATTTATTCACACAACTCGTAACTTTACTGTGGAATGCCATTCTCAGCTCCGGGTACCCCAATACGTCCTATGTGTGGGAAACACACCAGACTATGAGACGTGGAAAGAACACGCTTTGATTGTGGACCTCGAGGAGGACAGTGCTGGAAAACCACCCTGAACCTGAGAAGTTGCACACATGTGAGAGACTTGTTGAAGTTTTAAAATTATGATTGTTACCTGTACTGGCTTTTCAGTTACAAAGTTTTGTATCACCTCTCCCTGCTGGGTTTCCAGCCCCCATCCTGTTGTGTCTACCTGCTCTTCGTCCTCCCCTGTATTTCCCGAAAGCTGTTTGATCTCCAAGTGAATCATCACCAGGAGTTTGTTAAACACTAAAGTAAACAATAAATAACGCAGAGGAAAATGGACACCACGGATCAGACCAGTGTGATCAAGCGAATGCCGTTTATTACACACTGCACACGGTTTATAAAGGGTTACGACTACATTCAATTGGCTAAAAATTGAACCTTACACCATCTAATTGCAAATCCCAAATGGTTATAATCCATATCTCACAAGTCCAATGTTTTGGTGAACTCAACCCGACTGTTTTCAGGAACATCTCCGACGTGGTGCGGGAAACCTGAGGAGTTCTCATGAGAAACTTGTGGGGAGTTGCTAAGAACGCCTCGGGAGTGATTTCTCGTTTACCACTCGGCAGCAGACTTGATTATTCTTAGCTGCTTTCAGTCTCACAGGGTTTATATAGATCTGAATTGCTCACCTTTGATTTTTCTGTACCAACAAAGCACAGCATTGTTTCTTCCCAGGCCAGACAAGTCTCCACCTCGGGGGACCCCCGGGATCGGGACGGTCCCAGAACTGCCCCCTGCGCTGCCGCGGCAGGAGCTGCGCAAACATTCCTGGGCAGCCTCCGCCGGGCCGGGCAGGTGCTGCTTCTCTGCGGCTGCTGCAGCCCTTGCCGGGGGAGCCCCCAGCCCGGCCCCGCACTGCCGGAGCGGCTGCAGCAACCACAGCTTCCATGGATCCGCCCCCGCAGCTCCGGGACGAACCGGGACGGCCCTGCCCGTCGGATCAGAGGCAGCTCCGTGCTGGAATGCCTGTGCCTCGTGGAGCCGGCATGGCTATGGCTGCTGCCGCCTTCCGCCCCATCCTAATCCTATCGGCTACCGCCCGTCTGTCCTCAAACCTTGGATTTGTATTGGGTGTTAGTCCCTCCTTTTTCCTATTCGCTGGCTGAGCACCTGATCCACTTCTCCTTCAGGAGTTCTTACCCAGTCCAGTCCCAGCTCTAGCACCTTCCCCCCCACCCCCACCCCGGGAACTTATAAAAGTCCTTTGTATTTCACAATAAAGAGTCTTTCGCCTCTCGTCTTCCAGACTGCAAGCACTCCCTCGGCTCTGGAGGCAGGCGGGAACCCTCTTCCCCTCCCCCCAACGCTGCATACCTATGGACACCACAAAAGCCATTTGCAAACAGCAAAAGCACCTCATGGAAGCAGGAGTTTGTCGGGAGCGGGATGTGCCCTGTCCCTCTGCAGCTCCAGATGAGCCATGTAGCCACTTTGGGCATCTATTTGCCCTCAGCAGACTGCCAGAGCTTTGCAAAGTCCTGGCCAACGCTCCTCCAAGCATATTTCTCCCTGAGATTCCCAGTGGAGCAGACAGGAGCTGGATGTGAGCGTCAGATAAGCCTCTCTGAAATCCAACCCTGCTACCAGGAGCCAGATTAGACATATTTTTACTCGAGCTGTGGTTTGTGTGAGCCCCAAGTTAAGGCTTAGCGGTCTGTTCTTCACAGGCATGTGGGACGCTCCCAAGTCCTTGTAAAGACTTGGAGGAGTCCCAGAGGAAAAGCCCATGGCTTATATTTCCAGGAAGGATTTCTGTAGTCTCTTGAAACTCCTAAAGTCACAGAACTGAAATGATGAGCTATGGGCCTTGGAGCCCCTGGGAGGATTCACCCAGCTCCCAGCTGACTGGCTGCCCACCATCTCAGCCCCACTTCCCCCAGGGAAGCGGGCAGAGCCAGCACCTCACACAGGTGCGATGCAACTGCCCACCTGGGTGGGGGCAGTTGATCCAGTGCTGGCCCAGCAGGATTTAAGGAGCCCAGGGAAGAAGCAGAACTTCCCAACATGAACTTGAAATAGTAGCTGAAAGTACCTGCCAGCCTGGGACGATTTGAAACAATAAGCCTGATTCTCCCAGCACTGTGATTTCCTACTGTTGTACTTTCATAAAATCGTTTTAGTTTTTCCTGCTAATAAATGGGAAGACAATCTGACCCAGCCCGTTCATTGACAAGCTCTGAAAAAGAAACCTCAGGAATATTTTATTCCTCCCACATTAAGAACATAGAGAACATACAGAGAAATTTACCATCACATAATGATCCCTATTATGCAAAGCAAGGCTGACAAAATTTCCATCATTACATCCCTGACAAGTACTCAGAACTGCGGGGGCTTTCAGGCTTTCTTTTGAAAGAAGAAAGACCTGCAAAGTAGCTTTAATGTCTTAAATATGGAGCAGGAACTTCATCCTCTCCCTACTCACAAACACCTTAAACACATCTCCTTCCTTCACAGCTCGTTAATCCCTACTCCTCTGCACTTCAGACATTTAAATTCTTTCCACAGATCTAACCCAGCAGAGGTGTTTGTATCATGTTTAATCAGCACTCACCAGCTCTGAACACCCCTCACGGCCTTTAGGGTTTCTGAGTGACCAAAGATCATTATGAAATCAGCCAAGCGAGGACCTCACTGCAACCCGAAGCTCTTGTGCTGTTACCAAACCACAATCCTTATGACACATTTTCTCCTGTTTTAGCATCCAAAACCGTCTATCAAATGGTTCCATTAACATTGAAACACTGATTAAAATCCTGTACCGGAAGGACAAGCAGGCTGGCAGTGATTTAACAGCTTGCTCAATGTTCCAGTGTTTTAGGGTACAAATCTTGTCCAGTTATTCTTTGACTGGAGGCTCCAAAGGCACCAACCTTGACCCCAAACCCCTGACCGATGTGCCTTGTTAACTACTGTGGTCTGCACACACAGAGTGACATTCCAGAGCCATCTTCGTTTTCTTCACTGCCATTTGAACACTCACAAAAGCAAATATCAAAAAAAACTGTGTGAGGAGTGAGTATGTGATGCTCACAGGCACCAGCTCTTTTGTTTTCCTTGCCTGTTTTTTGTCCTTTCTGTGTGTTCCCCTCCTACTTCCAGAGCAGCTGAGGGCACTTGGTGTGTTCAGCTGGAGAAGATGAGACTGAGGGGAGACCTCATTGTAGGTCCAACTTCCTCGGGAGGGGCAGAGGAGGGGCAGGCACTGAGCTCTGCTCTGTGGGACCAGGGACAGCACCCAGGGAATGGCTGGAGCTGTGCCAGGGCAGGGACAGCACCCAGGGAATGGCTGGAGCTGTGCCAGGGCAGGTTTAGGTTAGATAGCAGGAAAAGGCTCTTCCCCCAGAGGGTGGTGGGCACTGCCCAGGCTCCCCAGGGCAGTGGGCACAGCCCCAAGGCTGCCAGAGCTCCAGGAGTGTTTGGATGATGCTCTGGGGCACAGGGGGTGACTCTTGGGGCTGGGCCTGTGCAGGGCTGAGGGTTGGACTCCATGATCCCTGTGGATCCCTTCCAGCTCAGCACATTCTGTGGTTCTGTGATCTGAACTCAGATTTACTCCTATTTCCTGAAGTGTTCCACTGTAGCGATTCAGACCTTCTCGACATGGGGCTCTTTGCCTCTTCCCAGCCTTCCCATCCAGCCTCCCTACCCAGCCTCCTTCCCTCTGATGCTGAGCAGAGGAAAGAACAGAGACTGCAGACGTTAATGGCCATCACACTGGGGTTCCTGTTTCCAGCACTCTCTCTCTCACTCACACTGTAGGCCAGGAGCACACGTGAGCCCCAGAGCAGTAATTAAGGGATTTTAAGAGGAGAATGCCCTCAGAGGGCATCAGCAGATTGACACATGGTATTTCTTCATAATAATGACTGTCCTGCAACGTATCGGATCCGTGTGGTGCTGCGTTTCCGGCAATTTGTAAGAACTGTTCAGTGTGTAGCCAGCTGGAATGCACAACAGCACATAATTGTTCTGTTACTGCAGACTTCAATTGTTTCTCTTTTATTCATTAAATGGCCGTTTATTGGAAGAAAGGTCCTTTTTTAGATGCATTTTTACACAGCTCTGGATTGGACTTGCCAGGACTGAACAAGGGCAGACCTTCCCTTTTCTCAGTGTGCTCTTGGAAAGAAAATGGGGAGCACAAACACTGGAATTTTTGTTTTTTTAAATGGAGATGTTGAAAGCCTTTTACATTCTGCACCAGAACAAAAATGAGGCCTTTTGAAATGTTGCATGGGAGTCAAGGCAGAAGGCCACCCATGCTGACTGTGGGAGAGGAGAGAGCAAGGGGCTGCCTCACAGTGCCTTGAGCATCCTTTGGATCAGGAGAATACCCAAGGACTTAGGGAAAGAAAGATTGCTGTTGTGAGAAGCCACACAGGGCATGGGAGAAAACCAACTGCTTGGAGCTTACAGTGCTCACCTGGAAGTCAGGAGACATGAGGACTTGAACTGCAGTCCCAGGAGGATGCCCAGATGGGAGGTGATAATGTGAATCTCTGCTTTACACCAGCAGGCCGAGAATTCCTTGAAAACAGGCTCACCAAATCCCAAGAAACATCCCATGCAGACTTGAAAAGTGCTGTACAACTGACTGTCATCTTGAGAACTGTTTCCTGTAAAATCAGTATTGCCTTGATTTCAAAGTGTTTTATAGAATACAAAAGGCACAATCCAAACCCAGAAACCTCAAATCTGAGATTCCTAATTCACATCTCAACTGTAGTTCCCCCAGCAGAAGACAGACATTTTAAGCAGTCCATTCTGGTCAGACCACACTACCTGGCAAGCTGAAACTGTCCTGTACTCAAAAAGAAGAATATTTAAATGTATATAAAGGAGGAAATTCCCCTTGCTCTTCTAGTCTTTTCTTAAGCCATTGAAATGACCTAAAAAGAAAAAAGGCAAGACGTAATTGTTTCCTGTGCAAACCTTGTGCCAGACTTTATTTTTATGGGCTGTATTTATTGACTTTAGCTATTTTTCCAGTATGCTGCACAGTGTTAGACTTGGCAAGAAGTCCTGCAAAGTGAAATAACATCTCTGAAAAAGTGGGAATTTTCATTGTTTGGCATGGTCAAAGAAAATTCCAGCCAAGCAAACTTACGACCTTCTCTTTTGTCAGACTCAAACTCAGGCCAGGCCAACCTCTAGATCAGATCCTTCATTCCTCTTAATTCACTAGAAAATCCAAATTTGGAGGTCTGATCCAACATCTAAGTGAAGCCCCATGTGCTCTACTCTACACTTCTACTATGAACTCCTACTTGCCAAGGCAGTTACAAGCAGAGATTTGTACTTTGTGTAGACAGCAAATTATTTTCAGTGGAGCAAAATAAGACACCCAGTCTCACCAGACGCCATTAGTGAGTTAATTGCAGCTGTTTAACAGTTAGGTCTTAATGTGCCTGTCAGCTCCAGGCACTTGCTACACTTCCCAGGATTCTGTATGGATCCAAGACAGATGTCTCCAAAGCAATCAGGAGAATCCCACAATGTACACTGAGGAAGACAGAAGACAACTGAAGAGATTTATGTTGGATGGAATGACAAGCTCAAGAGTTTAACAGCACATGGCATTTCTGGAAGCTTGCCAACTCCAAGTTTAGTGTATTTTGTGTACTTCACTCACAAATGTTTATTGTGACAGGTAAACACTTGTTTTGAAAGCTTGCAGGCGTACTATTAAAACAGAAGTGTTCCTGACACAGTCAAGCTGTGCTGTCAAATGTTTATCTTTTGAATGATGAATGCTGGCTTCCCTCTTTGTTCCTCTCAGTCTGCAGGGAACAGATTTAAACAGTCTCTCCCAACTTGTTTGGGCTCATTTCACCTGAGGGGCATTGGCTGAAAGCTGATGGCCCCGAGAGCAGCCCCGGAATTCCCAGCCCATATGCCCATCAACGAAGGTGATGCCGAGAACAAAGGAGATATAACAGGGTGAGCAAGAGCAGCTCAGTGCCAGGTCTGTCTGCAAATGCAAGTGTTGAGCATTAGAGACTAGACAGACTAGAGTTCAACTGAGAGGGCTATTTCCAGAGCTTAGGGCATCTCAGAGTCACATATTTCACAAGCCAAAATGCTGACTTCTGCTAACTGAAGATGTTAGAAAGCAACTGTAACAAAGTTTTCACAGTAGTATTTTTTACTCTATTTTTAAGTAATAAACTAGAAAATGTGGAAGCATTTAAGTCATAGTATTGGACGTATACATAGCTTGTGAAACTGCAGACAGTCATAAAAGTTATTGGCAAAAACGAGCAAAGAGTCTTATGGGTGAGAATTAAAATTCTCCACTTGGTGCAAATATGCCTTCTCTCTAGAACTAGCAGAAAAGACTGTGAAAAAAGACAGTAATTTCTGTGTATCTCAGTGTAATTGCATATGTTAAAAGGCTGTGGAATTCAGCAATGATCCCATGGGCTTTCAAGTGGATTTCAGATATTTCACAGTGTGTCAGTTATAGATTGAGATGTAAGACTTCAGGGAAAAAAAGTACAATCTTTGATTAGATGAAATAGCATCAGATTTCCATGAAAATGCAAATGTTTAATGAATTCATTGCTAATGTAGCTCTGCTGCTTCTTTGTTCTGTTGCAGAGGTACTTCAGCCACGGGTTTGCTGACCTGCATTGGGGCCAATTTAACCAGCACCACTGTAACAGTTCCTGCTGGGGGCACAAGGACAAGAATGAGATCGATGATTTACCACTGACTCAAGGAAATCAGTCTTACACAATGTGTAAGTCATGAAATACTCACCACAGGAGGCATCAGAAATGTTCATCTCACCCAGAAATCAAAGTATTGAGTATTCATCAGAATACTGAAAATATTAGGGTCCACAGAAATAAAAAAAACCTAACTTTTTCCAAAATGACGTTTAACAGCAAAGTGCAAGTGCTTAAACACCATCTAATTACGAGAGAAAAAGAAGAAAAGAGCATCTCTTCACCAAACCTGTACCTTCTGTAGGCCTGTGTCCCAGCTTACTGTACAGAGGCTGGACATACAAAAAGGATTACATGCTTAACAGGGCTATTTCAGCAGAAGGTGAAATTAGGACTTTGTGGCCTGGGGAGACACATATATTATACCTTTGATATATCCTTGTCCTAGTTCAGCAGGAGGGACCAGCTAACCCTGTGTGGGGGTGATCAAAGCTGTGTATTCTACCCCCTCTATCATTCCCCAAGGTCAATGGGCCATTAGCAGCAGCTGCCCAGGGAGTCATTGGCACCTTCACACCCAGCCTGAGGGGGGCAGAGCTGCTAATGGGCCATCAACAGCTCAACACCCCCTGGCTCCCAGAGTTAATCACCCATTGTGTGAGTCCCCGCCCAGGGGGAGGGACTGGGTGCTCCCTGAGGGTACATAAGTGGTGGGTAAGAAGACCTCAGGAACCTCTTGTCGGATCCAGAGCAGCAGCAGGACCTTGACAGGAGGAGGTCCCCGCTCTCGCCCAGACCAGAGCCCTCGCCTGCACCAACAGGTTTTTCTTTTCCTTTTGCTCTGGACTTGGGGGAACCACAGGGGTCTCAGCACAAGGGCAAACAAACCCCCTTGGGTTTGTGCCCCAGGACACTGGGTTATACTGCTGGGGTTTTGTGAGTTGAAAGCAATTTCCCTTTTGTGTCAGTGTTGTTATCGTAATATTATTAAATTTTAGGTCTGACTTACAATCTCTCTCGTGGTGAGTTCATTTCCCCTGCTGGTTCACCTTTAAACCAGCACAATCCTTAACACAGAGAACTTGTTCCTTGGTGGAGTGATTGCTCTGACACCGCATCACTCTGGCAGGAACAGTACGTATGTATGGCCAGACTTCGCGAACGAAGATTTGGGAAGGGCTCTTCCCCACATGGGTGTGCCCTTCCAGCCTGCCCAGTGGATTTTTTTTTTTTTAAGGTGAGGCAGGTGAGGCACAGTGTGTGCAGAACTGGCCCCACTGTTTAAATCCTAAGGGTCCATTTGCCACGGCCAAGCGAGCTCGGACAGTGCCAGTGAAGTCCTCGGGACTGTCACAGCCCCCGGCACTAACCGGGGCTGACCCTGCTGAGCAGCTGAGATCTGACAGGATCGGATGGCAGGAAGGCACTGAACTGCCAGGGGACGGTCCCCACTGAGACTCGAACTCAGGACCTTGGGATTCAGAGTCCAGAGTGCTCTCCATTACACCATGGGACCGCCCGGCAGGAACAGTGGTGGCCCATAAAGCCACTGGAGCACCCCTGCTGGGGCAGAGGTATTTACAGCACCCACATCTCCAGCTGGTTCACCACCTGCCCAGGGAGGGGGCTGAGCTCCCTTTGCCCCACTTGACCTTTCTCCGGTGGTTTGTGGTGCAGAGACCTTGGCCTGTGCTGTGCAGGGAGAGAGGGGGGAGGAAAGCCCAGGGAAGGGCTGTGGTGGGAGCTGCACTCCAGTGGTACTCCAGCTCCTCACGGTTTTTAGATGAGCAGAGGCTGTGCTGCATCAGTGCCACACGCCACAGCACACTATGGAATTGGGTATTTGAGGTCCTAAAGTCAGATCTGCTTTTTCATAAAACAATGGCCCCACTAAGGGGGGCAGTTTAGACAAAAGGTGAACAAGCACTAGCTCAGCATTTACCTCTTTGTTCCACTTGCTCTTTCAGCCTAAAATACTTCCCCTTTCCTTCTCCCTTACAGCTGTTTCTTCAGGCACAGCTGTGGCATGACATCTAAATATAAATCATCACAAGCAGCCATTAACTCCAGTCCATGTCAGGGGCTACCACACCACAGCCAGCTCCCTGGGTACTGAGTGTCCTGCCCACTCTGAACCTGCTGAAGTTTGTGCACTAACAGGCTGGTGCCCTTCCTTCCACCCAGGTTTAGTGATCAACAAAACTCCTTCATAATTTCTCTCCTAATGAAAAGTGTGCTCTGTCTTGTGCAAAACAAGAGGTAACCCCCGTGCCAGGAGTCCATGCTGACTATTTTTTTTGTCCAGTCAAAGAAAAAGCACATAAAAAAGACAGTGATTCAAAAAAAAAAGGACTCAAACAAGGCTTGCTGTTAAATTATTTTGCTCTTCAAAATGTATAGCATTTTCCTGGTAATTAAGTTGGAATATTGAGCTGGGCGAAAGGTTTGCTACTGTTCATTAACACTTTCAAAGCTCCCTTGCACACTCAGAGAGTTTTTTCTCTCCCACAACCCCCATACCCAAAGGCAGGTTCTTTGACAGGGGAAGGAATTGCTTCCCATTGGTGGGACACAGCAGCACAAAGTGCATTTCATGCTCATCTTACACCACTGCACGAGCTCAGTGTAAGAAACATCTGGCTGGAATATGGGCCTTCTTTGTCAAAAAAATGAACATAAAACTCGGGAAGAGAGGGGGAGAGATAAGAAGAGTTGCATTTTTATGTGAAGTGAGACTAAGAGGAGGTAGATGGTCCCTGCTCATGTCTCTATTTTGTTTTTCCTAAAGTTTGCACTGAAGGAGTATTTCAAGAGAAAGTCCTGATCTGCCTTGGTAACAGACTATTTGCCCATAAACAAAGATCAGTGGTTGTTCCCATTTCTCTTTCCAGTTCTTCTTCCCCTTTCCTGGCATTTTTGCCCTGGCATTTCCGTGCTCTTGGCTTACACATTCCCACTTTTGTTCTCAGCTCTTTTTCTTCTCTCCTACCCTTTCCATGTTCACTTACATGCAGCTACACTTCCCAACATACTCCTTACAGTTCTTATGAGGAAAGTCTGATGCCTTCCTGGACAGTACAGGATACAACTGGGAGGCTTGATCCCATGCAGTAAAGGACACCCTTCACTCCCCCATAAATCATCCCAGTGCCCACCAGCCCATCCGAGCTGCAAGTTGCACTATTTAGACTGTGATCACATCTACTAGTTTGTTTTAAACACAACAAGGGTTGTAAAATAACTTAGATAAATAGTTGTGGTGCACACACATAAGCTTTGCAATTTGGGCAGCCAAATTACAGAGCCCTGAGAGGTTAATTGACATTGCTAACTCCTACTTGGCAAAGGAAAAAGATTTACGTGTTCAGGAAATGCTTCAGGTGAAGCCTTCAAGCACTCAAAGCTACACAAAATTTTCCCCAAATTTAGGTCTATTTTCAAAATCCTCACAGGTTATCTTCATATATCATCCAAGCTGAAACTGTTTTCATGATATATTATACATAGAGAATGCACTACATCATCAGAGTTCTGACACTGCCATGTTCAGGGGATGCCAGGACACAACACAATGAATTAAAACAGTGGACATTGACAAATACACTTCAGGGGAAGTTTAAATTAATTTTTTAGCTGCTTGCAGTTGTCTTAGAAAGCAATTTTTATTAAATCAACTAGTAGGAGAGTGAGCAGCTTCAGAGCCTCGAGAAAGGGAATGGCAGAACAGAGATGATAAAGAACAGAGAGCAAGGAAACCATTTCAGCTCTGGGAATAAAGCATTCTGTGATTTTGGAAGACTCAGCTGGGCCAAATCCTCACTGTGCTCACCCACAGGCAGCTCTGCAGAAGAACCCACATATCCAGATCCAACATGGATACCAAATTCATAGGGGCAACCCCACATCTGTGTATTGGACATCAAACAATTTGCACCGAGTGCAGTGGGGGAATGGATTGCTGTAAGCACCTGGTATACAAGGTGTGTTGTGAATTACAGAGATGCAGGAGGTGGGCCCTCACCTGGGAAATACATAATCTTCCAAAGGTCCTGGGTTTGGTTTTGTTTGTTTGTTTGTTTTTCATAAAAATAAATCACTAATAACAATAAAAAGGCTAAAGCACAGCTGATTAAGCAAACAAAAAAAGCTTTCATGAGAAGCAAATGCTAGTACCTTTGAGAAAGCCCAGAATACTAAACACCTTTTCCCTCTGAAGAAATCTTTTGTCATTTCATGGGGAATCAATTAACCACAGTGTCTTATTCAGGTAGATTTTAGATTAGTACCATATCCCTTCACTATAGATAATTAACCTCAGTTTCTGAATTAGCAGCAAAATAAGCCAGTTATTAGTTTTTATAATGACTAGAACTCAATATTTTGGGTAGTTAAACACCCAAGAGTTTAAATTAAAATAGACATCTGACAGAAATCCCTAAAGTGTTCTTCAGATCATTAATACTATAAATTCCACAGTAGATTGAACTGACAATGTTCCCTTTTCCTTCTGGAGCACTCCAAAGGGATGAGCTACTCCCTCAAATCAGCATTCAGTTTGATCTCTGAAATAATCTCTCCTTGATACCTAAAGCCTCAAGGCCAACAGCATAGTTAAACTCATATCCTCCTCTTACCAGTGTTATGTCTATTGAAGTAAGGAAAAATAACAGAAAAACCTGAATTCCTGGTCTCCCTACAGTCTGCTCCATACATTACCAAGACAGACGGATGTTCACATCCCAGAACAAGGGTCACAGCCTGGGCAGCAGTGCAGAGAGCAGGTGTGAGAGCAGGGAGGAATGTGGAGCTGGCACTGCCTCCTGGGGAGACAGTGGGCTGTGCACAGCCCCCTGTGATCCTAAATCAGCACCAGTCTGGTGCTGCCAGACACAAGGGCAAGAAGCAACAGTACTCAAGGATCTTGAGACAATGCTGTTTCATCCTCCTGCCCCACAGCTGGATCATCTCTGCATGTCTTGTCTCAGGGTGATGCTCTTCCTCAGCACCCTCAGCCTATGCTGAACACTGCTGACCATCAAAAACCTTTTCTGATACCCACTCTGTCATTGAATCATAGAATGAACTGGGTTGGAAGAGACCTCTGAGATCATCAAGTCCAACCCTTGATCCAACCCCGCTTTGATTACCAGATCATGGCACTCAGTGCCACATCCAGTCTCATCATTAAAACCTCCAGGGATGGTGAATCCACCCCCTCTCTGGGCAGCCCATTCCAATGCCTAATTACTCCATCTGTAAAGAATTTCTTTCTAATATCCAACATAAACCTCCCCTTGTGCATATTAACCCCATCTCCTCTTGTTCTATTGCTGGTTGCTTGGGAGAAGAGACCAACCCCCAACCTGACTATAACCTCCTTTTAGGGAGTTGTAGAGAATGATAAGATCATCCTTGAGCCTCCTCTTATCCAGACTAAACACCCCCAGCTCCCTCAGCCTCTCCTCACAGGACCTGTGGCCAAGTCCCTTCACCAGCCTCGTTGCTCGTCTCTGGCCCCGCTCCAGCCCCTCAATCTCTTTCCTGAACTGAGGGGCCCAGAACTGAACACAACACTCAAGGTGTGGCCTCACCAATGCAGAGTACAGGGGAAGGGTCACTGCCCTGGGCCTGCTGGCCACACTATTGCTGATCCAGGCCAGGATCCCCTTGGCTTTCTTGGCCACCTGGGCACACTGTTGGTTCATGTTCAGCCTCCTGTCAATCCAACCCCCCAGGTCCCTCTGCCTGGCTGCTCTCCAGCCACTCTGTGCCCAGCCTGTAACCCTGCATGGGGTTGCTGAGGCCAAAGTGCAGGACCTGGCACTTGGACTTGTTGAACTTCATCCCATTTGAATCAGCCCATCTCTCCAGCCTATCCAGGTCCCTCTCCAGATCCCTCCAGCCTATCTAGGTCCCTCTGCAGAACCCTCCTGCCTTCCAGCAGGTCGACACTCCCTCCCAACTTGGTGTCATCAGCAAATTTGCTAATGACGGACTCAATGCCCTCATCTAAAATATCAGTAAAGATGTTCTGCTGTAAATGGAACCTGTTACTTCATGTCTTACCTATACTTACCTTTTTCCCCACCAATGTGACACTGAGATTTCATGAACTCCTGGTCCAGCCTTTACTTTTCTTTTCCCACCGATTCCTTTTCTGCAGAACCACTGCCTCTTCCTCATACTCTGCATTGATTATTCCTGCCCAAATTTTGTGCCTTGCACTTGTCTTTAATTCCCTCTTTTTTATTTTTTTTCCCCAACCATTTCTGCGATTTGTTGAACTCATTTTAATTCTCATCCTGTTGTCCAATACATTTGCAGTCTCTGCTAGTCTGATGCCATCTGTAAGTTTAAGAAGCGTACTATCTATTCCATCATCCAGGTTGTTAATGGAAATGTTGAACAGAACTGATCACCTCCCTCCTCCCCAAGCCCCCGTCAGCCTGTCTGCCCCTTTTAAAGGGTTCCAGGGAGTATTTTCCCCAGAGGGGTGGAGGTACATCTAACACTGACTTCTGTGGGAGCTGTGACATCTTGCAGTGTGTTAAGTGAGTCACAAAGGGGACAACACAAATCCTGAACAAGCCCACTGCAGACCCCACCTTGATTCCATATTAGCACCAACCAGCTATGCATAACACCACAAAGGACAGGAAGAGTAAAGGCTCCAGGGATTGTCCCATTGCAAGTAAAATGTGTTTTCTAAGAGAAATGAATGTTTACCTTCCTGTTTATGTGAATCAATTAGAGATAAATATGCACAGGGAATAGGAAAGACTAACACAGATAACAAAGGATATGCCCCAAATAATGGAGGATTAGGAAAAGGCATACACAAGTAATAAAATATCAGCTACAGATGCCACTTGAGAAGATTGCAAAACAGAGAAGAGTGAGTAGCTAAAGGAGGAGAGAAAGCAGAGGTGACAAGGAGATTGCAGTAGCTGTAAAGATAAATGATGGCCGTGCTTTTTGAGTGTATATGCTGGAGTTAAAAGAGTTCAGCATAGAGCCAAGAAGGTCTCTGGGAGAACAGGAGGGTAATTTATAAACAAAGACCCAGACAGGGCTTCTATGCCCAAAAATAAGTCCCTTTTTTCCCGGTTCTTTCAGTCCCTCCAAGAAAAGGTATTACCTTTCTCTATAAACCTTACCTCTAGACAATACCAAAATAGAAAGATACATCTGCCCTGGCACTCTGAAAGGACAATGGGAAATTGATGCCATGAGCCTAGAGAGAAACATTTTAAGAATGAAAAAGGACCAAAGTTAGAGCTTCTCAGGGATTACATTTTATCTCATGAAAAATGCCACCCAAAAGGAATAAAAAATTGGCTCCCCTTTCTCAATAGCTTCATTTTTGTCAGGATGCTTTTATCAAAAAATGAAATCTTTCCATCAAAAATCTTTAGACCCCCAAACAAAACATGTGTAGCTTTAAAGCAAATGGAGGGTTTCCAGTTGGGCATTTGGGAGCTTTGAGGCATCATTGCAATACAAATCAGGAAGAACGAGCATCTCAAGATTATTTAATATTTTTTTAAACCACTCACTAGGCCTTTAATATTGAAATTTTTTTATGGATTTCAAATACAATAAAAAGCAGAGAGAGGATGGAAGGTGGTCTGACTCCATACCAGGTGGATGGGAAGTGGTGAGTACTCAGGGACGTGGGTTGTCATTGCACCCATTCCTGCACCCATCCATTGCTGTTCCCATCCATTCCCATGCACATCCATTCCTGTGTCAATCCATTCCAATGCCCATCCATTCTTGGTCTCTGGCTGACTGCTGTGAGGGACACTGGCACCTACAAGACTTGCACTGTCAGCCCATGGGGAGAGGGCAGGAGGACACACATGTCCCAGGTGTGGGCAGCAGTCTAAAGGCAGGGGTTGATGCTTTTCGGTGCCAGGTTCACATCTCCATCAGAATCATCCTATCTGGGGTCTGGTCCTCCTTTGACATCCCCCTTCCCGCCGGGTCCCTCTGGTCCTGGGTCACTCTGAGCTTTTCTTCTCCCTGTCACTACTACTCTGGAGCAGCATCTCATTCTGGGCTTGCCTGCCTAGCCTGGCACCTCTTCCTGCCTGGGTCTTGCTCACAGGAAAGGGCAAAATAAGTAAACAGGGAGTACATCCTGAGGTGAAGGAAGAGCTGTTTTCATTTGGAGGAATTTTGTTGCTGTTTTGGGTTCTCAGCATGTCAGCAGAAACTGGAGGCTTGTCAGGAGGCTGCTCCCAATCCAGTTAATTACTGGAGGTGCCTCCACTCAGCCCTGTCTTGATCTTACACTGTGTGATCACTTTATTATTCAGTTTTATTTTATTATTCAGTTTGATTTGGCAGCTGCCTGAGAAACCTAAGGCTACTCAAGTTGTATATTTTAAGATCTTTAAAATCTGTTGATATAAATCCTTTTAAAGTCTTCAGGCCTGAGTCAACATTGTTAATTCTGAAGCTCCAGCCCATCGCCTTGGCAGGACACTTCATGCACACATGCACAGGGCTCAGCAACAGCTTAAGGAGAGATCTGGCTGCAAAAGCCATGACTTTCCCCCTGGCTCCCAGCCAGCCTGACTCAGGGGCATCATCTGAGGCCCTCAGCAGAGAGAGAAAAAGTTCAGTCCTTTGAGCAGTGCCAGAAACAGGTATTTAGAGGAGAGAAAACATGATTCCTGGTGGAAACAAAAAATAAAACAAAACCCTCTTCGCTGGGTGGGGTTATGGGTGCCAACCTGCTGGTTCTTCCTTCAGGGCTTGAAACAAAACTTAGTCCTGTCTCTCCCTCTCCCCTTCTCAGCCGAATCAGGGGGTGTTTTGGATCCCTCTCTGGGTGGACACTGTCCCTCCACAAGGATCTAAGAAAACCCCTCACCTCGCTTTATTGGGTCCTTGGATCTCATCTCTTCAAGAGAGAGATTTGCAGGTTGTTTAATGTTCAGGTTTGATTTCCTTCTGTACTTTGATTTCAGATTACTCACCCCCCTCTTAGCCTTTTCATGATCAAAACTAAGATCCAGCTTCCCCCCTCTAACTTCAAACAGTTTTAATCCTGCCTCCCTAACATCTATTTTCCTTCTAATTCCCTGAAGAATTTCCCTTGTGGGATCGCCACTGTTCACATTCTCTTACATGTTCAAAGTCCTTCATATTCTTCTTTCATCCATGCCATGCTCCCCTATCACAGACTCCTCTGATTTCACTTCTTCAAGGGCAGAAATGTGTATTTTCATCCACAGCGTTAACAGGTTGGAAGAGCTGCATCCTCAGTGCTGCTCTGTGTTCACACATCAGAGGGCCAGGGAGAGCCCAGGAGACGATTCAGCCGCTCGTGCAGAGGCTCAGCCAAGGCTCTCCTGCTCAGAACCACCACAGTGGTACAAAATGCCTTGTGCATACACAGAATTAGGCAGTTAAATGTCACCCTGACACCCAATTCCATCAGATCTCAGAAGCTGAGCAGGGTCAGGCCTGGTTAGTACTTGGGTGGGAGACCTCCTGGGAATACCATACTGGGTGCTGTAGGTTCTGGTCCTGAGGACTTCACTGTCACCATCCAAGCTCACTCAGCCATGGCAGATGATCCTCAGGAGTTAAAGGGTGGGGCCAGTTCTGTGCAGGCTGTGCCTCACCTAAAAAATCCCTGTGCAGGCTCAAAGGGCACACCCATGTGGGTAGTGCCCTTCCCAAATCTTCATTCGTGAAGCCTGGCCATGATGATGATGATGTTACACAGAATTACTGCTGAAGTGTAGCAGCGGTTCAGTCCAGCCGACATGTGGCAGCCATGGCACAGTAATCCCATCTTCTGTCCACTAGTGGATACTGGAGGTCTTGGAGTGCAGGTGACTCTTTGTTAAAGAGAGGAGACAGAGTTGGCACTCAATCACTCAAAATACATTTGGTTTTACCTGTAGGACTTGATATTTCCTTTAATATAGCCCTGCAATGCTGTCACCTCATAGTTACCAGGTCAAGAAGGTACATGTCGCTTCTGAATTCCTACACAGCCTTAATGTGACTTTGTTTAACCATTGTCACTAACTTGACTTTTATGTGTTGTAATTAGTCCTTTAATTAGTCTCCCTTTGCTGCCAGCAGTGCTTCCCATCTCTTTTAGGCTTTCCAATGACAAAATCTCTCCTGCGATACCTCGTCATGGGTGTCTCCTTCCACAGCTGAAGGACTAGTGGCCCCTGAGCCCCATGAGCCTCACAGATCCAACTGTACCTTCTCACAGCTCTGCCACTGCTGTTCCTTCAGCCCAGCTGACCTGGAGTGGCTGCAGAGGTGGCATCCCTGGGCTCTGCCCTCCTCCCTGTGCTGAGCAGTGGGGACTGTCTAGATCAAGGTTTCCTTGGGGCTTTGAGTTTCTCGATGTCTGCACCCTACTCCTGTCACATCCTCCTGTTCCTCCGTTATAGAACCTCTTTACAGGACAGGGTGTGTTGTTACATAGTTCCCTTTGGAAGGTCATTACACATTTTTATAGCAAAGGGTTTCTAAGCGTTATCCCAACAGGGAAGACATCACGACTCCAGCAATGGCAAGCCGTCTAGGATGGGACAAACTGCAGCATCAAATCCCCTTTTCCTCTGATGTTCCCTGAGGACAATGCCCAAAGGAGGGCAGAAATTAGTGACAGCACAAAGCAAACACAAGAGCTGTCCCATGAGGAGTCATTTGACAATGGTTATAAGGAACAAATCTGGATCACTCTGTGGTGCAGGGAAGCTGGAAGGGAGCACGAGGAACACAGCTGATGGGAGGTTTGTGCCTGGGTCTCTGCTGGAGCAGGGAGAGCAGGACATCCCCGGCCTCACTGCTGTCCCAGAGGAGCAGCTTCCTTGCAAAACCTGTTTCCAGACTAGTCCTCCCCTCCAGATTTTAATGCCCTGCAGATTCACATAATCTTTTACCTCTGAAACTATTTGTAAGGTGTGCTTTCAAGATAAAGTAGTCCTCCTGTTCCAGTGTTAATAGTCAGTTTTACATCAGTTCTCACCCAAGTTTCTTCTCATCCCAGCACTTGTGTACTTCCAATAGTGAATTGCATAACATGACTAATACCTGTCATGCACAGCTTGCTCTTCCTCTTTTATGATAAAAAAGGCTCCAGAAATATAAGTATGAAATTTCACTTTGTATCTGCATTTTTCCCCCCGGAGTCATCTTCTTCATCTCTTGGCATATCAGCTGCTCTGAATCAGTGGGGAGGTGCACATACACACATTTGGAAAATTAAAAGGCAACTCAACCTGCTGTTAGAAGAACTAACAATTTCTAGGGCTATGTTCCCTTTTTGGCAAACCTTTCCCTTTAGGAAGCACAGGAGAGCTGCCAGCAGCATCCTCCACCCCTAATTCTGCCAGGCTCTGCTGCCTTTGCACCTGAGCCTTGTGCACAGACGAGAGGGCTCCATGTTCAACAAGCATCTCATACACAGCCACTGCTTTTCTTTCATACTCCTGCTGACTTCATCATATCCTGGGTCGAGCCTCTATCTTGTTACACAAATTTTGATGTGTTCAGGCCCCTAAGACAATGCAAATAAAGGAGGATTGGATGTGCAAGTATTTTGGAATCACTCTGTCTGCCATTTTGGGGGGCCAGGTACCTTTTAAGATCTGGGCCTAAGGGATTAATCCACTGGAAGTCACACAATTAATCTAATTCTGCTACGGTTTGGTCTGGTTTTGGTCTAATCTCCGAGACTGCTCTTTCCCTCGATCATACAGATGGCTGAGAAAAGCTATTTAAAGGTGAGGCTTTCTGGATAAGGAGGAGAAAAACCTGGCAAGCATAATGGAGACTTGAGTAGTGTAGTGTGTTTAAACAGCTTTTAAAATCATTAGACTAACAGTGTGTAAATGTATAAAACCAGTCAGACTGCACATCGTTCACAAATTCACTGTCACTGGTCAACTGGAGTCCTGGAGAAGTCAGAGTTAGGAGCCCTGAAGCACTGCATTTAGTGCTGCAGTGGGGCTGGGTGTGCTAATTACATGTCAGTTTTCCAAGATTTCTGCTGGGAGTATTTCAGAGAAAAGATAATTGTTCTTTAGGAGGTTGCAGCACTGGTTCATTTAATGATGGTGGAGTTTTTATATACATTGTGAAAATGCTAGTAGAAAGAAAACTGTCTTAGTCAGATACAGAGTATGATGGGAAAAAACAAAGCAGAAAGAGATGTGAGGAGGAGGCTGATCCTGATCCTGGCTGCTGAAGGCATTCAGGAACTTGGAAGGGACCAAATGAAGAACAGATGTAACAGGAGCCTCAACATCCCAAACAGCACTGGTGCTTCCCGAGTATTACCCAGAGGGGTTGGACACCAGCCGGTAACTCCTGACAGCACCAAACTGTCTGGTATGTTTTAAACACCTTTCTCAGCATCAGAGATGGAAATGCTGCTAAAAGTCTGCCATTTTTTACCCCAAAAAATGCTGAGGGAGCTTCTGGTTTAGCCCAGGTGTGCACTTGCTTTCTTCCCTCCTTACTAAGTAAACCTGAGGTGTCTCTTGTGTTTATATTTTGCCCAGTCTCAATAGAGTCTCTTTTCCTCCTTCCTTCTCACTGCAGTTACTAACCTGGACTGAAAATATCCAGAGTGGAAGGAGAAAAGGGCAAGATGCAGCAGCTCACTGGTAAGAAACTAAGTGGGACATTAGTCTCCAACCTTGGCTCAGGGTTACCTATATTAAAAGTACAGCAGGTTCCAGCAGGCACCAGAAGCTACTAATTTCAGCAGCAGCTCTCACAGAGGGGAACTTCCCAAAATAGCCTGCTTTTGCATTTATACCATTTCAAAAGTTTTAAATTATATCAGCTTGTAGGCTGCCATTCTTGCAAAACTAACTCTGGAAAGGTCTAGTCTGATAAAAATTTCACTTACTGTCTCAAAGAGTAGAGTTTCAATACTGTGGAATTATCTTTGTTCCGCATTTTCAAAATGTAACTTTCAGATTTCCTAATTTCTGCATTGAAATAACATTTCAAAACCCATTGTCTTCATTGTACACCAAAAGAGAAGCTGTTTAAAGGTTGTCAAAGGGAAGATACAGTATTTTGGCTCACCTGAAGGAAAGATTTCTGTTTATTTGAATGACGTTTGTTTTCTTCATACATAAAACTCACAAATCAGATTTTTTTGAGGAATCCTGAAGCAGACGGGAAAATCCTTTGAAATTGCCTAACTTCTCATGAGTGGGAAAAATACCCTAATCCTCCCTACAGAGACTGAAGAAACATTCTGACAGGTCAAGGGTAACAGAAATGATTGCTGCTGTCTCTTACTGTTTCAGAAATAACCCACAAGACACTGGTGGCTGCCAATGAGGAACAGCTGTTCATTAAGAGACCCAGCAGAACTGATAGCTGAAAAACCTGTTCTCTGCTAAATCCAAAGGCAAGACACTGCAAAAACACCTTTCATACCATGGAGGCAGCTTCTGCATTTCCAAAAAGCCATATTTGTGCCAATTTCACTGAGATCATAAACCCAGTCAGTTCTTTGATTCTCACCAGTGTGTGCTGAAGTCAGTCAGATCCAGCACCATGTGCTTCTCTCACAGCCCATGAGGCAGTTCTTATACAAATGGCAGCACAGGCTCATAAACCAGAGCAGTAACAATAATGAATAAACTGCTCATTAAAATAATAATACTGCTATCACTAAAAGAATAATGAGAACCTAATTTACATAGTTCTCCTTCCCCTGCCTATTCTGTACAGAGAAATACAGGAGCTTGGATGAGGCATTGAAGGCATCCAAGACAGGATGGCAGGGAACACCAAGGGTCTGGATAACCTTTCCCTCCCAGAACACCCTCAACTCAATACCTGTAACCAATAGGCTGTATTTCCTTTCCCCTTTTTAATTACCCCTTTCAACTAAAGCTACATGAACTCATTAATTTCTTAGATGCCAAACTTTTGCCTCTGCTCACCCTGTCTTTCTATTTATCTCAGTGCTTTGGATAATTTTTTTCCTGAAAACACCATGTTCCAAATGAATGTGATGTTCTGTATTTATGGGTTACTGAAATACTTAACCTCCAGTTTCCAAAAATGGGTGCTGTACAGCATGAGGAAAATGAAGCAAGCATGGCAATTAGCAATCCTGGGTGTGCTGGCACTCGCCTGCCAGAGGGGAAGGAGCGTCCCTGCGGCTCCTCTCAGAAGCCATCCGGTCTCTGCCTGAGGAAGGGAAGACTTCAGGACGTGGCCCCAAACACAAAGCATTCTCAAACACATTTACGTTACCTGTAGGCTTTCCAATTAATCTTAAACCCCAAAACTGTGTTTGAGCAGTCAGTTTTGAAGAGCTATAAAGAGGCCATTGATAACTGTGGGCTCCACGTACGTGGTTTTTGTGGCGCTCCTGGTCATGTGGCAGCAAAGCAGAGCTTCAGAACATCAGGTCTGGAACCAGCAGCCCTTCTCCTCTGGACATTACCAAGGGGACATAAACTGCTTCCACACCCAGACACAGAGATTCCTCTTTTGAGAAAAGCCTCCATTTCCCTGTGGGTTCTCCACCCACATAGGCTGGTCTCAGGCAGGGCACAGAGAGCATTAAGACACCAGGAAAAGAGTATAAAAAGAGCTCAGGATAGAAAGAGAGATCATCAGGCCCAAAGGAAACAGCAAAGAATGACCTAACCTGGATTATTTAACCTAAAAAAGCAGAATATTTAGCCTAATAACCTCACCAGAAGCTTTGAATTTGAATTCTGATGAGTTCTCTAACTGGACTTTAGCCAGGTCTCAGTCCTGATACCAGAACCATGCAATAAATGACATTTCAGTTTGCTCTCATATGTGAATATAGGGATGGGTTTTCATTTGATAACCAACTGAAATTACTTTTTGTTTTTAATGTTGAAGAAATATATTTTAAAATATTTTAAAAAACCTCCATGGCATTTTTGCATTAGGTAAAATATTTCCTTTTAGGTAAAGTTCTCACATTCTTCACAGCTTCTAGAAAACACAGGGAATTGAAACAAAAGCAGTTTTTAAGAGAACTGAATTAATAGAAAACGTTTTTAATTTATTCCTCTCCCTCGCTGCTCCCCAACAAAGATGTGATTTTATTAAATGGTCAGTTATTTTTTGTTCAGAAATGTTGTCCCAGCTTTGACTAACGCAACTCATCAGCGGAAAACTGATCTCCCAGAGCTGGACAAATCGTGGCTGCCAGAAACACACCTCCCTTTCCAAACACTGTGGGCAGGACAGATCCTGCTCTGGTTCTGGTGTTCACTGGCAGTGGTGTGTGATGGAGCAGCAGCTCATCAAACCAGAAACCTGAACTGCTTCCTGTGGTGGGACTGAAGCCCAGGGACAGCTCTATCAATGTCTGGAAGTTTTTAACAGCTTCTGCTCAGCAGGGAGGGATGCACAGACACCACCTGGCCCAGCGCAGCTGTTCCCAGTGCCTGGCCCAGATGGGAAGGACAGCAGGCTGGGAGTGCAACAGCAGAGATTCCTCAGACCCCCTGCACAAGGTAAGAGACACCATTTCCCCCAAGGATGGTGGGCACACTCTACATGTTGGACCTTGTCCAAGCAATGTTTCCTTGCAGTTCAGGTCTGGAGAGGAGTCCAGAAGAGGTGGACTTTCCACAGCACCCAAAAAAGATCAGGCTCCAATCCTGCTTTCTTATTCAAGGTGACAACATCCCAAAACACAGTGAAAACCAGTCTCAGGTGCTCACTCCTGCCCATTTGTACCTTGGTTTGCTTTTGTCCTCTTTGCAAAGAACCCTGGCAGGGTATCTGCACACACAATCTACTGAATATTTCCCAGACAAGTATAAACCATGTTTTAACTGCTGTGCCATAATTCTCTGCTTTTAATTAGAAAGTGTGCTAAATACTCATGTCCTTGGGGATTCTCATTGAACTAGTCAGGTTTCTGATCATGGAAGTTTCGCGTTAATGAGACTTTTAGTTTGACTTACAAAAGCTCTTACATTTACACAGCCAGGCTTTTAACTTCAAAGTCCTTGAGAATTGTTGCTGTGCATCTGCCTTGTCTTGGGCCCTAATTCACAGTTCTGGCCTCTGTTTATTATATAGGGAATGTTTTGTTTAGTATTTATAGATAGATATTTACAGCATTTAGGGTTATTAGAGCTTATACTAAGTTACATTACTATAAACATTGATCAAAGGGAGAGTTAAGTGAAGCTGAAGCACTAGAGGAAAATATCTCTGCAGCCCTGATGGAAAAGAACAATGGGGAGCAGAAGGAAAACTGCTTGCCTGGTTGCACCACTTCCAAACCCTCCAGCCCTTGTCTCTGCCTTCCTCTCCTGCTCACCTGCAAACCATCAACCCCAAATGTGTTTTGACAGAGCAGGGGAAGCACCTCAGTTCCTGCAAAGATCAGCAAGTGTGTTTGTATGGCACTGCCTGTATCCAGGCACATCCAGTGCTTTTCAAGCCCCAGAAAGCCTGTAAATGCCAGGCAACAGGCAGTGCTGTAGGTTCTGTTTTTATTGTGTTTCCTAGTTTCATTTTCTTTCCTGTGGGAGACAGAAAAGGAAATTGTTTTAGTGACCATTTAAGTCAGTGTAGTTCCATAAATACTTTTCCACTGTGTTTGCTTTTCTTATGCTGCTATGAATGCTTTTCTAGAGTCACAGTAATGCCCTTGTAAGTCATATGTCACCTCCATCTCCTCATCAATTTTCCTTTTAAACCCTGTCACTTAGGGAAAATCAGAGAAGTTGATTGCAACTTGAACATTATCTGCTTTTGGACAGTTCACTGTTTAGCTTCATAGAGGATTAGGGGAGCAGGTGCTCAGTTACTGTAGCAGAACGCTGACACTGACATACCCTGCAGTTCTTGCACAGCTCTGCACATCTACTCTCACCCTCCCTCTACTGTTCTCTAAATGTTCACTGCTCCTCTGATGCACTGAGGGCTCAATTCCAATAGCTGCCCTGAAATACACAGGCACTAATTACTATAAAATACAAAGCTTTGAGAATGGGCATGACCTGTATGGAGCGACTCTTGACGAAAACCAGGAAATTTAGTAATTTAGGATCCTTGAAAAAGCTGGCTTTAGATGAGGGTTGTGACCATTTGAAACTTCATCTTGTAGGTCTTTTAAGAGAACTTCAGGCTTGACTTCAAGCCACAGGACCAGCTGGGAGGTAGCACTTCCCAGGTGTTTGCCAGGCTCTCTGGAGCTCCCCAAAACTGGGATAAACAGGTACAAACTCAAAGCTGAGAGAAGGTGAAGGAAAACTCATGGACACACTAAGCAAACTCAACCCCAGGGAAATTTGAAAGGATACACAGGAGCAAAAACCCACCCTCTACCTTCACTACAGACCCACTGGGACTTCAGCAGGTTTTCCCTGGGTATAAACTAGAGAAAAAAGCAAAACATGTTCCTCCTGCAAGAAGGAACGCTGCAGTGAGGAGGAATAAGCAATGTTTGGTGCATTCATAATATAGATATTATTTGGCAAACTAGTTAAACAAATTGTTTCCTTTCAGTCTCCTAGTGATGTGTGTGGTTGGCAAGTCTTCTCCCTGCTGCTCGGCCACCTGCTCTCCCTCCTGCTAAGCAGCTCCATCTCCAGCCCCAGCTGCTCTGGCTGCAGCCTTGCACAAGGCTGCAGCCAGCAATGCTGTGCCTGCTCTTCAGCCGTGGGCAGAGGTGTTTCCATGGACACCAAAGGCATCTTCCAAAGAGGTCTTCCAGACCGGACAATGTGTGCTGTCTCACACCAGGACCCCTGGTCATATGGATGGGCTGATGACCAGACTGGTCATTGCTGGTGAGCTTCCATGTAGCCATGGCACTGCTCCACCAATGTCCTGTCCATGCCGAGGGTTGGGGCAGACACTGGATGTGGGGAGAGACCATCTGACGCAGAAGCCCTCCTTGCCTGCCAGTGCCAAGGGCAGGGCGAGCATTTCCCACTGGTAAAACCCTTCCTCTCCAATCATTTCCTACTCCCTGTTGTATCTACTGGATTACTATTCATTTTTGTTTCCTGCAATGGTAACACAAGAGCACAGTTGCCATACTCAGGATCTGATGTGTGTACATGGCAAGACTGAAACACAGAGGACTGAAAGGCATGTTCTCCAATCTTCTGCTTGCAGGGGAGAAATTCCACTGGAGGTTAAGTTAAATCCCTTACAAGACAAAACTTTCTCACCAGCTGCATCTTTGGTCCTCCCCTGTGGCTGGATCCAATCACACACATATGTTGGTGTAGCAGCCAAATTGAGTAGACTCCTGGCAATGAAGTAAATACTTTTCAGTAAAACTCATATTTGAAAAATGCTCCTGCTTTGTCCTGTCTATCCTTTTCTCCAGAGTGCATGGACCTGAAGAACTGGAGTGGAAGTTTCTGCTGTGGAAAAAAGTTGTTCTTCCCCCAATACCACCTTCCGACTCTTTGACTCTCAGCCTTTGTTCTTTTCAGGGATAACCAGGAGGACACCTTGTCTGTGCCAGTTGCTGCACTGGACTTACGACAAATGCCTTCAAGTCTGCTGCTTACATATGCAGTTTAAAATAATCCTTCTGCCACCTCTGAAGAGGAGATCATCCTTGGAAATTAGGTTAGAACTGTCTGCCCGTGGAAATGGTTACAGCCACATTAGGAAATTCTTCTAAAGTGTCTCTGGAGTTTGGGGAAATAAATAAATTAATGGATCAGCAGGACATATCTATTCAGAGTTCCCACCATCCCTGGGTGCAGCTATCGTGTGAACTCTTCTGTAACAGGACAGGAACAGAGACATCCCAGGAGGATTTATCCTGACCCTGCTACTGCCCTGCCTGACCCACCTCTGCCCTGTGAAGAGATTCTGGCAGCCAGTTGAAAAACAACCTTTTATGTTCTTACTTTCCCCCTCTTCTATTAATTTGCAATCACAACCATCACTATTTGGTCGAGGCAGCCAAAAATGTCCAGCTTCATTATTCCCACTGTTTGCAGCTGAATAGAGCATAAGGACAAGCACACACACACACACACACACACACACACACACACACACACACACACACACAAACTCTCAGACCTCCAGGCAAGGCATAAGACTTGATGTTTAAGAACCAAGGGCCTTAGGATGTTTTCTACCTTTTGCAAATGCTTTTTTTTTTTCCCAGTTTCTGTGTCATTCTTGCTGAACCTCACCTCCTGAAGGTTTTTATTATGTGAGATTTTGTTACAAGAAGTCTGTGTAAGGATAGGGAATTAAATTCATGTCTCCCAAATCCAGATCAGTACCACAACCTTTGGCTCATCTTCTTGCCTCGCTTGTCTAGCAAAGGGCACTGTACAAAGGTACACAAGCATACATTATACCCCAAGGTCAAGAATGTCGGATGTAAAGGATGAATATATACAAGTCCATGTCCTAGAAATCTGCTCTGTACCCTCCATGGATTTGCAAATAGCACTACTTAGAAGCAGAAATTAAATCCACAGCCTTTCAGCAAAGCAGAAACAGCACATTGGTACTGCTGCTATTGCATGAACCTCAGAGGGTAACACATCCAACATCCCCACCCAAGCTGGGAGGGATGTGTTAGCTCTCTAAATATCTCTGATTAACACAGCATTTATCCCAGTGTTCTGTATCATTTACATACACACTGCAATAAGGCTGGTGTAGGTTAATAATATCTTATACCATCCTGACAGTGATTTAAATCATCACCAGTTCAAGTGGGGCTGCAGCCAGGCAGTGCTGCCAGGGCGTGTGGGGACCTCCAGGAGCCCCTGCAGTTTGTGCCACAGCCAGGCCAGGAACCAGATCCTGCCTGGCACCTCACAGCCTCTCTGGGGATGCACCAGGGCCCTGCAGAGTCCAGCAGGTTTTTGGCAGCCTGGGAATTTGCTTTAACCCACCTTGAGTACTTCTGGAACCCCCTGGTGCAGAGGGGGTGCTGTGAGGTTGAATCCACGCTCCCCCATATTGCCTGAAAAATAAAGGGTATGCTGGATAATTATTCCTCTTTGAACAAAGCTGAAATAGTATGTATTATACAGGTTGGTGAGTAGTGTGGGTGCCACTTGCTCCTTTTTACCTACATGCCTTTCTCCCCCTTCCAGGACACCAACCTTGTTCATAAACAAACACATCCTTGCTCTACAAGGGAAGCAATGCTTTGTAATGCAGAAAAAACCCAAGCTCCTTCATGCAGGGGAAATCCTTCATCAGAGGCAAAGCCATAGGATGCTAATCTGAATCACTAACTTGGATTTTAAAAATAGTGGCCCAGCAGGATAACAGCTGGAGAACAGCTCCCTGCTCTCCTCCCTTGGCAGAGTCTGGTGCCTGTGAACTTCTCTGCTGAAGCCTCCCTCCAGCTCTGCTCCAAGGGATTTATAAATAGATACTGCCATTGAAATATCCTTATTTCAGGAGCTTTAGATGTCTCTTATTGAGTAGGCAGCCTGAGCATTAATTAATCACTGTGTGGGAGATGTGCTGGGTCTGCAGCACTGTTGGTGCAGTGAGTGTTCAGCCTGGAGAGTGACCACCTGGAGCAGCCAGGTGAACCATTCCAGATCCAGGGCCTTGGGGATCTTGCTCTTTTGGGTAGGGTCAGCTTTTGGGTTTTGTGGCTGTTTTTTAATAACTTTCCTTTGAGTTTCTCACACAGAAATATCATCTCCCTCTTCTTGTATAAGACACTGACTGTGCTGCTGTGAGGGCCATCACAGCGTGTGACCCTTGTGCTTCTGAGACAGGTGAGAACAGGGTGTTGTGTGGACACACACCTGTATGTGGAAAGTTGATGTCCCGACTGTGACTTTGCCACCTGATGGCTTTCTGCATTATTGTGTGAGCAGGGCAAACCCTGTGAAAGACAGGGAATGAGGGCTGAAAGGAGAGCAGAGGAAGGTCAGGGGTTGAAAAGGCTCATGAGATGCCAAGAGCCCATGGTCTCCTTCTGAAAAATTGCAGCACAGGGTTTTTGAAAGACCTGCCCCACCAGGATTGCCTACAGTAGTACAAAGAAAGGAAGTAAGGAGAACCCTTTGACAAAGCTGTGCTGGTATAGCCCCCTGAGAACTGATGGGGTTTTCAAAAGGCCTCTGCCTCTGTCTGATTCTGCTACTGATGGGTGTTTGCCACTGACTCTGGCAGGAGCCACAGTGCAGAAAGTCTCTGAGCCCTTTGCACAGACTCATGTCTTCAGTGGCCTGCAGTGATTTCCCCCCTTGCTGACAGCAGTGAGGTGCACTTTCCCAAACTCTACCCCTTCCCCATGCTGTATCATGCTCCATTATATTGGGAAGCAGCCTCTGCATTCCTCTCTAATATTGAATCAAGAAGTTCCCCTGCCTGCAGAAGGAGAGCTCAAAAGCTCTTCTTTATACCACTGCTACTCCTCTCACCTTGCCTACTCTGGAAAATCACTTTCATTCTGGGCACTGTGTGCTAGAGAAGATCTTTTTTTCTTCAGATTAACTATCTTTTTATGAGTGTCCTACCTCTAGAATCCTTCCATCACCATTGGCTGAGGGCCTCTCCCTGCATCACTCCCCATACCTAGTGCTGGCATTTCTGTTAGCAGGAATGAAACAGAACAAAACAAAACAAAACACAAATGTATTTGCTTTTCAAGATGGCTGCAGTGGGAGTGTGGCACATCTGGCTCTAGGAAGGAGCATTTGATCACAGCCCAAGCCTGAGGGTTGTGACTGTGAACACAGTTTAATATGATGGTAATCAGAGCACTGTCACATCTCCCATCTACCTTCTTTTGTTCTATAGTCTGCTGTGCAAGGTGAGATGCCAGGGCTGGAGCTGCCTCTTGCTGACACTATTGCCATGAGAAATGGCAATCTTCAGGCACAGGGTTGGGCAGAGAAAGCACAGCATGTGCCTCCCTGGCTTAGAGAGGAACCTGGGGACCCTCAGCCTGGAACAGAACTCTGCGTGGTTCCTGACACAGCATATGAAATTATTTCTGCTGAGCTTCTTCAGAAAGTCTGGTTTGAGGGATACAGGGAAATCAGCTATATTGAGACCTGCGTATGTACCTGTGCTCTGTGTTTGGGAGTGGAAGATGCTTCTCCCTTTGTGAGCTGATCTGATCCACGATGGTACGAACACTGCAGGGCTGAGGTTTCTCAACTATTCCTGCTCCAGGAGATGTTCAGGACATCCCATCCCATGTCGTGGGAGTATTTTCTACTGGGTTCAGTGGGCCAAGGATCAGGAGAAAGAGCTCAGTCCGTAGAAGACAGATTTTAGTTCAAGAGGGAGTGCACTCATGTTTTCTGCTGCAGTGAGTAGTTGAGGCTGCCTTGCCTTGGAGGGCAGTGAGCAGCTGCTATTGATGTCTCTGAAGAAAAGACATCAGTATCACTCACAAAACTTAGGCTTCATTTAGCCTTGTTAAAACCACTCTCTGTTATGTTCTACTGCAATCATTTAAAGCAAAGGAGTTCATCAACACTTGAATTCTCCAGGTCTTTACATCACAGTGTCTGGGAATGGGAATAAGCCAATGTGTTTTTTTGTTTAAACACCAAAAGAGTGTCAGAAAAGATTAAGTGAATTTCTACAGAGGAAAGCGCTCACGGATGCAAGTGTCAGCTGGGCTGATGCTGTTTGCCAGTATAACAAATGAACAGTGGCACCTATCCATGCCCTGAACTTGCCACAGTCAAAGCTGAGCTGCTACAGCAATGATGGGGTATTCTCCTGTGCCTCCACACAGCAGGTGTAGAACAAGCAAGCAGAAAAGAGGGATGATTCCAGGGCAAAAAGTGAGCTGGTGCAGGTATAAGCATTACCCGTGTTCTAACCATTTTTCAACCAGAGCATGAGAGGATTCTCTGAGATTGCAGTAACTGGGGAGATAGTAGTGAGGCTGGCAATGATCAAAAGGTCTGGACTGAACAGTCAGTGGACCAGGGAAACTTCTACAGCCCAGTCTGAGATATCCACACCAGCAAAGGTGCCAACACACAGCACACCAGAAGGAGAGATGAGTTTTTGAGTTTCTTTGCTGAACGAACAGCTTTCCTTCAGCTACCACAGAATGCACCACTCAGGCCTGTCCTGAATACCCTGTGCCACTATGACCTTCCTAATTCAAGAAAAGAGATACGGGCTCTGGAAAAGATCAAGAAAGGCTGCAGGGACGAGAGCAGGTATGAATCAGCATGTGCTTAACTCCCTCCTTCCTGCAGCCTGGAAGGGTGAAGCTGGGAAGGGCTGCTCCATGCACACACTGATTGAGCACTTTCCTTTGGACAACCACTTGGCCACTGCTCCAGGCAGGTTCTGTCTGCCTTTTAGCCTAAAGTAAATGCAGCCACTTCTATAGTGTAACACCCTATGGGATTGACAAATACATCTATCCCTTACTGACACAAGGTATTTTTCTGATCTTCATGCAAAGAGTGGCTGTACTTCATCCCAGTTCCCAGTTTCTAGGGGCCAGATGCTAAAAGGCACCCAACTGAAATGCGTTTTAGGCACCCAAACACCTCTGAGTATTTGGGGCAAGTTGTTTCCATGTGCTGCTAAAAGCTCTGTCACATTCAGGTTCAACGTGATGGCTGCAGCATCATCAGCCTGGTGGTGCCACTGGAGCAGAGCTGAGGCATTTTTCAAAGCCTGTCATGTTGTATTCCACTCAGAGAACAAAATGGGGGATTTTGGAGTTTAATTTGTCACTTTACATGCAAATTAAATGTTGTATATTTTCACAAGTGAATTCAGCCAGTATTTATAATAACGGAAATCTGCTGCTTGGATTGCTAAACCAAAATTCCCCACACTGCTTGTGCTTCCCTGCATGAACTGTTTCATTTCAGCTTTTCTATGTTCTCTCTTTGAGAATGCCTAAGAGACTTTGGGGGGGCAAAGAAAGACTGAGGAAAAAAAAGAGAAATAATTGCTAGGATTACTCAGCAGGATGGCTGGAGGACATTTTGTCCCTGCTTTTGTGGGGAGAACTGTTGCAGTCCTTAAAATTAAGCACATGCTTAAGCATTTTGTTGATCAGAAGCCAGAATACTCAAAACTTCATCAAATTAGTCCCTCCTGACCTGGTCCAAAGCCTGTTAAAGTGGTAACAAAACTTTATATTGTCTTAAATGTGCTTAAGTGCCCCAACCATCAGCCAAATTCACTTGGTGCAAACACAGCCCTTCCCCAACTAGGAGACTGATTACACTGAGTCCCTGAAAACCACAAGATGTAAAGCTAAAGGTATGTTGACATTTTCTTTCAAGAGCAAAGGAATTGGAAAAGTAAAGCAAGCTTCAGGAAATGATGCCTTTCAGGAACCTTGAAAGACAATACTCCCTCCCTGTTCCTGGGTCTCGGGCTTTCGTTACTGCTCTGTGGGCTGTGAGCCACTTGGAAAGCACTGCAGAGACTGGCTGGGCTGGAACCTGCAATGTATTACTTATTTTTATTTTAATTGCAAGCAGTCTCTGAAACATTATAGAGCATGTAGCGCTAGACACAGCAGAAGTAATTGAAGTGAGAGGGCCACATGCAGTCTGCAGTAAAACACCAAGTGTAGGCAGCTCAGAAAAAACGTCATTGATTCAGCATCAGTGGGGCCAGGAAGAGAAGAGGCAGGATTGAGATTATCAACAACAGATCACACTTAAAACACAGCAGCAAGACTACAGCATTTAAAGAAAAGCAGCCAAGGGATGTATTGCTGTAGAGCTGCAAGTGCCTCAAAGAGGGATGGGGCCGTCAGCTCCTCAAGGTGGTTTCAAAAGAACAAGCCAAGCTGAACAATCTGCTCTTCTCCTGGCTCTGCAAGGAACAACCTTGGGCTGTGATTTCCCCCACAGGAAAAATGGAATGCTTTCACATCACATTAAAAATAGTAATAATTAACTAAAGGAGGCAGGAAAAAATCCATGGCTGTTTGTTTGAGGTGGATGCAAAGCGATACAACTGCAGCTCAACTGAACCAAGGCTGGAGAGCTCCTTTGAGGTGAGCCAGGAGTCATCCTGTTGGTCAGCTTCCCTGTCCAGTCCCTCCTGTAAAACAGAGTCAGGGTGAAAATGACTTCAAAGCATTAACATCCCCACATCCCTGCACACCCTAATGGGGTGTCACCCCGACTCGTTTTAAATGGCATTGACCATTCCAAATGTAATTGGCTACAGCAAAGGTTAATGATCATTTCTACCTTTAAATAGTTTATGAAGATGTTTGATTTCTTCTAACAAGGCAGATATTGGAACTTGCTGTTCTTTCCACTGACTTGCATATCATTGATCTTTCTTCTTGAAATGATTATCCCCAGGCAACCTATAAATCTCACTTACTCTGGCTCAAAAATGCGGGGCAATGTAATGAACTGTTGTGGGGGCAAAGACAGTGGACAGGGTCACCTCTTATGAGCTGGCAGCACGTGGGCTTTGGCTGTGTACTCAGACCTGAGCAGCTTTAGAGTCACCTCAGAGAGTAAAAGAAACAGACACCTTAAGGCAGAACTTGTAATTAAGGAGTATGCATTAGTTCCAAGTATTTCATTATGTGACAGCTTTACATGCTAAATATAATGGGCCTTGTAGCCATCTGGGGTGTAACATCACACCCCAGCATTTAATTCAAACTCTCCTGCTACAGAAGTATCTGCGAGAGCAATTCCTTCCCCATCCCTTCACTTGCACTGAGCTCCTACAGGTCTATCAGAGACCAAGAACCCTAACCCTAAAGCTCCTTAAAGCTCCAAGTGTCCAGAGCAACCAAAGCTTTCATCAAAGCCCCAAGTCACAATGCACAAGGGCTTGAGAATTTTATATTGAAGGGTTTTGATGGTTGCAAGAGTCTGTAAGGTCGTGTGTGAAAATAAACTAAAGATCCTCAGCCCAGAAGTCTCCCCCAGCTTCAGGCTGACATCAAGTGTGAATGTGTGGGCACATCTGGGACCAGGGACAGTCTTTGATAGGGGATGCACTGTCTGATAAGAAAAAAGTTTAGGGGCTTGGATGTTTTTGGTTTCTGCTTCCAGCCACTGAATATTTTCATGTTTGTGTTTTGGATTTTGTTTTTGTTTGGGTGGGGTTTTGTTTGGGTTTTTTTGTTTTGTTTTGTTTTGGTTTTGGGGGGGTCTGTGGGGTTTTGGGCTTTTTTTGGCAGGTAGTAAAGCTGTTCCTCTCTACATATCTGGAGACTGGCTTGTTACATTTTACCACAGCAAACCTTGTTTGCTTTTACTTCCTCTGAAGGACCTCTTGTGAGAGCTCTTGACAAAATCTGTTTCACAGGTCCTTGAACTCCACACTTGAGCGAGATTTGCCCTCAGAAGTCTGAACTGCCAGGTCCAAGACTAAGCTACCTACACGCTTAATCATTTTCTTTGAGGTTAGAAGAAAATAAAGAGTAATATTTTATAGGTACCATTGGTCAAAATACTCATGTTTTTATCTGTTTTTCTATTTAGAATTGTTCACAGTTGCAGAAGGTGATTAAAACAGGTAACTGCAGTTCCAGAATTATCACCAGATAAAAAGCAGACTACAAGCTCAGCCTTTTTTCCCTTAATTCCTTCAAAGAGTTAAAAAAAAAAACAAACAACAACAAGCAGGGAAAAGGGAAAAAAATCTGTGTAACATCAGTGAAGCCACTGAAGACAGAACTGAGGGAGAAGGAGGCATGGCAAGATTCAACTGATGCTTCTGCTGCCCACACTCACAGGAATATGATGAGTTCATTTTACTCCCAGGGGTTCCCAGGAGTTTGGTAGATCACCATGGAGTTATCCCTGCTGTGTGGCATTGCTGCCTGGTGTGCCCCATGTCCTTACCCTGAGGATGAGGCAGGAGCAGTTCTAAGGAGCTCCTCTCCCTGCTCCTGGCAACGCTTCAGCAGATCCAACAGAGTTAACAGGATGTTTGTCCACACTACCATTTTTAATGGGTCCAAAAAGAAAAACCATGGGCAGTTCTTAAACTCCAGACAGCAAACAGAAATATAAATCTCCCTAGGCAAACCAGGGTAAGGTCCTGATGCACTTTACAAGCTGTAAACGCTGATTTTATTAGCCATTTATGGGCCACTTTGCACAACGCAGCTTTAATATTAAACAATAAAGCTCACAACACACTTACAAAGGAAAATAGACTCTCTCATTTACTCCTGAATTGCAAGCGTGTCATCTCCTGATCATATGAAATCAGCAGAAAAAAGGTTATTCAGCTTAGGCTGTGTATCTTTCTTGCTTGATGCCCCACACCAGGCAGAATGCACAGTGAGACAGAACAAAAGATTAGGAGCCACTGGAACCTGCAGTAATGAACTCTCAGTGAGCGTTGAGCAGCCCTGTTACACACATCAGTATGCACACAGACTGCAAGGCAACTTGTCCTTGTGGTTATAGGTATTTATCATTTATAATCTGATACATCAGATGTCTCATGTAAGGTAAGGTCTGACTGTACGAGGGACTGCATGCAAAATGCAAGCATTTGGATGCAAAATAAGAGTCATTTCTTATTTTGAGCCTACAGTCAGAACAGGAGAGGAGAGTATTGCTAATCCTCACTATAAATGGAAAACATGCAGAGGGAGTGAAGTTATTTGACCAGGACTACACAAGAATGAGAAAGAGAATGAACACTAGCATCTCACTCTCCCAAAATCTCTACAAAACTTGTGCTGTCACTCAGCAGACCACATGCAAAGGTCTCTTCGTGCCTCTAAAGGATTTTGACAGTCAGCTGGTGTGGGGGACAGTGGGTCTGGGCCTGTGCCACCTAAACCATGACTGCCCAGGCTTTCTGGTGCAGAGAAGAGGATTTGTAAGCCCACAGCACCAGTATGTGCTCCTTTATCTCTTCACAGGCCCTGATCTGCTCAAGCTTGGCTTCAGGAAGGCCAGAGAAAATCCAGCTGTTCCATTTCCTTTTCTCAGCTGGCAGCCACAGAGATATTCATGCATTTGGCCACTCTTCCAAACCAAACTATGCCAGGCTGGTGAACAAGGCTTGTGAAAAAGTCTTAAACCAGATGGGCCAAGTCTCCCTGCAGCTGGTATTTGCCAGAGACAGCTCAGACAATCAAAACAGAGGGACAGAGATTCCCTTGATGAAGTAAAACCAAGCTCACAAACAAGCTGGCTCATCACACTGCTATGCACAAATTATTAGAAATATCCCAAAATAAGGCCTGGGCCTGGCTCATCCAGCTGGAGGGGAAAACAGAAGTAGCACAGTGAAGATTCAATTTGTAGAGACAGTTGGACTATAAGGACACTCTCCATGGGGTCCTTTAAACTGATGAGGGCAGGGTTAGATGGGATATTGGGAAGAAATCCTTCCCTGTGAGGGTGGGCAGGCCCTGGCACATGGTGCCCAGAGAAGCTGTGGCTGCCCCATCCCTGGAAGTGTCCAGGGTCAGTTTGGATGGGACTTGGAACAGACTGGGCTAGTGGAAGGTGGCCCTGCCCATGACAGGGAGTGTAACGAGATGATCTTTAAGGTCCCTTCCAACTCAAACCATTCTGTGATCTCTGGAAACCAGAGTGCCCAGTGTTTTGTAAACTAATTTGAGATACTTTAACAAAAGATGTTATAACCAAATACAATAGATGGAATCTTAATGAAAGGAAACACACTCTGTGAGACAGTGCTGATCTAAGTCTTCCCATACAGGACAGGGAGTGTGATGCTGTATATGGACCACCAGCTGAGTGTGGTGAGCTCTGTGAGCAGAGCACATGCACTGAGCAGTGCCAAAGCTCTGTCGAGATCTGAGTATTGCCTATTGACTCATTTAATATGATTATTAGCTAAATCACATCGATACTAATTATTATGGAAAACACCAATGATTTTCTGAGAAAACAGTTCTGTGTAAAATTCTATTAAAATCCAAATAGCTCTGAAAGGGAGAAGAGAAGCTCAGCACAGCTCCAGCTTCCTTATGGTGACACTCACACATTCAACAGGTGCTCAGGTCCCACTCTACACAAGCTGTAGAAGTGGCAGCAAGGCAGATGCAATTACAGCACATATTCCTGAACAACTTTGGCTGTAAAAAGTACTTTTTGGCCCAGGATGCCTCTAAAACCCTCTGGCTGTGTCCAGGTTCAGTTACCCACCTCACAAGGAAAATTGTCTTTGATGGCTCAGTGCATGTTTACCTCCAGCACTCTGCAGATACAATTCCTCTTCCAAAGGCAGACACCTGGCACAAGCCCATCCATCACCTACAATCCCTCACATTAAAAGAAGACGTGGGATTTGCCAGTGTGCTGCAAATATGCCTGTGGTACTTAGAGCAGTCATGTCTCCCCAGTCACCCAAAAGAAAAACTCCAGGACTTTGCACAGGTTCACCAGGGTTGTTTCTGCTGGATTCTTGGCCATGATCCACCCTCAGTGCCCGTGCCAGTGTGAGCTGGTGGCATCGGGCATGGCCGTGTCCTGCTGAGCTGTGACCACGCACCAAGAGGGGTGTGTTGTCTTTAATGACCAGAGAACAGAGCCTGCTGTTTTCTCAATGGAGTGAGTGTGGAAAGCAGCTTGTTTTGCATGGATTAAACAATTAGTGACACTGGCACAGAAAAGGGCTTTGGACTGTGTCTGCTACAAGAATAATAGAGTGAATAGTTTGTTGGGGTTTTTCCCCCTGAGGCCTCAAAATTTTAAGTAAGTGCTGGTTATTAAAGCAGGGAGGAAAAAAACAAGGAGCATGCAATTAAAACTGTGCCATTCCTAAATGTAGCCACAAATCAGTGTCTAGGGAAAGAGGAAACATGCAATACAAACACAAACTGTTCCTATTCAGTTAAGCCTAGAAGCTTGGAGCAGCAATTGTCAATGAGAGAACAAGGAATATTACCCTTGAAAATATAAACAAATTTTAATTACAGTTGACAATTTTGAGACTGGTGCTGAGTATTGTCATCAGATAGAAATAGCTGTCATCTCTCTGTCCTTAGGGACACAAACGCTCAGTGGGAGCGACTCGAAGTGCAAACCAGGCTCCAACCTGCCTTGTTTCTGGCCTTGCAGTTCAGAAGGAAAGCTTAAGCTGTCATATTTAGATAACAAATCCCTGTCGACTGAGCAAAGCCTCTTCATGATGTGGCAGGGGATGCTAAAAACTCCCTGCTATTAGCAGGGAGGTTGTGCCTGAGCACAGGGGCGAGAGGCTCCTGTCAGTCTTGCCCCTGCACTCCCTCCCCAGCTCTGGCAGCAGCACCCTCTGCAAAGCAGGGCCTTTGCCCTCCAGAGATGCTGCTGCTGAGGGCAGGATGTGCCACACAGAGAAGGGCCCTGAGAGAGGGGACGTGGAGCTGTGCCACAGCCAAGGGCAGGGACATTACAGGGCACAGCCCAGCTCTGCCACCTCTGCGTTGCCAAAACCGCAGGTTGACATGACCAGTGGATACATGAAGTTCACTCTCTGCATTTCCTGTATTTGATGACAAGTTTTTAGTAACAAGCAAGAAGCAGCTGTAACATTTAAAGCATCAGATCGCTTTCGAAGGATGGTTGCCTTCTGGGCACCTGCCTTCCATGACAAAGACTGACTTTTCCATGGCTTGGCAGGCCAGTGGCCCTCTTTTGCCTTCTGAGGACAACTGCTCAATCCAGACGTTCAGAGTTGGGCCCTACCAGAACACTGAGCCAGCACGTCCAACTGCTCAGAGCAAACCTCCCAGCTCACACGGCCCTCACAGAAAATCAGACCCTGAGTCTTCTGAGTTTGGGCAAACAGCAACCAAAGTTTTTCTAAGAAAGCTGCAGCCCTCTGCTCCAGAGGCAGAGCTGGTAACAGTTCCCTCACACCAGGGCGTGATGGCAATTCCCATTCCCAGCACTCACAAGCTGCTGTAAGGAGAGCAAAGGCAGCTGTGGAGGAAGAGGCAGCACAAGACAGTGCAATGTGAAAACAGGCCCAAACTGCAGATTTCAGCATCTGAAGTAAGGACTGATTCCAGTCCCCTCCTTCTGTCCTCTCTGCAATCTTGGAAGAGGGTAATGCTGGCAGAAAAGGGATCCCAATCTAGTGTTTTGCAAACAGTGCTGGAATTTCTATGAGCTGACCAACAGAACTATCTGTTGAGACAGAGGCTGAGAAATATCCAATTTCTTCTCCAAACAGGAGATGATTCTGGAAGAGAAAATTCTTATTTAACAGTAGAAGGAAGTGAAACAAAGCAGCACAATCTCTCTTCCTTCTAAAACCAGCACAAAAGAAGAAGGGACTATGATATTGATAACACAAAGTAATTGTCAGTTCCTTGTGACTTTGACTAGAAATCCCAGTGCTGAGAGGGGAAACTGCTGAGCTTTGATGCAGAGATTTTGGTAGCGTCTATGGCTCCCCGTCTCAGAACACACTTATTTGATGTATTGTTGAGTAAAGGTATTTGTTATCTTCTTACAGAACATGTGTGTAGCTTTGTAAATCTATTTCCTCACTGCCTTCTAAGACAGATAGTACAAGAGTTGTTTCTGAGGCATCAGTTTATCTGATACAGGGAGCAAGGCTGCAGACAAATGTAGAGAACTCCAAAGTGTTGGCATTACCTGTCACTTTGAGGTCCCCTCTGGTTTCTTCCAGATATACTGTGCCAGAAAGCAGGTTTCCTCCATACAAACTACCCTGCAATGTCAATTTTATCAAGCACATCAAGGAGTTGAGGAGACACTTTCTCCTGGGTCAGGAACATGTACTGGCAGCAGCAGGAAAGTCATGTCTCCTTCCAGGACCCATGCACTCTCTATCCATACAGGCTGATCCATCCCCATGTTGGGATGGACTTGGTCCTGTTGCCAGGATCCCAGCATACTCCAGTCTAGCCATTACAGGATGAGCCTGGTTGTTTTTCTACCAGCATTCAACTGTGATAGGTTTTTCTCAGCCTTTGCCAGGCTGTGTGAGGAAAGAGCCACGCTTGACTTTTCTTCCATAATGTCAGGAAGCTGAACCTCTCTAAAGCTGTTCTGGGACACTGCCATGAGCCTCTCAGAGGCATTAAGGCATCGTGGCTAAGCAGCACGTGACACTGCAGCAAGGCTGTACCACTGTCACTGGGAGGTGGAAGGTCCTTTCCACACTGACCCTGCATTTCTATACATGCCAGAGAGGCTTTAGATTTTCCAACAACCTTTAATGACTCTGCACCGAATGCCTGGGGGAAAACAAAGCTTAGGGAATTTCTCTGGAACAGAGAAGGGTACCAGCACAGCTAGCCAGGTCCTGGGGTAACCAGCACACCTGCAGTACTAGTCCAGTCTCTGTTGCTGAAGCTCTAACCTAATCCTTTTATAAAGGATTGCTGTGAGGTTATAATTCCCTGGGTCATCCCTTTATCTCTTTTGAATTATCTTAGCAAGCCTCTAATCTTTTTTTTTTTAATTTCCTAGTATTCAATTTACTAACTTCCCCCTCACACCCAGAGCTCCCATTAGCTGGCATAAGATTTTGCTGGAATTTTCTTGTTGGTGTTCCCATGAAGTGTTAGAAACGTCTTTCTCTCTTGTGTAGTATTTTTGATATTTGTACCACACAGGTGTCTCTACCTTGCCTTGCCATTTAAGAATGAGATAAAAATGGGCATCAAAGAATGATGAATAAAAGAGAAGACCAAGTTATTTCACAAATGCTGTCTAGCAGTTTAACCATACAGATATGTTTATAGTTACACTAAAGGAAAGAGTCCCTAGGAAAGTCTGACACTTCCTTATTGCAAAGGCAACTTGCAGCCGTCACTCAGAACTGACATCAGAATGTCCTTTCCCAGGAAATTATACAGTCACCCATGTCCCCAGCAGACCTGGGCTGCCCTACCTGGATGCCAGCACACCCGAATGAACAGGCCTGGCCTTGCCAGGAGATAAGAACCTCTCACAAGGGTACAAAGAGAGCTGAGCATGTTTAACATCTTGCTGGATCAGCCCGTAATGTGTTTAAAACAAAGGAAGAGGAAAGCATGTGTTCCCTTCAGCACAATCTGTGCCTTATAATCAAGTCTAAATGCTCACAACCCGCTCGGATCCTAATGAGGAGAATGACATAAATGGCAGAATGTTCTGCTCTTTCTACAGGTTTACAAAAATGAAATTAAACATAGGCTTTCTATTACAAAAACAATAGGCAAATTGAAGACCAATTATGCAAACCCATCAGAGAACCTGGTGAACTGTGGAGAATTTTGCATTTCTGAGGCGGAACGACTTTTTAGATGAAAAAAACCCCTCTACTCCAAGAAATTGAGAACATCTGTGCCATCAAAGAAAGAATGCAGTGAATAATTGGACAATCATAGACAGGCAGCCATTTGAATATGAAGCCGTTTGTAACGTGGCAGTGGAAGGGAAATTGCAGAATGCCAGCGCTGCCTGGCTGTCACTCGCCCGTGCTGCTCCCTTTGTGCCTCTCGTGGCGTGGTGTGTGCTCACTTTACAGGAGCCTGTGGGGTTAGCAGCGAGGTCTCTGGGGGTTATCTGCTTCCATTATTTTGCACATCAGACACATAATGAAAAAGGAGCAGGCAGGGCGGTCCTTGAGCATTTACTTCATTCAGCACCTGAGTTTAAGTGCACCTTTAACCTCCTCCTGACAGACAGCCCACCCTGGCAGCTGACACACAAAACACACCAAACATTCTCTCTTTGTCACCTGACAAACTGTTGTGCCCCCTTGTCTCGAGCAGTATCATCATCCTTGTTTCCAGCAAGCAAATCCCACATGGACACTCCTGAAGGGGGACACAGGAAGCCACCTCACAACCTGCAACCCCTCAGAGTCCCAGCCCCCTGCAGAAGGGACCCACAGAAAACCCTTCCTTGCTTCAGCCCATGGCACTGAATGTGAGCACAGGGCCAGAGGGACCAGAGCAACATGAGGCCATGGTTCATCTCCCACTCCAGCATCCCAAATGATTTGTGCCCAGGAAGAGGAGGCTGAGTGGGACACATCTGTTCCGACAACACACCCCTCTGTGCCAGCCCCACGCTGCTCCTCAGCGTGGCCTCTCTGGCAACATGGATTGTGCTGCCACGTGTTGTGGAATTACAGTGTGAGGTCAAATGCTTTAGGATATCTTCTAGGACAAAAAAGGGAAAATCAAAGTGATCAACTTAGTTGTGATTTCATGGCCAGTTGCACAGATACTGAGGTGTTACTTTTCGCAGTCAGTCTAATAACCAGCTTTCAGAAGGACAGACAGCGTAATGAATGGGTTGTAAAACACGCTCATAAAAACATTATAGCATGTCTCAGAGCATTTGTTAGCTGTTTGTGATTAACTGGGTCCCCTGGTTTACATTTTCTTATAATTTGCACATTTCCTATGAAAAATAGGCATTCAATGTGCATGCAATTTATTTTAATTTCTCTCCCCCCTCACAAGATGATAAAACTTTTACAGCTATGCAAGAATTGCAATATTGTAGTCACGAGGTTCATTATACAGTAATTAATATATGTTAATATCCTGTAAATATTATGTTATAATGGCTTTAAGTAAATACATACTGTACATTAGCAGTACCTATTAAGTCAGCAGCACTTAAAATGAAATGTGACTAATTAATCTGTTTAAAAATTCTAATGTCAACTTGGATATTCTTTAAAAATTACAGTACAGTGTTGCAAGCCTGAATGGTGAGTCAGTCAGCATTTAATTATGGAACTTTGACATTAATGGTTACTTTCCTGGTTTATTTAACTGGATTGGACACATCAGCCAGCATTAAAGGAATGAGAAGGGTAGAAGGAAGGTTTCATTGTTATGAGAAGCTAAAATCCCAAATAATACATCTCATTATGGTTACTTTGAGTGGCTGCAAACTTGCTCACAGATCATTACAGCAGCACCCCTTGCAAAGGGCACCAGACAGCCCTGAGACCCTGTTCCACATGGACAATGCAGCCCCAGGAATGCTGCCTTCAGCAGGAATCAGGGGGACTCCACTGTGGTTTTGTCCATTTGAGGCTTTGTATCACTCTATTAAGGGATGGTGCCTGTGCAGCCACGCAGTAACAGCAGCACAGGCTTTGTTCTCTGCTCAGCCAGAGCCTTAGACACTGCCTTTGTCCTGCACAGTGTTTTCCATCTCATGAAAGGCACCCCCTCACAGGTGTATCAGCCTTTTAACAATTGCAGTTACTCTTCACTGTCCTAAATACGCAAAGGAAAAATAATTCCTCCCAATTCCTTCAGCTGTGAAGCACCAATGCAAGAGAAGATGACACATGCTGAACAAGGGGCCCAGGAAAGGTCAGCTTTTCTTTCACCTACACACTCAGCAAGAACAGATGACAGAATCTTCTCCCATGCATCTTATAGGTATTCATTTTCTATAGAACTTTCAGGATGTATGAGTCTAAAGAATGCCTGTCAGATCAGACTTGCTCCTTCACTGTTGGGTGTGTGGAGGTGCCTACCTCCAGCTTTAGAGATGCCAAAAAAAAATTAATACAATGCAGCTCTGTGAATTGCAGCATCAATCTTTCCCAAGAAGGTGGGGTGCAGGCATTTTAGAGACACATATTGATTCTGAAACAGAGTAAGAACTCAGACCCAGCTCTCCCAAGTCCCTTATCAACATCTGTAGCCCAAAGCAGATTACTGCTTTCCAAAGGTAACTTCAACAAAGCATAATTAGGCATACAGAGTTCTATCACAAACTAAAGCAGTTTAAGAAGCTTGTCTTCTGTTAATGGAAATCGTTAACAAGTCCTTCTTCCAGGTACTCAGACATATTTCCAGGACCACAGATGCAAGAGATCTTGGACTCCCCACTTTTCCACCTCAGTTCTTTAAGGTTTTACCATCAAATACAACCAGAAAAATATTTCCTTGCAAAGCAAATCTCTGGTCTGTTGCTGGAGACAAGAACTGGGCATTTTATGTGGTAACTACATCAAGGTGATGGCTGGAACTGATGTCCTCCCTGTGTACTCAGGGAAACAAGAGGCAAGACTGAAATCTGAATGCTAGGAGGCATTTCAGGATGATGGGAATAGATGATAAGAGCTCAAGAAAGACTAAAATTATGTGTATAAACCAGGAACTTTGTTTTAGAAGCTGTGTCTGGCTAAGCAGTACTGAACTAGTCCAAGGTCAAGAAAGAGAGGTTTCAGATATATTTTCCTTCCCTTTCCCTTGAGGCCAGCAGCCACTGTCTGGTCTCTAGGAAATCAGGGCAATGGGAAACTATCCCAACATATTTTCATCTGCTAAAGCCCAAAGTGCCATTTGGACAGCTGGGTATGATCTGACTGTACTACCTTCTGGGCAAGCCCTTTCCCTAGGCAGTTACCCATCAAAAGAGATCACTTCAGGTGTGAAGCAGAGCCTCTGGCTTTCTGACTGCTCTGCAGTGAGAAAGTTGCTGGAACAGCTCAGGAACCCGGGTCTTCTGTGTTACAGAAGCTCCTGAAATCTCACCTTTTATCTGTGCTTTAGCATTGGCTTTAGAAACAGGGAGAAAGCAACATTCCATGGCATGCTGCAAATACAGGAGCATGGATAACTAGGCAGAGGTAGTGGTTAGAGCTGGGAGATCTGCATCCCATGATGGGATGTCCTATGGCTTTCTTCAAAGGTAAATCACTTAACAACCCTGTGCCTCAGTCTCCCTACTGCTAAATCACTACTCATGTTTGGTTACCTCCTAACTTGTTGTTGGGCTTATCAAATTAACATTCACAATACATCCAGAGATAAAGCAGTTTTATGTCTTTTAATCTCTTGATGTTCCCATGCAAAAGAGATATGACAGAGCATGGGAACACCCTTGGCAAGCTCCGAGTCTGCTTTTTACTTCCAAGAGCTCTTTTCTCCATGACCTCTGGCCTCTCATGAGTGGGGGTGATGTGCAGCATCCTCACTACCAGCTTTCAGAAGCTATGAAAACCTGCTGTTATGACCAGAGAGAAGTAACCAGCACTATGATTTGGATCATTTGCTGAGGTTTGTAACCTAGAATTAATTTTCGAATTGAGTCCAAACGCTGCCTATTTCACACATATCTGGGTAGCAGACAAGAGCCTTTTTAGCAACAGAAACAAACAGCTACAATCAAGCAGCTCAAGGCATAAACCTCTAATAGTTCAGCAATCAGTAATAATCAACCCTTCTCTTTATGTTCAGGGAAATCTAATAGAATCCAGCTACTCTACAGTGAATACGTTTTCATTTGTAAGACTAAATGCAAGCATATGTTATCTACTTAATTAAAATCTAAATTCTCTAACTAACCATTTGTTGTTTCTCCTGGGTGCATGTTACATACATTACTGGTGTTTTCCTGAAATCCATTGCTAATGGATTAAAATAACTTAATGAAATATTTCACTTTCTGCATGAGGTTATGAAAGAGCATAAAAAGCTCTGATGCTGTGCATATAAGGAGCTCCTCTCCAGCATTAGCCCAGGACAGCAGCTCCCATTTCTCTGTGCTAGGAACCCCAGTCCTTCCCCCAGGTTCCTCTGATCTTTGGGGACAGGGAAAATGTGACTCTCCCAAACACCAGTGCAACTGTTCAGACTGGAAACTCATCTTATTAGCACATGGTCAGCAAAGATTTTGGAAACACTGCCACAGTACAGACTTGAGGGGGTCAGCTAAAATGAGGGGGCACCATGAATTGTACGGATTGAGATCTGAGTTCCTAAAAGTACAATTCTACTGTCAGGTTTGACAAATGTGACACTGACCCTGCAGAGACCTGAACCCTCTGAAGCACTAGCTGGGAGCCAGGCAAGACATGTCAGCACATCTCCAACAGCACCAGCCACCCATCTTCAGGCAACAGAGATGCTCCCAGGTGTTCAGGCCCCCTGCAAGAGGGAGAGCCCCTGAGTATGGGGGTCCTCTCTATATCTGCCAGTGTTTGGGAAGAAAATACAGTAGAAATTAATTGACTGCCATTATTTAATTAGAAAGAAGGATTTCTATCACATGTTGTCCTTGGTTGTTTCCCTTTCTCTGACTCAGTTCTGTTCTTAAATTCTTTCTAAACAGCAGGTGTGGCCATGCTGAGTCAGTTCAGTCTGTAGGTTGGTAGCACTCAGCCTCTGTGTCCCCTGGCACCCACATTTGTGCTCCCAGGGCCACAAGAGGACCCTCAATACTTAAGGACTAAATTTTCCCCAGAAAGCTTAAACATATCCTGTAAGGATTTGAATGTCATTGCTGCACCAGCAGCAAAACATTAACCCCCTTGCATTTTCATGCCCTTTTTCCCAGGTGAGCATCCACCCTCTGAGGGGGCACAGCGGTTCCCTTCTGCAATGAAAGGCTGTGCTTTCTGTCCAAATTATGAACATCTTCAAAGGGTCACAATCTTTACCACTGGTGCTAGACCTGGCTCATTTGCTGGCTCTCAGGTTATGTTTTCTTGTTCCTGCATCTCCTATGTACAGGGTAACACCATTAGCCATTGAGTGTTGTGAAGACTCTCCTCCATGGGAAGGCAGAGAGAGGGAGAAGAGGGGTGAAGGTGAGGCATTACCAAATTAAGACTGATGGCTACTGTTCTTGAATGAAAGGAACCCCCTGACAGCCTCACATCATTACTGCAAATCACATTATTTGAAGAGATGCCACCAGGAATTCTACTTTGCTTCCAGTAGACACATTCTCCAAGCCAATCAGTCTATTCTGCATTATAATTAAAAATAATTTCTATCCTCAATAGAGTTTGATTCAGGTAACTCCTTACCCCCAAGAGCCATTTATGAGACTAAACTGAGAATGCAAATTAATGTCAGCTTTAACAATAACGCTTCTTTTTTTCCTCCTTTCTACCTCTTTTGATAACTTTCAGTTTTGGAAGGTTTCTTTGATATCAAGCAGGTGCCCAAAGCAGATTTGCCAAGGGACAAAGAAGGTTTGTGCCCCATTTATTACATGCTCTTTTGTGTCTGATTGCTGTCATCCTGACATGTCAGGCAGTCCCACTGCTACCCCTTCAGTCTCCTACCATGCTCTGACTCCACCAGCTTGTCATGGTTTCCTCTCTAAGTCACTGTCTTCTTATTTTATCATGTCATTATATTATAATTGTTTTGCATGCACTTCTTTAACTCCTGATTGTATATCTAGTCTGATGCTACCTCAAATCCAGCAGAGCTGAAGGACACCTGCTATTCCTCACAAAGAACAGAGCAGCAAACACAAGAACTGAAAAGCTTTTCTTCAGTTCCTGCTTAGACAATACAGGACTACAGCAGTGTGGAGCAACATGAGTTTTGGGTTTGGTTTACAAGGGCAGGAGTGTGTGCACAGGGATGCTGCACTGATCAAACACAGCCTACCCAGGAGCTCACACCAAAAGAGGAGTAAGAGTCCTCTGTGTTTCCCAACAAACACACACAAAAGGGCAAACAGGTAAAAATGACCAAATAATTATTGCTCAAAACTCAAGTAAGCCAGAAACCCTGACCCCAGGGGATGGCTGGAATGCAGAGACAGTTGCTGCTGCTGGTCCCTGCTAGTGCTAGTGCAACAAAAAGGCAAAGTTGTTATTTATTGTCCTTTATTCCTGTAGCATTTGATGCCTTTAATGCAGTCTGCACACAGGAGTGTGATGAAGTGCTCTTACTTCCATTTCACATAGGAGGAAAGAGAGACACAGCCTCCTATCCTCAAAAGGTACTTGAGCGCCTAATGCCCTTGGAAATCAGGTCTAGTGGAGCTCTGAAAAACCTGGGAAAAGCACATGCCCGAGAGGCTCATTCAGACGTGCCAATCTGGAAGCTGCACACTGACACCTCAGCCAGAGCCCCAGGATGTGCCAGATGAATGCCCTGGCAGTCGAGTCTTCCACAGGAAGAGCAGCTCCTGAGGGCTGCTCTCTGCTGCCATGGCACCCCCAGGCACAGGTGGTCCTTCCCAGAGAACCAGATGCTGCAGACAAGGATGCCCTGCCAAAGCAAACTGCACCTCAAGCACACCCAGCACCAGCATGCCCAGGGTCAGAGCACCAAGGCTGGGGTACATGTTCTGGAGCTCCCTCTCTCCATGGCATAGATTCAGTAGGGATCCAAGGGATAAGTCCTGTTTTACAGTAAGTGGGTCCTCTGATTCCTATGTGGGCATTCCAGCTCTGCTCCTAACTTTTCAGTGGCCTTTATCAAATTACTCTTCCTCTGTGTCCTCATCTGGAAGAGCTGGTCACTGGTGCAAGCCTCAGGTTTGATGGATTAACTTGTTACTAATTCCATTGTGTTTGACAAGTCCTGAGAATCTCTTACTAATCAGCAGAAACTTATTAATTTTCATTATGAATGCTTCCCATGTCCTTTCTGATAAAGCTCACTGGGAGATACAATAGTTCTCCAGAACAGAGGCATATTCCCTTGGAAAAAAACAGCAGGAAAAAACAATCAATTCATTTCTTTACAAAAATAATTTCATATCATTATGGGAATTTGCCTCACATTAGATTTCCAGAGGAATTTTCCACTCACTCAATTTCTTAGCTTTTTCCCCACAGAGAAACTGCCTTTTAAACCCACATTTTCTGGGTAATTGGACTGAAAATGGGTTTTTCATGGCAGAGAATGGAGCTGTCTCCTCCACAGTTGCCAGCCCACACTTCAGAGGCTCTTCACCTTGTCCCTTGAACAAAAAGCTGACACCAGGATTCCCAGTGGGTTACCAGAGGCAAACATCAGTGCTCCTCATCTCTCCATTCCCTCCCAGGACAGGGTGCCAGACAGGATCCCACACAGCACAGCTCCTCAGGAAACTCCTTCCTGCAGAGCATCACAGCTGCTGTGTTTGGGATGCAGGGAAGCATCTCCCACTCGTGCAGGTTCCTCACCACAGCTACACCCTGTGTATAGGGATAAAGTAACAAAGCCATCTCATGACTGAGGTCAAACACCCAAGTCCAAATGAACCCAAACACAAAGAAAAAACCTTTGTACTGGTATTTGCAGGATGCAGGTGGTGATGTTCACACACAGGGAGCTCCCGCCCTGGGTGCATTAACCTCTGATGAATGCAAGTCTCTGCTCCCTGTCTGAGTCCTTTTTGCCAAGAACAGGAGCAGGGGGGAAGGAAGAGGATGTTTCTATTTTTGAAGGAGGGGTTGTTTTGGTTTGGTTTTTTTAAGCCCAGTTGACATTTTGACTTTGAGCTGTTTGGAACAGCTACATCTCTTGCTATGCATATTCATGATAACCATCATCCTTGCTGACACATCAGTCACCTTTGGAGGTAAAACAATGAACCATGACAACTTGTGACAGCAAGGGCTCCCACCTCTACCTGCTGAGGCACCAGAAGCAGCAGTTTCAAAGCCAGGAGGGCACTTTTCCATACTAGGGATGCAGTTTTCAGTTTGCCTCTCCAAAATAAAAAAAATAACCAACAAAACAAAAATATAGCCAAGAAAACAACTGCACATATTTCTTTTTTATATTCTGGTTAAAAAAAAGAAAGTGAGAATTGTATTTTTGGTAAAACAAAGTGTTCACTTGGAGGAATACTGTAGTTCTTTACTACCAAAAAAACCCCACAAGACCTTAAAAAATTTTTCATAGGAAAAGCTGATGGATTACTTCTATTAATTAGTTTCCCTTAAATTCAGCATACAAATATACCTACCAAATTCAGACATCCCTTTGAATCCACGGATAGGCAGAGCTTTCTTTTTTTTGCATGGAACTATTACTGAAAATTCATTTTGATTTGGAGTCCAAGTTCTTGGGCAAAGCAGAAAGCCCAGACCTCAAAAAAAGAGAACAACCAAAATCTCTATTGCCTCCAGAACAAGAAAAACTTAACAAGTCTCTAGATGATATCACACATCAAAATGTGTCAGGAATGGCTTCCTGAAAGAAAAGATTACTCAGTTTATCAAATAACTTATAAATTCTTATGTCTGGCATTAGCAAGACTCAAGGCAGTCTCATGAATTATAACAAAGGACTCTGGCTTCTCCCTGCCCATTTCACATGAATGAAATGAAGGCCAAGAGAAAGTGGCCTGAGGTGTCTTTGGAAAAAGAAGTGATTCCCTATGATGTATGGAGGGGGACCAGCCAGATTTGGTCCACAAGGCAGTTCTGCATGACAGTGGCAGCAGCCTTGTCCTGTGGAGCTCCTGTTTGGAGCAATCCAGCCCATTGCAGCCTGCTTTGCACCCACTTGTACCTGTATACTCTCTCCTAGATAATATATGCATCTGTCCTCCTGACCTTTATTCTGCTGCCTACAAACCTGTACTGTTCACGTATATGCCCTTCCCTTTACCAATGGCCCTTCTCCAAAGACAAGGACCCTGCAGGTCATAGCAGAGGTTGGAGGAATGGGATCTAATCCCATAATTCCCCTTCCAGCAGGCAGATGCTCCCTCTCCAGACAGTACACTGCAAAACTACGGACACCCTTCAGAGAGTCCCTGAAGTGTTCCAGCCCAGGCTGGATGGGGCTGCTCTAGTGGAAGGTGTCCCTGCTCATGGCAGGGGTGTGGAATGAGATGAGTTTTAAGATCCCTTCCCACCTTCCTCACCAGTCTGCAATTCTGTGATATTTTCCTGTAAACTGACCAAGCTGCAGACACGTCTGATACTGCACATTGAGACTGGCTGGATGGGGCAGGAGGAGATTTGCTGGATGGGGCAGGACGAGATCCCAGCATGGGCAGATGTCTGGTCTTGCTACCTCCAGCCTGTGCAGAGCACTGCTGGTTCAAGGGCTGCCAAGAGGTCCTCCAAAGTGCCAAATCACCTCCCTGTGCCTGGGTGAGCTATTTTCAGTCACAGTCTCACTGTGGCAGCAGTATTATACTTGTGACTCAATACACAGACATGTCAATAGGATGTCTGAAGAGACAGTTTCATTGTGAGCTGTGGTCTTTCTTAGCTAAAAGCACACCAGTGTACCTATAGAAGTAATATAATCTCAGGAGCAGAGGGAATACTGCTAAAAGGTTTGGCTAGAGACAGGCCGATTCCTGCTTTATTTTCTCAGGAAAAATCTCCAGGACAACTGTGCAAGAACTACTGAGCCTGCTGCTGGGCTCAGTCTGGCTCTCACTGAGTGACTTCTGGGTCTCCTCCACTGTCACAAGCGCTTCTCTGGTTCTGCTCAGGGCTGCCCAAGCCCCAGGAGGCTGCATCCTGCTGCTTGATTAGACCCACCAGCTGAACAATATGTCCATTCTGTTTAAGGCACAGCTTTGGGAATCCAAGGCCTGCATTCAGTTGCAGTCCTGAAAAAATCTTTCTGTGTAATCTTGGACAGGAGATTAAATACCTGAACTCCAGTTCACCTTCTGTAAAATGGGGAGGCCACTGGTTTATCTGTTCTGACTGCCAGTCCAGTGACCCAGATACTGGACAGATGGGCATACACTGAGTGGAGACCCTCTAAATGTCACTGCCATATCACTGAACATTATTCTTCAGGAGCATCAAATGGATGTTAAGCCCATCCAGCCCCTGTTCAACAGAAACATTTTGCATACTTGCCTGTAGACTCACAGTTTCTGTGGTATCTTTTACAGTCTTCATAAAAGTTAGCAGAAGGACCATCCTGCCCTGCTAATACATCCAGGAAAACCCATTAATTTATCCCTAGCTGCAATCTAAAACTCTGGTGACAGGCTGACAGCCCAGTGCTGTTGTTTTCTCTGTTGCCGAGACCTCCTGTTGTCCTCCTTGCCTGTGAGACCTATTACAAGAACACAAATATTAGTTCTGGTCACCTGGCAATACAACTGGGTCTTTGGGGAGACTGCAGCCTGCCTATCATGTGGGGCTCTTGTCTGGAGGACCTGCTAATCCACCCATGCTGAGCAGGGGAGCGGGAGGGAGGCCTGTCTATGCGGAACAGAAGGCACTTGAGTCTGAGAGGTCTGAGTCCTTTGACCCTGGCTGAAACACTTAACTAGTTTTTAGAGCAGTTACTTGCACAAACCCTAGAAATGCCAGGGAAAGCTCAGAACTGTACAGTAGGGTGAATGAGGGAGGAGAAAAATGAAAGCATCTGTCCACAGCAAAAATTCCAGGCAAGATTTCATTCCACAAGAGTGTTAAACAACAAGACTGTTAAATGGTCCTCTTGCTTACACCATAAATTTTCATACTGCTGTACTCAGCAAACTCTACTTTTGTGAGAAGCCATGAGGTGCCTCCAATGACATTTGGAACTAGTAATGGCCATTTCAGGCTGGACAGATGGGACACAAGGATCCATCAAAATGAGCTGGGAAAGCCATAGGACCTAGAGAGCCTCGAGCTGCAGGAACTCACACATCTCTCCACTGAATACAAGAGTTACTCCAGTTTACAACAGCTGAGAATATGAATCAGAACTGCATTTTTCTACTCTCAGATGGTAACATTTGGATGCAATCTTATAAAGGGAACACAAACAGCTAAAGTCACTAAAAGCTGGAAACAAACATCCTCTATCCTGTAGGGGAGAAAGCATTTTTGTTCATCAGCATTTGGAGTGGCTCAGGAGAACTGGTGGGGAACAAAAGTGCCTAAGTATAGACAAGGGAATAAATCTATAGCTTGTCAAGATCGCAAGGAAAAAAGGTGTATTTGTTTTCTGATGAATAAAGTTCAGTTTAATCTTTGTTCCACTAGGCTGCAATTCCACAGAGTGTGGTGAATTCTTGCAATGGGAGCAGAGGGTATCCTGCAGGCCCCAAAGCTGTACTTTTGCATCAATTAACAAAAACTCAGTGTTCTGTGCAAACCTCATCTGACTGTAAGCTGAGCTTCCTAATTGAGGAGCCACTTTTTTCCTGTTAGAGAGCCTTCAGAATTCAGCTGCTGAACCTTCATTCTGAATGACAGTATGCCCCATTTCCATTGCAAATCTAGTCTAGGTGCCACACTCTCTGCTCTACATTAAACCGTGGGCTGTGGTGATGAGGGGCCTCCAGGGAGTGGGATGGCCTTAGAAGAATTGGGTTTCAACACCACCAACAGTCAAGGTTTGTCCCAGCTTCCTGCCCACATGCAGCTTTAAATCTTCCCAGTTCTTGTCTTTAATTAACCGTGCACACCCAAGACATGTGAATTCTCCCACCCCAGCTTCTCCTTCTCCCAAATACCATGCACTGGAAGCACAAACATTCATAGCTTCAGATGAAGAACCCATTCAATGAGCTCACCTGAAGATACTTATTTTGACCTAATTGTGTCTTGCACAGGATGCCACATCCCTGCACCCAGCTCCTGTAATATACCACACATCCTTCAGAGCAGCAGTGCTGCCAATGAGGAACAAAACAAACACTTAGTACTTTCAGAATTCTCCAGGATCTAAATGCATTTTAGGTACTCCTATTGCTATAGCAAATGAACTCGTTATTTGGATTACTCTTTTGGTTTTCTGGGAAAAAAGGCTGGTAAGGAAAACACACCATCACCTGCAAGCTGAGCAACCCACATGGATTTATTCCTGCTCTTGCTACTCATCCCAGCCTTACACTAGAAAAGCAGCCTGGGGTAAAATCAGGAGAGCAGGATATGAAGGAGAGATGTGCAGAGACAAGAGGTCACTGTCCTCTCCCAAGGATGCAGGAAAGCTTTCTACTGTACCTGAGAAAGGGCAAGAGAGAAGAACTGGTCTCAGTCCATGTATGAGATGGGAGTACTGCAGGGAAATGGTTATGAAAGCAGAAGGGTTTGTGTGCTTAAAAAATTGTGAAACTCATTACTTTTGTTAAGATGCTCTCTGAGTGGTATTACTGTGCATTATGTTCTATAAAGAATGAGATGCTGCTCTACTGTGCTTCACACTGGCTATTGAGAGATATATTCCAGGCTGCCAAGTCGTTGTATGAAGCTATTTTAGTTTTCTTCAGAGGAAACCAATGCCTTTCAACAAATAAAGAAAAAATGTGGAAAAAAAAAAAAGAGTTCTCTTTTCTTTCTGCCATTGTTGCTATCAATGACAAGGACTTATGGCTCACTGACAAGGCTGCTCCAGGATGGGTCTGCAGGCAATATACACAGGATCAGGTCATTGCCTTCAAAGCCTAACTAGCCTATGCCAGCTTGCAATTTGGCCCTGGATATTCAAGCCCACTTCAGTGCTCTCCACATTCTCACTTGCCATTAACTCTGCTGAGCTGTGGCCCCTATCACTATTTGCTCTGATTTTTCTTGATGTTTCATGTCTCTGACCTCCTTTGAAAGAGCTGGTAACAGCTTGCCTCCTTGAAAGTTGATCATTTCCTTCATATCAAAGTACGAAGCAAGGCCTAGATCCACCTGCTACGAATTCATAGCCTTAAAACAATTGCTTTTGGTAGAGACCAAATAATCTGCTCTAAGCTCTGCTTTGGAGATAGGTGGGAGGAGTGGGTTGAAACAGGTCCTTACACCTTCTACTCAAAGCAGGAATCCTGCTTTGGTGACAAACTGGCACAGAGAACAGATAAAAGAGACCATGGGTCTGATCACAGAGAGCACACAGGCAGCGTGTTGGTCCCCACAGGAACTGAGCCAATACAAATATTTCTTCAGAGACTAAGTGCTCTTGCAACAAAAAACCCAACACTTAAAAATCTGCATATGACATAACCATTGTCTAAACACTATGTTTTATTATTTTGGTAAGACTGCAGAAGGCTGCAACTTGAGAAAGGCTGGTAAGGCTGGGAGACCATGAGGTGGGCTGTGTGGAGCCCTACAAACTGCTGGTTCCCAACACAATGAAGATACACATGGGCAAAAGGGGATTAAATCAAGTATTAGGATATGATGTGACCAAACAAAACTCTCAGGGACTTAGTTCATTGTGCTTTAACAGAAGTATAATAATACCCAAAGAAACAAACAAAAAAAAAAAACCAGGAAAAATACCTGGAGCAGCAGAAGAGCAGCATAGCCATGAGCAGAACCTGGAAGCCATCACACTGGCTGAGGGACAACCCAGCTTGCTTTCTCAAACCAGTTTACCCAGTAGGCAGCATGATATTGTGTGACTGGTAAGAGTTCCCCAGAAAGCACTCACATAACCTTCATAGTGCCAAATACACACAATATGTTGGACTACTTGTTTGCACACCACTGCTCCCCATTAAGTCTGTTCCTCCACCACCCTCTCAGCAGCTGCAGCTCGTGGGGGTTGAGGCATCCTCCCCTTCTGCACCAGTGCCTTCAGGTACTTGCTCAGGTGCAGAGTTGGCTCCTGATCCTTCCAACCTTGGAAATGAGCCTGAAGGCTTCAACAGAGTGTCTGTGGAGAATGAAGCAACAGGGATTTGGCCCCTCAGCATAACAGGTGATGAACATGTCTCTCATCAAGGGTTTTTTCACTGGTCCCACAGCCTCAACCTGAAACATTATCTCCTGAGAGGCTGTTGAAAGCCAGCTGTCTACCATTTATATTGTTAATTCATTAAAATGAGTTCTTTATCTTCTCAGGAAATAACAGCAGTCCCTCTTACTGGCAGACAATAACATTGGAGGGCTGCAATCGCTGACAATATCAATTATTTAGTTTTCTGCCAATTCCTATTAGACTTTTCAGGCTAGAGATTTTACACTGTTTTATTGAATTAAAAAACAGCTAAAAGCTTTAGGGAATCCAAACTAATTAGCCAGCATTTGTAAACCCCTTTGTTCATGGTAATTTGTTTACAAGAGTAGCTCAACCTTTTAATTATGGGCACACTCATAGGCCACATCCTGTACCGTTACAGGCAAGGGGGTTTTTCGGTGTAAGGGCAAAGATGGGGAAGCTAATTTTACTGTAATGAGTTGTGATGACCCTGCTTGGCACTGGATGACTTTAAAATATAAGTGTGTCTACAATTAAAACTAAGAAAAAACCCCACTCTAGATGCTTTGAGTGGCCCAGAAATTATCAGCATCCGACAGTGTCAGCAACACAAGTCTATAGTCCTGTCTTGTAGTTTTGGGGATGTTAAAGGAAAAATTCTCTCCCTGCCACTAACTCCCCATGCCATTAGTTAACAAAAGAAGTAGTTAACTGCTACCAATTCCTTTTTGATCGTTTAGGGTGGGGGCAGACTGGGGGAAGATGTGGTGGGGAACGGGTTTGCACTGTCATTTTTTTGTCCTTGGAGACATCACACAGCTCTGGCTGTGTGTGCTGCTGTGGCAGAGAAGCCGTTTCTCCTGCTCCTTGCTGCTACTGTGGAGTAAGCTGGTTTTTTTCCTGGCTGTTGCTCCTGGGTCGGCATTTGGGGCCCCGGTCACCACCCCGGTTTCACCTTTGCCCGGTGTCCCGGCTGCCCGCCCCACCAGAGCTGAGACCTGAGAGAGAGGGAGAGGAGTCACATCTGCTTTCCTGGGAACTATCATCATCCCTTCACTCTCAGCTTTTCCTTCTTTGTTTGGGACAAAGGACAAAGAGAGCACCCTTCATCTCTGCCTTGCTGGGAACAGACTTGAGGATTCAGCCTGCAGCTAGTCAAGGTGTGACACTGACACTGTCCATAAATATAACTGTTCCAGGAGGAACCTACTGTTTGGGGGTTGTTCTGTTTTTACTTTTGGTGCTGGGGGAGTAGTTTGCTCTGGTCTGTTTACAGTTATATCTATATCTACATACATATGTAGATATATAGTAGTTAAGAACAGTTATCCTTCTTATATCCATTTTCTAATTAAAGTTACTTTTCTTAAATTTAATAAAGAGTGACGTGATTATTGTGGAGGAATCCTCTCCTCTGCTTTTTGGTAAACATTTTGGGTTTTCCCCTCAAACCAAGACACCCTGCCTCTGCCCCTCTTGCCTCTTTTACAGATCTCAGCTCAAGACAGTGTTTCACCTTCTTCTTATTCTCATCTATTTGTTTTAATTCCTTCTGCTTCAGATTTGAAAGATGAATGGCTTAGATATTCTAGAACTGGACACATCCTCGCTTGTGATGATGACCTTGTTGTGCCAGTGGGCACTTACCTCTTTGCAGCAGGTTGTGCTCTCTGTCTGTGCTGTCATGTATCATCCAGCCCACAACCCCGAGCACCATCAAAGTTTCACAGGGCCTGTTTCTTTAGCATGAGAGCAAGGGTTTATCTTTGGAAGAAACTCTATGGTTCTGATTGATAGAGGATTTTTAGTCCATTAAATAGGAAGCTGTAGAGAACTGTTTGCTTTCTCTTCTGATGGGTTTACCAGACTGAGCTCTTGAGCAGGACTGTTCCATGGGAACTGGGCAGAAGTGTTTGGGCTGAGAACTCAGCAGCAGGAGGTTTCCTGTCTGCAGTCTGTGACCATTTCTCCTTATGCAGCAATGCATGGACATGTAAATAAATGAAGTAGCCAAAGAATGTTTTCCCACTGTGTTTGGTTTCTTCAGTGAGGAGCTGCTCAGGACTCCAGAGCCAAACTACTCAAAATCAACAGTGACAATCTTGACATTTGCCTTGACATTGAACAGGAATGCTGAATGTGCTCATTTCTGAGGTAAGGGGGAGCAAAGAGGGGAAGGAAAATAAAGTGAGATGTCCCTCGATGAGATAACATGCAGTAGATTACAGGAAAATTGAAATGCAAAGACTGCAATAAAGTCCCTACTTTATTTTGAATAGTTCAAAGAAACTTGTCACATAAAATCTGTATCTTCATTTAAAAAAATTATCAAACTTAATTTGAGGGGGGAAAATGCTAAGCAGATGTTTATAACTGCTTCATCACTGATGGGTACACAGTGTATTGGGCACCTTTCAGCCTGAACGAACATATGGAATACACAGGATACCTTAGCCCATGGGCCCATTATGAGTGCAAAAGAATCTTCCCACTCAGCCCCATGGATGGACATGGCCCCATGGCAACCTTCCCCCCCTTCATCAGACAATTGACACCAGTACAGACGAGTCAGAGAGCCCCACAGCACAGGGGATGGGTATCCTGTGCACAGCGTAGTCTAACCAGACCACAGGTCAGACCACTATTTCCTCCCAGTCTCTGGCACTGTTTTGCTGAGCCCTTGGCCACGTTACTTTTCCCCTCTGTTGTCCTCTTTTCCAAACTGGAAACTGTTCCCAGTCTTCTATCCTACCCCAACCCTGAAAGTGCTCAAGGCCAAGCTGGACAGGGCTTGGAGCAATCTGGTCTAGTGCAAGGTGTCCCTGCTCTTGACAGAGGGTGGAATGAAATGAGCTTTAAGTTCCCTTCCAACCCAAACCATTCTGAGATATTTTGTGATTCTGTGTCTCTCAGGCACTCTGAGGTCTGCATGGATAGTGCAGAACCTGCTGGATCTGTGTGTCATCTGACAACATCCCATTTAGCTTTGCTTTAAGGGCAGCTGAACATTATGTTTAGGTAGAGCAGCTGATTTAATCTCTTTAGGATTTGTGCTATGAGGTTCAAATAGCATCTATAAAATTGGAGATGGGCACAAGTGTCCCTCAAACATCCAGGTCTTCTGGACCACATTCAGTTAAAATACCATTAACTGTGCAGCATGTTTGACAAGAATGTATGACAGCACTAGCCATATGGAAAGCATAAATATTAAATACTGTATATTGCAGCCATTTGCAAGAAACTGCATTAATCCCTTGAAGGTTAATGAGAATTATTCATGTGCATCTGAGGGAGAGAAGTACTTCACTTTAGAAATTGAACAGCTTGACATGCCTGATTTTTCACTTACCAATAAATATGAAAATGGAAAATGGATGGACATCTCAGCATTGTGTCTGGATGAGAGGCTCATTGAGAACCTCTGAGGTTTGTTTTTTCAAATCAATATTTTACATCATTAATATTTTCAGTTCCAGGAATCAGTGAAACAATAAATCTTGCCTGATCACAGATGGTTTGCCACTGTGTAGATATTCTTGCAAGAGGAGAAACAAATGTCAAGGAGTCAAGACAATGTGGTTTGTTTAGTTAAGTCCTGAGAGTAAAAAGGAGGGATCAATACCAGTGTAGGGCCTGCTTAGAGACCAGGGAAAAGAGAAATGAGGCAAAATTATCCTTGATGGACAAGATCTCAACTGACATCACAGAGACTACTCCATTCATGACTGAAGCATCTCAACTGAAAATATGGACAGATACCTGAAGAGCTTCAGTGACTAATAGATGTGATTTCTTGCAGTAATCCTTCCCCAAATGATTTCAAATGTTTTTGTAACAGCTTTGTTATGGTCTGTTTTAAAATGGAGATGGCTGAAATTTGTGGATAGTTTTCTTTTAATTAAAGTTGGGGGTGTGTGGTTTGGTGGTTTTTTCAATAGCATTCTTCATAATGAAAATACTTTCCCTTCCCTTTTCTCCTACCTTGTACCTTTTTCGTAATACAGTCACCATATTTATGCTGCACATTTTGGCAAATTCCAGCCATTATACCTACAGGGTTTATGGCAACCAGAACAATGTAGCTCCAGACCCACACCAGAGCCTGTTGCTCTGTACCCCTACTAGCCATGAACACCATCATGTGGAAAACTGGGGCATTTAGCTGTCTCAGCAAAAAGAAAAGTATACTGAGTAGAACCCACACCTTCCAGAGCCTTCAGGTCAGCTCCCAAAACAGACTTTCAGCTGATGTGAATGACTGGAGCTCCCACAGCTCAAGGAAGCAGTGGGGCTCCACTGATTTACAACTAGAAGAAGATTTAGCTCTGCATATGTTCCCTTCAGGGCTTCAAGCTCTTTCCTACTCAGCCTGAAACAAGTAGTAAAACAGATGGTTGGAAAATGCAGGGCAGCATCTCTTCAGAAGTGGCTGGGGAAGAGATACTTGGCTATATGAGGAGAGAGGATGGGCCCCTGCAGCTACACTTTGCCTGATCTCAGGCTGTGCCTTCACCCCTGGCCCCGTGGTGCTGGTTTGGACCCGGCAGCTCTCACCGAGGCAGTGTTGGGGGGTGGAGGTCAGTAAGCCTGAAGCCACATGAGGGTCTGAGCAAAGGGACTGATGGTGAGCTGGGGACCTCCCAGAAATAGCATCAGAGGAATGAGAAGGAGAATGAGCTGACAGAGCAGGCACAGTGCTCTGTCTCAGCACAAAGAGCATTGGCAGACAGGCCAGTCAAGGGCTTTTCCTTCTCAGATGTCTTGGTTTCCAGTCCTGGTGCTTCAGAAGTGGCTTCTGTGAAACAAGTCCATAGTCCCAGCAGACAGACATCCCTCTGCAGCTCAGTACAAGTACTGGGAAGCTACTGAGAGGAACAGTGTGCTACTGGAACATCCTGCCTGATTTTCTGTGCCACACAGCTCTGTGCTGATGGGCAGTGATGCGTGTGGGACCAGTAGCAATCACACACACAGCCTGCTCCTGGTCCCATGGAAACATTACTGAGTCATTTAGGATCCACATGCAAACAGTATTGTGGTTATCCAAGGAATTGATGCACTTGATTCCTCTTGCACTGTGCCCAAGGTCAGGAAAGCAACTGAGGGAGAGTGTTTTGTATTAGAGGTATATTAATAAACAGCTTCTAAGGGGTTAGGTAAAGGGTGTTTGGATAAGTAGCTAATCAATTTGCACAGATTATTATGAGACCAGCAGAAGCACAGGCTGCTTATGAATGCCTTACAGTCTCAGCTACCAATAGGTATATAACCATTTGTAACAACACACATTAGTCACCCCTGTAGAAGCTGTTACTAAGCATTTATAACAACAGCACTGATGTGAATCTCCTTACAAAGTCAGTTTAACCATGAGACTGGGACTCACTGACCTCAAAACAGCCTGCTGAGGAGGAATCAGGCAGGAGGTCTCTCCCCTGTCTGAGGAGTGGCTTCTCTTTCAAAAGGATCTCATTGCCCAGAAATCTGGCAACCTGTGAACTCCAGCAGCTCTGTTTTCATTGTCAGACACAGCACACAAGTACTGTCAGACCATACCAAGGAAAACACAGCTGGTGCTTCTGGACTATGTTATGTTTTTATTCTGAATCATTTACCACCTTCTTTAAGTAATCCCAGAAGCCTCTGCAGAGATTTACAGCATGAGATTGCTCAGGAATGTGTCCATCCATGCCTTTTCCTTCTGCTCTTCAATGTCTGTTCTGGCCTGGCACCACTAGAGGAGAGGATGTGCTCAGAGTCACTCAGTGGAACATTTTAAGGCTCTGAAAATAATCCACTGATAATCAACTGATATAAAGCACAGCAGATCCAGTGCCTTTGGTGAAGCCATGCACAGTTAAGCCAATGGTGGGCCTTCAGCTTGCAAAATTGCACCACTTACCCAAAAAACCACAAAGCACAGCTCGGCAGGGCAGGAATGTCCCATTTCCAACCCATGGCATGGCTGAATCCTGTTTTGGGCTCTGGCCACATATATCTAAGATATAAATCCATATTACCAATTGATACTGTGTATTTGACAACACTGACTGAAAATTTTTAATGCATGTCTTACAAATGTTCACTTGTTCAAATCTATACTGTAGTTATGGCTGTTGTCCTGTGAGCAAATTGAATTGTATGGAATATTGAAGATGATTTTTTTAAAGGGTGTGAAAGTGTATATTTAGTCACTGAAATGTTGTCAGAGTGTGCCACTACATCTGCCAGCTGCCAGCACTGCTGTGTGCCCCAGGCTCCCATCGGATCCAGCTGCATTCAACAGTCAGTTCTCCCCAGAGATGAAAAAATACCATCCAGGCAGAGTGTCAATAGATTAAAAAGTTAAAAGGGGCAATATCCCACCTTTTTATTTGTGCACTTGTGGGTCACTTGTGTGGTGGGTTCACCCTGGCTGGAGGTCGGTGCCCATCCAGCCCCTCCATCACTGCCCTTCCCAGATGGAAAGGGGAGGGAGAATAAGCTGGGAAATGATCTGTGGGTTGAGATAGGGCACTTTACTAAGGCAAAATCCAAACTCTGAGCACACAAGCAAAGTGGAAAATAACAAGGTTTATTCTCTGCTTCCCATCAGCAGTGATGTCCAGCCACTTTCGACTTCTGCATGTGAGGTGGTTTCTCAGCAGGCAGCCACTGGAAACAACAAATTCCTCCCCTTCCTGCTCCTTTCCTTGGCTTTTACATCTGAGCTGATGTCATATGGTTTGGAATATCCCTTTGGTTTGTCTGGGTCAGCTGGCCTGGTTGTGTCCCCTCCCAGGACCTTGCCCTGGACTGGGGGAGAAATGTCACAGTGTTGATGCTGTGCCAGCTCTACTCAGCAGTGGCCAAAACACTGGTGTGTTCTCAACACCTTTCCAGCTCTCAGTGTAAAGCACAGCACTGGGAGGGCTGCCATGGGGAAATGAACTCCAGCTCAGCCAGACCAAATCAGGTCAGGAAAACAATGTTCTTAACAACAAGCCTTGAAGTCTCATCACACACAGATGCTGTGCAGACACTCTATGAGAGACACAAGAGCTCTTACTGCATCTTGTGTTACAGTATGCTTTGGTGCTCTGAGAAGCCAGAAGGCAAGACTTGCTTTGCCTGAATTTCCTCTGGAAATCCACAGATGGGTGAGAAAAAGCCAGTCTATCCTCTCTTCTGCTTTCCTGTCCAATATTTTCTTGACAGGTTCACAAGGCAAACCTACTGTGAGCTGCAAGGTCAGGGCCAACTTTGGGAGTACATAAATTTTCCACAGGTGTTTAATATCTATGGTAAGAACAACCTGCCCAGGAAATGGCATTCCTTGCTTCAGATCTGTTGTTTCCTCTTTGGCAGGAAGGGAACAAACAGAAAGTCATCAACTCGTTTAGTCCCTTACTGGCTTTTGGACAGACTGCCCAGTGTGACTGGTCCAAGGCTGGAACCTCCCTGGGAGGCAGCAGAATCTCCCCTCAGGTTGTGTGTCTATACTCCAAATTTTCCAAATGATTAAAGCTTTCTTTTCACTCTGGGGAGGGCAGAAAAACAAGAACCTGTGTGGATAAAAGTTCAAGAAAGAGCAGCTCTGCTCTTCTCCAGGAGCCATTCTGTGTTCTGCCCACAACCAGAGCAATTGGCCCATTTAGACAAGTAAAACAATTTTTTAGAGCCAATTAGCTTCTTCTTAATGAAGACTTGGTATTTTTGGTAAGTCAGCGCTTTTGGTTGGGAGATTTAATAAACTGTATTCTTCCTTTCATGTGATAAGCAAATTTAATTTTACTCATGTTATTAATAGTATTAACATCTCTTGAAAATGTACAATAGGCAATCTGAATCAGTTTGTTCAGTATGAAAATCCTCTTTTCTCATACAGTATTTGGGTAAATGGAAAATGCTCACTTTCTTATAAGTGGATGTTGAGACAGAGGGAAGATACACCCAGAAGGTAACACTGACCCTCAGGAGGGGCCCAATAGCAGGCACACTGATTTCTATTATTGCTGACATGTCTCTTGATTCAAAAAAGGCAATCTGAATAAAAAAGGTTTTTGTCCTGAATTCATAAATGTTATTTTCAAGCACTTCTGCCCTGTCCCTGTCTAAGTGAGGGGGAGGTCCCCTCAAAGGCCCCACTTCCCCACTCCCACAACCTGGGTACAGGCTTTGGCAGCAACACCCTTCTCTTCCCACTGCAATAGTAAACTGCAAAAAATGCAATTCATTTGGTGTTAGATCACAATGTTTTGTGCTTTTGCACACTCCAGAGCATTAAATAAGGCATGGCACTGTGGAAGACAGCTGCAGAATGTCATATACACATGTAGAAGCACCACATCTCCACCCAGATAATCCAGAAATGATACCTGTTCCCTACCCACAGTCTCCAGTACATGTGTTCTCTGGCAAGTGCTTTCTGGGCCATCCCACCTGTAATTCATCAGTCAGTGCATTCCCCAGCCTGGCTGTCAAAATGAGGCTGAATGTATGTTAATGAAAGGGAATACTCACCTTATGCAGAAGGTCAATCAGGGAGATGAACTCAAAAACTTTGGGCCATTACTATTGGCAGCTGATACAGAGTTTAATCAGGTCTATAGAGAATTTAAATACATATAGAAACTAGTCTAAAATAGGCTGTCTCCTAAGGAGAACACACCCTTTGCTGCAGATGCCTCCCACCTCAGCCTGACTGCCAGGCAGTCTAAAGATTCTGCACAACTCCTACAAAGGAGCAATTTTATACCCATTTTGACAATGCATTAGTAAAATGGCTTGATCGGTAGATAATCTTCTTTTACAGAGCACCAATATTTACAGAGCCTAAAAAAGTAATTTTCTCCCTGCCTTGCTGGCCTAACTATCTCCTGGAGTTTCAGAAATAACTAAAGGCTTTTCAGTTACTTTTTGTGTATGAACAATGGAGACTCTGAATGTATCATTTCTTCTCTCTTCAGAGAGACTTTTCAACGTAACACCCTTCATTTCTTCCAGACATTCTCTTTTCTCTAAATGTTACTGACACACACGTTGTTCTCCTTACCTCATCTGTGCTAGTCATGCCTTACTGGCTCATTTGGTCCAAACATGATAAATCAATTTCCATCCAATTAGTCTACGCCTGAAAAATTAATTTGCTACACTTTAGACTGTAGTATTTTGTATGTTCCTAAACGCAATTAGAAAACTTTAATTTAATCTTACATGCCCAATGTGATCGGCTGGTACATAAGACAATCCAGTTGCAGCTTGTTCAGCATGCAATTGTAGTTGTAATTGATTAAAATTGTTTTTTCAAGTGTGTCTTGATGCCATGGATAACTTGATTTGCTTTGGGTCTTAGTCCTGCAAGCACATACATACATCAGAAAGTTTCTCTGCATGAGCAGTTCATCAAACTGTGCAGGATTTATGAGCAGAGATAGGCAGGGACAGGGACTGCTGCCCCAAAGCAGTCTTGTTCTCCTCAGTGTTTCTGTGATCAGAGATGTGAAGGCGAGAGGGTGAAGATGTTAGATGGATTTTCAAAACAATAAAAGTGCTTAGGCTGACATCCACAGAGGCAAAAGCAGGGAGGATCCTTCATCCTTTCTTTCAAAATCCAGCCAAAGTGCTGGGCTTAGGAGCCCAGTGACCTTAGGACAGGTCTGCTCACAGCCAAGTGCTCCAGTTAACAATCCTCTCTCTTTATGGTAATGGAAATTTAGGGTGACTAGTCCTCAAAGCAGAGCCCTGGTGTTCTGTGAGGTCTAAGGGGATCCCAGGAGCCCATGTCATTGACCCCACTGTGGTGCTCAAGGAACATGACCTCTGAAGTGCTGTGAGTCCCGGGTGCAGGAGAGGTCAGTGATTGCACAAGCCTGCCCCGGGCGGCTCTGGCAGAGGAGGGGACCCCAGAAGCAACTCTGGCTCCAGGCAGGGAGTTGACTCTGGGGACAAATCTACACCATCACTGCAACCTTTGGCAAGGGCAGATATGGTTCTCAGCACTCCTGTCACCTCAGCCTTGCTAATTCTGGTACCTAAATTTAAGTCATCAAGATTCTATTCCATCTCCTTGAGAAAACAGGCTCTAATTTCACCAGAGACCTGGCCACATAAGCGTGTCCAGAAATCTGTCTAAGCTTCTGTTCTAAAGACTTATCAAAATCTAGTCCCAGGTAACCAGACACTATTATAATAGGACCTAACTTAAGACCCAACAGTTTCTTAAAAAATCTCAGAAGATATTTCCCTCCTGGAAAACATTTTGTAAAAAAAAGCAATTTCTTTGAAATATTTCAACAGCAAAACAGCTGCTTAGTTCAACCAAAAATGACTGGATCAAAACCCCACTGGTCTTTAGTTTCAGAAGTAGGCTACGATGTGAAGGCTGAATGTAACTGGACATGACAGAATCCTAATGCCTTCAATTTTACTTACCCATTTCTGAGAAGTGTTTGTGTTTGAAATCATGGTGAGTTAACATGAGTTAAAGGCACATGCTCTCACCTCTCAATATGTAAGGACTGGATTGTTCCCTCGATAATACCAGGGCTTGTCAGAAATATATAACACAGACCCTGTGATTTTTCACAGCATGTAGTTCTCACTGTGACAGTAGGTAAGAGAGTTTCAGAGAAGTGGGAAAAAAAGCACAAGATACAAGATGGAACTATTTTGTGTCATGCAAGATACAGTGCCTATAACTTTGCTTCTGATTTATTTTCTCTGTTTTGTTAAGAACAGAAACTAGAAGGGAAGTTCCGTTTCATATGTATAAGGTACTTTAGGAGACAGGTGGTTTGTAAAGTATTAGACATCACAATGAGACATAAAAAGATGTAATAAATGCCTGTGCTTGGGAAGACAGGTTGGTATGGTTTTGGAAAGAGGGAGAAAACATCATCCAAACCTCAAAATGAGCAAGGATCAGGGCCCCTGTAAGCCTGACTGTTCATTTGGGAAATATAATTGCCATGTTCCTATCATCTACCACACTGCATGTGTGGGAAAAGCACATATTAAAGTGGCAAAAAAAGGCAAAAGAGGATGTTAAAATTCCAAGAATTTCCTGTCCAGAGCTTCACAAATTCTTTCTGCAAACAAAAGCCAACAAGCTTCATTCATTCTCTGCTGGACTGTCTCAAAATGTGCAGACCAGCAGAGTGAAGAGCCAAAAAAGAACTTTCTTTCAAAGTATTGACATTAAACTGGCAACATTTGCACCCAGTCCCTGGTGAAGACCATGCTGACACCTCTAGATGTTCCTGATGACACTGAAGAATAATGTACAGCCATGAATATGAAGGTGCCTGCAGTTCTTTTCTCAGCCCAGTATATAATTGCTATTCCCACAATATCCAGAAACACCAAATTTTCTCACAGCTTGGTGCTTACTTCTGTAGAAATCTCCCCTCACCCCCATCTTACAGTCTGTTCTGATTTAACCCTCCAGTGACTTTGAGCAAACTGTTGCCCCAGGCAATGTGAACAACCATCAGCTGGGAGTAACTCACTTCAGCCTTGTGTGCCTGTGGCCCCAGGCTCCTGTGATTGCAGGAAGCAACCCCGTGCCACAAAGCCTTCCAGAAACAGCAGCTTGGTTACAATACTGGATGAGTGCACATTCCATACTCCTGTGATACAGAGGCTGCTCCAGGACTTCCTTCCTCTGTAGCCTGTGGCTTCCAGTTTATTGATGGTCAGTCTATACCCATTTGTTCTCTCCAAAAGCTCTTCACCAGCACAGCATAAACTCCGTTCCTCCCTGTAGGCTTAGAAAGAGCAACCACATCTCTGCTCAGCCACGTTACCAAAGCTTGCTTTGTTTGACAGAAGATCTTCATCTTCTTGATCACCCTTAATAGCCCATCTCCAAAGCTGTTTCAGCATGGGTGCATCCCTCTACAGCTGCCTAACCAAGGAGGGCTGCTGCTGGACAGTGTATCTCCTACAGGCAGCCATGTCACGTTTCTTTCTTACTCTCCACATCATCAACCTTATATCTTTCATATGTCTTTAGGTTCCAGCGAATGGCATGAAGTTGTGTCAGGGGAGGATTAGGTTGGATCTCAGCAAAAGGCTCTTCCCCCAGAGGGTGTTGGGCACTGACCAGGCTCCCCAGGGCAGTGGGCACAGCCCCAAGGCTGACAGAGCTCCTGGAGCATTTGGACAATGCTCTCAGGGACAGGGTGGGATTGTTGAGGTGTCCTGTGCAGGACCAGAAGCTGGACTGGATGATCCTTGTGTGTCCCTTCCAACTCAGGATATTCTATGATTCTGAGATTCTATGGTTTTATGAAAACATGCTCAAAATTATTTTGCTTCCATTTTAGTGTCAAACTGACAGGATGATGCACTGACCATTGTGGGTTGCCCACAACTCCCAGCCAGAAGTCTTGTCCCTGCTGTCCCATGCATGTGCACCAGACCCAAACCAGAGCAACTCTGTGTGTGTGTGTTCACACTGTAACCACATGTACTGGGTGCAGAATAAGTCTGTCCTGAACAGATATTTTATAACAGCTCTTCATTCAGTCACATGGTCCATAGTGCTCTTGCTCAAAAAAACCTGAGTGCTGCATGTCCTGTTTATGGGAAACTGCACCATGAAGAAGACACATTTCAGTTTCTTTTTAACCAGACATCACTGGGCAAAAAGAGACAGTAGGCCAGTTCTTCCACATACAGGATAATCAAACACTGAGTAGGCCAGGAAAAATATGGGGGAAAACCCAGGTATAATATTGCAGGAATTTTTAAAGATCCTTTCCAGCAAAGTGTGTAAGAGTACACATAATGTTGAGCCCTGCAGGAGTAATTGCAATAAAGCATCTTGTTTGAATTTCTATAGGAGAGCCCACTCAGCCATGCCAGAGTCAGGCAACATTCCTGGCACTAACACACAGTGAATCAGTGGCACGTTTAGCAGAATTTTGACCACCTCTTTTCTGTTCCTTTTTAATATAGGAAATGTTAATATATCAGATGCTTCAAATGGTACCTTTAAAATATTCATTTTCCCAAATATTACATTTCTAGTCATATTATTTAAATATATCAGGAAAGTTTCAACTAAATCTTTTAATCCCATTTGATCTACAAACAGAGCTGCAACATGACAGGTTGGATTAATGCATCTGGCATTTGTGAAATTATAAACCTCATGCAGCAAACAGACAGCAACTGCTTCTGCTCTTTCTCTTCTGCTTTTGTTACATCGGGCTAAACTAAAACAACCCCTTTCCCTACGTCTACATTTGATTGAAAGGTAGACATGCACGAAATGGTGAAGTATCCTAAGTGATGGGCTCAGTGGGATATTGAATTTATGTCTACGCTTTGATGCTTCTGGGTTTCGTTTTCTGCTCCTGAGTAGAATTAATTCGGTTCCCCACAGGAGCTGATTTGGTATTCTACATAACACCCTTCCCCCCTTGCCACATTTTATTGTCTTAAACCCAACTTTTGGGAAAAGGGAAGAGGTCAAGGAGAGACAGAAGGAATGAAAGGTGGAGAGGGGACCTTTTACAGCACAAGTGCTATTAAGACCCTTTTTAATGTACTAAGCCCCATTTTGTCTGTCTTGGTTTCAAAAAGAGGCAAGAGCTCTTTTAAAGGGGCCCCTGAATCCTCATTTCCAATTCCACGTTCTCCCTGACAACCCTTTACCTTGTGTTCTCAACAGTTACACAACTGACAGCATTATTTTTCCCCTTACACTCCACAGTGAGAGCCTGAAACAAGGTAGCCAGCTCCCTGTGGAGTCTGATCCAGCCTGCCCAAATGCAAAGGGAAAAACCCCCTTGGCTCTGACCCCATCCTCCTGGGCTGGCTGTGGGGAAGGAGGGGAGCTCTCCCAAAGACCTTCCCAACCAAAAAAACACTCTCCAGGCTTCCAGAGACTCATCAGCATTCAGAGCAGCCACCTCCAAGCCATGGAGGGCACTTCAAAAAGTATAAAAGCACAAGTATATATGGAACAAAGCAATAAAAGGGAACAAAATAGGCAGTCACAGGTAGGAAGGGGGGAAAGGGCAATGCTGAAAATAAAGGGCTGTGTATGGAAATTTGCTTCCTGACGGCCTGTGCCATGATTGCAACATGATGTTGCTACAGACTTTTCAGTGGTCTGAATGCTGAGCCAATGGTCAGCTACACAACATAAATATCCAGGTTTCCAGGCACAGCAAAGCCACTCCTCATCCAGCAGTTACACAAAACCTTAGTTGCCTCATAAGGATGAGGTGTAAATTCCAGGGGTGCATGCATATGGTGTGAAGGGAGGATACAAACATCTGTCCTTTTCTTACCAACATCATTCCACCAGAAATGCCCCTGTACAACCTGAAACATTCAGGGCTCATGCCAGGAAGGTGCTGAACCCCTTGGCCCCAGCATAGTTTCCTTACCTAACTCCACATTATGGATCCATGGAAGAGATGTTTCCCACCCTTCAAAAGCCAGCTTCGGGGAGCCCAAAAAGCACTGCTACAACCAAGACATCAAATTTTGGCCTGAATATAACCTGTATTTGTCTTTGGCTGAGTTTGAAGGCAGGTTGACACAAACCTATGACCTGTACCAAATTCAAACTGTGCCTTTCCTTTGAAATCTCATCATCATGGCCAGTCTTCGCGAACGAAGATTTGGGAAGGGCACTACCCACACTTGCAGCAAGCTGCTGGTGGCTAAAAAGGCCGATACGGGATAGGCAGGTCCGGTCACAGAAGGCACAGTGGAACGTCTCCCTGGGTGACATTGGCAAGGAACGGTTCTTTCTGCGTTGTCTTTTCTCCTCCAGACTGACTCTCCGAGCGTTCTCAAAGGAAGCAGCAGCGTCTACTGTTCTGTTTAAACTTCATAAGCCAAGCCCTTCTTTGGAGGAGGATAAATCCTCTCTCACAGGTGGTGCATAAAGCCCATGGAGAAGCAGCAGGTCCATACAGGACCCACATCACACAGACATTGACTGATTGACCCTTCTGTCCCCAGAGGAGATGCACTGACTGCTCTGGCAGTCAGGGATGTTCACATTGGGCCCAAATTTGTTTAGTCCAGGGCCTGATGTAGCTTTAATACAGACATACTCTTTAATGCAGACTGCTATTTTGGCACTAATAGTGTCAAATGGCATTAATTAAAAGAAAATGCTTATGAAACAGGGTGGATTCATTAACAATAAGTGAGGAGATATTTTTCTTTTTTTTGCTGTTTTGTTAGGATTTTAATGAATAAACAGCAATTCCTATTCATTATTTATCTACTTTTGAATTTTAATGAATAGTTCCCAGCTCTCATTAACAAATCTCTGTATTTATGGAAAACTGGCACTTCATAAATATCAAATTGTGCTATTTTATGTGCTGGTTTTATATAAATATAGAAATTCTGTAATTATCACTCGAACTGATCATTAAAATTCAAAAGCAGATAAATAAGCCCAAGCTTTCTGTGCTATTATTCAGACAAAACATCTTTTTTTTCTATATGGTTCCCTGTCCCTCCATGTGTCACACCCTTTCCTTGGGGTGGCACACATCCACTGCTCACCTTGTAGGTGGCACTTTTCTGCTGTGCTATTTGAGGTTCCTGCCCTGTGCCAGAGTAGGAACTCTTGTTGTTCTGCTCCCTCCCAGCCTCACCTCTCTAGGTCATGAGATTCCTCTTAGGCATTTTCATTCTACGCCGATCTGTCCTTTCTATCCCCTCGACACTGTTATTGACTTTTGTATTATCACAGCATAAACCATTAGCCATTTTATGCAAATCCCCATGTTGAATGAAATCCGTGTCAATCCATAAAATCAAATTCCAACGTGCCATGAGATGTAAGTGTGCAGAGCTGCCTTTGTTCAGAACTGCTGGGAGGAAAACCCACCCAATCCCATCCAAGCCAAAGTCAAACGCTGCAGTCTGTTCTCCATTTGATCCCACTCCTCTCAGGAATACAGAACTGAGCTCAGAGGAAGGGGAAAGCTGAAGCACCACTGCTGCTATCCAGTCCTGTCCCAGGTTTATACCACTTCATTTCACAATAGTGCTTGATCCAGCATCAATTATCCATGAAAGAAAATGAGCACAAACATTACAGTAACACATGAACAGCACATCCATGACCTGCACTTCAGGTGGCTTCATTCAGGCCATTTGTAGCCAAAACTGTAAAGCACACCAATGTTTTCTAGATGTGTGGTGGTACTCCCATCCCAAAGCACAAGGAGCTAAAATGCTGAAGACAGTAAGAGATGTGCCCACGGTCACAGGAGGGTTCTGGCTCAGGGGCAGTACCACAGGGGCTACTCAAGGGGAAAATGTTGTAGTTTGGGATTATTATGTAAATTCTCTCCCCTGCCACTAACTGCCCATGCCAGCAGTTAACAAAAAGAAGTAGCTACTGGTGATCACTTGAGTGGGGGCAGGTTGCCTCTTTTATTTCTGGGGACATTTTTCCATTCTTAGCTTGACGGAATTCAGGAGTGGTGTGTGTGCTGCCCAGGAGGGAAGCTGTTCTTTTTTTTTCTCCTGCTCCTGCTGCTGGCTACTGCTGTGGCTTCTTGCTGAGCTGCTGCTTTTCTCCTCGCCACGGCTGTTTCTCCTGGTTCCTGCATCTGGGCTCCGGCCCCTGCTCTGCTCTCACCGCCTGCACCGTCACGGCCTGCCCGCCCCGGCTGGGGCAGCGACCCGGGAGAGAGAAGTTTGCAGCTGCTTTCCAGGACACGCGGCGGTTCCCCACTTTCAGCTTCCTTTCTTCATTTGGGACAAGAGACACAGAGTTCAGCTGGGAACTCACCCTGCTGCCAGCCGGGCTGTGACACTGATACTGCCATAAGTGGAACTCTTCTCCCGAAGGAAACTTGTTGTTGTGGGGGTTGTTGTTTTGTTTGGTTTTCCTCTGTGGTGTTGGGGAAGTGGTTTGCTCTGGTCTGTTTATAGTTATACCTATACCATATATATATATATATATATATATATATATATATTTGTAGCAGTTAGGGACAGTTATCCTTCTTTTATTAAAATTCCTTTTCTTAAATTTGATAAAGAGTGGCGTGATTATTGTGGAGAAGGCCCCCTCCCCCGCTTGTGGGTAAACATTTTGTTTTTTTCCCCTCAAACCAAGACAGAAAAGCACAAAGGTATTTAAATGGCAGACAAAACTGTGACTCTTAAAGAGCAAAATCTGTATTAGGCTAAAAACTCTGGAGATTCTGCAGGTCGATATATTATCAGGGACTGCAGCAGGCATGTTGTGTTAAAGGTTATTCCTTTAAAAATCAGACCAAGGAAAGTATTTAAGGTCAGGAAAATTGGATGTTCCTGATTGCATTAGGCCATGAAACCAAAGGCTGCTCAGTCTCCACCTCTGCCTTTAGAGAAACCTGTGTGTAATGTTCTCCCCAGCTTTTTGAAAGTTATGCAATGTCCTTGCCACAGTGCTGGAGATATTTGTGACAATTGTTAAAAAAGTTAAACCAGGTCTGATTAGCAGATGGAAGATCCATGACTCATTTCAATTAAAATTCTTGTTTTTTCTTTTGTTCAAAAAATCCCCATCTGCCTGGAGTTTTCCATGTCAATGCACCTGTAATGAAAAGGACTTTGGATCTCAAAGTCTTTGGCTCCACCTGAGCATTGGGTTATTGTCCTAGTTCAGCAGGAGGGACCAGCTAACCCTGTGTGGGGGTGATCAAAGCTGTGTATTCTACCCCCTCTATTCATTCCCCAAGGACAATGGGCCATTAGCAGCAGCTGCCCAGGGAGCCATTATCACCTTCACACCCAGCCTGAGGGGGGCGGAGCTGCCAATGGGCCATCAACAGTTCAACACCCCCTGGCTCCCAGAGTTAATCACCCATTGTGTGAGTCCCCGCCCAGGGGGAGGGACTGAGAGCTCCCTGAGGGTACATAAGTGGTGGGTAAGAAGACCTTGGGAACCTCTTGTCGGATCCAGAGCAGCAGCAGGACCTCGACAGCAGGAGATCACCGCTCTCGCCCAGACCACAGCCCTCGCCTGCACCAACAGGTTTTTCTTTTCCTTTTGCTCTGGACTTGGGGGAACCACAGGGGTCTCAGCACAAGGGCAAACAAACCCCCTTGGGTTTGTGCCCCAGGACACTGGGTTATACTGCTGGGGTTTTGTGAGTTGAAAGCAATTTCCCTTGTGTGTCAGTGTCGTTATTGTAATATTATTATTAAATTTTAGGTCTGACTTATAATCTCTCTCGTGGTGAGTTCATTTCCCCTGCTGGTTCATCTTTAAACCAGCACAGTCATTTATCAGGTTGGCCATAGGAAAATTCCTTTCCAGTTTGCTGACAAGGCTTAAGTGGTTCATGACAGCTTAATCCAAAACTTCCTCTGTGACATAACTGGCATTTATGTGTTCCCCAGAGCTAAATCAGACCAAGGCTCTTCCAAATTGCAGAGTCAACTGAGTCAACACTCCTCACACCACCTGTGAGAAGAAATGACACTTCTCCTTTTTTCCTCCATTTAGCTGTAGAACAGTGAAGTTTAGAGAAAGTGGTGAGTTTGACGTGTTTTAAGCCTAACTTCCCCAAAGCACTAAGGAAGACAGGTGGTGCACTGGTGCTTCACCTGATTTCTTCTACCTGCTTTCCTTTACTTTACATAATCTTTGCCTTTTCTCTTACATGGAAATTGTAACCACCCTGAAGCAGGAGGAGTGTGTTCAGTCTCTGCTGGTTTGGCACCTCACATGATGAGGCTCTGCTTCATCAATGCAGGCCCAGAAATAAAGATATGACAAACAGGAGGATGGATCAGCTATGGCCCTTCCCCACTGCCATTTCAGGCAGGCTGCAGAGCCAGCAGGCCAGGCCCTGGGAGAGTGCTCTGAAATCCCTGCATGCAAACCTGATCTCCCACAACACTGCCTTTCCCAACAAGGAATGCTGCAATCCGCTGTTACCAAAGGCAAAAACCCGTCAACTTTTTCACTTAGATCCTTCTTGTCTCCTTATTTCTCTATCACTTTTTAACTCCAGTTCCACTTTTTCAGTCTGACCCCTGTTCTATTGTGCTGAGCTTGTCCATGGTGCTGGCAGCTGCTATTCAGGGTCTGCAGAGGGCTGAAGGTTTCATTAGAGCAAAGCCCTCCTGATGCTGGGCATTGTGCATGGCTCAGCAGCACAGTCATTAATCTTCTCCCACCACCCCCTGCCACACTGGGGAGGTTCTCCTCCAGGACATACATCCCCTTGGCATATCTTGTTGAAAGCCAGAAGCTCCTGAAATATTTTTGAATTTATTATCACAGTTGCTGCAACAGAAACATTTGACTTTTCTGTCTAAATCAATACAGGGATCTTCCCATTTTTTTTTAATGACTTGCCTACACAACTGTTTCACTGCCAAGCTCAAGCAGAGGCAGATCTGTGGGCTCATTCTGGCTGTAATTTCAGTATATTTTTCAATTGCCCATCTACAAGAGCATCACTCTTGTACTTTTTGACCACATTTCCCCTCCATCCCAGGTTTGATGTTGACCTATTTTCCCATGCCATAATTCACTAATATTCCTTTCAGCATCCAGATAATAAAGTGAGGGGAAAAATCCAAATCTGACTTGCACCAAGCAACTATTTTCACATCCATCTGTATTCGCTGTGTTAGTGCCAGGGTTTTGTTAATGCACAATAGAGGATAATGAGATCACTTTTTAATTTTTCATCTTCTTCCATCTGAAGCTCTGAGAGCTTTGGGGAAAGACAAAAGCTGTCATGTTTTACCAGGGTAGTGCTTCAATCCACAGTGTGCCTCAGTGACTATGGCCATGTGTTCACAGGAAGGTGCAAACAAATAAGTGGATAAATAAATGAATGAATGAAAACCCTTGTGTTACACAGTTGACAGAGGTTCAATAGCACCTTAGGCAATTGGTTTCCCTTTACAAGTACTGATCCTTTAACTTTAGTCCTTGGGTAACCCCTGACAAACCAGAAGCACAGGTGGGGAGATGAAGCAGGTTAGCAGTGTAGGAGACAGATGGGGTTATCTTACAAATAGCCTGAGCTCTACAACTGAAAACACAGCACCGAAAAACTACACTACACAAAATCTCTGCTTCAGGACTGTCCCTGGAAGAAGGAAGCCTCTGTCACCTAATGTGTGAGCTACAAAGCACAATGCCCTCACACCAGGCAAGCTCACCCTTGTACCACTGAACTGGGCTCTGGGCACAGACTGTGCAGAACTGCTGATGGAGCAGCAAAGCAGCCCTGGCCCCTCCAGTCCCTCTGCCAGGCACAGAGCAGCCACCACACTGAGAGTGGACAGAGACTGATGGGCCTCAGGGCCAGGAGAGTCCATGGTGAGCATCCAGCTCGACTCCACACACACACCATATCCTGTGAACGTGGCCCAGGTGAGTCCTATTTAGCACAAGATGTCTGTAGGTTCGAACCCAGCAGCTCTGTGAATCCTGGGTGTCACAAGAGGCTGTGTGAATAGTTATCACATTTTGGAGCAAAATGATGAAGACCTCAATGTTAAACAATGACCTCTTGAGTATATCCCACACAGAGTATGTGCTATGCTAGGAGTTTTCTTATTTTCCCTGCATTCAGGGCTGCTATATTCCACAGCTAGCTCTTGTTTGCTCTTCACGGTGACACCACTCAAGGTCCTCACCATTTGCTGCATGGAAATTCCTTTTAACTCTCCTTTCTTTTCTGGAGAAGATGTACATGAGATTCTGTTTTTGCAAAGACTGCCTAGGACTCCAGTATAGCAAACAGGCTGAAGGACACACTGGCTACACTCAAATCAAAGGACTTGGGAGTGCATGTGACCTCCTCTGTATCAAGTTACCAGTGAGAGCTTTCGAAATAATGTCAGAGTATGGTCTGGCCAATACTGGAAGCCCTTGATACAGAAGTTTTCCAAGTTAAACTTCTTTAAAAATATGATAGACTTTGACAAGCAAATCTGCAGCACATTCAGAGACTCCCAAAATACGATTAACCTGAGTCAGAAATAACTAGATAAACCTTCTGGTCTAATGTTTCATCATATCCTTGAAATAATACTCTTGATGTAACAAAATAAATTACTAAAGAAAGCTCTGAGTAAATACAAGCAAAGCAACTCTGTTGCCCTCAGTAGAGTTGGTACATCTGTTCACATCAGGATTAAACTTGCTCCACACATTTTACTGTTCTCAAAGGCCTGTTTTGACAGAACAACTTTTGTATTCCTGAACCTCTAAGAAATTCCCAGAGTATAAATTCGTGGGGAAGGCAGAGAGACACCACTTCAGAAGGTTTCCTAAGTAACAAAAGAGCTAACACAACCAAGAATCATCAAAAAGAGATTATGAAAAGCAAAATTTTACACCAAAACATAAGGTTGTTTTTTTTTAAAGCAGGAAGTGTCTTATAATTGCCAGATTAGTATAAATGCAATATAGCATGTGTTTTTAATAATAGTTACTTTTCTCTGGTGAACTGTTTATTATGTCTCCTGATATGTTTTTATACACAAATATTAACTATTTGTTAGTTGTGTACCACTGAATCCACATGTAATTATGGTCTCTATGAAGGTGATGTTATGGTGCCTGCTTGTTTCTGGTGTGTCTGCAAACTGCACTGTTGAAGAATTTTGTCCTGGCCTCAGAAATGCCTCTGAGAGTTTTAACTGACTGGACCCATTGCTGTACAATATTTTTAGGTTTTAGAAGTGTTTTGTTTGAGCACATGAGTAGCTTGTGCCTTACACAAGGAAGGAAAAATTAACAAATATGTACATGAGTGTTCTATGCTCATAGAAATCTTTTAAAGAAAAGCAGTGGCCTTCTCCAAACATATTTAATGACAATGAACAAACTCAGCTCCAAGTCACAGCTGAAGTTGGGAGTTTGCAGCTGGTTCCCTTTCAATCATGTCCAAATATGGCAAAATGGAACCCCACAGATGCTGGGCACTGGCTGGGGGATGAGGAGGCCCCTCCTCAGCTGTGTCCACAGCCACAGCTGGCCTGAAGCTCTGCAGCTTCCACCAGCCTTGGAGTCTGAGCACACCTTCTCCAACAGCCTGGCATGGGAAGGGCTGGGCAGCTGGAAACAGGCTGTGGCTGCTCTACAGCACCAATTTCTGACATGTCCCCATGGTCATCATCTGAAAACAGTAAGAGCATAGACAGGCAGGCAGGCAGCCCAGACACAGGATGATGAGAGATGCCCCTTGACCAGCTGGAATATTTCAAGAGAGACATTAAAAAGTGACCATAGGAGCTGGAAACCCAGATCTCATTAATTGTGCCTGCACTGTACTTGACCTGAATGGCTCTGAGGTCCTGGCACCCAAGACTTGTGTCACCCTGTGGTGGTGCATCCTCCCCAGGCTCCACTGTGATCTCAGAAATGCTCATTAGGCTCAGCCTTGATGAACAGCTCCCAGGCTGAGCTGCTCTTGAGCCGATCAGGACACGGTCTGTTCTCAGAAACTGGTGCTGCCTAACCAGCTCCTGCTTTTGAACAAACTGCCTCGGAAACTTAATTTTCCTGCCCAAATAACAACACAAGAAAGTTACCATCCTGAATTGTGACCAGGTTGGAAAGTTCCCATGCCTAAAGCCCACTCTCTTGTGGCCCTATAAACAGTTGTGCTGAGGAGACCCTTCGAGCTCTCCTGGGCTGCAGCAGCTGCAACCAGTGACCTTGGAGTGGGGCCTCTCAGGGCCCATGATAAATCTCGAATGTGCTGTACTTGGAGGATCACTGCTGAACCACAGTGATGGTGAAGCCTGGGCTGAACCCCTCACAACTCGAGGCCAAACCCTTTGCCCGCTGTGAGGGTGCAAAGGCATCCAGCCTGAGTCCTTCACTGAATTCCAGGGGAATTTTTCACAGGTACCTTGTACAGACTCTTTAGGTCTGTGCATGTGTAAGTGTGAATATCCCATAGCAAATGTACATGAATATTGCTCTCCTGGATTCTTAAGTACTTTAGATTTGTAAGTAAGTCAGGTCTGTGAGTTACTGCTGCGCTGCAGTAAATTCCATATGATTCCTTTCTTAAGTTGTTAAGCTGTGGATGAAGTGCTGTTAAGTGCTGTTAAATCTTAAGGCATCAAATGTTGGTCAAGTCTGGGGTTCAGTTTGGGCTGAACATTATGACTCTTCCAGGGGGTCTCCCTTGTTCCATTTTACCCTGACCTTACCTATCCTCACCTTTGCTCCATCCCCACCCCCACTCCAGCTTCCATGTTGATAATTTTGGGGCTGATTCTGGTTTTAGATTGACTGATTTTAGATTTTGGTTTGCTTTTTCTCTGTCTGCTTTAACCTTCTAGTAAGTAGTACAGTGAACCCTGCCAATGAACTTTGTCACACGTTCACTTTTATATTAAACCTTCTTTTGCTGGTACCTTTGCCAGTGATTCTCTAAGTGACCTAAAACACTCACTCGTGACACGGCCCCATCAGCAGCCTGTGCACAGCTTCATTTCAGCATGACTTTTCACTGCCTGTAAATCCCTTTTGGAAAGACAGATTCTTCTGTGGAAGTAATTTTTTTTCTATCTGACAGGAGCACCACAGGGGAGATCAAACAGCTGTAGACTGAGCAAGTGATGGGCCATGCCAGTGAAACCTGTTTTCAGGATACTGTAAACAGTGAATGTACCGTGGAAATGAGACGTTGCCTCAGGAATGTAAACTGCAACCCACCAGACTAACAGGATAGACACAGGAGGCCTGTAAATTGTGAGAGAAATTGGTGTAACTGGAGGCAAAGATGATGTGCCACCACCAGCACATGGCTGTGCCCCGGCAGTAGTGCATGCCCACATCCAAAGGATGAAGCTAATCTCAGGAAGAGCGTCAGCATCTCCCAGTGGCAGGACAACCCCCACATTGTTTTGTGCATATATTTGGAAACAGACACCTTTGTGAAAAGAGAGCAGTTGCATCTTGAGTCCTGCAACAGCCATCCCAGGTGGGTGGGGATCTCTGTTCAGTTTCTGAAGTTTCCATTAAGGTAGAAGTGGATTAAACTCTATAAATGAACAAATCTGCCCAGGCTGACTGCTGAGTCACTTGGGCAGAAACACCTCCTTTGAAGTTTTATGAGTGGCTTTGTTGAGCTCAGGACTGCTTTCTCACCTTTCTTGTCAGGAGCAACTGAAGAGTTCAACAATGTTGTTAACCCTGTGCAAAGGAAAATACATCCTGCCCAACACAGATTTTGCAGACCCAGGATGTTTCACCATTTGTGTAGAGTTGGCAATTTTGCTGTCTGGTCACATTTTCCTCCCTATCAACCTGGGCAGTGTGATTTGTTGCCCTAGAAAAAAATCAGTATTATGCTAGCAGTACACAGCAGCAACAGCTCTAACATCTGACACAGCACTAGTAAGTTCCTGACCTGACATTTAGAAGAGACTCTTCCTGACTCCAGTGTGCTTTGGAGTAAACCCTAAAGACCTTGCCCATGCTTTACACCAGTAGTGTTGCTTGTGATCAGCGCTTGACTCTTCATCTGCTGTGGCTCCTGGGGTCGTTTTATTCTTTCCTAACATTCAGTTTACAGTCAAATGTCAGCTCCTCAAAAATAAGTGGTTGGCTTGTGGTTAAGGAATGGGAAGAAGAAGGCTTGGTTAATTCCCAGCTCAACCACAGACATCCCAAGTGAGTTTGGCCAGATTGCTCAGTCTGGGTAATTCCACATGCACTGAATTGAGTTGCTACCCAGTGGAATTTTTATGTGCTTGACACAGTTGCAAATCAGGCCCTTAAATCTCTACTAACACCCACAGCTGTAGGGTAGGAACAATCCTACCACCTTTCTCTCACCCCCTGGAAGCTGGAAACTCACAACCAGGCTCTTGGCTCTGGAAAGCTTGTACAGCACTGAGCACATGGAGCTCCACGGGCCTTAACATAAGAAAGAGCCAAGGAGCAGAGACTCACTCTATGAGAGGGTCGGCAGAAGGGGCTTCTCCCACATCCCAGGAAGCTGATCAGAAAATGCCAGAGGAAAAATAAATTTATAATTGTCTCAAACTTGGAAGATTACACAGGCTGACTCATGGGCACATGTAATGGGTTTTGGAGTGATTTTACTTCCTAATTTGAACTGCTCAAAATGAAGGCAGAATTTTAGTCACACAGAAATTACATCAAAAGGAAAAGCCAGATGTTTTGTGAATCCCACCACTAATGAGCTACAAGTGCTGCCTTTTTCCATTGTACAAGAAAATTATGAATTTTTAAACATATACAAAACAAATTGTTTGTGATTACATTAGACCTTCAAAAGAAAAAGGGAACATAAATTCAGAGATGAGTAGCATAATATTGGATGCTTGCCTCACTGCTTGACTTCAATAACTTATCTCAATAAATCCCCCAGCAGAAAGCATCTTATGTACTTCAAGCCTGCAGAAGATGAGACATGAATGCTGGAGGAATTACAAGACAGAGGGGCATTCTTGCAACAGTGAACAAGCTGAAAATTACAAGGTAATGGAAACTCAGCGGGAGGCTCCCGTACCCTGCCATTAGCTAACTCCTACAATGATTGCTGCAGAAATCACTCAGGTTATGTAAGCACTGTGCGCTGCTGCTGCTGCACTTTGCATCTCTCTCCACCTAAGCGCAGACAGTTTAATCAGGAAAGGAGATACCTGAGCAACAGGGATTTTGGCTTGCCGATGAAACAGGACTGCCTCCCAGCTGAAGCACAGCCCTTTGTCCCTTCATGACCAGCTGCCTGTCTCTTCTCTGTTGCACTTTGACACTGGCTGTACAGATCAGTTTATTAAAGCATTTATCATTTTCAAGCCAATATAGGCCTGACCTCCTCAAAATGCACTACTACTGTGACTGTGGAGATCAGCAAAATGAAGAATTAACAGCAGGAGAGTATAAGGCTTGAGTTCCTTAAAGGGCAATTAGTGCCTGTCCTTCATGCTTCTTCCCACAGTCTCATCCCATAGAAACATTTTGTTCCAGCTTTGAATAGTAAATCAGCTTCATATAAACATCTCTATGCTGTAGCTCTTATTTTACCAACCAGGAGGTTAATGAGGGTAAGGCACATTTCCAGTACTAAAAAGGAAGAAGAAAACCAGCCCAGCAGGTGCAATATGGCAGAACAGAGTGGAATGTACACGTAGAAAAAGGCACTAGAAAGCTGGAAAGAAGAAAATGATCCCTCCATGCAGATACACCACAGAAACAGGGGAAATCTGCTGCTGAGAAATTTGGAACATGAGGGAGATACAGGAGAGCTCTTGTAAAGCTTTCCCAGGAGCTGGGGAAGGAGAGAGCAGTAGTGAGGCTTACAGAGCATCACTGCATATAGAATCATAGAATCATAGAATCGATTGGGTTGGAAAAGACCTCCAAGATCATCGAGTCCAACCCTTGGTCCAACTCTAGTCCATTTACCAGATCATGGCACTCAGTGCCACGTCCAATCTGTGTTTAAAAGTCTCTAGGGATGGTGAATCCACCACCTCTCCGGGCAGCCCATTCCAATGCCTGATTACTCTCTCTGTAAAGAATTTTTTTCTGATATCCAACTTAAATTTCCCCTGGCAGAGCTTAAGCCCGTGCCCCCTTGTCCTATTGCTGAGTGCCTGGGAGAAGAGACCAGCCCCCACCTGGCTATAACTTCCCTTCAGGTAGCAAATGGCACTGGTGCGCTGGGTGGACTCACAATGCCAGAAGGAGGAGGACAATGGCAGGACTGGGGAGCAGGGGCCTTGATTACACACTGCAAACAGGCCCTCCAAGACAAGGAATCACCAGCAGAACATTGCTGTCCACCAAATTTTACCCTCTCAGAACTGCCTTCTCCAATCTTCCTTTATGCTATCACATCACAAAGCCATCAGCAATTTGTCACCAGCCCTGCAGGTTAAGGGTTGTTAAGCCTCAGAAAAGCCAAGTGAATGAGGTGCCCATGCCAGTCCAGTCTTCCGGCTTCTTATCCCTTGCTATTACAATTAACCCCACAACAGTCTGGGCTCTGTGCTGCTGGCCAGGTTTGGCCCTACCCCATGAGTTTTAGAGACAGAGAAGACGACATCTTCTCCTTCAGGGACCACAGCAGCCATGGAGAGAGGCTTCACTCACCACAGTGGGGAGGAAACAAAAGACACACGAGATCAAACCTGCAGCCTGACTTTTGATCTTAGGTGCTTAAAAGATGGACATCTAAATCCATATTAAGGTACTTACATGTCTCGGTGAAGTATTTTGGGGCATGGAAGCAGAAAGCTTGACTCTGGGGAAGTTCAGCTAGATATGAGTTGATGCTTGTGATAGTTGTGATCTCATGTACCTGCATGTGAGTCCAGCCCAGCCTTGCCCGACGTCCATCTCAGCATCCTCTGGAGAGAAGTCAGAATTAAGCCCAGCCTGAGGCAGGCTAAAGCCTGCCCTCATGAAAACTCCTGCCCTGTCTGTGTCATTCCTTGGTGCTGTTTCAGCTCTCAAAAATGCCCTGCACAGAAACTCCTCTGTGCTGTCATCAGCAACTCCTCTGACAGACGCTGCTTGCGTTTAAACTCAGACCTCCTCCAGCATTTCCCAATCAATATCTCCTGCCAGGATTTCTGAGATACCTTGGTATTTTCCAGTAACTCTGACAGAAAATGTGAGATATATTGCAAACACCACCAAAGCCACTAGATGACATTTACTTCTGTGCCAGGCTTCAAATTTGGTGGGACAGCTTTCATTTTGAGCTGGGGGAGAGATGAATTTCACCGAATGTCTCAGAGATGCTTTTATGGTTGTGATTGTTATACTCCTGGTATAAGATATGCAATTATAAAATGTTATCTCTAAGTCTATTATATAAGAATTGTTTCTCTAAAATAAGATACTGGATATTAGCTGTTAAGATTTCTTGGATTTATTCTGTACCCAGAGAAAAGGAAATTTAGAAATACTGGTACTCTCTGTGTTAAAGAGACTCTCAGATCCCAGAGTGTGCTTCGGTTTTATGGGTTTCATTTCAGGAGTTAGTTGAATTTCTAACTCAAATCAATAAAATGCACGGGTGCACTCACACACTCATCCAGCTTTCCTGAACATGTTAGAAGATTACCAAGCTGGCCTGATTCTAATTAAAAACAGACTAGTGGGCAATTAATTTAACTTTTACCGACTTGTGATTACAACACTTGCTGTAGAACTCTACAAATAAGGCTGGCAAGGCAGGAGAGGCTTCTGTGGGAATTTTGTGGTGCTGCCCTGAAATACCTCAGAGCAAATAATTTGTGATAAGTTTTAGTGTTGGACCTGTATTGGTAAAAAGACATCTCAATACTACTTTACACAACAATTAAATGGAAGATGTGGGAAAGTAAAAACTTCAACATGCTCCCCACCCATTCCACTCCTCCTGCTGTTACTCACCTGATGCACTTTGTTTTTCAGACTGACCTCTTGTTTGCTAATGCCAGGTGTTCTGAGGGCAGATCTCTCATTACAGCTGCTTCTGACTGTTCAAAAGTGGAGTTTTATCCTCTTATGCCTTTCCTCTTCCTCCATCACTATTCAGGCTGTAATGAGGATGAGAAAAATAATCAAGTTCTTCAGTTCCATAACCTCTCTTCCCTTATGAACTGATTTTTTATTAAAAGTATTCCTGAAGACTTACCCTGCTACTAAAGCAGATTTAACAACAAACAGTTTTCTTCCTTCTCTTGGCGCTTTGTAGAGCCATTGAGTTCTTACAGTCTCAGCAGAACCTTAAGACAAGACAGTGTTTCCTGTGCAGTGGAGAAAAGCTTAAGTGCTTCCCTTTCCCATCACCATATGATGAATCCCATGCCCCATCCACAGCAGTAGAAATACATTGACATGTTCTCCTAATTCAAGCCCTGTCAGTTAAATGACAGCAAATAAATGACAATTTTAATGCCACTTCACTAAAATGACTCTGCGACAATTTTTGCTTTATTGCTCATTTGTATTGTAACAAGTATCAGACAACTTTGAAAAATATCCCCAGAAGAAGGAAAGAAAAGAAATAATGGAGGGAGGAAGGGAAACTAGTGAAAGAGGAAAGCAGAAACTGCTTTCTGGTGTTGGGTTTACATGGTTCACCTCTTTACTAAGACTGGGTAAGCTCAATGCCGTTGATGAGGTGACTGGTAGATGCTTAGAGAAAAGCTGGTCTTCCAGAGCAATTCACATTTCCATCTTTCATTTGTAATGCCAAGACACTCAGCTATTGTCAGACACTGAGTCAGTGCTGGGTTTTCAGACTAACAAAAATACACAGTTCAAGCCTGTGATTTAATAATTTGAAGCACTGCATTGCCTCTGCTCTCTTGGAGATACCTGATGCACAGTAAAACCAAGTTACTTGCTGTTGACAATTAACTTGTTTCAGTGAGAATTCTTACTTGTTCTGAAGGATCTTCATGCTCTGGAGAGTGTTAAATGCACACCACCAATCAGAAAATGCTTATAATTGTAGTTATTTATTTTACATTCCCTCACTACTGGATGCCTAGGGGATAGATGGGGACCAGGCAAGAAACAAAGTCACTGAATTCAGGTGGGAAAGGACCTTTGGAGACCTTTAGGCTAATGCCCTGCTCAAAGCTGTCCCACCTGGATCACTTTGCCAAGGACCTGGTCTGTTTTCAGTATCTCCACTGGTAGAGTCCATACCTCCCTGATTCCCTGATCTTGTCTGGTCACTCTTATAATGACATTGTTTTCTTTATGTATGTATGTATGGCCCAAACTTCGCGAACGAAGATTTGGGAAGGGCTCTCCCCAGGTGGAGGGGTTGTGCCCTTCGAGCCTGCACAGTGGATTTTTTAGGTGAAGGCTCAGCGTGCACAGAACTGGCCCCACCGTTTTAAGTCCCAAGGTCCATCTGCCACGGCCAAGCGAGCTTGGACAGTGACAGTGAAGTCCTCAGGACTGTCACAGCACCCGGTACTAACCGGGGCTGACCCTGCTGAGCATCCGAGATCTGACAGGATTGGATGGCAGGGAGGCTTGAACTGCCCAGTACGGTCTCCACTGAGACTCGAACTCACGACCTTGTGATCAGAGTCATTTTTTCTTTATATCAACAAAGGTATATCCAAAATGGTTATATATCTGTAAATGTCTCCTTATTCCTTTTCCCTTATATCACTGCAATTTCCTAAACTGATCACTGGATTTGCTGCCTCTTCTAAGAGCTGTGTGGAGACCTTTGACATCATCAGGATTGTGCCTTACTCTGTACAAGTCCAGTGCCCATATCTGCAGATGTGTTAACTCTTACCTGGATTGAAGGATTAACTTTGCAGTTACTAAAGTTAAGGAAGTTTTCCCATTAGTGACAGCTAACACCCCATGCTGTCAGTGACAATTTGTGAATGGTCAACATTTTTGCATCATTAAATTAGGACTCAAGTGAAATGACTACAAGCAGGGATTTTGCTGGGCTTTTGTATATGCTGCAGTAACTTGCACTGTCAACAAAATTCATGTTTTCACAAAAGTAACAGAGTGAAGGAGGAACAGGGAATTTACCAGAACGCCTGGAGCATGTCAGCACAAGAGACATGACAGTAGGAGAACTGCAATCACCAGCTGAAACATCTGGCTGGTCCTTTGCTTGTCATGAAGTAGAGTGTCATTCAGTTTCTCTCCCAATATTTGCTGTTGTAGACCTCAAATATAACTCTTTCTGAACAGCAAGCATTCCACAGCTGAATTAGTTCCACTTGCCACAAAGGCAAACTTGTGAGCTTCTTAATTGATTTTCCACAGACAATTGATTTAAACTTTTCAAACCCCTCCTGATGGCAGGATTAGAGCTTAGTCTGTACAGTGCTCTGCAACTTGCAGGGTAAGCTTGGAGATATATTTCTCTTTCACAGAGTTCTGCTTAATTGGATGAAGAGGACAGAGTTCAAGGGCAAGCCAACTGAAGGTGTTATATTTAAGCATAGCTGTAAAGTACCTGTAATGAGAAAGCATGTCTCTCTCACTCCCATGTATAAGTGACAGAAGTGATGTTTAATTCCATTTCCCTCTCCTGGCTCAGTGGTTAACACAGAAACCTGATGTATTTGATCCTATAGCATTAGTTCAGGGAAATGTGTTTAATATGAGTTCCATTATAATATACTTAGCACAGTCCTTTCAAGTGATGACTAGAGGTTTGTTTAGGAAATAATTCAGCACCAGCTACAGTTAAAAAAAAGCTTTGGAAACTGCATTGAGTCTTTACTGACTGTTTTGCCTAAAAATAATCAGTAATAGAGCTGAGGGAAAGTGATTAAACATTTTTACATGCAGCTTATTGCCATAAACAGCATTATTTCTCCCAGTGCATTATTGTTTTGAATAAATTTTCTTATTAGGATAGGTGGGAAATACCAAACCTCCATGAGAGCTGGAAGAATATGTTTCCTTCTGACAAAAGTTTAGTTTGGCATTCCAGAATTGGGAGGTCCCAACAGCCACTAGAAATGTTTTCACTCATATTAGTGTCCTAGTTCAGCAGGAGGGACCAGCTAACCCTGTGTGGGGGTGATCAAAGCTGTGTATTCTACCCCCTCTATTCATTCCCCAAGGTCAATGGGCCATTAGCAGCAGCTGCCCAGGGAGCCATTATCACCTTCACACCCAGCCTGAGGGGGGCGGAGCTGCTAATGGGCCATCAACAGCTCAACACCCCCTGGCTCCCAGTTAATCACCCATTGTGTGAGTCCCCGCCCAGGGGGAGGGACTGGGTGCTCCCTGAGGGTACATAAGGGGTGGGTAAGAAGATCTCGGGAACCTCTCGTCGGATCCAGAGCAGCAGCAGGACCTTGACAGGAGGAGATCACCGCTCTCACCCAGACCACAGCCCTCGCCTGCACCAACAGGTTTTTCTTTTCCTTTTGCTCTGGACTTGGGGGAACCACAGGGGTCTCAGCACAAGGGCAAACAAACCCCCTTGGGTTTGTGCCCCAGGACACTGGGTCATACTGCTGGGGTTTTGTGAGTTGAAAGCAATTTCCCTTGTGTGTCAGTGTTGTTATTGTAATATTATTATTAAATTTTAGGTCTGACTTATAATCTCTCTCGTGATGAGTACATTTCCCCTGCTGGTTCACCTTCAAACCAGCACAATTAGGATAGCCAAGAAGCAGCCATAATGAGGCCTTGGCTCATCCTGAGGGGGTAAAAAGGCTAAAGTTTACCCCCAGTTTGAAGAATATTCTCTCACTGTCCAATGAGTTCCACTCCAAGTGCTGCTGTTTTCCAGGAGAGAGGAGGTACTGCCCCCACAGGCCTGAGGGCCTCTGCTGGTGTATTTACCAGACAGACACCAGACAGGAGGAATAGTTCACAGCAAAGATGTTTTGGAACATATTTTAGACCAGTTAATAATGTCTGGGGTTCTCAGGCTAAGAAAAAAAGAGACAGGGATTTGGTGGCTGGCAAAGCTGACAACCATGTATAGTAACCACTGACTGTGTTTATAAGCAATTTATGTTTTGAATACCATGTGCAATGTAAAATGACCAGCAGTGGATGAAATGTTCTTCATACAATGAAAATGTCTTTAAAATTGTACTATAAAGTAGCTGAGAACCACTGCTATGACAGAAAGCAAGGCAGTCAGACCTCTCTGCTGGATCTGTCCAGACCTACTCCACCAGGACACCATGGAAGGGCTTTAACACCCCAATGATGTTTTATTTACATACGAATCAGAAATAACACCTTTTGTTTTTACCACACTCAGGACTGTGCAGATGAGGGTTCTGACTGAGCTCCTGGGGAATAGATCCCTTTCCTTAAAGGTTCCTCTCAAAGCAGTGCTCAGCAGCAGGCTCTGGATACCTATAAAGCCTTTTTGTGTGCCTGACCCATGGTCACCAGCTCCCTACCACTCTCTGAGCAATCCCTATGCTTGACTTGCCCTAGTCCTGGCCCAAAGGACTCTCTCAGACCCTTCAGCACACTCTGGGAAGGAGAAGTCACATGTCCTTCCCAAGTATCAGACCTGACCCCGTAGCTCTCTCTTTGAAGGCAGATTGTTATGGTCAAGGACAGAATCCCACAATGTGCTGAGCTGGCAGGGACCCACAGGGATCATGGAGTCCAACCCTCAGCCCTGCACAGCCCCAGCCCCAAGAGTCATCCCCTGTGCCCCAGAGCATCACCCAAACCCGCCTGGAGCTCTGGCAGCCTTGGGGCTGTGCCCACTGCCCTGGGGAGCCTGGGCAGTGCCCACCACCCTCTGGGGGAAGAGCCTTTTCCCGAGATCCAACCTAACCCTGCCCTGGCACAGCTCCAGCCATTCCCTGGGTGCTGCCCCTGCCCTGACACAGCTCCAGACCATTCCCTCGGTGCTGTCCCTGGTCCCCACAGAGCAGAGATCAGTGCCTGCCCCTCCTGAGGAAGTTGTCCCTGCACTGAGGTCTCCCCTCAGTCTCCTCTTCTCCAGCTGAACACACCAAATGCCCTCAGTGCCCTCACTCGCTGCCCCTCCAGGCCCTGAACCATCTCTGCCCTCCTTTGGACACTCTCTAATGGCTTCATATCTTTCTTTTATTGTGGTACCCTAAACTGCCCCAATATTGCAGGTGAGGCTGCCCCAGTGCAGAGCAGAGTGGGACAATCCACTCCCTTGTCTGGTTAACATAATCTACCACAGACACACATTCCTCTTTTTCTGCTACTTGCTTTGCTTTCTCTGAATAACTCAATCCCATTTCCCCCATGAGGCTTGGTCAATAGATCTGTGGAAAGATCTGGAGCACAAGTCTGGTGAGGAGCAGCTGAGGAGGCTGTGGAGGCTCAGCCTGGAGAAAAGAAGGCTCAGGGGGGACCTTCTCACCCTCTGCAACTCCCTGACAGGAGGGGGGAGACAGGTAGGGATCAGGCTCAGTTTCCAGGGAACAAGGGACAAGACAAGGGAAACAGCCTCCTGTTGCATCAGAGAAGGTTTAGACTGGATACTGGGGAAAACTTCTTCATCAAAAGGGCTGTCAATCATTGGAACAGGATGCCCAGGAGTGGGCACCAGAAGTGATGGAGTCACCATCCCTGGAGGTATTTAAGAGATGTGTAGACATGGCCCTTGGGGACATGTTTCATTGGTGGGCCTGGCAGTGCTGAGTTAACAGTTGGACTCAATGATGTTATGGGTCTTTTCCAAACTAAACAGTTCTATGATTTCCCTTTAGAATGACAAGATTTTTAATGGTGTGTAAGTGTCCTTAATCACCCAGGCTACACAGCAGTAAGCAAAAGTTCAAGGTCACTCAAACAGCTCCTGTTCAAAATCTGCATTTTTCTCCTGCTTAGATTAATTCATATTTAATTGCTCATATCATTGAAGTGTTAGCTAAAGGAGCACTTTCATTCCTTTGATCTCCTGTTTTCAATACACACAGGCAAGGTGGGACATGAGGTAAACCTTCAAAATTGCTCTGCTTCAGGGTAAAGCACGAGGCACAAGTGTGCAATGCCTGAAATCACACAGCAGGAGTGGCAGCAAGGCCTGGGGACAGGTCACTTCATGCTTCTCCTGTCATCTCGTACATTTAATTGCTTATAACACTACCAAACTAAGAGAGGCTTCCTCAATAGATCAAAATTTGAACCAGGAAGATATATGAAGAATCTTTGCCAATTTTCACCTCAGGGTCAGGACTCTGGACATGGTCTGTGCCCCCTCACCCAGTGAGTGGCCACAGCCCTGAGTCTCCCATCCTCAACATGGGGCTGAACCAACCAACCTCTTCACACACAAAACCCAGCTGGTAAGCCACTGCTTCACAATGGGGACAATAGGAATGGATAACTCCATGAATATTTTGGGAAAGGGAAGATGAGGAGCTTTCAAGGAAGCTGAAAGGACAAAAATTCAACACCAAAAAAAAGAAATATTTTTATACTGTAATTAACCTACAGCACTTATTGACATGGGATGTTCCTGCAGGAAAAGCAAAAAAGATTTTAAAAAGCATTGGAAATACATATGCCCATCATGGCTCTCTAAACTCAGTGACAGTGAAAATAGGGGAAGGCATCTTCATATTTTCCTCCAGTGTGGGCTTCTGTGAGGTGCTCTCAGCTATCTGCTTCTAATGCCTGTCAGAGAGAAGTCCCTGAGCTGGAGCTGCCAGTGGTGCAGCCTGAATGGTTCTCTGGTGCTGCTGTTACATGATGTGCAGTAGCTATTTCTGCACACTCCAAAGCCCCACTGATGATGTACCTCTCAGCAAGAGCACTGTCTCAGGCTCTAGCCATGGGACAGCAGTGCCACAGTCTGTCTCTGCACTGGGGCAGTTCTTTTGGTGAGGAGTTGCTGATGACCCTGGGAATCTCCTCTGCCAGCAGTCCTTTGTCCTCCCTTCAGCTGTGACGAAGGTCCTTGGCACCACCTGTTGCCTTCCTCCCTGCCACACCAGTTTGCCCAACTTCAGAGCTGTACTTCCTCCTTTAATTTGATTAGTGACAACTGCAATTATCTGAGGAAATCTAAATTGCCTCTTCCTGTGCTAATGAATCACTGTACCCTGTGTGTGAGGATTAGAGTACAAGATGGATTTATTAATATGCTTCTAACTAAAGGGACAGTTTGACTGTTCCAGTGGCTTTCAGTGAAGAGGTTGTAGCAGGTTTTGGAGGTGGAGAGGACAGCTACAGGTTGTCACTGCTAATCACAAGCCACAATCGTCCTTTCTCAGGCTGCAACTAGTGAGTGGAGATACTAATTTACATACCCAGAGCAATGCAGTCGTATCAATGGGGGTGTCACAGTGAACTCTCGTCTGCAGGAACCAGTTAAGGTCCAGCAGGGTGCTGCTGAGGCTGCACTGCCTGTTCCAGCTAGAATGACTTTAAACCACCCACTGCCTGGAGGTGGAAGGATCTGCCAAGGAAAGGGTCATCCTAAATTGACTTCTCTCCTACACTCCTCCTTAAGCACCTTTTATCATCTGTCACACAATAAATCACAGCTATCTGTCTGATTCGATTTCTGGTCTGACTGAGGCTAACTACTCTTATCTAAGATGTTCAAGTTACAATTGCTCAGCCTCTAACATCACAGACTTTAATGATTTTGTTTTAAAGGTAACTGGGCACTTAAAAAATCACCAGGCAGTTCGTAAAATGCTAGTGAAAGATTTTGTAAACTACACCTAATTACAGCAACAAGAGACTGTTTGCAAGAAGATGTGATCTGAATAGTGAGACTCCAAAGAATTACTCTCATATACTCTGGGAGTGCAAAAAAAATGCTAGTATGTATTTTTCTTATCTCATACATTATGCCATGAATTTGGAGAGATGGCTCCCAGCCTTTCTTCACAAAAGATGAAAAGATGTTTCCTATAACAAGATGTTTCTGACTGTACATTAGAGAACTGGGACTGGCCAGGAATGGTATTGCACTGTTTTCACAACCACAGCCCAAGCCAAAGCACCTGGATACCTCACAGAGAAAAAGCAGAGGGAAAAAGAAAGTTCAAGTACACTCCTGTCTCACTCCCCAAACCTGGTGATGTTTTCAGAGAGGAGATGGTTTGATCTGGTGTAGCCATTCTTACACAATTATGTTTATGTGAGGAGTCTTAATGTCTCCATGGCATGAGCCAATAAGGAATTGTTAGACAGAATCTGTTAGACAGAACAGAGGAAGATCTTTCTTCTTGCACCCACCTTTTAGTCTCATTTTTTGGCCCTGATTTACCTCAAAATCAATGCGATGTTGGTGGGATACAGACAGAACACATGAATGAAGCACCTCCAGGAAGATGAGGTGCTCAGCTGCTCCAGGATGGACAGTGCAGTCTTCAATGTTCAAAGGAGCAATATTCACACCTCAGGAATACTGGGGGTGTGGTGAGGTTTAGGTGGCTGAGCAGTGTGAGTTTATATGCTGGTTATCTCAACCCACTGAAATCACCAGAAGTCTCTTCATAGACTTCACCTCTGGCTTTGGATCAGAGCTGGATTCTCAGCAGACATAAATCCCTGCATCTCCACTGAAGTCACACAAATATGCCAGGTGAGGGTAGCTGATGCTCCTGCCCTTTCTCTCCACAGCAATTCAACACTGTATAACTGCCTGCAACAGAATTGCTGAAAACAGCCTTCTCTTCTCAAATGAACTACTTCCACTGTGTTCCCAGGTTCTACATCTTCTGTGACAATGTCTTACTCCAGGTGCATTATCCATCATCATAAAATCATTCATTCTTCCAGATCCAGTTAATTTTAATGAGACTGGCATGGATTAACAAGCCACTGATTCACATTTACAGACACAGTAAACAACTCTTGATTTCATTCAATCTCTACACTTGAGCATGCTAAGTAGTTCTAGCCAACATGGTAGGCTGGACACACACCCACCTTATTACTGGGAGATACCCAAACCTTGCCTACAAGGTTATCACGGTGCACTTTGCTGTAGAGGAAGAGAAACTAAGAGCTTATTGATATGAACAGACCTGCAGGATAACTTGATTTCCTGTAGTCATTTCAAATAAATGAACAAGATTTGGGTTTCAGTTATCGCTCTGTAAAACTGACTCAAGAAAAACCCAAAGAAGCCAAAATGCTTTTTGTTGTGAACTCTCTCTTTTATTGGTGGTTAAAGATTAGGGGTGCCCAGACTGTTGTTATAGTGGAAGAAGAGACAGTCCTCACCTTGACCTCAGCAAATTTTGCTGTTGGTGAGTTCACAGAAGTGCTCAGTGGTAGCTCACACTGGTGGCAGAAGAACCAGATGGAGCACCCCAAGCCCAAAGTTGCTATTCCAAACAGAAAAAGAAAAAAACATCCTTCAAACACTTCTGAGCTCCCTGGCTCTAACCACCATGCTCCATGCTACTTTCATCTAAATGCCTGAATTTAACCTGCATAAATCACCCTATGGTAAATCTCTATCCAGATTTGATATATAAATTAGGCATTTTTCAACATGTGAAAAGGTGAAGTCCTGGGCTCAGAAGATAACTTGTAACTCAAAGCATGAGTGAGCCAGTCAGTCTTGTCTTATAGGGCTAGAAAGGTTTTCAAAATAACTTACTTATTTGCTGGTATCTGAATCTCCTTGGCTGCAGAATAAAGCCTAGACCTCCTTGTTCTATCTGCTGCAGATGACAAGGAACAATTACTTTCTTCCCCTTTAAAAGTGCTTTAGAGATGCCTTGTTTCCCCTCAGCCTTGCACTGTCTGTACTTTGTGCTCCTCGCACATCTGCTGCTCTTTGGTAATGGTGGGAAGACAGTGCTGTGCCTCCCTTCCTCAGTGGGACAAACACATCCAGCATATGAGTTCCAGATATAACTGTAGGCAGTATGAGTTTTCAGGGTACTTTGAAGTGATGGATAGCATTGTCAACTGTAAATTTAGCTCAAGCACTGAACAAGGGCATTCACCCTAAAACAAATTGAAGTGGTCTTCTGCATTGCCCCAAAGTCACAGAATCACAGAATGGGTCAGGCTGGAAGGGACCACAGTGGGTCATCTGGTTCAACTTCCCGCTCAAGCAGGATCATCCCAGAGCATATGGCACAGGGCTGTGTCCAGATGGTTCTGGAATATCCCTAGTAAGGGAGAATCCACACCCTTCTTGGGCAGCCTGTTCAATGCTTGGTCACTGCACAGGAAGTTCTTCCTCATGTTCAGATGGAACCTCTTGTGCATCAGTTTCTGCCCATTGTCTCTTGTCCTATTGCTCAACACCACTGAGAAGAGCCTGGTCCATCCTCTGACACTTCTCTGCAAACACTGATGGACACTGAAGTCATCACAGAAAGCCATCCCAAGGTGTACTGCTGAGTACTGCAGTGTTCCACCATCCTTCCCTGTGAGGGAGGTGAGTCCCTGGCACAGGCTGGGCAGAGAAGCTGTGGCTGCTCCATTCCTGGAAGTGTCCAAGGCCAGGCTCGACAGGGCTTGGAGCAACCTGGGCTGGTGGGAAGTGTCCCTGCCCACGCCAGGGTGTTACAACAAGGTGAGCTTTAATGTCACTTTCAACCAAAACCATTTTATGATTCTAAGATCTTCAGCAAAAGTCAGGAAGCCTGACTATGCATGAGACTCGACTGGATGCAAAGTAACCACCAACAGGGGGTCCCACAGCATGGCACATGTGCTGAGTCAGAACCAAGGCACAGAGGAGCTACACTTCTGTCTTCTATCAACACGTGCATGTTCTGACATTCAATATAAACAACAATTTTTCCTTTCCTTAATTAAGAGGTGTTAATTTAAATCTGTGTTTTGGTGTTTGCTTAAAGAAGCACAATTACTTCTACTTTCACAGCATAAAATAAAAATCTCAAACAAACTCCAAAGAGAGGGCCTTGGGTTTGGGGCCAGTAAACAAACAAACTGGCTTTGACATCTTGAGATTCATGGATCACAAAAACCTAGTGCTGGTTACACTCTCAGAAGACAAATTCTCTAGTTTCAGAACAGTAGTGCAACCCCTGCCTCCATCCCCACCAGTGAGTGGGCATATGCTGAGATCAGACCAAATGGGTTTTAGACATTTAAGCTATTTAGAGTTTCCAGAAGGTTCAGGGCAAAACTGGTGGATGCTCACTGTTTTTTAAGCATTTAAGTGAGGCACTTAAATTTGAGCAACCTGGCTCCCCACATAACCTATGGCAGTAAACAGTACTGGCCTGTCCTACTCCTTCCCCAGACAATAGAGGGAGCTCCATGGTATGCACATTCCTAATTTAACTTCTTCAATTCTGAGTAGATAAACCTGGTTGTAGTTGCACCTGAGACTTGAAACAACCTGGGGGATGCATCTCCTTTCTCCAAATCCATTCAGTTCCAAGAGAACAGGAATTACTACAAGGACTATTCCTGCATTCACCTTGAGGATATATCTAGCAAAGGTGAGTGGCCATCACATGTGACACGTAGGCTTGGAAAACAAGGCTTAAATAGACACTTGGGAAGCATTTGGAAGGTCACAAGCTCAGAGAAGGAGTCTCTAGCCATTGTTTCTTTTTCCTTCATCCCTCATGCTGAAAGGCATGCAGAGCAGAGGAGACAATGAGGGTCTTCTATGTTCAATAAGGAGTGGAGTCACAAAGTAAATATGCAGGGGGTACTCAACACAGCTGTCACAAGTGCTGTGGCACTTAACCCCTGTCACATCTGCAGCATCTTGTACTGTGTTTGGCTGAGCTGGCAAAATGCCAAACACCCAACACAGAGTCAGAACCTCCCTCCCCCAGCGAGAAAAGGGAGAAAAAATTAAAACTTTAAATGGCAAACCTTTTATATTTACACAGAAGAGAGAAAATTAAAAGCCAAATGCAATATATACAAAGGTAGGAATAAACAACAAATAACTCCACATCAAGTTGCCCAACCAGTAATACAGATTTCACCACCCAGACCCACAAAACACATCTCTCAAGAGATACCCAGCAGGAGAGGAGGAAAAAAACCCCAACAATAAAAAAAGAAATGTTTACTTCCCTAAGTGAAAGACAGCCGTGGAGCAGCAGTGAGGGCTTGGCTGCCCAGAACAACATTCACATCTTTCCAAGTGGCCATGGAGGAAAGAGCCCCAGGTGCCTCCCTCACTCATTTTCATACCTGTTTTGATGTCAGATGATATGAATTATCTCTTTGGTTGCTTAAGTCAGGTGATGCTTGTCCCTTCTAATCTAAAATTAAGGCCTAACCTAGGCCTAATAAAACTAAAGCCAAAACTACTACATTGTGCCCAGCACAGTTTGGAGGTGTCCCGAGAGCTGTCCCTGAGTACCAGTGGGGTGCTGAGCCTGAGGCTCTCCAGCACAGGAGGGACCTTCCAGGGCATCCTGCAGTGTTAAATAAGCTCCTAAAAGAGCATGGAATTCTATACTATGCTATGCTATGCTATGACATTCCATTCTATTCCAAAATTGAAGGAAAGTAGGATGGGAAATAGACTACAATAACCATCTATGTAGGATGTATCACTATGAGAGGTAAAGAAAGCAAAAAAAGAAGCTAAACCTTGGTATTATTAAATGCAAAGCATTAAACCATTTAAAGTGACACCTTCATGAAGGGAGCTTTTAAATTATTCAAATTCACTGCAATACAATCCACAGCTAATTACAGACTATACATGCAAATGAAAGTAAAGATAATCATAATTACCTTGCACTGATATACTGTAACAATTTTCATCTGAAGACCTAAAAATCTTTGTAAACATTAATTAATCCTCCCATCACCCTGGTGTGCTGGGTAACTGTGACCATAATTCTTGTCTTAGAGACAGGTAAACTGGGGTCAGAGAGGTGAAGTGGTTCCCTTGTTGTCACATGTTGGTGCCGCAGGTAGGATTGGAAGGGAGGGGGATGTCTCACCCAGGGCAGGCACCCCTCACCCTGCCTGGTGACAGATGGTGGGGTTGTGGGAGCAAAAGGGTGCAAGGTATTGAGAGGAAAAGCAGATTCTTGAGCTGAGGTGCAAGGGTTTGACAAAAGCACTTCACTGGGCTGGTTTAAAGGCAAACCAGCATAAGAAATTAATCCAGCTCAGGAGAGATTATAAGTCAGAGTTACAATTTAATAACAATATTACAATAAATACAATGGCACAAAGAGAAATTGGATTTAGCCCACAAAAACCAGAAGTATAACCCAGCCCCCTGGGGCACAAACACAGTGGGGTTTGTTGGCCCCTGCGCTGACCCCCACGTGGTTCCTCTGAGTCCAAAATAAAAGGAAGGGAAAACCCTGTTGGCGCAGATGACAGTTGCAGTCTGGTTGAGTGGTGGTTGTAGTCCTGCAGAGGTTCTGGTCCTCCTCTGGACCTGATTAAATGGCTCCTGAAGTCTCAAACCCCTGAGATTACATACTCTCTGCTTCATGTGGGAATGCCCAAAACCTCACCCAGGATGGGGAGGTCCTCAATGGATGATCTGACTCTGGGAGTCAGGGGGGATTTTGGAATCGTTGCTGGCCCATGAGCAGACATGAACCCTCAGGTGAGTGTGAAGGTGTCAACGACTTCCTGAAGGGGAGTTATCACAGCTTCTGTCTCCCAGGCTTCTTTCCCAGCCAGCTCCCAGCCTGAGGGCTCAGCTGTGCCCTGGGCAGCTGCTGCAAATGGTCCATTATTAACAGTTCCTGGGAAATGAATAGAGGGTTTAGAATACACAGCTTTGGTCACGCCCACACAGTGATAAACTTCTCCCACCTGCTGAACTAGGACATTCACTTAGACTACTACAAAGACAGGACTATATTTATAGCCCACCACATGGTGCTCATTCCACTGTTGGGATCTGTACATTTACCCTAAAAGTTCTGACATGAATTTTAAGATTTTATTTTGCCTTCTGCAGAGTTGCTTTGTTTTGTTGCTTTGTTTTGTTTCTTTCTTGAAAATAATATCATAAAACTTTGTCTAGGAGACAGGTTTGAAGACAAAGCAGCAAATAGCAGAATCAGTGCTTGTTACCACCTTTAGTTTTATCTAATAAAGACATTTCATTGTTCACTTGGAAAATCCAAAGTAAGAGGACCTGGTGCATTTCTGGGAAACAGGGCTGAATTTACTAAACTTTTTAGGCACATGGGCTCCAATTAAGTCAACCATGCCAGTCCTGTGCCCTCTGGTTTCTGTACACAGGCTACAGGTTCTCAAGAAAGCTTCACCTCTTGCCAATGGTAAGCACATCACTTGAGGTAATTTGGGACAGATGCATACGGTGAGCAGACACACCTATGGCCTTCCCAAGTGAGGTATCTATTTCCCACTGACATCCCATTAAATTTTGAGACATAGAAAAAGACATGGCACAGGCTTCTGACATCTTGGCCTGTATCAGGAACAGTGCAGCAGCAGGACCAGGGAAGTGATTGTGCTCCTGTACTGGCACTGGTGAGGCTGAACCTCGAGTACTGTGTTCAGTTCTGGGCCCCTCACTTGAGAAAGGACATTGAGATGCTGCTGGCTTGTGTCTAGAGAAGGACAACAGGGCTTGTGAAGGGCCTAGAAAACATGTCTTGTAAGGAACAGCTGAGGGAGCTGAGTTTGTTTAGTCTTGAGAAGGCTGGAGGGGGACCTCATCACACTCTTCAACTCCCTGACAGGAGGTGTGGTGAGGTGGGGTCTGGTCTCTTCTGCTGTGGCTACAGTGACAGGACCAGAGGAAATGGCCTTATGATGAGACAGGGGAGATTTAGATTGGATATTAGAAAAATAATATTCACTGGTAGGGTGGTCAGGCATTGGAAGGTGGCCAAGGGAGGTGGTGAAGTCACCATCCCTGGAGTCACCAGCCCTGGATCTGGCACTGGGTGATGTGGTTTAGTGGTTCAGGGGATACAGTGGCAGTGTTGGGTGGACAGCTGGACTGGATGATCTTTTAGGTCTCTTCCAACCTTGATGATTCTCTGATTCTGCAGCACCTACCTGAGAGCAGCAGTGAAAGGTGCTACCACAAAAAAAAGTAACTGGTTTAATAACATATGGACCCCCTAGGAGAGGCTGCTGGTTCCTTCTTGGGCTAATGATCTGAGTCACAGGATGCAAAAGATGACTGGACTGGAAAAATCCCTTGGCAGAATCTCAGACAGTCCAAGACACAAAAGAACTTACCTTCAAACCCCTCTCACCTGTAATTACTTTTCTGGATTTGCATCCTGTGGCTCAGGAAATGCACTCAGATTTTGTCCTTACCCACATTTCTAAGGGCTGTTGTGTGTTAATCATTGTCTGATACCATAAAATGCAACAGCCATCACTATCAAGCCTGCCAATTTAACAGACTCTTGTGATGGGTACATTTCTATAGACCTACACAATAAGACTAATTGCATGGGCTTGCTGTAAAAGCCAGAGGTCGTTTGATTACTAGCTGTTTTGTACCATGAAAGTGCACATTAATTATTTAAAGGATGGACTTATAATTATTGTAAGCTCTAAGTAATTACCTATAATTTTGGCAAGTGTTAGAAAAACTGATAGTCTAGCAAATTCAGGTTTTAGTCATTAGTAAGCTCCTAATTACATTTAAATTGTAAAATGAGAATTATGCAATTTATCTTCCCAATAATGCATAAACATTACAGTGATTGTAGGTTTTAATGGACTATATTATTACTCTAAAAAGCAGAGCAGTGATGGGCAGTGAGGGCCAATTTGAGTTCATTGCTGTTATTTTACATGATAATTGCTTATCAGTGACTGCACGGTGATGGGTCTTCTCCTTGATTAACAGGGGATAAGTCCATTCGACTCATCAAACTGTACTGGAAAATAACAAAACTTAGTGAAGAGTCACTAAAAAGAAGTGATTAATCTTCTATCAATACAGGGCTAATTGCTATAAGTAAACAATCTAGAAATCACATATTTACTCTTTATCCCTTAAGAAAGGCAGAATTCCCAAGTCATGCTGTTTTGGCTGGGGGACTGCCTTTTCATTTAGACTTCTCAGGATCTGTTCTCATACACTCCTCACCCATCCCTGAGGCTATTCAATGCTAGTCCACCACCTATAAAGAGCAAGAATGAACAGAAAAATGCCATCAAGTAACATGAACACAAGAAGATTTTTCATATGCTGCGATTCCAAAGCAGCCCATGTAATATCCCAGCATGTCAATGGCAAAATACATTTCAACATGAGAAAATCAATATAATGACCAGATTCAGATTACCAGACCACAGAACTGGTCTGGAACAGTAAATTGTTCTGCATCATTCCAGAAAGAGGAACTTTCTTATAATAATAAATAATAATAAATGCAAACTATCGAGGGTGATCAAGTGTGTATGCTCTAATCTTACAGATGCCCACCTGCTCTCTGCAGCAGCAGGTGTTCACAAAAGAGTAAATAATCCCTTCTTAGCAAGAGCCCCAAGTCTTTACAGTGGCAGCAGAGAGTAAGTAGGAGAAAAGGATGGAGACCTGTCTGCTGTCTGAGGATGGGACTCACCAAACTGGAGCACGGGATAACACAGTGCTCAGAGCACACAATGACCCCCTAAGAGCACTCCCACGGACCTCAGAGGAAATGTTATGATCCAGAGTTGGAACTCTGGGACATTATGTTTGTTGCAATTTAATAATGTCATCGTTCCTTTAGTTTCAGGTGCCTGGGGAAGTGATTTCTATGTGGGTCCATCAGACAAAGGTGTCAGTCACTGGAAGTCTAGGAGCAATGCTGGTGAAATGTAGGATATTTTATAAAGCTGAAAATGACTGCAATTAATTCACATTAGAAACTAGATGAGTTTATATCTCAAACACTGCATTTTTAGGCAACAGCACTTCTCTCCACAGTCAAACAGTAGTATTAGAGTTCAATACTTCCTGAAAAGTCAACACCAACCACCATGAATCACTCATGTAATTTCCTTATGGATTTTCACCTTCCCCGTTCCATGGACTTTTCAGAAAATGGAGCCAAGTGATTGGTATAGGTGAGGATGATGCCCCTTAGCTTGAAATCAGGACCTGCCATGGATTTAATTGTTTCATGATTTCAGTATGAAATGTCTTCATTTTAATTCATATTCCTGTTTGCACAGGGAGGAAAACTTGTCTCTTTGTGATGTGGGAGGAATGAAAGGCTAGGAATGTATTTCCAGTCCCATCCACAGTGAGACATTTTCACATGGTGTGCACCTCAAAAGCTGGACTATTGCCAGTGTAACTGCCTTGGTTTGACACCAGGGAAATTTAAGATCTGCTTTATATTGTTATTTTACAAGCCCTTACACAGTGTTTGTTTTAAAGGATGTGCTCTGTGATTTAGTGGTGTCTGCTGAGATGATGAAAGCCAGTGCCTGATGTGCTATGCTGTGTCACTGCTGTCTTCTGAAGCTGAGATATTGCTTTTCACTGGAGTTTCCAAAAGGCAGCAGCAGCTTTAGCCTTTGGGACACCAGATCTGCTCAGAACTCCCAAAAATAAAATCCAAGTTTCATGCCTTTAGCCCAGCTCTGCATGCCATTTAGCAGAGTGGCTCATCAGATGGCCACAGGAAGCTGCCCTGGCAGACGGTGACACAGCAGGGACACGTTGCAGGGGTGGCAGAGCCCACACCTCGGTGAGGGGGTGGTAATACCAGCAGTGCTGTACAAGCTGCTCTGGGAGCAGACCGGCAGCCAGGGGTTTGTCCCTTGCTTCTGGGAGCTCAGGATCAGGCTTTTATAATGATACATTTGAAGGCCACAGCCAGATAGTTTCTGGTGCCAATACTCAGGCCAACCCCTACGTCCTGTTCCATGAGCTGGAGCATGAAGCCCAGCCTGGGCACCTTTGTTGAGTGGGGCAGATCTGGCTGGTGCTTATTTCTCTAACAGTGAGAACCAAAGCCTCTGCCCCAGAGGAGAGGTAGGAAGAGAAAGAATTACCTTTTATCAAATGATAGGCTCTAGCTTTCCTTAAGAGCAATAGAGGATTATCCCTTGGAAGACAAAAGCTGATGAAATTCCTGCCCTGTATAACTTCCAGGTTGCTACAGAGCGAAAGAGTTGGAAATAACAGGACCTTGGGGACTTTGATGCTGCTCAAGAAATCTAATCCAAAAACTTCTCCCTGCCAATTCCCTGTCAGGTGCTTCAGTGAAGATGCACTAAGCCTTACAGGAGCTATACAAGGGATGATGTTACTCTACCACTTCTACTCAAGGCTTCAGCCTAATCCCCACTTAGCATAGTTTCACCTGTACTCTTGAGGATTGTAATTTATACCCTTTCCAAGCCTTTTTATTAAGTAGCTTAATTCTGCACTGAGACATTCAATGACTCTTTGCACCTCCCTAAATTTCAGCTCTTTGTAGGAACTGCCAATTTATATTACAGGCACATCAAGGCTTTGGAAATACTTCCTTTCTCTAGCAAGTGCTCCTTGCCCTCTGATTCAAAGGTGTATCTGGTCACAGGTCAGTGATTAAGCCGAAGGCATCTGAAGAGGAACAAATCTTCAGTCAGTGCACGTTTCTTCCAGGATGATGATAGCAATGGCTATGTGGGAACACAGGATCACTGTACTGACAGAGACTGGATGAGACATTGAGTCCCATGTTCTGATGGCAGAGGCCACTACATCATATCATCTCCTTCACTCATGCTTCAAGATGCATCTTCACACAGGCAGTACTTTTGTCTCTGTTATTCTGACATAAATGCTGTTCTGTTATCAAATCTTCTTGCTTTAATGGTTAAGTAGTCTTATTTCCAGACTAGATTAACTCCTGGTTAATGTATGTTTTGCTCTTAGCCAATGCATTCCTTACTCCCATATGGTATTTTTAGACAGCAATCAGCTTGTCTCTTGGTCTGTGATTTGTAAGACTAAACAAGACAAACTTTTCCAGTCCTCTCTCCTACAGCAAATTCCACCTTCCCTTAATTGCTTGGTTCACCTTTCCTGGGTGGGACTCCCTGGCATGGTGCTGCTCCAGACACAGACACCTTGGATACCTCCTCCCCTTTCAAAACTGGCCTTCCTGACAAACCCCAGCACTACTTGGCCATTTCTGTAGCTGCAGCACAGGGAACTTCCCATCGCCAGCCAACACAGAAGGAAATTATCTCATGTATTTAACTGCTGTTACTCTACTATGGAAAAGTCTGGCTATTAGTCCAAGTTAGAACTTGACCTCTCACTTCATTTTTCAGTTGTAGCAGAGAATGCTGTAAGCTATTTGTCCCAGTTCAGCAGGTGGGACCAGTTTATTCCTGTGTGGGTGTGACCAAAGGTCTGTGTTCTAAACCCTCTATTCATTTCTGATGAACCGTTAACAATGGCCCAATGGCAGCAGCTGCCCAGGGCACAGCTGAGCCCTCAGACTGGGAGATTGCTGAGAAAAAAGCCTGGCAGAGGAGCTGGGAGAACTGCCCTGCAGGGAGTCCTTGGGACCTCCACACCCACCTGAGGGCTCAGCTCTGCTCAGGGGCCAGCAACGATTCCAAAATCCCCCCTGACTGCCAGAGTCAGATCCCCCAGTGTGGAACTCCCTGCCCTGGGGGAGGCACTGGGGGCTCCCACCTGGACCTGAGGGGAGAGAATCTTGGGGTTTTTGGGGACTTGCGGAACCACTCAGCAGATCCTGAGGAGGAGCAGAACTGTGACAGGAGGAGCCCACCACTCTTCACCAGACTGTGACCATCATCTGCACCAACAGGTTTTTCCCTTCCTTTTATTTTGGACTTGGGGGAAGCACGTGGGGCTCAGCACAGGGGTCAACAAACCCCACTGTGTTTGTGCCCCAGTGGGCTGGGTTATACTTCTGGTTTTTGTGGGTTAAACCCAATTTCTCTTTGTGCCATTTTATTTATTGTAATATTTTTATTAAATTGTAGCTCTGACTTATAATCTCTTTTGTGTTGGGTTTATTTCTCATGCTGGTTTACCTTTAAACCAGCACACTATTTAACATTGTTTGTGAGATAAACTTTTTCCAACAAATAATTGTTTTTATTTGAGCCTTCTTGCTTAAATTCTTCCTGTAGGTTTGGCTCACAACTCCCAGGACTTTACCAGGCTCTTCACTGTTGTCCTTAAATGAACTAAAGAGTTGTTTTCCAAGAGCAGCTGTAGAAGACAAGAGATGTAGAGCCTTGGCTTGGCCTGTCTCAAGTGAGCGTCTCACTACACAGCCCTCAAGACTCTGAGGAGCACGTAAAATGCAGTGACAGAGCCACTGAACCCCTTTTGATGTGGCTGAGGAAGGCCAAAACTTTGTGCTTCCAGAACTGCAGAGTGTAACTGTCCATCAAGTAGGTCTAGAAGGTATCACTGATCCGAAAGGCACCATCCCCACTTGGCTGGGTAATGAGCTTAGCCAGACCAATCTCCCCAGGGTTCCTCAGCAGCCTGTGCCACCGGATTGCCCTCTGGAAATGTGTGTTACACAGATACCAAAAGACTGATAGGACTGTTGCTGAGTTTGGTGCTAGAAATCCCAACATACTCTTATTTTGAACTTATTTCTGCTCTTACTGTATGTATGGCCAAACTTCACGAATGAAGATTTGGGAAGGGCTCTCCTCCCCACGTGGGTGTGCCCTTCGAACCTGCACAGTGGATTTTTTAGGTGAAGGCTCAGCGTGCGCAGAACTCACCCCACCGTTTAAGTCCCAAGGTCCATTTGCCACGGCCGAGCGAGCTCGGACAGTGACAGTGAAGTCCTCGGGACTGTCACAGTACCCGGTACTAACCGGGGCTGACCCTGCTGAGCATCCGAGATCTGACAGGATCGGATGGCAGGGAGGCATTGAACTGCCGGGTATGGTTTCCACAGAGTCTCGAACTCTTACTAATGTCCAGAGAAACCATTTCTGAGTAGCATTTGTATCCTGTGAATACACACAAAGGCCCTTTCTTTGGTTTTACAACAGCAGTACCCACTCCCCATGTTCTGTGTGTTCTATCTGCATGTTCTGTCAACAGATGGGTTTTTAGGGATAAATGGAGAGGGAGAAATGCCTACCAGGAGTGCGTGAGATGTGTGCCTGTGCAAAAGCCACCAGTGACATTGCTGCCAGGGAGGTTGGGCTACCAGGGGGTGGAGGCAACAGCTCTAAAATCCACATGCCAAGGTTTTACAGATCCCTCTCCAGGCTGCCTGGGTCTGAGAAAAGGCAGCTGAGCCTCATTAGTGAGGCAGCCAAGCAGGACCGGTAGCCTCAGGTTACACTAACGAGCCAATTAAACAGACTTATAAAGGAAACTTGGCTGGGTAATAAGGGAGGAGAAAGCCTGGCAGCTCTGGGTGGAGAGGCAGAGCTGTGCAGCTGAAGATGAGTCGGTGCATAATTGCCAAAGCTTTTTGTATTATACCAATGGTGAAGGGGAGCCTTAAAAGATTAAAGATGGCTGATGTGCTACTGTGATGTTGTTAATATGTCTCATCAGAGACTGAAGTAAACCAAATAATAGTAAATAAGGATTTTCTTGCCCTACCTGACAGGATCCTGACAGCACTCCTGCCACCTTCTGAGGAGCTGGAGGGGAAGGTTCTGTCATACAGCAGTTCTCAAGCACCAGAGACCAAATCCCAATACATACACAGCATTTTATGGAAAACAAACCTCATTCTAAATCAGGCCACGCTCTCCTCTGAGGGTGGGAAATAAAATCATGACTCCAAATGAATTCTTCAACTTTATCCAGTCATCAATCTGTTTCAACAGTAGATCACAGACAACAATTTGTGGGATACAGAGTTTTTGGTCTGGGCTTAAAGTAACTTAAAGATTACACAAACTGACCTCTTTCTTTGTCAATCCATTTGCAAGTCATACCTGAAACTATTTTTGATGTCTTTGAGCAAGCCAGAAAAATCATACCAATTCACTGAGATTTAACAGACTTGGGCTGATGAAAATTCCTACAAGCTTCTTCCAAATCTGTGCAATGTATCTTTGCCCAAAAGTTAGGGCAAGTTTTATGCCTCTAGTCCAATGTCCTGTTCCATCTATAGGCCAAAATTCAGTGCTCTTGAGTAATTACTTCTGCACAAGCACTACTGGATTCTGGTAAGCAAAAATGGTCTGTAAAACCACACGACAATTTTACAGCCATATAAGAAGAACACAGAGAGCTCTGTTCTGAGTAAAGTTCCCAGCACACTGCTAGCATTAGAAAAAATAATTATAATGGCTGATTGCACCAAGATCCCTCAACTGGAAAGAATCCCAGCTTAATCTGATGGAACAAAGCTGCCTACAGGAAGCACAAACACAAATAGGTCCTGCGACACGACTGAGCACCAAGATGAATATTCCATACAGACAGCTGAGATCTTCTGAGCCTGGGAATGGCAAACAGCAAACCTGTGTTTGCATTCAGCTCGTCTGAATGATCACATGACAAAGGGAAATCACATGTACATGGGTGGATATGGCCAGAGAAATGGAGCCCTTTCACTTTCCAAGCAGAAACAAGAAAACCATAAACTCTCACTTCATAGCTCTTTCAATTAACAATAGACATAGTCTTTTCCTATTTAAACAGATGGATACCAGTCCTGCCTGGGAAAGAACATGCACTGCTCTTTGGAGCTGGATCAAAGTCAAGTTGAAAGACTGAAAGAAGATCTGCCAAGCACAAAGTATTGCATGCCAAAGAAAACAAGGGGTGGTTCTGAGAGTTCTGGGTTTGAGACTAGAAGAGGAGAATCGTTTTTACAAATCATTTCAAGGACTATGAGTTTGAAGACTCCTTAATACAACAAACAGGGTGTTTCTAGTCAATCTGTGAGGATGTTGTCTGGCTGTCCAACATCAGAATCTCCTAAGCAACTGCTGAATATACAGTTGCAAAGGGGTCAGTGAGTTTGTCATGTAACAGAAGTCGGTCTCTGACCAAATGAAAAATTTCAATGTTTTACTAGTCTAAGGATTTCACAAAGATGGAATAAGATATTGCAAAAGAACTGTGGAATATTCATTGATTTACTATACTGTTCTTCACCCAACTCCTACAAAAACCATTGTATTAACATGTTGTCCTGCAGATATGCTGAGGTTGTCAAGGCATCCTAATTGCACCAAAGTTACCCAAATTAGGTGTCTTAAGTAATTTTGTAATGCCCTAAGAAATTTTATGAATAGTGCTTAAAATGATAGCAGAAATCAAACCACCAGAAGATGGCCTTGGGGCAATCACACTGATATTAAGGCAGTCTAGACCCAGCTGCTTTCTCTTGTACAAATTTCCTGAGTAAAGAGCAAGTACACTGCAGCATAACTGAGTCTCCAGTAGAAAATGGGAAAAATAATTCTTCTTCATCTACTCTTGGTTAAAAATAAAAGAAATGTAAGGAGGATTTGGGCAGTGTCTGCTGATGACAGTATGTAACATTTAACTCTACGCCCCAAGGTAACTGATTGAGTTTCCATGTATTAATCACAGAGAATTATAATCCAAGACATCACAGGCTGCTTGGCTTTATCTTTTGATAGAGAAGTGCAGTAGAGGGTTAGCTGAAAGGCACTACTTCTAATCCTGCTTCACTTCTATCCCAAGATCATCACTGTGATAAGACTTTACTGCTGCTAAGAACCACCTTTGCTTGAATCCCTGTTGATAGAATTACAAGTGGGATAAGAAACTTTACACTGTGCAGATACTGAAATAAAAACAGATTTTAATATGAGATCTTCTATACTTGACAAGGGTAAAATTCTGAAGGCTTTTGAGACCTGCAGTACTATTTCTTTGGTGTAATGTAGAAATAATGATTTTCCCTTTTACAGAGAGTTTTCAATGGTTAAATCTCTGGGAGATCAAAAGAAACCTTGAATTTAACCTAAGAATTTTTTCTCCATTAGGAAATCTTTTATGAATCTTCTTTTAAACATGAATCCCTGGGAAGGTGAGCAAGGAAAAAAGTGGTCATCTCTACAAATTTTAAGTAAACAGAATCATATAGAAGCTAATGAAACATAAAGTGAAAATGTCCCTATATTTGGCTACTTCATTCTTCCTGTCTTACTCTTCAGAAGCAAAATGTAACGATAACAAGAATAAATCAACAGTTTTGCAAAGATGACATAGAGTCAGCATTTCATGCAGATTGGTTCATCTTCACAACCTGTTCAGTCACGAAGATCTAATCTCAACATTTTCTGACCCTTCTCTATAGTTCATTACTTTCTAATCACTTATGGCTCTTATCGAAGAGTGCTCTGAGCTTCTCAGCCTGGAACAAATCCATAAATCAAAGACAATAGTTCTTGGCTTTATTTAGCAGTCTGTTTTCTCTTTATAATCTTGTCCATCTTTTGAATTTGAAATTCACTTTGTGTGTGTGTAAATAACTGCTACTAAAAAATAAGAAACAAATGGAAATATTTCTAGTACAGATAAATTGTCCATCACCTTCCTGAGCTGGTGTGAGGCACTAACCTGGCACCTACCAGGGAACTGAGGATACCTACTGCAATCTGTTATCTCACTGTCCTCCAGCAGAGTCTCTCTCTATTCCTTTATTGACATAGTTTCTCTCCCTTGGGTAGACAATAGGAAAAAGGAAAACTAACAAAATAATGAACTGACTATTTTGATGGCTGCCTGAAGTTTGTGCTTAAAAATTTTGCAATGCAAATTAAGAACAGATGCTTATTAACCATCAGTCTTTGTGTCAACTTTTGAAAGGAGGTAACAATCAAATTCGATATTTGTTTATTTTCTGGATCCCAAAGGGGATTTTTCCTCTCAATATTCTGCAATAAAATCATCCCTACTGGGCCACAGCAGTGACTTACAGATAGATTCCTGCTCTTTAAAGGAGATTACATGGGTGACATTTGTTCTAGTAATTATATCTCCCAGATCAGTACAGAGCAATGCATTCAGGCCCTTTAAAATGGAGCATCTCCCAGGGTGTAATGGATTTGACAAGGACTGGAACAACATGCTGGTGAAGAGGATGAGAAGAGCTAACACAAGCTAAGATGTTGAGAAGGGCTTCAGCTAAACAAACAGAGCTATATTCTTCTACTTTCAATAACAAACTTACAAGACTTGTCAATAAAAACAATGGGAGGTAAAGCAGTGCACAAAGATGGGAAGCTCTTATGTGCACTCTGCTCACCTGGGTCTGGTGGGGGTGTCGTATTTTACGTATCACAGCAACAAGAAAGTTTCGTTTTGATGGAAAAAGGGCAGAACTTGACTGGTGAAGAAGTTAAGGAGCTATTTTATAATTTCCCATGCGCAGGACTGACCAGAAGGGAAGACAGTGAACAGAACAGGGAAGCAGAATAGGCAGAAAAGGACAGAGATGGAAAAATCTCTTAAAAAAAAAAAGTTGCAAAAAAGGGACATATGAAAGGGCTGTGAAAAGCCCTACTGTTTTGGACATTCTACCCAAGCCTGGGCTGATGAATGACTAAGACAAGTTTCCCAAAGCACAAAACAGCACAGACCCAATGCACAAAAATTCCATGTCATCTGCACACACACCTATTCTAAGTAATAACAACTGTTGTGAGGTGGGTAAATCACTCTCTCATAAAGGCATAGAAACACTTTCAAACTGGCATTTTGTTTCACCCTAGCCTAGTTTTGAGTTGGGTGCCTTACTTCAAAAGCATAGCAGAACAGAATATCTAGCTCCTATCTTTATTCAGAAGGAGCTGATTTGATATGCTTAAGACAAAACATCTCTCTGGGGTTGAATTTACAGACTAAAAGCACTGGAAAGCAACATGAATCCACAAAAGTAAAGATAATACAGTTCTGGAATATAGACAATCTGAGACAAATACTGTAAATGCATTTAAATTTCAACATAAAATGTACTATACCTCATCTCTGTGTTCCCCTTACCCAGACAACTCACTGGAATTGATTTGGGGCTGTCTAACATTTGATAACAGTCAGACATTATTTATCTCTCATGTACAGCCAAAGTTGGCAGAGTTATTGGAGCTGAACAACTGAGGGTTAAAACACAACTTGCTTCTTAAGATCAGTCTCACTTGAAAGTATTTAGATAATTAACAGACAAATTCACTTTCCCTTTTAAGTCCTTCTTTGTTTTAAGCAAAACTGACAATTAAATAAGCCTACTTGTGGTAATAGCAATACCTGCTCAAATCCTGCTTAACAGCCAGTTGCTGCACCAGTGGGAGCCTAAACACTTGTCTGCTGCCAGTTAGTTTGGCCCCTGAAGAAGCTGCATTTCTCCACTGGACAAGCACTTCATACTGTTAAGACCTCTCTAGACAAAAAATGCTTCAGATGATGTCTTGTCCTCTGGTTACCACAAAATAAGACTTCAGAGCAAGTGAAGAGTAAAGTAAAGGGAGCCTTCTTAACAGGGAGGTGATGATGAAAGTACAGCTTATCACCTCTAGTGCTGGGTTATTTGTGAAAGTTCTGTCTTCTCCAAGGACTGTGAGGCAGAATAGATATATCCTGAAATAAATTAAACTCATGTATTGTCCATCATATTTTCTGACAATCTGGTTGACACTGTCCTACTTTCCATCTTATTTTTTGTTGTGTTTTTCTTGAAAAGTCAATAAAGAAGCTTTCTTTTTTCTGCTTGTCAGCTACAGTCCTAGAACAGTTAAAAATCCACAATCCACCTCCAGGAGACTATTTTGTAGAATATCACGTCACACATAGACTGTCTCAGACATGAAAGCAAAGACTGTGATGTCCAACTTCTAAAGAGCGTATGAAGAATAACTTCCTTTACATGCCTTGTCTGAATCTTTTTTCCTGCTTTAAAGATAGTTTTCAGGTTTCTTTGGGGGAAAAACATTTTCCCTGTCTGAATGTAAACAGCACAGACTTCCCTGAACTGGCCCTGCAGCCCAAAGCTCACATCAGAGTGGCAGAGGGACACCATGTCCAGTGTCTCGCTTTGAATCAAGCGAGACTCCTGTGTCTGAGGTGAGGGTTTAGATGAGTTTAAAAAGTACTAAGAAGGACTAGAGCACTTTTTAGACTGTTCCCAAATGGCTTTTCCAAGCTGTATCTCCACAGAGGGACCAAGCAGTAGCTCAAGGGCCAGCATTGGCGTCCATCTATTTCCTGGCCATCCCAACATCCAAAGCAGTTTCTATTGTTTGAAGCTGCCACCTGTTCAGTGTGTCTGTATAAGGGAGAGAATGAAGAGGAAGGTTATTTAAAAAGCAGTTTGGCTAAATAAGGGAGCTCATTATATGTGCTATTTTTGTTCCTCAAATGTCTGCCTTCCTCTCTTTCCCTTGAGGATTCTAGAGAAATCTGACAATCAGGGCTGAGGTTTACTGTCAGCTTCCATTAGGCAAATCAACCAGGCTGGGGATGGGGGAAGGACAAGGGGAAAATTGCCCTAAAAGTGAGCTGATTCAGCACCAATCATGTCTTTGTGCACATCCCCACTACCAGAAAGTACTTGACTTGAGGCACTGCCCCCAGAAAAGCCCTTCCAGAGCCTCTGCAGCAGAACACAGTCATGGAACACCATCTCCTGTCAGACCCACAGTGATGGGCACAGCCAACAGCTCTCACTGCCCTGCCAAAGGAAATGAACTTCAGCGTATTCACCTGTCACAGAACTCATTTCCATGTTGTAATTGATGTGTAAAAGTGATCTTCATTACTTGAACTAAAGACACACAAGCCTGCAAACCAGGTGATTTGCCCAAGAACGGGAACAGACTCTTTGGACATGGAGCATTGGATCTGACATTTCAAAATCTCTGCATGAAGAAAAAAAAAAGAAGGAATTTTTTTAATTTATTTTTCACTTTTCCTTTAGAAAATACTGATTTTCACTCAGTGATTTTATATGCATTTCTTCAGTTTATATAGAATTCCAGTGGGTTGGAAGTGATCTTAAAGATCACCCAGTTCCAACCTTGAGTTGGGAGTGCATTCATTATATATGAAGAAGGAGCATAAACTGTTCTTCACAGAACAGAGGTCCAGTTTTAAACAGAAAAGGTTTTTGTCTCTTACATTTTTAACCACCATGCTCCCAAAACAGGCTATTATTCCAGTGGCAGGCCAGTCTCCACTGCACTGCCATTCATCCTGGTTGTTCTTTATACATCTTTCATGATCAGTCACTATACACAGATACAGAATGAGAAATCAAAATTAGTCACCTGCTGTGGGAAACACAGCCCTTTCATGGTTAGAAACAGTGAGATTTCACTGCAGCACACAGTTTTCTTCAAAACTGCAGCCATCAGGGTAGGAAGGCAACATGTACATTATAGTTTCCACAGAAATATCACCAAGAAAAAGTATTAATTTCTCCAGCTGTGAAATGCCTATGAACTGTAATCATGCATGTCTTCTTCGTCATAAAACAGTTGCGAGGCATCACCAAATCAAATTCACAGTAAACAGGGAATTAAATTAAATTATATATCTCCTCAGGCAGTTAAATGCCACCCTGATGCCCAATCCCATCAGATTTCAGAAGCTGAGCAGGGTCAGCCCCGCTTAGTACTTGGACGGGAGACCTCCTGGGAATACCATACCTGGGGCTGTAGGTTCTAGTCCTGAGGACTTTGCTGTCTCTGTCCAGGCTCGCTCAGCCGTGGCAGATGAACCTCAGGAGTTAAAGTGTGGGGCCAGTTCCATGCATGCTGTGCCTCATCTAAAAAATCCACTGCACAGGCTGGAAGGGAACACCTACACGGGTAGAGCCCTTCCCAAATCTTGGTTTGTGAAGCCTGGCCATACTTATCTGCTCACAATCACAGCCATTTAAATTAGCCCCTGACCACAGAAAACATCACCATTGTAGCCACAAACATAAAATGATGTTTAGGATCTTTCACATCACCTGTGGCATGAGGAATGTGTTGTAAATGCCAATTACCTTGGCAGTATTGCATGTCCTTGGGCTATTGCTTTTCCAGAGTAACATTACATCCTTCCCAGAGATGGAGGGACCTGCCCAAAGTTTTGAATTCACTGGTGGAAATGGGATCAAATTCCTTGCTGCACTCCCATCCTTGTCTAGCCATCTCTTGTTCTCCTCCAAACCACTACAGGAGACACCAGCAAACATTTCTGAGACTCTCCTGCTCATTGTTGAAGGCTTCAGACAGGGTTTAAGTTTCCAGACTCGGGAGCATTTCTCCCCTCCAGTGTACTGAAGGTGCCTATTATCCATTTCCTTAGCAGACTCCAAAGCAATGCTACTTGTGAGATGTTGGCACAAAGGAGGAGATGGGGAATGGACCCTCTAAAAGTGGTGGGACTCATCCTCTGCAGGTGATAATAGAGCCCCAGACCATTATTCAGGCTCCCAGACAAGCTCCAGGGCAGGAATGCCATAAGGGAAGAAACTCCTTACAGGAAATCCAGTTTCACCTCAGCCAGACACCTTTGCAGTCGAGAGCCTCAGGGCTCATCTCCATTCCTGTCCTGATGTCCTCCTCAGTGCCTCTTATCTCCAGGTGCCACCTCTTCCCCTCAAGCCCCAGCTTGTGCAGGGCATCAGCTGGATGAACAGCTCCTGCTGAAAACTGGTTCCTGATCACCACCTGGAACAAAGCAGGAGGGACTCAGTAATCATCTGAAGCTGGATCTATACTAAAAAACCTCTAAGTTTGGAGAATAAAGTCTGTGGTTTGCCTCTCAATATATTATTCTTCCCTACAAAATTCACCCTATGCACAAATTTTGTATTCATGTTTAATCAACCAAAATAGAGAAAATTTTGATAGGGGGGTTCATGAGTATCCTCCTGTATTCAAGGATTTCTAAATTAATATTTTAAAGCTTAGAATAAAAGTTTTTCAATACAACTAAGTGCTTTGAGCTCCAAAGTTCCAAACCTAGGCATTTCAGTGAAAAATAAGTCATTTTAAAATTTAGGTTCTTCCCATTAAGGAATCCAAAATTTCAGTGTTCTGGGCCTGGATTCTTTTACTTTTCTGGAAAAGCACTGCTTCATGTCATGGATTTGGAAACTGCTGCACAAAACATTCAAGAAATGAAAACTGCATCATTTGTTTTCCTTTAGTATAGCAAAGGAAAGCCAACCTTGCCTCAATCTTCATCTCTTTTTAACAGAGTTCCCATATCCTGCAAGTTAACCCAAAGAATAGTCACACCTACCCAACTGAGCAGGTTGGGGTTGGAGGAGGACCAGTGGGAGCCAGGCAGAGATGCCCCATCCCAGGTGGGAAGGGCCCTGGAAACAAGAGAAAGGCTTTTCTGAGATACTCCCACACCACAGAAGAGAACACTAACTTCTCCCATTTGAGAGGACACTCCTGCTGCTCTCCTGTCAGGACTCCATTTCAGACCAGGAGTTTACAGGATAAATGATTCAACCTACAAGGATTTGTCAAAAAATGCAGCTAAATAGCAAACACATGTAAGTCCCAGGCATTTCCCTGAGCCCCACTTGTTCTTTTTTTAGCCTCAGGAGAAAAGCACATTCTTCTGCATAATTTATTTCTTCACCAGAATTATGCAGAAAACTGCACTAAATTGCTTTTCCTGATTAAAACCACAGCATTTTATATTCTCCCCTCCCCTCCATTTCTGGATTATTATTTTTTTTTTTATCCTAGAACCTCTTTTTCCTAAATGTATCTCTTTAATTTTGCCTGGAAAGAAAACAAAGCCCCATCTGGTCCTACCTTTCCCAGCACATGCCCAGGTGTAGGCAGGACACCTCCCTCCCACTTCTCAAGCCCCAGTGCTCTAAATTCGTGTCATGGCAGTGCATGGGCTGATTGTGTTTAGGGTCTGCGTGGTTTGGTGGTGGACTTCCTTGGGGAAGGGAATTTGTTGATGAAAGAGGGGAGCTATTGTATCTCAGACAGTAAAATAGCTTTCTGAAAAGGCTCATGCTCTTGGATGGTGTTAGAGGCCTATGGGTTGGTGTTAACAGGGCTGAACAAACCCAGTTCTTTACCAGTGCTGTCACCAGCACCTGTACAACAACAGAGAGGGGTTCACTGCTCACAAATCACAGGGCCCCAAATAGGTGTAAGAACGACCTACATTTGGATCAATCCCTTGCCCTTTTTCAGGTTTTTTACCCAGCAGTGGGAGAGATTACATTTAGCAACACCTGAAAAGAGGGCTGAGGATCAGTGGCTCGAGGGGGAGCAGTTTCACCTCCCTGTGAACTCATTTCCTCCTGCACTGGTGATGTAGTGTTACATTTGCATTTATCTCTGGATGAACACACTGGCTCAGCTCTTCAAAAACCTTCCTTTAGAGACCAGTTGCAGTCCAGAGCCTGGTTATAAACCTTTGCATGCCCACTGCCATGCTCTTAGCAGAAATAAAAAATTGATGGATTTTCACTTTCATTTAAAGTCTTTGCCTGGCACAAGGATCTGATGTGATGAGTCAGTGCTGAGCCATGCTTATGGTGTCTGCCTGCATGCAAGGAATTAGAGCTATGGCAGTTAAATAAAGGCATGCTCAGGATTATTCCACAGGTTTTATTTTCAGCATGATGGGGCTGTAGTTCTCTAGCTATTTGTGCTTCTTCCCATGTGTGGTGTTTAGCAGCACCAGTGGAAATGAAAATGCAGCTGGTGTAGTTCTGTGGGAACCTCTTGAGTTTTCATTATAGTATATGGCCTTCTCCCTTCTCATCCTTGTCTTTATTAATCATTAGTGTAGTAAGTAAAAACAGGCTCTGGGTCACACACTGAGAGGAAGGCACTCAGAAAATACAGAATGTGGGCAGGTAGGGGCTGTTACTTAGCCATTAAATCCTTGTCAGCTGTGGTAGATTGTTCAGTGGGTTTTTTGTTATTGAAAAAAGATTCATTACTGGTCTCACCAAGCCATAAGCAAGGAAAGCAGCCCATATAGCTGTGGGGCTTGTGTTATTCCCTAGTTTAATCCAGACTTTAAGAATGCCCTGATTTTGGGGTTATGGAGTTTCAATACTCAACTAAGTGTCCAAAAAGTGCCCAGGTGCTGGTGTGTGGAAAGATGGTCAGAGAGTTCAGGCAAGCAGCAAACCTTCACCAGCCCCTGCTTAAATTCAGAAATACACTCTGCAAACACCCCACATGCGGCCAACTTCTCTCAGTAGGGCTGGGGGAAAAGGCAGGGTGTTAAAGGTTCAAACAAAGGTGGTGTGGGGAGGAGTCCTTCGGGGAATTTTTCTCTCCCCACCAACACAAAAGTTTTGGGAGTTGAAGTGCCAGGACTGAGAACAAAGGAGTGGTTGATGACTCCAGATTCCAACTTAATGGTGGGATGGAGGTGAGGAACAGACCCCCAGCATCTGGGAGGGGGAGAAGCTTTTCCAGGGTGCTGCTTCACTTTGTTTTGGTGCAGCTGCTGGGATGAGAAGCCCCCGTTTCCTAAGCTGGTGAGAGCACCTTGGAGAGAGCTCCTTCTGCCTCTGCTCTTCACCTTCCCCTATCCCTGTCTGGGCACCTTGAGCTTCAGAGAGAGACAGAGAGAGAGGAGGGTCACAGATGCTTCAGGATATACTGCAGACCTTTTTTTCCTGGGGACTGACTGCAAGGAGATTTCTGGGAACTACCACCACTTCTCAACTTCCAGCGTTTTCTTCTTTGAACAAAGGACAAGGAGAAGATGCTCTTCCCCATGGAAAAGGCTTCAGCCTTTCCCCACATGAGTCATACACACTCCCCTTGTCTCTGCCTTTCTGGAAAAGGACTGAGAATTCACCTTGAGGCCAGCCGAGGTGTGACACTGACACTGTCCATAAATATAATTGCACCAGGAGGAACCTACAGTTTTTGGGGATTGTTTTTTTTGGTGCTGGGTGAGTAGTTTCCTCTGGTCCGTTTATAGTTATATCTATATGTATAATAATTGAGAACAGTTATCCTTCTTATATACATTTTCTAATTAAAGTTCTTTTAAATTTAATAAGTGATGACGTGGTGACTGAGGAGGAATCCCCTCCTCTGGTCTTGGTGAACACTTTGTTTCCCTTAAACTAGTACATTACTTGGCACCCAGCTGTGAGGCTTGAGCAAAGAAGGACAACAGTTCTTGTGTCACCATGTGTATTGAGTTTAAGGTCCATCAGAACCATCCTGTACAAGATATTTGCTTTGTGTTGGTACAAATTCATGCCAAAAGGCACAGCAAGTTTAAGTCTCATCAACACACCAATGAGTAAAACTCAAATTGCTGCAATTATTATCGAGTTCTTACTTTGGATTTACAGTGTTATGAATTCAACACCTGTGGGTCTCATTTGGATTGTGTTCTCAAGGTTGTAATCCTGCCCTAACCTAAGGTGTTGCATTTGGGGGTTTAGTGATAATGGTACAGACCCCTGGGAAGGAACACGGGGAAGTATTTTATCCCAACCCTTCATCCACTCCCCTTGCAGGTTTGCTACAATGGCTCTGATAAGCTTAAATTCTCCTTAAATGCCAGAGACATGTTGCTTTTTGTGTTTTGTCTGCAGGTTTGTGTCATTATGGCTTGCCTTCTGTTTGGAGATAGGGCCAGGGCTTTTTGAGAATGCACTCAGAAGCCCAGCCCAGTGCAGGGGGAAAAGGAAGAGAGTCAAACCCCTGACATCACAGTGAAGGGGGAAGAGGGTAAAACCCCTGATGTCACAGTGACTTAGAATGTTGCTAAACCAGGAGAACAGTCCAAGCCTATGGAAGTTGCCCCTATCCAGAAAAAGAAATATAAGACCAAATCAGTTCATCCAGTGGACGATGTGGGGGTAGCAGCACCTTCACAGCCAGCAGATCCAGAGCCTGAGATCATCACTGAGTCATTGTCATTTGATAACCTCCGTGGTTTGCGGAAAGACATTGCTCGACACCCGGGCGAGCCCATCCTGACTTGGTTGATCCGAGTTTGGGACCTTATGGGTGAAACCTTACAACTGGATGGTGCTGAAGCCAGGTTTTGGGGGGCTCTGGCCCAGGATGTGGCTATTGAAAAGGTGTTTGCAAGGGAATCAGAGCCCCTTTCACTCTGGGCACAACTTCTAATGAGTGTAAGAGGGAAGTTTGTTTATAGAGAAATCCTGCAGGAACATCACATTAAGACAACTTGGAGGACCACGGAAGAAGGAATCCTATGTCTGAGGGAAATGGCACTGTTAGAAGTACTTTTTGGAAGGGATGGGCAAGACAGTAACGACCCAGACAAGGTCAGGTGCACATCACAGATGTGGTGGAGACTTTCACACGAGGGGCCAGCTGAATACACCAATTTCCTGGTGTCCATGTATACAGAAGGGAACGGAGAGAGAGAGAGAGGGCTCTGTAATAAGTAAACTCTGGATATGTGAAGGACTGGTCCAGGCCCCACTACAGGCCCGTATCTCTGCTGTAGAGACATTGGTTGAGAGTCTAAAAGATGAGCAGAGGAAACTTAGAAGATTGAGGAAAGTTTTCAAATGGCACCATTGTGAATCAGAGCCTCTGAGGTCAGTGCCAGATACTCCCCATCTAGAGAAAGTGGACAGTCCTACGAACCAAAATGTGGTAAAGGGAAAAAGTCCTGCTGCCAGGAACCCATCCTTGGAATACATTCATCAGGAGTCAGTTATTCATACACCAATTCAAGGGCCATTACAGGAGCCTCACGTGCCTCTCTCTGCTCTACCCCTCAACAATGACTTGAGCTTGCCAGATGCTCCTGGGGCTTATTCCCCTGCCTTACACTGACTGTGACTAAGTCCTTGGATAAATCTTCCAGGGGCTGGAATCCATGTGTAATAGCTGGGTCTAACCATTGGAGCTGTGTCTATTGCCATCTGTGTACAGCAAGCCACAAGTTAACAGACTTCTGCATATTCAGGCTGTGTTCATTTTGTCAGTGCTGGCTGAACTTGGTATCACTCTGTTTATCATCCGTGTCTCTACTGACAGGACACATCAGCTATTATAACCCTGCCACTGCAGAAACTGTTGACACATTTGATGTGTCAGGGGGATATCTCCCTTTCCGAGTAGCAGATCATAAGTGCACTGGTGTGTCCTTTTTTTCTAGACTCCACTGATCGTTGATCTTCAGCTGAAAACTTCAATTGCCCTGTTTCCTCTAATTTGGCCTATTTTGTACTCACTATTAGTGTTGCTCCTGGTAGCATTGTATGATCTGCTAGGGTTGTCAGAAGATCCTGGTAGGAAGGGAATTTCTTTAACAGAAGAAAAGTAGGAAAAAAGTATATTAATGGGGCAATCTTTGACTGACACTTTGAATTAATTGTAAAAGAAGCAAGAACTCCACTGTCTCTGCAAATTAGTGACTTTCTTTTGTTATTTCCTAAGTTGATATTTATGATGGCTTCCCAATAGTACCTAAAAGAGGAATAACAGATCAAATAGTATTTAGCACTTTCATTTACAAATTAAATGTGTAGTCTTAGGGCAACCTTATTTCTGAGTGTTTTTTGAAAGCAGGGAACCAAAATCATCTAAGGAATTCTGCGCTGTTGCCTTGGGAAATAGAGTTTTTGTTCCCCACTTTAGACTTGGTATAGTGTTATTGCAGGTAATAGCCTTTCGAGAGCAGTGATTAAATGCACAGGCTTAACAAGGCTGTACATATTGTGCATTACATTCCAGCTGATTAAATTAAGTATTCCAGATTCAGGGAGTACTCTTGGTTTACACAATGCTCCACTGAGCAGAATCATCGTCGATATTTACCTGTTCTTTTATACCATTGATGTAACAGCCCCATTTGATACATAGCAGTGGAAATGATGTCTGAAATTGCAATATGTTTCACCTTTCACCTACACCTTCTGTAACAACAGTCCCATGTTCCTGCCCTTCTTGAGCCCATCTTCCCCAGGAATCTGATGTTACAGCACACAAGCACACTCTGATCCCAGGATCTTGCTGTCCTGCCAACAGCAGGCAAATGACCCTTTGGTGTGATGTCAAGAAACTGCACATCCATTTGGCCCTCTAGGGTTTGGGCCTTAGAGAAGCCTTAGGGCTTCTCTGCTTTCATCACAACATGCTCCAAAGCACCTCCTGGGCTAAATGATTCTTGGAGGCCTTTCCCTTCCTGTTAAGGAGATGTGGAGCTTTGGGTCTGATGTCTTCTAAGTCTACACTGGCTGATGTGGAATAGGCATTCTGAACTCGCTTTTCCAAGCCTATTTTCCAGAATCTTTTAGGAAGAGGGTCTGCACTGCCTGTGCTAAATGGTACATTCCACTGGAGCCATGTGCACCCTCTCCCATGCCCTGAGCCAAGTTCCAGCCACACAGCCTGAAAGGAGAAAAGGAAGGGAGGATGCATCTCCTCAGATACTAACAATTGATCTTAGAGCAATAATCAAACATGATATGCTCCGTTAGATCTTTCATTTGAAATAAAATCCTGTGACACAGAGATATCATTATCATTTTTATGTCATCAGAAGTAACTACCACATTTGTGGGTAAATATAATAGATAAAAGTGGATGCTTCTTAGCAAAGGAGTCCATAAATACAAACAGTGGGGATTAAAGGGCTAACAACAATGGTTTCTGCTGCTGAGGCTCCAACAGCACCCTGTGTGCAACCCCAGCAATACGTTTACAAGAAGATTTAAGAACTAAATCTATGATATTACTTCTTCTCCCCTGTCAATAATCTGGTAGCCTTAGGCACACATGCCAATGGAAAAGCAGGCTGGAGTTCAAAGATGTGGCACATGAGAAAGTAGCAGGGATAATTTTCACCTGATATCACATCATCAGAAACTGCTACACAAAATTATTGTGAATTATGGGTGCCTGCTGTGCATTTGATTTCCCACAGCTGCTACCACAGCAGTCACTTTCCTGAAAATTAAGTGCATGTTTCATCTGCTCACAGGCAGGGAAGAAGAGGAAAAGGTAAAGAAAGAAAAATTTATGATGGAAAACCCACTGAAATCTCCTGTGCCATTCTGTGCAGCCACAGCCTGCTCCCAGGGACAAGAAGCAGGGACACATGGAACAGTGTCGCTGGGAGGGTGGGCTGTGTCCATTAGCAGTGGAGCCAGGGCAGACCCACCAGAGCTGTGTCCAGCAACTGCAATATGTTCATTCAATTTACATGCCCTGCAACTCACTTCTGATTCTTATCTCCAGCAAGGGACACAAAGCAGATTATTCCATCTCCTCTCTCCAAAGCAGGCAGCAGCACTAACAGCCCTCGTGCCTGCCAGGAGCTGCGCAATGGCGTAATGAGAGCCTGTCTGTCGGAAATGAAGGGCCACGGGGGAGGCAGGGAAAGAGGATTCTTTCATTCCTACATGTGAAACTGCAGCACAAAGCTCCTTCCCGAGCACTTACTGTGTGATCACAGTGCTTGGTCTGAATGGCCCTGCTTGTGGGGCTGGCACCGCTCCCCCGTGGGGAAGCTGACGGGACACAGCACCAGACTGACAGCCCCAAGCCTGGGCAGAAAGGGAACAGCACCAATGTATTTCCCTCCTCCATCATTATCATTCTGCTCCAACAAATGCTGACCAGAAGAGCCATATGGTTATTTCATTTTCAGGCAGATTTTACTAGCATGGAAAGAAAGATACTTCAATCGCACTTTTGTGTCCCAAGATCACCAAGTGCTACTTTGAGTGCTAATTAAATTCTATAACTCCTCAAACAGCAGGTCAGTCCAATCTGACATTGCTGTAGTTTTGCTTCCTATGGAAATGCCACAGAGATGCCCATGTGGGGCATGGCTGGGTGTGCATCTGCCCTCCCCCAGCATGTGCTGGAACCACTGGCCCAGTTAAAGATGAGTTCACAGAGAGGCAGAACCCCCAGAGAAAATGAATTTCTTGAATTTATTTTGTGGCTCTCGCCAATGTCACTTTGAGGTGCTGAAAGGAAAGCCTGTTTGGTGAGTTCATTGGGCAATGCAGGCAGAAAAGGCCTCACCCATGGAAAAGCTTCAGCCAAAGCTTGGACAGTGAACTGAAAGAGGGGTATCCAGGGGGAACTGGCCTTCGGACATCCTGACTCACAAACCAAATAATTTCTGGACCAGAGGATGATGGACTAGGTTAGCAGGATCCCAGTGTAGAAGCCTTGACATTTCCTTGGGCAGAGTGATGCCTTGAATCTCATCCCCTATGATGTTCAGAGATACAAGGACCACTTTGATTCTTACACTCCTCCCAGCACCATTGGATCAACAGCAGGGAAAATCAGGAGCAATAAAATCAACTCTTCCCTGGACTTCTTTCTGTGTTCTGGACATTTTCTTTTAGGAAGGTGATTTTATCCCTAGGCCTTGAATTTTTAGCCTTTTCTTTTGAAAAGGAGATTTATATGAATCCTTAAAGGAAAAACTGGCAAATTTTTTTCTCTCAAAGAGGACTTCTTATAAGGTGGAATGAATACAGATCCAGAGAAAAAGTGAAGAAAAGTCATCTGATTCTGGGGCAATTTTTCATCCACATAAGCAGCCTTCTTCAGATCTTCCCAGGAATTCCTCTGGGATTTTGGGGTCTTCATACCAGAAGCCTGAGAGGAAAGGGTTCATCTGAGATAAGATGGGAAACTTACAGCTGCCACCTTATTTCTATTACCACTTGTTTTGCAAAGTGCCAACTCTTCCTTCACTAGGAAATTGAAGAAAAAAAATTACTGAAACTCATTTTAATGGTCTCAAGCTGATACTTAATACAGATATTAAGTTATTCTGTGAGAGTCAACTAAATATGAACTGGATTCTTATATACTGTGGAAAAGGATTGAAATTTGGGGTTAATTAGGAGTATTGTGAACAGTGAAGAGAAAAATGGAATAACAGAAAAGTGCAAACACATGGTAGTGTCTTTTCAATACAATGTGCAGCCATGTGTAACTTTTTTACCTGTCTGAGAAGGAGCCTGACTACTTTGAGAGGTAGTGGCAAGCGTTTCTGTGATCTGGATTGTGACTGGGGGGAGAGATGGAGTGGGATGATGTCTTGGGTTGAGCTGGCAAAACGCCAACTGTCCAGGACAGACAGAGTGAAAAGGATTCCTCCTCCCCCCAACCAGCCAAGGGAAAAAGAAGAGGGAGAGGAAAAAAAACCCTCAAACCAGGTTTATGCTGAAACTAACTATATGTATTTATACAGAAAAGAGAAGATTAAGAGAAAACTACAATATAACACACACAGAAGTTATGTATAGTATAACAAGAAATAACCTCCCACTCCCCAGTTAATACAAAGCCCATTACTCCAGATTCATAAGCACTCTAAAAGACACCCTGCAAGAAAGAGAAAGTATAACAACAAAATATTTCTACTTCCCTGAACTCAAACAAAATGCAAGCAGCAGCAGCCAGAGCAGGGTCTAGCATAGTAGAGGAGCTGCCAGACGTCCTCCTCTTAGTGCAGCCACGATGGAACTGACCTAACATGTCCCACTGCTGTACACATATCTTAAGTTTGCATCATCTGGTATGATACACTTCCTTGGTTACTCAGTCAGGTGAGAGCTGTCTCCCAATCCACACAGATTCTCTGAGCCTGACAATTTGAGGCCTAGCTAAAACCACTACAGATGAGAAAAGGAAATGAGTAGAGTTTGCTTTAATTCAAAGCATCTTGAGCTGTTAAAATTTTGGCTCTGCCTAGAAAACAATAATGGAAGAAACAGCCCTTGATAATAAGTATCTCTTTTCTTTAGAAATTTCTATTCCAAAAACCCATTCTCTGTCACTAATATGTCTGGCATCTAATATAATAAAAATAAATACACCTCTAAGGGAGTTGATACTTTCTTTGTTCACTGTAACCTGCTGGTTTACTTCCCGTCCCCAGAAGTGCCTGTCACCACTCATTTGTACACAGATGGGGATCTCTGGGCAGACAAGGCCTTCCATCAGCTGGAACTGTTCAGTGGGAACAGCCATATCCATCCCAGCATTATCCAAGGCACAGCAGAAGCAAACATAGCAACAACACTGTGCACAGGATCATTAGCAGAAGGGGGGGGGGGCTGCAATTCTCTGACTTCCAAGATAATAATGCCAACAATAGAGGAAAAGAGATTATCTTTTTTTTTTTTCCCCAAGGTTGGGAATCCTGTTTCAGGTTTCATGCCATGCAGACAGCAATAATAACCTGCTCTGAAAGCTTCTTGCTGCACAATGGCAAATTGCTCATGGGCAGTGATGGCAAAATTTAATCCCTGCTCTTAGAATGCAACCCACATAGCCACTCAAGACAACATAATAGCTCTTTTGTAGCTCTCTGCTACAAACATCACTTTGAAAAGGATACAGCTGTGGAGAGGAGTCTCCACATGTGTCATTTTTGGCTGGCTACCAAGCCCTCAGCCTCAGCCACACTGCTCTGCCAGCTACTGCAGTCACGCTTGGGGAAGGCGGGGGAAGTGGATGGAGCTCTGTGAGCAGGAAGGGCAAGATAACATTAAATTGTTTGGACAGGTGACCAGGTTAGGAATTCATTTGCTGAAGAACTGGGATGAGAGAAAACTGGGAGACAGCTCCAGTCTGAAATTTAATTTACAATCCATAAGGCACTGTATGGACTCACCTAAGCTTCTAAAGTTGCAGATGTCAAGCACCAGGCGTTCCTTCACCAAATGCTGACCCAATGACATGACCATGCATAGAGGAGCCCAGGCAAGCCTACAGATGGCACCAGCAACTTCTCTCACCATGTTCCCTCCATGGTTCTCCTGAACTATCAGTCACACTGTTTCCAGCTGCATAAATCACATAAATCAACTAAGTGACCAAAGGGGCCAAAGCCCACCCAGTTTGCTTTGGCCACTGCACTGGTTCTGCACAGCCCCACAAGTGTCCCATGTCCTGCTAAGCAGTGGGGGCTGTGAGGACACATTTCTGCAGAAGAGGAGCCAGTCTGGAGGAACAACCTTTCTGCAGCAGTACAGCCTTGAGCTGAGATCCCCACGGGCTGTGCTTCACTCACACACTGCTGTGCTGCCAGGGGATGTCACTGCTCCCTCAGGAGCAGTCTGGGCCCCTCCCTTGGTGGTCCTGCCCTCCAAGCCCTGCTGGCAGTGCAGCTGAGCCACAGGAGCCTGGCAGCCAGCAGGGATGGGCTACCTGTGCCCACAGCAGATTGGAAGTGCTGGCATATGTGCTGCTGGCATAGATGTGGCTATGAGACGGACAGGGCTGATGTTCCTACGTGGGGAAGTCCGATGAGCAGCTGAGAGCAATGCAGTATCCAGCTGACACAACCAGGTTCAGGAAAGGCACTTCCACTCCGGGAGCACAGTTGTTGCTGGAGGGTTGCAATAGGCAAGGGAGGAAGAGCTTGGGTTCTTGCAGTCAGCTGTGGACCAGAAGAAGCAAGAATCCCCTCCAGAGACGACTTGTGCTTTGAATCACTATCAGCCTGCTGTCAGCTGTTTCTGAAAGCACCAAGAAGTATCAGCCAGAATTAATTTATGCATAACAAATCCAAGAAAACCGTAAGCTTCTTATGGGCCACTCAAAGAGAGATAATGTGGCCATGTATGTCCTGTGACACCACTTGGGCCTCTGCATCCAAATAAAATTAGAAAGAATTTTGTTAGGATGAGCTGGTTCTCATCACAAATTTTGGGGGCATGTTCCCCCTTGCTGGCTGTCCTAGTTCAGCAACCAGGACCACTGTGTGGGTGTGACCAAAGCTGTGTATTCAACACCCTCTATGCCATTTCTCATCAACTGTTAACAACAGACCATTTGCAGCAGCTGCCCAGGGCACACCTGACTTCTCAGCTGGGTGTGAAAGAAGCCTGGGAGACAGGAGCTGGGATAACTCCCCTCCAAGGAGTTGTTGGCACCTCCACACCCATCTGAGGGGTCATGTCTGCTCATGGGCCAGCAACGATTCCAAAATCCCCCCTGACTCCCAGAGTCAGATCCCTCCGTGTAGAACTCCCGGTCCTGGGGGAGGTACTGGGTGCTCCCACCTGGACATGAGGGGATAGAATCTTGGGGTTTGGGGACTTGGGGAACCACTTGCTGGATTCAGAGGAGGAGCAGAACCTTGACAGGAGGAGGCCACCACTCTTGACCAGTCTGCAACCACCGACTGCACCAACAGGTACTCAGCACAGGGGCCAATGAACATCATTCTGTTTGTGCCCTAGAGTGTTGGGTTATTCTTCTGGGTTTTGTGGGTTAAAACCATTTTCTCTTTATGTCATTGTATTTATTGTAATATTTTTATTAAATTGTAACTCAGACTTATAATCTCTTTTGTGTTGGGTTCATTTCTCCTGCTGGTTTACCTTTAAACCAGCACACTGGCACAAATAAAGCTACAGGATTTTGAGTGAATTGACTAGTAATTCTGTCATGAACTGATCTGCTTTCTCCTTCCTCCCTACCTCATGGTATTACTGATGGGAACAAGGGAGTTGTTATCAATCAAGGCAAGCTACATTGTGATCCCTGCAACTGAAATCCATTTTAGATTGGAGGATAAAATGTGATTGTATTTACACTTCCTTGACACAATTCAGGCAGCAAAATAACAGCCTTCTAGAGACATTTTTCTTCTTCATATTTAGATTTGTCAGTATTGTGGAGCTGTGTGAGAAGGGAGGGAACTATTATAGCAGCTGCGATTCAGTGATACATTTTAGTTACCTTACAAATTAAGATGTTCAGTTTATTGTGTTGTCTTCCCATCTTTTTCATCTCCAGGTTCCTTGAATACTGTCCAGATCTTCCTTCAGATTGATGAGATTGCATTTCAATCAATACAGCTCTATGTAAATTCATTTTTGCTTCTGACATATCCCATAAATTATTTCTACTTATAACCTTAATTGGTCTGTATTCATCACAGGAGATGAAATTTCTAACTCATGCAGCTGTTTACAAATTAAATTTGCAATTAATGAAGAAAGTATGAGATCAAGCACTTCATCCTATCGCAATCTGAATTTGAAAAGGATATAATCATGTTTTATATGGTCAGATTGTGCTTGGACATTTTTATGCTAAAGTTGTAGCTCAAAAAAAATCCCAGAAATGCAAAAACTGGCTTGACCAACACAGTCTTAGTCAACCCAAGGTTTGGCTTGACCTGCTGGTGGGAGTAACCAGTATTACTCATAGTAAAAGTCACTTTCAGTAAACAACCATATGATCTCTTCTCCTTCCAACACCAGCAATGACACTGAGCCCATCCATCCCACCCAGAGCACCAAAGAAGCCTCCCTAACCCTTCTCACTTCACATTTGTGCCCGCCCCAGCAAGGCACAGGCAGAAACTGCCCAAAGCTCTTATCTAGACTGAAAACAATCCCACTCTCAGAATTTTACTTTTATTTTTAGGAATTGTATTACAATTTCTAATGTATTTCCTAGATCTTTACAAAGTATTTCATGAAAGGGCCATCTCCTGTCACCTCTCCAGATTCACAGAGACAGTTTTCAAATCAGTAGCCAAACTGAAAATGGTTCAGTATTCTCCTCACAGCCACACACTGTGTAGCAGGGGAGCTGTGAAAAGTTGAGTTAACCAAAAGCATCAATAGCAATTCTTAAGGAACAATCATGTAGAATTACTGTTCAAACTTGATAATATACCATAATACACAGAGCTCATCTGCAGGATAGCACACTGAAACTAGGAAAGAATGAAAGCCCTTACCTTCCTTTTACAACTGGAATTCAAGACCTCTTCATTGGCCAATTTCCTATATCTGCAATTTTTATTTTCTTTTATTCAGTGCTTCATTCTTCCCCATCTTCAGCAGACTGCCTTAGGCAAACCTGTGTTCCTCTAAATTTCAGTTTTTCTCTCCTTTACCTTCATCACTTAGACAGTGAATTAGAAATTACAGAATGCAATTACGAACATGGCCTTGCCCTGCCACTTAGTACAGGCAGGAAAACTCAGGAGGAAACATAGATAAAAAAGTCAGAAGCTGAATTCCAATGTGTTCACTGTAGTCCCTTCCAATCTTACCCATTCTGTGATTGTCTGCTAATGGAAGTTTATAATATCAATTATTGGAAATGCTATAAATGCATAATGTATCCCCCCAGTAAAAAATGAGATAGAGTGCTGCAAGATTCCTTGAACAACGCAGTTGTAATCCAGCACAAGCATGTCTATGTGTGTGTTACCTTGCATTTAAAAAGGGCTCTGTGGCTAATAATAGACTGGGAACTAGTTGGACATGGGTTTTGGGAATCACATCAGCAGCTCTAGGAGCCTGTTCTTATGCAATACCAGAAGCAGCTCAAGTGAGTAACTAGCTGCTCTTTGCATTTGGAAAGAAATGAGCTTCTGTTGGAGGAAGAAAAAAGGTGTAATAAAAAGCAGCAACTGCTGAAGCGAATACTAAGGGTGAGAAGCTGGGAGTCAGTAAACAAGCAGATAGTTAAAGAGGAAGGTTAAGTGCAGGTTAAATAGAAAGGAGGTGAACTGGAGGCTGAATCCTGGAGTAAACAAGTGTTAAGCAGTAACACTGTGTACATACATGTCTTGAGGGACATCTCTCCACTGCATTCTTTCTCCTGTTCTTCCCTTCATATCCACAGAAAGGCCCTGCACACTTTGCACATGTCCGTGGCATCCATGGAAAAGTGCTGCAGGATTTTGTAAATGCACAAGAGAGAAAATGCCAGGAAAAGCTTATAGGACAGGTGAAGAGTAGCAGAAAAAATAGCTAGAAGCTCCTTGCCTTGAGAAGGTATCTGAGAGGTCAACTCTGTGGCTGTGAGCACTTTCTTGCTGGATTGGCTCAAGCCAAGGAATCCTCCCAATGGGGAGCAGATGAAGCTTCTTCAGCCCCCACTCCCAAGGGTTCTCCCTCTTTAGGGCAGCTGTCCAGCAGCACCCACAGGCTACAAACAGCAGAGCAATGTGGCACCATTTGGGTGAGGGTTACACTCTCCATACCCCCCACTCCACGCACAGCCCACGCCAGACCCCCGCACTGTGCTGGGACCACCAAGTGGGCTGGGCAGGGCTGCCACCGCCTCTCCTTGCCCTCCTTCCCAGTGGGAACCTTCAGCTGTCACCTCCTTTTCAATCTCAGCTGTTAACCCATTTTCTAACTTTACCAATCCATCTGCGAGAGGAATTACATTCTCCCTGGCACCAGTCAGGAGGTGAGTGTGTTTTGGGAGAGCAGTAACTTTGCTAATGAAATGCTCTGCATGCCAGAGCCTGCTCCCTCCATGCTTTACCACCATATGGTTAAATTTTCCCCTCCATCAGATTTAATAAATAGTGTTTACAAATTCTTAGGCATGCCTCCCATGTAAAGTCCACTAAACCCACAACAAATATACTTACCATGGCATTAATTTGGTTAGAGATTTCCTCAGAGTATTGACAGCCATATCTAATTTCCAAGGATTTATTTTTATTTCAAAATATATTAGATACATTTTTTCTTTACCCACTACAATTCCTTTATAATCGTGTTTCCTCTGAAGGCAAGGGGCAGCTGCTTTACAACCATCCACTGTCAGACTACATCTCCTCTAAAATATCCTTCAATAATTAATATTTTATATTTATTCACAAGTAAGAACTTAAACTTTCCAACATGGATCTGCAAAGCCCTAAGTTCATTCTTCCTACAACTGAACACTGACATTTCATGGTTCAAACACCACTCCCTGCTGGGAGATTATCTGCTACCATGGTCTAGATATTAATATCTGCAGACTGTGAAGAAGCTTTAATAATCTTAAATATAAATTTTAATATAAATTCTCTCACTCATACTTCTTCCTTCTTGAAAATGAAACCAAGCAGACACCTAAAAAGTAGAGACTTCAGTTTATATTCAGAACCAGTTTTTAATGCATTTCCTTTCTTTGTAAATCAATTGGCCTCTGCTAACCACAGCATAACTGGACTAGTAGTGAACTGTGTCCTGCTGACAGATGCCTACGTTTGTCTTGAAATATTAATGTTATCTACCATATATATATATATGTATGTGTGTGTGTGTGTATATATATATATGTGCATATAGACATAGATATATACCCCAACAGTTTTAGAATATCAGTATAGATACATTGTGGCAAATGAATGTTAACATGGCATGGTTCTAACCCACGGCAAGTACGAGCACCTTTCCATCTTCCCAGGTTTCCTACTCAGAGCCATGGATGCATCCTTGCTTCTGGTATAGAGGAACAGTGCAGTGAGGCTGCAATCAGTGAGCAGCTGCTCAGTTCCCTCACACAGACACCCATATGTCAGCAACAAGCAAGAGATTCCCACCACATTTATACTGTTAGAGATCTCTGAGAGTCCAGGGAAGTGTGAATTGTTTATGATGACGAGTGAACTCAGGGACAGTTTCCTTCTGTCAGGATTTCTCCTGATGGGACTTACTTCCTCTGACATGACAAACTCTATTCTGAAGATGTGTGAATTATTATTGGGTTAAAATGTGCGTGGCAACTGGGAGAGAAATATCTAACCCAGAAAGCAAGGAATCTCTGACATCTGGTCTTACCTGAGATGCTCTCAGGTTGCTTTGTGCTTCCCACATCAGACTCTGCTCTCCTCCCACAGGTCCATAAATAAGTTTTGGAGGAGAGAGAGAAAAACTAAATCCTTGATTGCAATGACAGGCTCTGTCAGATAAAACAAAACAGTACCTGAATTCATCCTCACACCCCCTTCACCCTCCGCCAACAACATGACAGCAAATGGAGACCAACACATCCTCCCCTAATAAATCTAACCACCTCTGTGTAGGGATTTTCCTGAAAAGGAGGACAGAGGTTTTATCAGAGGAAATGTATAGCTCCTGGTCCTGCTCAGCCCATCACCACCAGCCGTGCTGCATTAGTTAGCTGAGCTGGGTCCATGCCTGGAGTGTTATCTAAAATGAGTATCTATCCAAAGATAGTGTCAAATATATGTAAGTATTGGGAGGAGTCTCAGCAGAAGAGTGTAAACAAAGTGCTGGTAATTTTTCGTACACTCCCTAGGATGAAAACTTCTTAACTTTACTCCTGGTACTGTAATTACACTCACATGAAGGATCATTGCTGATATGGTTTAGACCACTTCAAAATGATGTCCTTTGGCTTGATTTTTCCAAAGTCATACTGATTTTCTAGTTGCTTTGGACAAGGGTTTCCCATAGAGCCAATGCTTCCCAGTGACAGGAAATGCTTGTGATGTGCTTAAAAGCCTGTCCCTCTGTCTGTGTCAGTACTAGAACCACAGTGCAAACTGCAGCCTCCAGACAAGAGGCACCACCTTTTCTGCTGTTCCTGCACAATACCCAGCACCGGGTAGGCCTGAAATCACAATTAATAGCAACAGCTTTGTAAGCAACAAGAAATGTGGAAGAGTGGCACTTTGATTCTTGTGACAACATTCCTCTGAACCACAGCACAGTCAAACCACAGCACAGTCAAACCACAGCACAGACAAACCACAGCACAAGTACCTCATGGTCTCTGCTGCATGACCCACACTGGTTTGGGCTGCAAGGGGCCCCTGATGGGAGGAATTGAATATTGTTCTATGTTTGGCTAATGCAATAATCAGTACATGTAACTGCTCCTTTGTTCATGTGCTCAATGCTATGTTTGGAAAAGGAGAAGTCAGTGAAACAACATGGATAAAAACTTGGGCTATCTTCCCAAACACGGAAATGTATTTTTCCTTCCCTTATATTCTCTCTGTGGCTTATCTATTCACTTCTGCTAAATACAACTTAGCCTTGAGTTGGTCCACAGCCTCAAAGCTTTTATGTGGTTTCTGCTTCTCTTCAAGAATTTTGGAAATAAAATTGCTGTACTGGATTTGTTTTAAGAAAGCATTTGTTTGTTTTCAAATAATCCATGTGGCTAAATGAAAAGGATCCAGCTCTGTGTTTTCTCACAGGCTGTTTGGGTTCCAGTAATTGTTTGCTGCTGCAGGTTTAAGGGAGATGAAGGAGGTGGGATGGGGCAAAACTGCAGAGTGAGCCTTGCTTGCAGGTCTACATGACCTGTTGCCCATGGACAGAAGTGAGCCTTCTCTCCAACAGGGGACAGGGAGGTTCTCTCTCCAACAACCCCTCACATTCATATCAAAAGCTCACCCTGGTTTCAGCCAAAGGAGAAGTCCCTGAACACTCAGAGCACCAGGTTCATCCTGCTTTTCAACACCCAGTTTCAAAGAAGAATTGTGACTTAACAGTGCCCATCATTCTCAGTGGCCTTCAAAGGGAACTGGAACCTCATTCACATGAAGATGACAATGTAGTAGCAATTTTGGACTGATTAGTTCTTTTCCCAGTATTTTCCTTTATTATTTAGTCTTTAGCAATAACATGGATCTTATTGTATCTGGTATGTATCTGCACCTGGGTTCTTGCTCTCATCCAGCCCAGGATCTCCAAAACTGATACCAACTGTGCAGCCTATCAAAAAGGCACCTGGACAGTTCAACTCTTTTAAAAGTTGTCTCTACCATGGATGTCCATTAACATCTTACAGCAAGTTTCTTTTTTATACCTCAGTTTACACAGTACAAAATGGGGATAAAGATACTGAAAGTGATGTCTGATGTCAAGATCCTGCAGGGGCTGTAGCACTAGTAATGTAATGGGCACTGGTAGTAGAATGAGATCTGAATTCAGTGATTTCAAATGACTGATCAGAAGCTGTTCCTCAGACAGTAAATGAGAAAGAACGAGAGCTTCCATAATATGAAAGCACAGATCTCAGAATCTTTGAGGATATAGCCTGATACAGGGAAGAAAGTCATGTGGAAAATAACCTTGTAAATAGCACCTTCATAATCAAAAAGATGTTTGTGAAAGGACAGGACAAAAGTGCTGGAGTCAATGGATACAGGTCACATTTGGTGACAGGGGTATTTGCTTCTGTAACCTCAAATCATGTCAAGGTCAGGAAATAAAGTTCACAGTATGAGCATGCTCTGGTTGTAGCACACTTTGATCACACACAGGGGAAACTGTTCCAGAAAGGAAGCACAGCTCTGTTTTATGCCATGATAACAGCAACCAGCACATTGCATAATTTCCCCTGTGCTTCAGCAATGGAACTGGCTCCTCCAGCAGAACAGCAGAGCAACAATTATTTTTAGTGGCTAAAAATTTAATCTGACGCTTTTTGTGATGTCTTCTGATTTACCTCAGAGTTAGTGGCCATCAGGGCTACAACCTCTCCTTCCTTAAAGTATCTTTAGCATAAGGCAGTTTCCTTCTGCCACAAAGACACTCACCAGCAAAGTCCTTAAAATAGCACTTAATTTAATCATTCAGCTAACAAAATCAAGGTGACAGATAGACAAGCTCAGTAGAAAATGATGTTGCTACTTCATACTCACAACAAAACACTGCTACAACAGCAATAACACGTGTACACTATGGATTGTCAATTCTGGAACAGCACAACAGGCACCTCTCTTAATCAGCTGCTAAATTATTCTTAGCTAGTCCCTAAAACAAACATTTAAACAGAAGACCCTATTGAGAATGCTTCAGAAGTAGTTTTATGAGATCTTAAGAGCCTGACGTGCAACATTCTGGAGAACCAAGGGTTTCTGCTTGGCTTTGGTGAAGACTGGGCAGGTACCTGAAAAGGTGCAGCTTCCCCATGCTCACCTGTATGAGGCAAATACTCCTCATGGCCATAGGGGAGAGCAGGAGGGAAGGGAACAACTGCTGATCTGCTGGATGCCACCCTCCACAGCCCTGTGTGTGTAAGGCAGGGCTGGGATCTAATCAGGGTGCTGCTCTGAAGATATGTGCTTAGCCACTCAACTTCATGACCTTGCACAAACTGCCTGATACAGCACCATCTGTAGCTGTAAAAGTGGATGCAAAGCACAGCCTGGATGATCTGCTTGGAGAGGGTTGTGACTGATGGGTGTCTGAAAGCTGCCCCTGAGCCACTGGAAGACAGAAGGAAGCCATGATGTTGTGCCACCTGCTAGTGGGAACCCAAGAATTCTCTACATCTCTGAGTTTCCAAAGGTATCTCACATTGACGACTTACAATACATCGTTCTCTGAAAGAATAAACACGTGGCCAAATAGGAAGAGAAATTCAAGTATGCTGAGGTATATAAATCTCCTCTGGAGGATGAGGCATAGTGACCTTTTACTGAACCATGTGTAGACCAGCTCTGCTGTACTACTCAGATATCTTGAATGAATCTCTTTCTGGAAGATCATTGCACATAAAACAAAAAAAAGTGGAGATATTTATATGTTGAAATATCACTCCACCCTTACCAAAATTATTCTGTGCACATCTGTATGTCCCAGACTGTATTGAAAAATATTAATTGATCTCACCTTTTCCCCTTTTTGTTGCTGTCAAGGTATTTTTAATCACTTGTCTAGCATTACAAATCTTTGACTTTTCTCTTACAAGTCCCATTCAAAGTCAAGACTTCCCTCTGCTCCAGTGCACATGGGCCCATTCTCTCCTCAGCCACTCCGCAGGTTACCCTAACATGGCACCTGCAAAGAACAGTCACTGCTTCTTGGGCTGCAACCCCATCTTTTACAGGCTGCTGGGGGTTCCTCTGGAATCATGTTGTAGTTTGGGATTATTATGTAAATTCTCTCCCCTGCCACTTAACTGCCCCGGCCAGCGGTTAACAAAAGAAGCAGTTAACTGTTGATCGCTGGGGTGGGGGCAGGTTTGTCTCTTTTGGGTTTTTTTTGGATATTCTCCCCAGTCTTGGCTCAGCGGAACGAGGGAGTGGGGGCTCCAAGGAGGCAGCTGCCCTGCTGGTTACTGCTGGTTTTTTTTTCCTGGCTGTCTTGCTGCTGCCTAGTCCGGACTACTTTTCGTGCCGTGCTGATGCTGTTGCCTGCCTTGGATTTGCTGCTGGTTGCTCGTACCTTTCTGCTTCTTGGACGGGGAACACAGGGGGAAGAGACTGAGTCCATCTGAAAGCCCACTGCTCGTCTGTCTCGCTGGAGAGGGACTGAAACTCACTCTGCAGCCAGCCAGGCTGTGACATGGACACTTAAGTATAACCTTTTCTCCCGGAGGAAAACCTGCTGGGTTTTGTTGTTGGTTTTTTTTTTTTCTGTCTCTTGTGGTGTTGGGGAAGTGGGTTGCACTAGTCTGTTTACATATATATATATATATATATAGCAGTTATCCTTCTTGTATTAAAATTCCTTTTCTTAAATTTGATAAAGAGTGGTGTGATTATCGTGGAGGAGGCCCCTCCCCTGCTTGTGGGTAAAACATTTTGGTTTTTTCCCCTCAAACCGAGACAAATCACTGATTTGGTTGTCAGGCTCTGCTTGCCTCACTGCCTCTGCTGTGTCCTACACTTAAATTTGCCCTTTTTTCCTCCTTTTTGATCAGGCAGGACTTGCAAAATGCACTTCAGGAGTTCTGAAGAGTTCACTGCCGAGTTAGTCACTGCAGGCAATGCCTGAGAGACAGGGATATTGCAACCCATGTTTAGCAACTGGGAAACTGGGGCACAACAGGTAGGTTTGATGGTGCCAAACAGGAAGATGGAAGGTGAAGTCAGATTTGGATCTTACCTGAGACACCACAGCCACAGAAATGTCCTTCTGTCTTACTGCAATTCTTTTCATCTGAATGCCATTATCTTACCTTTGTCTTTTTAATCTTGTAAATAATAGCTGCAATTAAGTTTATAGCATTAAATATACTTTGAAATAAAAAAGAAATAATATTACTAATATACTTCTTGCAACTGTCCCTTCAATTCCCAGTTTCACACTGATCACATCTAATGTCACAGACAATATCAAGTATTGTTGGTAAACACTTTAAAAGAAAAATGTGACTTCATAAAATCTTTATAGTATTGATGCAGAAAAACATTCCTTTAAAGAAAAGACTGACTCAATCCCCCAGTGCTTATGCACCTGTGGAGTGCAAAGTTTTCTGGATTACTCTTGAGTACGAGGAATATTTTTACCCACTTATATTTTAGCACCTTTTATCTCAACCTTTTTCTGAAGATGATCATCCCTGTGGTGCCTAAATGAGAAATGACAGAGAACCCATGGGGAAAATAAGGCTGATGAAATGCAAAGTAGCATTATTTATGCTGAGTCTGTTTGCAAAGTGCATTTCAAACTTCCTTGATTTTTCAGCAATGATCAATGTTGGGGGGATGGGGCAAGACAATATTTGCATTTGATATTTCTGACTAGCCCATCTTTTTCTTTCTCCCTCCATGAAGGAGTTTGGGTTTTCTGTTGGGTTTTTGTTTTGTTTTTGTTTTTGGGTTTTTTTGGCATTTGACTTGAAAGTCTGAGAGGTAACTAAAACTGTTGAAAATGTAATGAGCATCTTTGGAGTGTGAAGATGGAAGAGGGAAATAGGCTGGAGAGGGCATGCTTGGGACACCTCTCCTTTCAGCCTATAGGAGATGAATGGCAGCAGATCAGATTGAGACCCCTATTGCTGTGGCTGCTGTGGGAGCCTCACATTGATGCTGGCAGTGTCATATTTCAGTTTCCCATTGAAATTAATTACTTGACTTTGAGGTATTGTCATAGTTGCTCCTCTTTAAACAAATGTCCTGTCTTCCTGAACAAAAGCCATCAGCTGTACAGTGCTGCTCCAGGGTTGGCCACCTCCAGGCAAAGCTGGGCAGCAGCCAGCAAAATCCCCTGCCACACGCCAAGTCCAGCACGTGTTTGGCCAGGATTTTGAGAGTAAAGAGCCAAATACTGATTTGTCCAGAGCACCTCCCATGCCTAGGATTTCACTGGCCTGAGTCAGCACTTGGTAAAAAAAAATTATCTAAAGGAGACAGGATCGATAAAATCCAGAGAGAAGTCACTCAATATTTCACCTTAGAAATATGACTGGAGGACCCATCTGCAAAGCTGAACAGATCAAACCCTGGCACACAGAAATCTGTGACCTCGGTGAAATGCATTGAGCCAAGCAGGCAAGCAGAAAAAACTCCCATTGGTAATCTGACATTCTGCCTTGGCTCCTCGTATTGCATAAATTGGGAGGGGCAGACATCCTCCCACTGCTTGCATAAAAGGAGTCTTACTAATTTGTCACCTCCAGCGTTACAAACACAGCAGTAAGAGGGTGAGACAGCCACCAGGCACACACAGTAACAGATCTGCAGCTCTCAGGCTCAAGGCTTCCCCACAGCGGTGGCTCTGTGCTCAGGAACACTCCAAGCGTGTCCCTAACGATCCCACCCAGACAGAACAGGCAGTCAGGGGGTTGCTGCTGGTTATCAGGAATAGTGATGAACCCACTGCCCTGCTGTGCACTGACAACTGCAAGGAACCTGTGAATGGAGCCTCTGTTTGGGATCTTCATTGTCTCCACCGTGGTTATTATACCTTTGTACAAGGCAAAAAGGAATCCAAAGGACAGGTCTGTAGCTCCTTTGGCCATGGGCGCAGAGGGGAGTGAACCCAGTGTGTCCCCAGCACTCCCATGGCTCTGTGTCTCCTGCCACTCAGGCCCCCTACCCTCTATTTAAAGACCCTACGGATAACAGAGTCCCCACACAGGCAAAATGAAATAGGCATTTCCTAATTTCAAGGATAGTTCTGTCCCTTGGAGCAATTTTCTCTTGTTCCTAGTGGCACAGCAAAGGCGTTTGTGTTTAATCCCCAAACTAGACTAAGCACCTCACTGAGACCTATGTCCATATTTATCCTGCCTATGTCACAGCCAGGCACTACAGGAGAAGGGCAGATCCAGGTGCCCTGTTGTCCAGCTACCCCCAGAGCCAGGCCAGCTGTATCAGCTGACAGGGAACCCTGAAAGCAGCAGTGGGGACAGGCCTGAATTCCAGCCCAACAATACAGGGATTATTGACATAAACCCCCAGGTGGTGTAGGGCAGACTGGAGAGCAGCATGGCCAAGAAAAGTAGCCAAGCCATATCCCAGTTGTCATGGAGCTGGAAGAGAGCCCTCAATTAACATCCTGCTGCACTTCACTGGGCCACGTCCCACGCAAAACAAGGGCCCCATTTTTCTGCAAACCATGCAGGCAATTATTTGCTTGCAGCACAAACTAAACAGATTCAGCTTTAACTTCTCAAATTAACAACACATTGATCATCAACCATCGAAGAGAAATATTAGATCAAGCTATGAATTTTTGTGAAGTTTATGCTGACAGAGTGGTACAAAGAAAACCATACTGCAACCTTGTCTCAAGGGTTCAGATAACGCCTGGTGCCTCCAGGTGCAGCACAGATCCTCACCCAGGAGGTGGCTGAGAGAGTTTGTTCGCCTGGGACAGGCACCAGAGGAGAGCACCCATCCCACGGCCTCAGTTTCTTACACAGACTTCCAAATACATAGCTATAAAAACAAACTATGGCCCTACCATTTTGTGTGAGTGAACGTAAATCATTCCTTCAAGCATGCAAACAGCAAACCTGTTTATAAGACTTATTATTGTCAAGCTGGGCAATCACAGCACAATCAAGTTTGTGTTTTAATAATGAAGTACCAAAACTCTTGCCAAAAAAAAAGTGGAATAAAGAATTAAGTCAAACTTAATCTGATCCAGATGGGCTGCACCAGGTTTTACCCAGCATGGCACTGGTTTGATAAGAGAGCTCGGTCTTCCACTCAAAACCTGGAAAGTCTTCCCCCCCTGCCTGAGGAAATGGCACACTTTAGAATCCAAATGCAAGAAGATGCAACAGATTTTTAAATTACACAGATTAAAAATTAATTCGCTCCTTGGGTTTTTTGTTGTGTGATTGTTTTTGTGCTTGGCCATTAACTGTCAGCAGGGTGGCAATGGCAGAAATCGGCTCTGCTGCAGCCCCATGTAATGGCAGGGATGGGGAACAATATCCAAGCAGCTGGTGGCAAGAGGCTCCAGCACAGCTTAAAGGTGAGAATATCCTCCCTGACTTGGTAATTTGAAAATGAAAACCAGTGAGATCTTCTGCTGAAGTAACCAAACTGTGTAGGCCACAACACACTTCAGTAAAATTTCAAGCATTAAATGCTACTTTAGGACATATTCACCTGCCTGCCCCCCATAAACCAAAACAAAACAATAAAAGAGAGATAACATACTATATTCTGTACTCTTTTTCCCTTTCAAGCAAGTGTAAGAGAAACTTTGAAACAACTTTACCCATCAGACACTGTCCACAAAGGATAACAGGTGAGTTTGCTTCTCTTGCACAGACATCCACAGCCACGTCTGACCATAAGGTGCTGCTAAATGCTGTTTGTGTCCTTCGCCAGGTCTCACAGATATGGTGCCTCTGCCTGCACCTGTGCTGTGTCAGCCTTCCCAGCTGCTGCCATCCAACTGCTCACATTCCAAAGAGCCTGAATTCAGAGATGTTGATCTGGGTTATTCTGCACCTGCATTTGTCTTTTGTGGCCTGAGCCTGCCAGAGGCAGAGGAATAGTCCAGCTCTGTCCCAGAGTAGGTTACTGTCTTACACCTCAGTGTCTGAAGAAACAGCTCTTACTTTCTCCTCTCCCTTCTGGCCTTATTGGGAATGCTTCACTTGGGGCATCATCCCTTTTTCTGTTTTGATACCCTGATCTCACTGCCATAACTGTTCTAAAATGACCAATACAGGAACTGAAATCCCCATACATTGACAAGGCAACTCAACAGTGTTGCACTCTGTGCTCGGCCAGAGGATGGGGACAAATGGTATATAAAAACTGGCAATTTCTTGCCCTGTTATCACCAATGACAATTTATATTCTAAGACTCTAACAAACATATAAATGATATCCCTGACTCAAGAACTTCTGTCTGGGTTCTCTCATTGGCCTTTTTTTGTTCAGTGGCCCATACTTTGCCATAATTTTCTCACCCTGCTGCCATTCTCAGTGTTCAGGGTCAAGAGTAAGTAGACACATCTGCTTTGTATTAAAACCAGCATGGTTTAATTCTGCATGATAACCAGTGGTTTTGCCTGTGGTGTCAGGGAGGCCCTTCAGAGTGCAGCAGGAGGCTCCTGGGCACCCACAGACAGCTTGCCAGGCTGGACCAGCTCCTTGGTATTTAAGTGGCTGGCAGCAAGCCATTAATTGTGTCAGAGTTTGTGTCTTCAGTGGGTGGTTTCCCTCCACTGGAACTCAGTGGTAGTGAAGAGGGAAGGAAAACAGAAAGGTATCACCGGTGTATACACAGTGTTCTGACATGCTAGTTAAGTTCTAAATTATGTTTCTAATTACTTGGCATGATTTGTTGAGGCAGTGTCTCAAGGTCGGAAAGCACCACAAAGTGACACAACTTCCTTGCCATCTGGAATCTCTGCCACTGAAATGCTCCCTCCTCTCCTGCTCTGTCATGCTTCTTGTGCCTCTCCCCCACACTATCCAGCATCTCTGTAGTAAGATGGAGTCACTTCAGATACCTTTGGGGGCTAATTTGATAGCTATGAGCCAAGGCTGCAAAGGGAAAGGTTTAGGGGTAGCAAATCTGGGCTGAAGGGTTGGGTTCCAGGGCATTTGTAAAACACATCTGTCAAAGGAGTAGTTAAAAAAACCTGTTCCATTGCTGGCTCTGATAAAGAGACAAGAAACCTAGAAAGCTATCACGTAGGAGCAAAAAGGGGAGAAAAATCCTACTGCTGTACTGCCTCTCATGCAGCCAGTCCAAGCAGCAGGACACAGCCTGTACAGGTGGGTGAGAGAACAGACCTGCAAGCCACTGACCTTGTCCTGCATCCACCTACAATAAGCAAGAGAATGGTGAAGGCCCTGCCAAGTGTCATTTGGTCACAAAGATCTGTAAAGAAAGAGTCACTGATCTTAAGAGTACAGCAGAGCTTTGCACCCAGCGAGTGCATAATGATGTGTCATTGCACTGCCAATTAAAACTGCTAACACTCCTGGGGCCTTTGAGAATGAAAGTATGCCCTTCCTGTAGCAAAACAGTGCAATGTGGCAATGAAGAGATCATGAAATCCAACTCTGATGCATTTTAAAGCTTCTATAAATAATTAAGGGGCTCATTAATTAATAAAAAGGGAGTGAAATTGCAAAAACAGGAGGAGAGGGGCAACGAATACCCACTGGGGGATAAGATGTATGTCCTACACTGCAGCTTACACAGAGTGAAGTCTTTTTGAGTTAAAGTGGCTTTGTGGTTTGAGCTAGAGAAACAAATCTTAGCTGGAAGAAAAATCTTCTGGGAATAAAAAAGCTACTTCTTAAATCCAAGTTACACTTGGGAAGATTTTTCAAGATTTACACACTCAAGCAAGCACAACATGGGATATATTGTGTCTGTATTTCTCAAATACACGAGGAAAAAATGGATCTAGCTGGTGCCTGAGGTTGGCTTGCACCAACAAGTCTTTGGGGAAGAGATAAAATATAGCAATGCAGAGAAAAACATCTTTCACTAATTATATCATTATTAGTCTCCTCTGGCTCAAATGTGGGCAGCTTTGAAACCCTAGCTGCTATCAAAGAAAAGATTTACAGAAGTCCCACAAAGACAGAAAGAAACAATGAAGTCTGGTTATATCCCAGTGGGCTACGAACTGGTAGAGTACACTGACTGCAAGTTACTAATTACAGTAGCTTTGAAATCAGAAGCTTAAATCTGTGCTAAACAGCAACACGGTGCTTTGGGCCACAGTTTCAGGCTCAAAGAAATGTGCCAAACACCCACACCCAGGCACAGACAAGTCATTCCAAAAGGAAACCAGGAAATTGCAGGTGCAGCTGAATGCTTGTGAGCAGACAATTACCCAGTGGGTGATTGCAACTGCATATTTTATATGCGCAATTACCTCTTTGCACCCTGTGTGCATATTTTTGGATTTGATTTCATTGCCTCTCTTTAAGAATATGACCTCGGTATCTGAAAATACCAAACTTGCCTGAACTGTTGATCTGAGTGTCTAGAAGGCATCAGGGTTTTAAGCAGGTGAAAGGGCTGTTTTATCTCATATTACTGACACACTGCCTGACATGAAATTGGTACTTTGCTGCTGATGACTTCTCATCTCCTGAATATTTCCCTGGGAAGTTTTGGCATGCAGCTGGTGAGCTGTGCAGCACAAGTAAAGGGAGAGGAGATGTATGTCTACCCTACAGGAAGGAAGTGCAGAGAAAAGGTTTTAAATGAGGTTGCAGCCTGGGATCTTGCCAAATCAAGAAAATGGAAGGTAATACAGGTGCCTGTGCTAAAGAGCTATCTTTTGCTGATATTTGCTCTGGTTTCAAATACTTATAATCTGTTGTGAAATACCCTTTGGGTTTTGCTGTCAGCAGCTCTGTAGAGATGTGGAGTCTCTGACTGAGCAGGCAGGAGGAGGGTGGAGGAGTCCACTGAGCCTCTGCTGCCTGCCCAGGGCTCCAGGGTCTGGCACACAGCCCCCATGGGAAAGCACCACCCTTATTTTTCCAAACTCTACTAAAAAAGCCTCCAGCATGAAATATGCACAATGTGTGTTTGAAGAAGAATGTTTTAAGTAGAGGAAAAAGCAGGCAATAATAGGAGAATATCCTAAATAAAACTTTTGCTTCCTTCTTTAGGGCCCACATAGCTCTACACCATGACAGATGTTAACAGGACCCAGCAAGCTACATGCAATGAGTGAAGGAGTTTTTCCCAGTGCAGGGCCCGTACAACCCTTACTGCTAAATTGTCCTTTCCTGATGCAAAAGACTCAAAACTAGGATTACTTTCAAATCTGCTACACTGTCAGGTTTTAGTGCTCTAAATTCAATGTACTGCCATCCCAGGCTCCCAGAAAATGATACTAATCCTGAACTATGTGTGTGATGTAACATCGGTACCTAAAACACTGGGGGAAGAGGTTGAGGCTTATTTGTACTGGTAGCAATCTGTAGTGCCATCTGAGAAAGAGCAAGAGAAGGAAACAGGACTTGAAGCTATTATGTTAAATATTTATATTATTTGCAGGAAAGTTACATAGGTATTCATTAGTATCCATAGTAGTTTTAAATGGCTTCATAAGTGTAAGAATTGATGGATGAAATGAAGGAAAAAATTATATTTCCACCTGGTCGGAGAAAAAAATCTCTGTCCAAAGCTGCAATGATTTATTAATATAACTAATCAATAGCAATAGATCTGTATCAGTTTTACATCTAATTTAAACTTTCAGGTCTCAATGTACTCATTAAATAATATAAGAGATTTACATATTTTAATTATATTTTATGGATTCTGAACATAATGTAATTAAAAGGGTTTTTCAGTGGAGATGATTAATGAACAAGGCAGCCAGACATTCTGTACAGCCTTTATGGGTGAAGGTGTTCAGTGTGGTGTGAGCTCAACCTCCAACCTGAGCAGCAGTAGATTCACCTTCATGTACAACCATGTGCACTGAACACCTGCATGCACTGAAAGGATGCACTGAAATGAGGAAGCAGAGGCCATCATGGACCAGGAACACACCAAGACATGGTCTTAGAAAAACCATAGCCCAGAGAGCTGATATTTGCTGAGAAGGACTGCATGAAATACAGAGAATCTATTTCAGGTCTTGTGCCAAGGACATATCAAGATGATATTCCTTAGACCAAAAAATACTCCTGCACACATTCAGCTGTGTTATGTGTTTTACAATAGGGAAAATGAGTCCTAGAAGAGGAGGGATGAACTTGACCCAGGTCTTAGAGCAGGTGGGGACAGAACTAAGGTGAGGGACAGGGCTTCCTATGTCCACCCTCCTTATCCAGCCATCAGGCTGAAAGAATAATTTGACAAAAGGCTGGTGTGCCCATAACTGCTTTTCCAACCATATCAGACTGGCTCATAAAAGATCCTAAATCTTTCTGCAAATGTTGCATCTCTCTTGAACAATCACAACTGTAACACAATCGCTGATACTTCAACATTCAAGTACCAGTAAAATGCAGCTCCCTTGAACCAAGGTCAACACCTACTGAATCACATCCCCAAGAGCTTCAGCAATCAAAGCGACTGCTGAAGATATAAGTAAAGAAGATTTGAAATAAAAGCTGCAATGAAAACACAGAGAAAAGGAGGTCAGCATTGCCAGCTCTCTTGACTCCAGCAAAGGACTTTGATACTTCAGGTTTCCTCTACAGCTTCAGCTATTTGCTCTTGCAAGCAGAGAAATAAAGTTTCTAGTTCATGACTAAAGGAAAAGACCCCAAAATTCCTACTTAATGCAGATCAATGAGGTTCTAGTCTTAGTTGATGCCTCCTGGTATTGCTGAGGTATAAAACACTGGTACAGCACATAACAAAAGAACAAGCAGTCACTTGTCTGTGATTTGTAGGCCCCTAGCATCTGAAAGCTTCTGTATGTTGATTTAGTAGTCAATCCTCAATTACTCTCCAGCTTTCTTTTCTCCTGTATAAAACCATTTTCTAGCATCTGCACCTGTAATTTGTCAGTAGAGCTCTCTAAGAGCCATAAAATCCACAATGTGGGATGTTTTGCAGTTTTAAGATCCCTTCACTGATTTAGGGAAATAATTCATTGTTCTCCCTTACTTTCTACTTAATTTAATAATCCTGTGCTCTTTGTGCCCTTCACTGCTGTGAATTACACCATCCCCCTGCCTCAGTTTACACTCTCACAGCAGCTCCCACGGGAGCTGGCTCAGGCATGGCTGCAAGGATGGTGACATCATGGGGACAGTAACATTTGGGTCATGAGTAGTTTGACTTTTACACCATGGGACAGAGAGACCAGGGACAGCCGCAGCATTTACCATCTCTGGAAGTGTTCAAGGTCAGGTTGGACAGGGCTTGGAGCAACCTGGGAAGGTGTCCCTGCCATGGCAGGGAGTGTGACTGGATGATCTTTAAGGTCCCTTCCAACACAGCCTATTTTATAATCTGTGATTCCATGATCTGTCTGACAGCTGTGCTCAGGAGGCCTGGGGAGGAGAGGGCAACACTCCCTCAGCAGTCTTCCCATCTGGATCTCCACTTACATATTCAGGGTTTATTCAGAACACTTAATGTTTCTTGCAAGAAAGATCCCAAAAATTCCCCTGTTCAGGATGAAATCCGGATTTTCTCACTTGTAATCATTTTCAGTGACCTCCATGTATTTTTTTCCATTGCATTTTTTCCTTACTGTAAACTATCGAGACTTCTGACATGCAGGTAGGAGGCAACTGTGGCTGGGTCTGGCACAGTGACAGAGAGCAGCAATAAAAAAATCCCTAGTATTTTTGTTTGCATCTGAGTCTACTTTAGTATCAAGAATTTGATTGAGTTTTCTGGTGCAGGCAGGTCCAATGAGACTCTCAGTGTGTTGTATCTTAACAACCTCTGCTGGTTTGGGCTGGGATAGGTAAATTTGCCTCACAGTATCTGGTATGGGACCTATGCTGGTTTAAAGGTAAACCAGCAGGAAAAGCCAACCCAACACAAAAGGGATTATAAGTCAAAGTTACAATTTAATAACAATATTACAATAAATGCAATGGCACAAAAAGAAATTGGTTTTAACCCACAAAAAATAGAAGTATAACCCAACACCCTGGCGCAAAAACACAGCGGGGTTTGTTGGCCCCTGTACTGAACCCCACGTGGTTCCCTCGAGTCCAAAGTAAAAGGAGATGAAAAACCTGTTGGTGCAGATGAAAAACCTGTCTGGTCAAGAGTGGTGGGCTCCTCCTGTCGAGGTTCTGCTCCTCCTCTGGATCCAATGAGTGGTCCCCCCAAGTCCCAAACTCCAAGATTCTCTCCCCTGAGGTTTGGGTGGGAGCCCCCAGTGCCTCCCCCAGGGCAGGGAGTTCCACACTGGGGGATCTGACTCTGGCAGTCAGGGGGGATTTTGAAATCGTTGCTGGCCCCTGAGCAGAGCTGAGCCCTCAGGTGGGCGTGGAGGTGCCAAGGAGTCCCTGCAGGGCAGTTCTCCCAGCTCCTCTGCCAGGCTTCTTTCCCAGCCAGCTCCCAGCCTGAGGGCTCAGCTGTGCCCTGGGCAGCTGCTGCCAATGGGCCATTGGGAACAGTTGCTGGGCAATGGCCCAGAGGGTTTAGAATGCCCAGCTTTGGGCACACCCACACAGGGAGAAACTGGTCCCACATGCTGAACTAGGACAGGACCATGTTTTGGATTTCTGCTGGAAAAAGTGTTGATAACTCAGGGATGTTTTCATTATCTCTGAGCAGTGTTTACACAGAGCCAAGGCCTTCTCTGCTCCTCACCCCACCAGCAAGAAGGCTGGGGGAGCACAAGTTGTTGGGGTGATACATCCAGGACAGCTGACCCCAGCTGACCGCAGGGATATCCCAGACTGGATGGTGTCATATTTAAGAAATGCTGTTTTGGGAGTAACAACCAGAGATTTAATTGATTTCTGTTATTTTTTTTCATGAATTCTTATCACATAACCAGTTTATTTTCATTTTTAGGTCAGTCTTTGTTATTGGTCTCAGTAACACTTTCTCTGAATAGACACAGAGATGAGAATTCAGTTTCACTGATTTTCCCCAAAAGAAGGACTTTAAATGAAGTATAAAATGCAACTAAACCACAAGGGTAGGAATTCCTCCAAAAAATCAACCTGTGATGGTACAGACATCCATTATGAGCAATCCTCTAAGGGGACACTTCCTTAGCAACACAAAATCTCTACAGTTACATGGTACTTGTGTTCCAGCAACATCACTTTACACACAATTTCCAGTACAAAAGAAAGCATTAATGCCTTCTAATGCACACATTAGTTAATGAAGGTCAGTCTCAGAGTTACAGTTGTATCCACTAGAGATCCTGCCTAAACAGTTGAGACTGTGTCAGCCTTGACCTCTGGACAAGGTCTTTCCTCTTCTTGCTCAGCTTTACCTTCAAATCATAAAGCAAGTTTCATTATCTTCTCTGAAGAACCTGAATGCATCACTTTCCCATTATTGTCCATGTTTTTACCACCAGGAACTTGTCCCCAGGGTCCCATTTCTCTGATGGTGTCCCTTCAGACCTGGCTCCAGTTCCAGCTCTCCTTGATGTTTCTGCATTTGCTCAGTAAACACACCGTGTTTTGTATAATGTAAAACATGAGCATCTCATACTCTGATAAAATTACTTCTGTGCTTACACAGCTACTTAATTCCATTTTGCCATTGATTTGTCATTTTAAAGTTAAATAATAAACATGGATTGCAGCCAGGATACTGAGTGCTGCTTTCTCTCCCTCTAGTTTTTGATTTATGTGTTTGTTTATTTACTGATATATTTAAGTACTCCCTATTGCAATTCACACATAATCTGGCAAATCCTGGGGATTTGCTTTCACAACTGATTAGAAAAGTCAATGTTTTACAGATAGGATTAAAATGGAAAATATCTAGGAGCCTTGATGGAATCCACTTATGACAAGTAGTGTTTCCAAAAGGCTCTCCACCCCTTAAAAACCTGTCTTGTATGTTGTCAAACACTGTGAAGATATAACCATTCCCTGTTCCAGGTATTATGTCAATTAAAGAAATATACTTGCTCATTTGTCCATTGTGGGAGTGCCTTGTGGGCTTTTCATTTAATCAGGACATGAGAAAAGATGTTTCCCATTTGCTGGTAGTTTTCTTTGCTTCCAGATTAAATCAGACAGGCTGGGAGGCAATGCTGAGGCAAGCAGTGAGTTTTCAATAATGTCACTTCAGTAATCTAAATTTAAAAATTCTAAAAATGTCGACATGTGACATATTGTTTTTCCCTTTTCTGTTTTACATCCAAACCATGTATTACTTTCTTCAATGTTATTTATTTTTAAATCCATGTTTAGAATTTTATTAGTGCTTTATGACAGGGCAAACTGCTTTTCAGCTTTTTGATTCTCTGCCAAATTATGAACTTGGCTTTCTTTTGATCCACTGTCATAACCAAAACAACCCAAACCAAATCAGTTGTTCACACACAGCTCACTCCACGGTGCAATAATTTTCCAGATCACGAAACTTCAATGCAGAGTGATAAAAAGATTAGTCTGGTGTCAGAGAGCAGATTACAGGACAGCATGGAGAAAAGAATTAGATCTACTCCTAATCCCATTCTCCTGGGGCTCAGGCCCTCTTGCTGGCCTTCCCTGGTGCTGCTAGATGGTGAAATTCAATTCTTTGCATGGTACCAACAGTGGTCTGAATTCATAATAGGGGCTTTGTTTTATTCTTCTTGGTGAATTTAATGCCAAAAAGGGATGGGTTGTGGGGAGAGGTGGGGAGTAGGAAAGACATTATGTGCTGGGGCCAAGAAATTCCTAAAGAGAGCAAGTCATCCCTACATTATTAGCTGACCACTGGATTTTATAGGACAGTCAGTATTGATTGACCTTGCCTGTTACACAAAGGTCAAGTGAGCAGACATGATAAGGTGATGGGAAAGCACTGTTTGTGCATCTGGTGCTAAAAAATCACATAAAGCCAGAGATAGACCATGCACAGAGACTCATACAAGTTTAAGGCACTGGAGAACACCCCTGTTAAGTGAGAATAACCATCCTGATTAAGTGGCTGCCGTCATTGCTTAATTGCTGCCCAGGGAGGTATCCTGATTGAGAGCAGAGGAAGTTTAGCACACCTTAGGCAGTGGATTATTGCTCAAGTATGAAGGAAAGGGAAAAAAAAGGAAAACCAGAGATAGAAGACTAAGGCACTTGGTCTAAAGGTGGAGGTGTTTATTTTTGCTAAATAAAATCAGAGCAGGGCTGGGGAGCCACTGAATTGGAGTGTCTTTCTCTCCTTGCCTGTAATATCAGGGTCCTGCAGGGATTGAGGCTGAAATGTCCCTATTTTTTCACTTGTTTTCTTCCAAGTGGGGAAGGAGCAGGAGCTGAGTTCACCTGCTCCAGCTGGACATTTAACTCAGCTCAGACTGGACTGCAACCCCTGCAGCCATGCTCTAGGTCTGTTTGTTCTGCAGAGCTCAGAGCAGCTCAAAAGTGCCTTTTATTCAGGTAAAATCAGGCCCCTTGACCTCACTCTAAATCCCCTGGCTCAGTGAAGACTGTGGCTTTGTCAGGATAATATGATCATTTTTTAATTTTTTTTTTCCTAACCTGGCAATTCCTCTTTCTTTGGAAGAGCTTTGACCTTTAAATGAAGATGCATGCCAAGAAAAATCCAGAGCTTGTTATCAAGACAATCTGTGGCACAGGCTGTGTGGTAATGTCCTCCTGAGGTGAGGAATCAGATCTATCAGTGTCTAGATACTAAGGCCTTTTTTATCCTTGCAAACTCAGGGCTTTCCAAATCTTTAAGCCTGATCAGAGATAGAGCTCTACAAGAGCTTACTTAAATCTCAGCAAGCAGAAAAGAGGGAGAGGGGGAGAGAGCTTACATAAAATAAAGAGCACTTTTTAAAGATAAAACATAACTCCAGGTACAATGAAAGCCTTTAGAGAACAGAAGAGATCTTTGTCAGAAATGTATCTCATTTAGTCCAATTGTTTCACTGCATGCTTTGCAGAAAGCCAGCCATTTATCTCTTTTTAATTCCTTTCCTGATTCCAGTTTCCATTTCATTAGGAAATGAATCACTGATGAGGTGCTGGTTCTGCCCCCCTGCAAGCAGACCTAAACCACAGGGGAGTCAGGAAAAAGAGAACATACAGTTGTATGACCTGAAACCCAAATGCTTTTACAAGTACAGTTTTATTTCTGCTGTGCTCGTGTTTAGTGTTCAGGACATGAAGGCTAAAAATTTCATGTCCGAGTACCTATGGTTGGATACCTCCAACATATGTGAGGCCCCAAAGGGAGAAATTTTCAAAGGGAAATATAAAGGGCAGAAGAATTCCTGAATTTCCACACAATTTCCCCTGTGGGCACTATGAGCTGAACCTTCCTGGTTCACAGTACCTTGCTGGAATGCTGTACCCATGTCCCTGAAAGCCTCAGAGGGATCTCTTGCTTTCACACTTGGTGTACTGCACATACATTTGTTTGTGGAGCTTTATGCCCAGACAAGGTGACAATCACATTCCTGTAGCTTGAGTACCCCTGTAATGAGGCATAATGCTGTCATGGGCTTTGCAGAGAGAGTAAACTCCCAAACAAGCCATGTCAGCTTGAGCTTGACCTTTCATTCAACAATGATGCAGATTCAGGATGTTTTCTATGAAATGGGGCTGCACACTGAGCATACACAAGTTCTCACATGTGGGACAGTTTGCACCCAGACATCCTTAATCTGGTGATCCCTGAAAAGCAAAGTCCTGACCCACACAGCAGTTTCTTTTGGCTGCTTCAGGTATTCGACAATGAGAGAGGAAGAGAGGACATTGCTATTCTATCCCCTGCATGAACTCATCCACCACTCAGACTGCGTTGGTCTGACACACAGACTAAGCTGTTGCCAGAAATACCCATCTTGGAGCTTGAAAAATGTGTTTCTCCCAGCAATATCAGTCTAATAAAATACACTTCTCCCTACCACCCCAGTCTCTTTCATATCCTCTGACAATACTCCTAACATGACTATTGTGATGCTGTGCGAGTCTTCACAGCTTCCAGCTACATTTTTGTTACAATTCAGTTGGATAAGCACAGAAGAAAACAAATACTTTTATTATTTGCAGAATCTTGTCCCTCAGCTTTATAAGGTTAAGATTTATAATGCACACATTTATTTTATGCAGCTTCTAAGTGACTAATCTAATGTGTCCTCCATTTAGAGAGCTCATAGCATTTTGCAAAGATGTATTGGATTCATCCACTGGTGATTTGTGCTGGAGTGGGACACACTCCTTCATTCATGCCATCACAATGCTTTGGGAATTGTGCTGGGGTTCTGACCAAACTCCAGCACAGATACAATTCCAATAAAGACTTCTTATTTTGAAGATCCAGATTTACTAACCAGCAGCCTGATTTTTGGTAGAGCCAAAAATCCAGCAGCCTTTGGACTCTCCCCTGTTATTTCCACAAACAATCCATGTGCATGACTTCATTCAAAAATGAATGACAGACAAGAAATATGACACCTAACTCCACCTGTTCCTACTAATTGCTTATAATCTTAACAGAGAATACATAAAGAGATTGAGAACACCAAGAACCTGGGAACTGCACTCACAGGCTGAGCATCAGGTGTCTGCAGTGAAAGCCATGAGTTGTGGGATGACAACACCCCCCATCAGGAGCTTGCTTAGGAACATGCAGTTTGACAGAATGAACAAAGGACAACCAGAGAGGCAGCCAAGCAATGGTGGGACTCTTTGGCCAAATTGCTTGATATCCCCTGGGTGCCTCCTGTCAGATTTGGCTCTTGATCCCTTGGACAAAGCCTTCTTCATATGACATAGGTAAAAGGCCTCAGGTCACAGTGCAGCCATGATTCCCTACAGCCTATCAGAGCCCCCAACCCCCTCCCCCCCCCTCCCCAAGTCTCTTTTAAAACTAAACACTTTCCCACTTTCTACTTCTATAAAGTGCCTTAACTTTTTAAATTGTGTTTCTTTCTTGCTAGTTCAACAGTGAATTGGTATGTAAACCTCTTATACTGATCTGAATGTTGAAGTATTTCTCAGTACTCTGTCCATTTTTGCCTTCTTGTTGGTCCTTGTTTTCAGTTCTTATTAAAGAATTTCCAGACCAAGGACTGTTCATTTCCTGTTCTTTGTTGTGATGGTATTTTCCAGCTCTGTAATTTCTATTCTTCTGCATTTCCATAACATCCAGTGCAGAGAGTTTTCAGTAATGAGTTTGAATGCTTTTCATCACTGACAGCTTTGTTTCCCCTGTTTCTGTTTTCCCTCCTTTATGCTGGAGCAAAGGAGGAAACCTCTAATGTGCTGTGCATCAGCCCATTGATTAAGTGAAGAACTTTTCCACGCAGTAATTATTGTTGCCTAAGCAATACCCAAGCACAGCAAATCATTTTTATTTCTATATGCTCTGTAACTCAGAAAAAGAAGCCCTAGTCATTGTTAGACAATAAATGAATTGCTAGAAAAATCCCAGGTTGTGCACAGATCATTTATAACCTCACCAGCCCAGTGTTTGCAGAGGGTTTTGCCCACTAAACATCTCATAAATCACTGACTTGCTTTAAAAAGATAACAATAATTTGAAAGAGGTAAGTGGGATTGGTCTGGATCATTATGTTCTCCCTTTAAGGCAGGGAGTTTAAAGTTTTAATTTTCCTTCATCAATCTAAGTCATCACCCAAGGCTGGAGTGTGATGTTTGACGTCCACTACTGGAAACCTTAGTAAGATAGACCTGACAACCCTCCACAGAGGCCTTAATTGATGCTACTGCACTTGTTCAGGAAGTTTTGTCATAAGGTGACTGCCTGTGGGCAGAGTTTTTTGACTCTGCACCAAGCCCCTGTGGGACTGAAACCTAAAGTCACCAGCAGCAGAGCCTGCTGTCTGTCTTCTTGTCACGGATTTACAAGAGAAGGGAGCAGGAAGATGTCACTTTTGTGATCAGGACCTCCCATACAAATCTGTGTGTTCAGGCATTATATAGCACAGCCATAATGACTTCAGGATGGGTTTGGTATCATGAAATTCACTCCATATGATGTGCAGAGTTGATTTGTGCAGGGAATATATCTGGGGTATCAACACATCTGGCAGCCCAAGCTATCCCTTGAAACTGGCTCAATGACATTCAGAAGCTGAAATAATTGTTCTATATCTTTCAAATCTAGGCAGACAGAGAAAGTAGAGCCCCATAAACTCAGCTATAAATATTGAGGGTGGGAGGGTTCCTCCTCCATAACAGCCACTAAAGCTACACTGACCCTCCCACTGTGTGACATGTCGGGGGAGAGGTGGTGTGGGGTGGGGGAGGGAGGGATATATCTGTCTCCCCATCAGTTCAGGATTGGATTCCCCCACTGCATCAGAATCCCTCTTTCTGTTAGTTCTTTCCATTGGTCTGGGGGCACAGTGAGATTTTCTGTTATATTTATGTCACAGAGGAGCTCAGGATCTCACCTGAGGTCCATGGTTGGTGCTCTCATGTGCCACCATTCCAACCACAACCACCATAACAGGAGCAAATGCAGCCCTGAGCTAAGAATTTTTCTTTCAGTTAATCTAGTGGGTTTTCTTTTTGCAAAAACTGCACATCCATTTAGTATTTTATCCAAATATGCTAATTATTTAAAATAATTGGCTGAATCATTTATATGACTAATTTTCGGCATGTGCATTGATTCTTTGGGGTTTTTTTTATTGTAGTCAGCTTGTTTGTAGCCAATTGTAATAATTCTTTGTAGTACTGTGAAGACCACAGGATCTTTCTGATAGGAGCTGTGCAGAAAATGAGGTACTGAATGTCCCCTATAGTCCATAACCTTATTGCAGAAATACAACAAAAATATGGAGACAAGCAGAGGACAGTCAACAGGAAAGCTTGAATGGCACAAGTGGGGGGAAATGTATTACAGAGCCAAATTTTCAACACCCTATTCAGAATTCAGTTACAGTTCAATAGGAGTATCACAGACTATTTAAATAAAATGTATTTCAATAAAAGGAAATTTAATCTACAGAAGTGATTTTAGAAGGTATGGATGTATTTCTCAGAAGGGTGTTTCTACCCTTAGAAACTGATGATCTGGGTTCTGTAAAATACAATACCAACCTATAATATTTTAAAAGAATATATAATATTTAGCTCTTTACCTAGATTTCCTTGTAAATTAAACTGAAGCCCTCAGCCATACTTTTTTGTTCTTTCCTCTTTAATTATACTGTGGTACTAATTATGTTATGGGCAGAAAGAGCCTATAGATTGCTGCAGCTTCAAAACTTAGCCACTGCTCCTTCTACTCTCTCATATCTTATGAATATGTTCATTCAGTCAATTAAAAAAATCAACAAAAAAGCAATATTCTGCCCAAGTTTTGTCCTTCTCTACAAGTTCTCTAACTCCCTGGTTCTCACCTTCTTGCTATCACTTCTGATTCCCAAAGTTTAATTCATGAACTACAGCACTTCTCTAGATTATAAATGGCACCTGCACTCTAAAAAGCTTGACTGTTTCCTGATTTTCATAATTGTTAGGATCTTTTCCTGTAGCCTTTACATGCATGAGTAGTCTACCTCTAGTGTAATCCCATCTGGAGAAATTTAACAGCAGCTGTCACTAGAGTAACCATGAATTTTTTCATTTGAGAAAATTATTGCAAAATTGGATTATCATAGAGAATATTTCAGTGAAAATACCAGTTGGGGTTTTTTTGGTTTTTTTTTTTTATTAAATATAAGCACAATAAAAGATGTTTCTCATATCAAATCATGCAATGTTAACTTACTGCTAATGCCACAAACATATACTCACTTTCTTCTCCGGGGACACCCCCTTGTTGTGGGGGAGAAGCTTGCGTGCCCTCATGAGGTTGAGAGCTGTGCTGGAGGTGGTTTGTGCCACCGGTAGGGTCTCCCATGCCAAACAGGTCTCAGCTGAAGGGTCAGACAAAGTGTGTCCATGGGCAGGATGGGCTCGCCAGCCCCATGGCAACCATCCTATGAGAAGGACAACTCCAACCCCAAACCCGGGCAGATGGAGCTCTCCTAGCCCTGTAAGGCCATCCATCTCAGAGAAGGATACTCTGACCAAACCTACGTCCTGAGGTATTCGCTGTCACCGTTCAAGCTCGCTGGGCCGTGGCAGATGAACCTCAGGAGTAAAGGGTGGGGCCAGTTCTGCGCACGCTGTGCCTCACCTAAAAAATCCATTGCACAGGCTCGAAGGGTTCACCCACATTGCAAAGTCCTGTAGCGACAGGTGAGGGTCGAAAACGGCAGGTGATAGGAAGCAGCTGGAAGCTGCAGACCCAACCCTGCATGCAGGCGGGTCAGGATATGGGTCATTGGAGACTTGACCCCGGAGATGACAGTCTTGTGGGGCAGCATCCTGAATGAACAAGCAGCCTTTTCTAGGGACAGCACTGCTTGCTCCACACAGAGTGGGGCCTAGCAAAGGTGGCCTAAACAAAGCTCATCTCCACACCCAGTTGGATAACCGCGGCCAATCGGCATCTTCCATGCGGTCAAAGAAAAACAAAGAGATTTCAAAGGCATACACCTGCCTGCAAAGGTGTGCTCAAACTAACACTCGCATGTTAGAACATCAGAACCATGCTTGATACTATGGACAGTGGGCATCCTGAGTGTTGTTCTGCTCTAATTGCCCACGAACTGTCACGACTCAACATTGACGTTGCTGTTCTCAGTGAAGTTCATCTTCATGAGGAAGGGGCAGCCTTAAAGAACATGGTGCTGGCTACACACTCTACTGGTCAGGCAAACCCATAACCAAAAGACACCTTTCAGGAGTTGGCTTCATGATTAAAAATTCCATCATCTCCAAACTTGAAAATCTGCCGACAGGTCACTCCGATCTCATTATGTCCTTACACCTCCCTCTACACAACAAGCAACATGTTGTTCTTTTTAGTGTCTATGCCCCAACTCTCCAAGCTGACCCAGCGGAAAAAGACAAATTCTACACAGACCTGCACCGCCTCACCCAAAAGGTTCCTGCAGATGATAAGATCATAATCCTTTGGTGACTTCAACACCAGAGTAGGTAAGAACTCTGAAGCCTGGAAAGGAGTCCTGGTCAAGAATGGCGTTGGGAACAGCAACGACAACGGACGCCTCCTGCTAGAGTTTTGTGCAGAACGGCAGCTCACCATCAGCAACACTTTCTTTCAACAGAAAGACAGCCTGAAGACAACCTGGATGCATCCTCGATCCAAGCACTGGCACCTCATTGACTATATCTTAGTGCAACAGAGAAATGTTGGTGATGTCCGTCATACCCGAGTGATGCCGAGTGCAGAATGTCAAACAGACACCGCCTTGTGCACTGCAAACTTAACCTCCACTTCAAGCCCAAACCTAAGAGAGGTGGCATTCCAAGGAGGAGGCTCCAAGTCAGCAATCTTCAAACAGCCACAGTGAGAGACAGCTTCCAGGGAAACCTTCAAACTAGACTTAAAGATAATCCCATAGATCCCTCTCCTGAAGCGCTTTGGCAACATATTGAAAGTTGCATCCTGCAGTCCTCTTAAGAGTCCTTAGGGTTCTCCTCCAAGAAAAACAAAGACTGGTTTGATGAAAACAATCAAGAGATCCAGGAATTGCTGAAGAATAAGAGAACTGCTCGCCAAGCACACCTTGCTCAGCCATCTTGCCGTATAAAAAAAGACACCTTGTGTCTTGCATGCAGTGAGCTGCAACAGAAACTTCGAGACATCCAGAACAAATGGTGGCTCAACCTAGCAGAAAAGACGCAACTACGTGCAGACTTGAGTGACCAAAGAGGATTCTATGAGGCCCTGAAAGCAGTGTACGGAACCACACACCAGGTTCAAAGCCCCCTATTCAGTGCAGATGGTCAAATGCTTCTAACAGATAAAACCTCCATCCTGAACCGATGGTCTGAGCACTTTCAGACTCTCTTCAGTGCCAACCGTGTAGTCCAAGGCTCAGCAATTCAGCTCATTACACAACAACCGGTGAAACATGAATTGGATGCAGCCCCTACTATGGGAGAGATACTCAAGGCCATACAACAGGTGAAAACTGGCAAGGCAGATGGGGTTGATGGAATTCCACCTGAAATCTGGCAGCATGGAGGTCAAGCACTCCATGCCAAATTCCACGAGCTTGTTATGCACTGCTGGGAACAAGGGGAACTACCACCAGATCTCCGTGATGCAGTCACCATCACCCTGTACAAGAAGAAAGGAGAAAAATCAGACTGCTCAAATTACCAAGGTATCACTTTGCTCTCCATTGCTGGTAAAATCCTTGCAAGAATACTTCTGAACAAATTAGTATCTGCTATCGCAGAAGATCTTCTACCTGAAAGCCAGTGTGGTTTCAGAGCCAATAGGAGCACCACAGACATGGTGTTTGTTCTCAGACAACTGCAAGAGAAGTGTAGGGAACAGAACAAAGGTCTCTATTTAACCTCACCAAAGCTTTCAACACTGTGAGCAGAAAAGTCCTGTGGCAGATCTTGGTACGTTTAGGATGTCCCCTCAAGTTCCTCTAAATGATCATCCTGCTACATGAGGATCAGCGTGGACAAGTCAGATATGGCGATGCACTCTCTGAGCCCTTTCCAATAACCAATGGTGTGAAACAAGGTTGTGTTCTTGCACCAACTCTATTCACAATCTTCTTCAGCATGATGCTCCAAAGAGCCACAGCAGAGCTCGATGAAGAAAACGGCATCTACATCCGATATGGTACCGATGGAAGCCTATTCAGCCTAAGGCGACTGAAGGCCCACACCAAGACCCTGAATCACCTTGTTCATGAGCTGCTTTTGCTGATGATGCCGCTCTCGTTGCTCACACAGAAGCAGCTCTGCAGCGCTTCACATCCTGCTTTGCAGAGGCTGCTGAGCTTTTTGGGCTGGATGTCAGTCTGAAGAAGAGAGAAGTTCTCTACCAACCTGCACCTCAAGAAGTCTTCCATCATCCTCACATCACCATAGGCAATTCAGAGCTTAAGTCAGTCCAGCAGTTCACCTGTCTGGGAAGGATCATTTCCTCAGACGGTAAGATTGACAAAGAGACAGACAACAGGCCAGCAGAGGCATACAGAGCCTTTGGAAAACTCCATGAAAGAGTCTCATCCAATAAGCACCTGAAGAAAAGGACAAAGATCAGTGTCTACAGAGCCATTGTACTGTCTACTCTTTTATATGGGTCTGAATCCTGGGTCATCTACTGCCACCACCTGTGGCTTCTCGAACGTTTCCATCAGCGCTGCCTCCGTTCAATCCTAAACATCCACTGGTCTGATTACGTGACTGATGTGTCTGTCCTGGAACAGGCAGGGGTCACCAGTATGGAGGCCATGCTGCTGAGAACACAGCTGGGCTGGGCAGGGCACGTCTCCAGGATGGAGGATCACCCACTGCCTCCCAAAGATTGTGCTCTATGGTGAACTCGCCACCGGCTGCCACAAGAGAGGAGCCCCAAAGAAGAGATACAAGGACTGGCTGAAACAACACCTCAGCCTTGGCCATATTGACTGCCACCAATGGTCCACTCTGGCCTCCAATCGGGATTCATGGTGACACACCATTCATAACACTGCTGCTTCCTTTGAGAACAGAGGAAGAGTCAGTCTAAGGAGAAAAGACAATGCAGAAAGAACCTTTCCTTGGCAATGTCACCCAGGGAGACGTTCCACTGTGCCTTTTGTGACCGGATTTGCCTATCCCGTATCGGCCTTTTTAGTCACCAGCAGCTTGCAGCAAGCGTGGGTAGTGCCCTTCTCAAATCTTCATTTGGGAAGCTGAGCCATGATGATGATGATGATGATGATACTCACTTTACATGTACTACATGAAGACCCTCTAAAGAGAGACAAAAAGGGATCTAACCAAATTTTTCAACTCATTAACTCACCATGGAGTCACCTTAAAGCATTGAATAACAGAACCCTTGCTATCATAGTTGCACCCATAAGTAGCTTAATAGGACATAAAATAGTCTGCTCAGGGTTTTTAGTTTAGTACTTTTTAATTGATTTTTTTAGAAGAAACTAAAACAACATTATGCATATAAAACAGTCTACATAAGTCCTTGATTTTGCACAGGCCCATCAAAAGTAACCTCCATTCATTTTGCACATGTCACCAATCCATATGATCTTTAAACTGTTATTCAGCAAGAAAATATCTAGCAAAAAGCTTTGAGAGAGTGATTCCTTAGAGAGTACCCAGTTTGTGCTGTGTTTTGCATACAGTCACACACATCTAATGGGAAACTGCTGACATCTTTTAAATGTCTGTGGCAAGCAGGACAATCTTTTTTGTGGTCGGGGGATATCTTGGTGTACGTGCACAGGATGCAGTTGGGCATTTATGAGCCTCAGGAGAAATCAAATTAGTCAAGCAACTTCAACAAGGCTGTCCACCTATATGGCAACCACGGCTGGAGCCTCACAGTACTCTATAGGCATTTCATTTCTTCAGGAGCTCTGTGTGACAGGGAAAAGCCATCAGAGTTGTCACTCTCCCCATTCCAAGTCCAGTATATCATCTTCTCACCACCAGCTCTCTCTCCCCCCTTGGCAGTCAGGTCCCCCTACTCCCACCCTGTGTGTTGACCACAAGGTTTCCTCTTACTCTGTCAAGACCAGCCTCCTCAGAGCTCATTCTCCCAAAGACACACAGTGGAAGAGCTGTGTTTTCCTCAGTTTGAATGAAAATGTTCTCATGTTTCTTTTTGCTTGATTTCTGCTTGCAAGGACAAACTGCTTAATTCACCTCAAAGCCATTAACTGCTTCCAATGTCCCTCACAGCATGAGCTTGGAGTGTTTCCATCTCCATTTGTCATGGTGCCCATGCTACATGGCTCTGAAGTCATTACACAGGGCAGCAGAGGCAGCTGCCTAGAGCACAAACTGATTAGTGGGCAACCAGAATATTTTTCTTCTGTTTTATCTCACCATGTTTTTAAATGTCTTGCCTAGAGCAAAAGGCCTAGAGTCACCAGCACTAGGAAGACCCATCACCACACTGGGATCTTCTCCATAAACCAGAGAATAAGGCAGGTTTCAGACATGTTTATAACAACCACAACAACACTGTTCCCCCTGTCCAACAGTGACCCCTTTGTGACATTGCTCAGTAACAAGCAAAGGCGTTGGGGGAGGTGGATTGTAATCATTAAATTGTAAATCCCTTTAAATGCAAAGATCAAAGGGAAAGTTTCAGTCCTATGACACATAATTAAAAATGCAGACGTGAACAGCTTTGATTCATGAATTCTTATGTACTTTTAAATTGTTGCCAAGGAGATCAGGGCATGAGAAAATTAAAAACCATTACGCTTCAAAAGGATAAATGATTTTCACAGCTTTCTAACATTATTTCATGTTGTGCAGATTTTTGTGTTTTTTAACATTTTCCCCACCCTGCCTGGACAGATTAGTTCTGAAAAATTTTTTCCAGAAAATGTTCAGAACTCCACGAGATTGAAAGGAGATTAGTGAACTTGTTGGTTGGAGAGTTCCCATTGGTACATAATGAGAAATGCTTGGGGCAGTTAAAGAGGAAACCCATCACACACATTTTACCCTTTTACCTGCATTTTAACTTAAAAACATATGAACTTTTAATTCATTATTCTTTTTTTAATTGAGCCAGTGTAATACAATATGGTACAGGCCATAAGCCAAATCTCCCTGAAGTTAAAGGAGATATTGCCAGGGCTGTAGTGGTTTCAATCTATTTGTTTAACATTTCTCACTTGTTAAAATCAAAGCACTTATCTGAAAGAAATGGCTGCTTCCTATTTCACAACTGAAAATTGAGACATACAAAGTGGAAATGATTCCTAACCATTGTACCATGGATGTCAGAGAAGGTCTGGTGCTGGCAAGCAACAGCAAATACTCCTGCTTCTGATCCATGGTGTCTCAGATTTTTCCTGTTCCAACATGTAACTTTAACACTACCACCTGGCACCTGAGACATCCTTTGAAGTGCTTTAGAATCACCCCAATCTTACCAGAGACAAACAGTTAATTCCCTAGACAGAAACATATTGTCGAAAGGCACCTGTGATGTCTGCAGGGAACTCATGGGCAGCAGTTTCATTCCTGGACTGAAATTGCATGTGAAAACAACAACAAACTCCTTAGCGCTGAACTCACATTGCTTCTTAGCCACTGGCAACATGGAGGGTGAGGATGATCAGGTGAGATCCTAAAACCTGTGCTGGACACAGCTGGACATGAGCTGGCCCCCTCGTCTCCTGGTCAGCTGATGGAATATAGGATGATTTATCTTGTCTGCAAGCACCTACATCTGTAACTTCAGATATCTCCATATCATGGAGATGATTTTGGTTTACATGTCTAAAGTCACCTGTGATGATTCCCACTCTCCAAAAGTTGTATATTTGGGATGAAGGTATAAATCCATCCCTTGAGCCACAGCAGCTCTAAATACACCAGTTATCCCATTCTGTTATCATGCTTTGGAATTTTGGGACTCCACTTTCAATAAAACAAGGTTCAGCTGAAATATCCCTGCATGGAGCTGACTTACTCCTCACTCTACTCTGGCACTGTTCAACTGCCAGTCAAGCAAACCTTCACAAAATTTCCCCTGAGGGGGAAAAGCCTGAGACAAGTAGCAGCAGACTAACAGAGCGTTGAAGAGTTCAGCAGCTATCTGATGGTGAAAAGAAAAACCTTTTGTATTTACTTCTGAACATGTGAGTCAGTCATTGTTTCTATTTCAGAGTGGGCTATGTCCAAAGAGTGTCTCCACAGTGGCAGCCACCTGAAATTCAGCATATGTGGCCACCCCAAAAATGCACTGATGCCTCCTTTGTTATTTACTGCATTCCCTGAGATAGCTCCAGGAACCAGAAGCCCCACACTAAGACATCTAATATATTACACTTTTTGTAATTTGTCATATCTAATGCCTGAATAGCAACTAACACAGCAAGAATGTATCTTTTTTTTCAGTTGGCTGTTGCTCAGGAACATGGTACTATTGTTCTTTGTTTACCATTATTGGATCAATAATGTTGCTACATAATTCTCATTCTCCTGATTTTAGTTCAAAGAAGATTTTATAATCTCAGTTTCTTTGTGACATGAACCATAACACTTAATCCACTTATGGCAAGGTTTAAATCAGTAACTTGCATTTGACTAAGGCAAAAGCATCTGATGTTGACTTGAGCACTTTAAGAAGTGGAGAAGCAGATAATTCTGTGATTTTTAAGAAAGTGTCTTATTTTTATGTGAATTTGGGCCTTCTCCCCTTACGTTGATGTCCCCATCAGCATTTTGCATGTAAAAGAACAAAACCTCTCTTCATGTTCCTGCTCCTGAATCGTCTTGTAAACCTCGTTCTTGAATGTTATCTTCTTCCCCACACCCTGCAGAATGATTGCCCTGTCTTAAGGGAGCAGGAGACCAGATCCTCTCCAGGGTTAAATGAGTTCCAATTGATTTCTGTCATCAATTTCCATCACCTGCTCAGCTTTAAACCTGGCAGGCCGACTGCTACTGGTAGTGAAGATGCTTTGAACTGGGAGATGCCCTCTTATTCAGGTGAATACTCTCCAGTTAAGGAGCTGATGGTGCTCCACACCAGGTAACAGAAACTGACCGTGGGGAACACACCACACACAATGTGGGGGTGAACCAAAATGCCTTGTACTGGAGGTGTTTTCTTTTTAAGATCAGGGCAGTCCTTCTTAAAGTGCTGTTTACAATGGTAACATGCAGCCTTCTTTTGCTGCAGTACTGCCAAGGATTCAGCTATTAGGGAGATATTGTGGTGGCAAGCCTTCGCCCAGTCCTCAGCCTGTTGTTTCCAGTGGCTTATGGATATTTTAGTCTTGGTAATGTCTGGTAAACCCAGTCCATGAGCAGTGCCATCTTGGACCGGATGTTTACAACTGACATTTTGGCCCTCCTGGAGGGAGATGCTGCCATTGCCAGAAGTGGTTGTAGTCCTGGGAGCTACCTAGTACTCCATCCTTCCGGAGAGGAGGGCAGGAAGTGGAAGTAGCCTGGTCACTACTGTGTTGTTTGTAGTCCCGGGAGTTATCAAGTACTCCGTCATTCCAGGGGAGGGGAGGGAGGGAGGGGGTGTGCCGGAAAGGGGAGGGGTGTGTGGGGCTTGGATTGGCCCCAGCTCAGGGTGGTGGCAGTGCCACAGGGAATGGGTCTCCCCTGCCTTCCCAGGGATGGGGTCTGCCGAGCTGCCATATGGATAGCCATGCGGCGCCCTCTTGCAAACCACCACCAGTACTGCTGTCTCGTATCCCACGGCAGGTCTCTGATACCACGGGACTTGGGTGGTATCCACCCATGGCGTGGGTGAGGGCGATTTGTTTTGCTGCACAACGCTGCCATTTTGTCTTTGTTGGTCGCAGTGGGAACTGCCACCTTGGCTTTGTTTGGGGAGATGGGGCACAAGTGGCAATGCCAAAAAGATGTTTTCTTGCACTTTTTCATGTCCTGACAGGGTTTCCATGCTATAACCACAACTAGCTGTCCCTTCTGGGTATTCATCCGCCAGAATGGTAAGAATAGCTCGCCAGGCAACCGTAGCCAGTGCTGCCTGTTGGTCAGTGTGCTGTGTGGCTTGCCACAGTTAAAAGCCAAGTTTATCACATTCAGAGTGGGTAATTTTTCACAGGATTACATAGTTGGTTTTTTTCCACCCACTTAACTAATGATATAAAAGAAGCTTTATCAAGAGGGTGGCCGCGGCAGTGGATTAAGTATTTAAGACTGCTGTACCCCTCCTGTTCCTTTTTTGTAGGTCGTGCACCCATCATGGGGCTTAGAATGGATTTCAGTGTGAAGGGGGAACACTGTTTTCCACGGTCATGGACCCACCTTTTTCCGTAGGTCACTGCTTCTTCGTACTTTTGCCTCTTGACCGTGGGGTAACTGTTGGACAGGGAGCCTCGCCACTTTGCCTCTCAAGCCCATGGGGTTTTGCGGAGTTTTCTTCACAGAAGAATTCTCTTTCCAGTCCCTTTTTCAGGATCCATTTAATGGAAACCAACCATGGGGAATGGCTTCTCAGAGAACACACCACACACAATGTGGGGGTGAAATCAAAAAGCCTTTATTCAATGGGAGAGCTGACTTTTAAGGGGTCATTTCAGGGAGAGCCTTAGAATGGGGTGAACCTTAGGAAGGATTGGGTAAAACATATGTCAGTAACAGCTACCAGCCAATGAGAGGGGATCTGAGGAACGGGCTCAAGAACTCGTGATAGTTCCACAGGCAGAGCAAACTGGATGACGGACAACCTGATGGACCAATAGAGACTCAGAATCAGGGCTGGATGGGCAAAAGAGACTGGCTCACTTCTGACTGTGTGGCACAGGGATGGGGCTCTGGGAAGGGCCGTTGTGGCTTGGATCTGCTGGCAGACTCTGGATGTCGCAGTCCCGGCGAGCCGTCCCTGCCACTGCCCATGCCATTCGCGCCACATGGTGCAGGTGCTGTAGCGCTCCCCAGTAGCAGCAGGGGAGCTACGGGGCTGTTGAGGGGAGGCAGATGCCTGTTGTGGCAGGGTCGGGAGTCAGGCGGTCCCACAGCAGGCGACATACCCAGGTGGGACCGATCCAGCCCTGGAGAGATGGCACCGGCACCTCCCAGTGAGGGAACTCAGGTTGTCAGGAGAAACCGTAGGGGGACGCATGGGGGGAGAAGGAACACGGGTGATACAGAAACCATGAGGGAGGGAAACCATGCAAAATCTTTCAACATTTAAACTTTGGGAGCTTCAAATTCAATTCCCACTGATTCTGTTGCTTCTCCATCCTCCTCCATCCATTGCCTAGAGCACTGTGCCCATTCTTCATATGACATTTGGTTCCCTACAACCAGCAAGTTTCCCTGACCCAGTTCAGGTCTCCTCCATAGCCCCTGGATCCATATACACTCAGTCTTTGGCCTAAAGGAATTCACTTAACACCAGACAAGCCATCTGATTTCATCACTCTTTCTTCAAGCTTTTGGTCAAGTATCTGAATTGTTCATCTCGACACTTCCTGTCTTCAAAAGAAACAAGGGAGAAGGCCATATTTACTACACCTCAGAGATGTCTCAGGCAACCTGAGAATCTCCCCTGCACTGATCCATTTGTCTCTCCTTCCTCTTAGACATAATGTACATGAGGGAGAAGGTCAACAGCAAAGATAACTCTGTGCCAGAGTACACAGATGAACTATGCAGCTGAGGCTGGGAAAAGAGTGAAGGGAGAGAGAGGGTCACAGCAATACCAATTCTCTCCAGCGTGGTATTCCTGCAATTCCAATTTCTGTTGATACCAGCTCTGAGCAGTAATGCACAAAAGGCATGTGTGCTGTTTGCATATTGGCTTGCAAAACCAGGGAAGACAGATTCTGATAAAAGAGAAGCAAGAACAGTTTTCTACATCATGAATATCTGCTCAGTAACCATGCCAAATATTGAACTATTCTCTTTCATCCCTGTGGCCAGCATCTGACTCTTACCAGGACTAATAGCAGGAACAGGCAAAAACAGCTGTTCTGATTTCCAGCATGCTTGAAGGCAGGGACAACAGAAAATCTCACAGCTGAACAAAATCCTTTGCTGTTTGATTTTGTTTGGTTTTGGGGGGGGTTTTTAAACACTCTTTCATGTCAGCAGCAAAACAGTGAACTGTCATTCAAACACTGAGGCCAGGGACTGGTGGTACTTTCTTGCTAAATTCACATTCATTCTGGTCCCAGTTATGATTACCTTTGTCATCATAAGTCCAAGCCCATTGCAAGTCTAGGAGAAGGAAAAGAACTAACCCAGTGAATTCTAATAGTGTTTATCATTAATAAATTTTATAAACTCCTTGCCTGTTTGCAACAGCTCTGATATAAACTGCCCTTAATTTGCTTTGTAGGACAAAGCAGTTCCTGACATTCTCAGCAGTTTATCAGCACACAGAGAAAGAGATTATTTTCAAATGGATAGGTAGCCAGATGGCAAATGTTCTCTTTTTTTTTCAAAGACACCTGCATATTTGAAGCAATTCTCTTCCTTAACACTCTCAGCCTCATCATGGCTGGGACCATTATGAAGAAGAAGATGAAGAGGAAATCCTCATCCAGAGATAAAAGATGACAACTGCCTTTTCTGCCCTTTGGAAATTATATTGAGAGTTGTGAATATCTCTTCTCAGCTACTAGAGTGGTTGGCAACTGAGTGCTGTCTATGTCACAAAAGAACTCCCAATCCACTCTACTGTGCACTTTTCAAAAGAAATCAGTGTTCTCCATGTTCTGCAGGTCTCCTTTACTGAACAGCTACTTAGCAATATCCTTCCTCTGCTCAGCTTGTCCTTGAGTTGGAGTGGCTGTTCTATACTAGGATAGAGAATATGTTACAGGCATGTTTTTCAGAAAGCCTGAGTTCATAGAAGTACAACCATATAGAAGCCCAAGAGATTTGCACTCACCTTCTGATAGTCACTGGCTGCCCAATGAGTGAAGCTGCCCCACCCCGAGGGCAGCGATGGGAATTATCAAACCTACAATAGCTGGGGGTGAGCAGTGCTGAGCAACAGCGAGGCATGATTACTAATAGCTTGCATGATTATTCCCAAACACATGGAATCTCATAATACTGCCTTCATCTGGCGTAACACTGCCTGAAAACATCGAGAGGAAAACACTGTTTTGCTTTAGTGTTTTACTGATAACTGGAAGGGGAGATACAGAGTATCTGCATTGCCCCGGCAGACAAACAAAACCCCCACATCCCACAGGTAATTACCATCTCCTAATTGGGTTTGAAAACAGGAGATTTGAGTGTGGATGCATGGAGTTTGCACCAAAATGAACAATTACTTGTCTGAGGGATTCGGTGGTTTCAAAACACAACAGGAATAGACTGAAACTGAGGCTGAATTGAGGCTTTAACCATGAGTTTGCTGGAAGCCCACACAGACCTCAGCTGCCAAGCTGCTGCTTTTACTAGCTGGACGTAGAATTCACACTCACCCCTATTGTCATCTTTGTCTGCCACTCTAGGCTCATTTCATCAGTTTAACTAATGGCAATTAATATGAATATTAAAATTGATAGCAAAATTAAGTACTTGGAAGACAGGCAGTGTTCCTGCATAACTCTGGCATGGCTAATTACTGTTGTACCAAAGCCACAGGCACCACCTGCCCAGGCCAGCCCTGACCCAGCCCCCGGCTCCTCTTCCCTCCTGTTATTCCACCCTGGCCCTGTGTCTGGGGGAAGATGCTCCACGTTCTCCAGGGCAGTTCACTCATCATACTCCTGTGCTGCAGCCACATTTGAGAACTTCTAAGGTGCTGTGACAAACTAGTCCCCTAGTTTGCTCTGGATGTGTTAAAAGATTTTATAGATCAAAAATAGGCGTGGGCTGGCTCAGTACCAGTATCAACCTCTTCAAAAAGTCAGGATTTCTGTCAGCAAACAGTCAAAGCCCTATACCTGACACAAGAGGAAAGGAAAACTGCTAAGACCTGCCCATGACCTTGACGTTTCATTTCAAAATACCTACTTTGCCAATCCAAATGCTTAATTATTCAGTTTGTATAGTATAGTGAAGGCACAAGCTGCATCCCAGAGTTAAAACACTATTACAAACAGGATTCTGATATCTTGCAGCCTTCACTCAGCAGCCCTTAAAGTGTTATTTGCACCAACAATATTGTGGCAACAGCCTCTTGCACTCCTCGTGTCCAAACTTTCCATCCATGACATGCAGTTTAAAACTCATCTAGTTTTAAATGAGCTGGCAGAACTAGAACTATCCTCTATATTTTCCTTTACCAAAGCACTAGACACATATTACAAACATCTTTTCAGCAAGGGACTATGCCTCTCTTTACTGATACTATAATCAACATAAATCTGCAAAACTCTTGCTGACATTGTTGATAGGGAACAAAACACAATGTTAAACACACTCAGCCCTCATTCCCCCAGTGCAGCTTATCTGGAGTTGCTTGGCAGAGAGGATGTTGTGATTTTATGCTGGTGTGTCCAATTTTATATTGATACCTGCTGTGTATGAGTGGAGCAATAACTGCGTTGTGCCCAAGAGCCATCCTTACTATGCACTACCTCTGCTGTAACTGCCTCCATCGTATACTTACAAATGGTTCCAAGCAGCGAAATAACATCTGTATTGATCTAAAGAACATTTTATTGATTAAAGACTGCAGAAGAAACCATATGAAATGCAGGCGCATTATTTAACAATGTCTTTCCAGGACCTGTGCTAGAAATACAGGAACATGAGGCTGTTAAATTTTTGATCAAATAGCTCCCACTGAGATTGCTGCAGTGATGCAAAGTCAGATCACTAAGCTGTGGGGTTCCTCACCACCCCATTCTCCTTCTAGTCATTTCTGTTGGGGGTAGGTAAAGACCTACAGATGAAAAATTATTCTGGATATTGAAACTGAAAGAGTAAGACAGCATGAAAATGCACCTCTGTACTTTCTGCAGCAAGTTGGTACACAGGTCTAGGGCAGGACTGATGGGATTGAGTAACACTTTGGGAAGGACAACTTGTACAGATCTCCCCAGACCTGCACACTAACAACTTTCAGTGTGTTTAACATCAAATTAAAAGGCTATTGTCTCATGTAGAAGGGCCATCCATCTTCAATGCTTTGTACTTAATCTTGCAGATAGAGGAAGGGAATTCAGAAGAGAGTGTTATGGGCTCACCCAGGTGGGCCTAAATTTGGGTTCTGAAGTTCAGACTAGGCCAAAGCTGTCAGCTGACTTGAGCTGGGCTGAGCTAACAGCTGACCTCTTCTAGCCAGTAAGTTTGTATTCCATACCACATTATGACATCATCTCCATGGAAGTAGGAACCAGTGTGGGAGTGGTTAAGGCAGTCACTTCTCAGCCTCCTCTTGGGAGGACGCACGATGCTGTCCCAGGGGGGATGGAGAGGACCAGGCCCACCACTGGCTCACAGGGTATCTCAGGAAAGTAAAATGTGTTGTTCTGGGTCTCTCCTTTCTGCCTGAGTTTGTCTCCCTGGGGAATAAGTCTTTTCTTAAGTAATATGTAGTTAAGACAGTAGAATCTGTGTGTTCGTTAAGAAGTGGGGACTTTGTTGTTGCAGACTTGTGTGAGTGTATATTTGTACTCTCTTCTAATTGTCTCTTTCTTTCTGTGAAAATTATATGTAGTTTTAGTATAAATGTGGTTTGTAGCTTTTTTTTTCTTTCCCCTCTTGTCTTCCCTTTCCTTGGCATTAGGAGAGAGGCTTTTCTCTCTGTGCTTGGGGGGGTTGGCAGTTGCTTTTCCCAAACCAAGACAAGAGCCCTAGGAATAATGGTACATGAGGGGCAATTATCAGTTTTAAAGAAACCCCAAGGCAAACACAGTCAAGTGTTTTAGGTATAGCACAGAGAAAGAGAAACTTGGTTACAGGTACAAGGGATCAGCACAAGGCTGCTCCTGGCAGCAGCTGACAATTTACTGTACCTTTTAGTCCACATTTTACATTCCTGTTTTTTCTCCTGAACAGAAATTCAGAAAACATCAACCAATATTTTCTGCCAGGAAATAGGAAATGTAAATAAAGCCCAACAGTCTCTTGGGAAATCCAAATTCAAAGGCTTTCAGACTCAATCCCCACACAGATCTGAACCTGTGGGAGCCTGTTCTTGTATGAGAAATCCAGCATCAATTGTTTTACCATTGAAGTTGCATTGTAAGGGGAAAGATAGCACACGAAGGTGATGAAAATCTGCAACAGGGAACTGGATGAAATCAATGTTTGATGGACAGAAAGGAAAGACTGTGGTATGATGCAGGGTTCTGACATTGCTCCATGAAGGTCTGGCAAACTATTATGCTACAGATACAGTTTGAGTATTTGCAGTTGTATTTACTGGAAGAAGAGGGAAACTTAGTGATTTTGATATCACAGGAATGCTAATACAGATTTTCACAAATATTAGTTGGGAGAGAAACTCAGTCATTGCATAGGAACCTGAGGAATGAAAGCCTTGGTAAAGCTGGTAAAGTCAGATCCATAAAGATGCTTCTCTTTTTGGCTTTTTGTTTGGTTTTTTCCTATCTCCCTTCTGTAGTCTTTTTAACTTTTCTCTATTGAAGACAGTAAGTTGAATGATGCTCCACTGAGTGAATCACAGAGATGCAGTCAGCTGAAGGAACTTTTTTGTGAATTGGCATTTTCTATACCAGAAATCAAAATCACATTTCAAATGGTATCTTTAAAATATTTTTTGCCAGGCTGAGATGGCACCAACCAGCCCTGAAACACACAGTAGGTAAAAGGAAAGGATCTGAAATGCAGCAACTTTGCCTCCAAGGACTCTGTTTGTTCTTTAGTAAGTCTCCACATCTCTTTCCATACCAGCATTGTGGATTTAATTCAGAGTGGGAGACTCTGCCCAGGCTTTGTTAGCAGGCCTAATTTGAGGATTAAAAATATTACAGAAATATTATTAGCAGGGCTAGAAAAGAATTTATTTTCCCAGGCTGTACGCTGTCTTCTTAAATCTTATCCCAAAGCAAAGGAAACCAGTTGGTTCAAGTTTTTTTCTTGATACACACACCTATTTAGCCTTTCTTGCACACATCCTTCCCAGGTTTGGTTTGTATTAACAACCATATTGAACATTAGGAAAAAAAATCTTTTTCACCCACTGTTAAAGAACTATGTAATTTAAATTATTTTGTAATGGTTTCATTTTGGTATTTTAAGGAAGTAAACACATTTCATAAAAATTACGTCCCAGAAAGTACTAGAGGACTCAGAGGGAAGGACCTTGAGATCAAAATCTCTTGGTGACATGCAGCAGCTGAGGGAATGGCTGGGTCTGGCAATAGGAATGCATTAGACCTGGAGAGACTCACCTGGGTACAGCAGAGCTGAGATACATTTGCAGGCCCACTAGGGCTTCCCCTTGTGCAGCCTGGCAAGAACCCAGGCAAACCTCTCAAGATATTCAGACCAATTAATTGTGAAGGGTAATGCAAATAGTGTGTTCAGAGCATTTACAGACCAAACTGATCCTCTCTTACTGCTTTGCTCCTGGAAGGAGACTTTTTCAGTTAGTTACAGCTCATTGACTGCTACTGTTGAATGGTTCTTATTTTAATTCCTTTGATCTAATTCAGACAGGGTTTTTTTCTTTGTCAACATTCAGTCAGAGTGTAAATTTTGGCTTAGCTGATTTACATTAATGACTATTACTGCACACCTAGAAACATTCAGACAGTCTGATCACTCAGTGGTTCTTTTTCATTTAAAACAAAACCTCTGAACCAAACTTAGACCAGGGGTGCCATGAGTCAAAGGTAAGAAATTGGGGACTTCTATTAAGGAAAGAGAAGCTAGCTGCATAAAAACTAACAGTTCTTGTAATTTTTAGTATCTCCTGCTGCTTCCTCATGACTGAAAGGCAATGTTGAAAATGTCATATTAGAAAACAAGGAGCATGTTGTAGTAGTTCTCTTGACTCAGAAGGATCCAGGTGAATCCAGAGAAGCAAACACAAAGAAAAACCCCAGGAATCCTCAGGCAGACTTGTTGCTCTCCCACTGTTCAACTCCAGAAGGTCACAATTACACAACAGAACAAAGCTGCAATAAGCAAAACTGACCAAGGGAAAATGGGTCATTGTAAAGAGTGAAAACCCCAATGCTTCAAGTTCTATGGCACAAGACTGACACTGCTTTGGTCCAGCTTCTACAATAGAGGCAGATGGGCTCTGAAAGTAACAAATATTGACAGACCATGGGGAAATGCTGAAACGCAGCCCCGAGGACCTGACCAACTGCACATGCAGGATTTATTGTAGGAGTTTATCATTATTGTGTTTTTCTCTGTGTGGGTTTGAGTACCAAGAAGTTCTGTATCCCCTGCTCCCTGTGCGTGGCTCGACACCCCTCTTGTTCATTCTCCCCCTCCTCACGCGATCCCTAAGTCACTATTGGTCAGTTGTGGGTGTTTCCCCATTTGTCACTTGGGCTGCCAATTATCCAGTTTGCTCTGCCCCTGGTCCTATTGTGACCCAGTTCTCGAGCCCGCCCCTCAGATCCCCTCTCACTAGATGTTAACAGTTACCAACACATGTCTTACCCAACCTCTCCTACGGTTCCACCCACTTCTAAGCCCCTCCCCAAACCACCCCTTTAAAAATCATCTCTCCCATTGAACAAAGGATTTTTGGTTTCACCTCCACGTTGTGTGTGGTGTGTTCTCTGAGAAGCCATTCCCCCACGGTCGGTTTCTGTTAACAGGCAAAATCTGTCCATTCAAAGTTTTGCCTAATACGATCTCAGATCTTGGCACCAGGCACAATTTCGGGGCATGAGGGATAACAATGCAGGGTAGAGCATTATACCACATGCTGATCAAGTCACAATAAAGAAAAATATCAGAGTATAAAAGCCTTTGGAGTCCAAATTTTTAAGAGAATAGTTTATTTAAAAAGTCACAAATGCTTCCAGTCAAATTCTTTTTGGTTTACATACGAATAGGGGAAGTAAAATAATTGTGGGAAAGGTGGAGTCAAAGGCAGAACAATTGTTTTTATTATTTTAACTGTAACCACCCCAAACTAGTTTCCAGCTAATTTCATTGCGACTAAGCATCTGGGATTTTATTGTCATCATTTTTAGTAGTTAAATATGCTTTTTGTATCCAAGAAAGCTTCTCAGAAGCTTCTCCTCTGCTTCTTGATCTCCCAGAGCATTGTAAATATGGGACAATGTGACATAAACCTCCGAAGAGGCTATTACTTAAACAAACAGATGGGGTCAATTTCATTTATTTCATGACAACCTCTTCCACTCTTTGCTTTCCTTTGAGGTCATTTTCTGATTGTCTTGTTTTTAAGACAGGCAATTTGTCCCACACTCACTGCTGTTTATGGGCTAATTAGAATTTTAAAAGTAATTCAAACACCCTTTGCAGTATGATGTTAATTCCCTCCAGATTGGGGAACATTAGCTTCAGTGTTTGTTTATTTTAACTGACTCTTAAAATATTAAACTGTCGTGGTTTTAGGAACACTGTTCTCCAGTTTAGTGCTCCCACTAAAACCACTCGCTACCCCTTCCACTGCAGGTGGCTGGAAAGAAGAATTGGCAAAGATCACGAGTTGAGATAAGAAAGGTTTGCTGGAAAAAGCAAAGAAATAAGAAAAGGAACAGTAACAGCAACAATATTAATAACAAAAGTGTACAAAAGAGAGAGCAATTCACATGTAAAATGCTCACCACAAAGCCAAAGCCACCAGAACACCCTGACCTTGGAACCCTGCACCACTCCACAACTCCCTCCTCCACTGGCTCCAACCCAGCAGGAGCCCCTTCTCCCCAGAGGAGATTCCCTTACCCTGTTCCAAGCAATGACTTGAAGTGGTACAGAATAACCCCCTAGGTCCTGGCAATGTCCCCTTGCAGCTACTGCAAAAATTAACCCTGTCCTTGCTGGTAGCATGACATAAGCACACCAGATTTGGGGTAATTCACCTTCAACAATAAATTCATTATGAAAGTAAGTGCCCTATTTCATTAGTATCGGTTTGTGGCCCTGGAGATCTCTGCACTCCAAGAAACCTGTGTGGCTGAATCTCATGGTATCAGCTCCCAGCACGGCAGGACCGTGGGCTGGCCAGGCACGGCCTCGGGACCTGCAGGGTTCACCTGGCCATTGCTAGCACTGACTGGAGACAGCCCTGCTGCTGTCATCTGTGCTGGCTGGGCTGGCTGGGACACCTTGGGTACCAGGCACATATTGGGGTCACCTCTTGATTCTACTGGCACTCCTTTATCCGAGCCTGTGCACTCAGCTCTGCTGACAGAAAACCCACCCTGACTTCTCTTCTATTAACACTCAGTGCTTTTATATACCCCCAAAAGACCTTGTTATCTGGTGCTCAGACTTTCAACTCAAAGCATCAATGAAGAGTTTTTAAACCATCAGGTACTGAAAGCTGAGAAACACTTTCTCCCTCAGGTTTCCACATTTACTGTATCTCAAGTGTAATTCAGTCACTTATGCCAGTTTGCTCCAGGTGCTTTCCCAAGCTGTCACCAAGATATCATCCCCCTTTGGATTAGTAAATATATGGCAGGGACAGCGACCATAGCCTGAATTCTTCCCTCTGGTGGCCCCGGGCAGCATCCCAGTGTGGCCGATAGATGACTGAGAAGGTCTTGCAGTAGGGTGGGATGTCTTCCTCTGGGTCACATCAGTGATGGCTCTTGCCATTGAGTTCAACACGTCCCATGTGGGCTTTTGCAGATTTTAGGTCAGGTGCTGAAGGCTCAAACCTGGCCTGGTGGGAGGCAATGAGATTTTTTTTCTACAGCTGAATCAGCTTTCAGCAAAGATGTGTTTACTCACATAAATATAAACCTGGCATTTTTCAAGAGAATCCCAGGGCCATGGAAAGCACCTCAGGCCCAATGCCAGTGACGTCCCAGGGCTGTATTCGACAGGCTCAAAGGCCTTCAGGCATCAGCATGGTTCTGTAAGTCCAATGCTAAAGCTCCAGAGAGCCTGATAGACTAAAGCAAATGAAAATCCACTCTAAAAGTAGCATAAAGAAGCATGAGAAACACACAGCAGCTTGCAAAATGCAAATTTTTAAGTGTAGTTTGCAGATAGCAGAATAATAAGCAAAGACAACAATATCTATATATTAAAAAGTCCTTAGAATCACTGGAATAACAGGTTTGACATATTTTCCAGCTACCCAGTCCCACAGATAATCAGACAGTAACAGAATCACCAAGGAGACAACTGGAGCCACAAGGCAGGAGCCAGAGAGGGAGCAGAGGTGCAGAAGGCAGGGCACTCAACCTTTCAGGAACCAGGTGTTATGGGTTCACCCAGGTGGGCCTAGATTTGGGTTCTGAAGTTCAGACTAGGCCAAAGCTGCCAGCTGACTTGAGCTGGGCTGAGCTAACAGCTGACCTCTTCTAGCCAGTAATTTTGTATTCCATACCACATTATGACATCATCTCCAGGGCAGTAGGAACCAGTGTGGGAGTGGTTAAGGCAGTCGCTTCTCAGCCTCCTCTTGGGAGGACACACGATGCTGCCCCAGGGGGGATGGAGAGGACCAGGCCCACCACTGGCTCACAGGGTATCTCAGGAAAGTAAAACCTGTTGTTCTGGGTCTCTTTCTGCTTGAGTTTGTCTCTCTGGGGAATAAGGTTTTTTTCAAGTAATGTGTAGTTAGGACAGTAGAATTTGTGTGTTCGTTAGGAAGTGGGGAATTTGTTGTTGCAGACTTGTGTGAGTGTATATTTGCACTCTCTTCTAATTGTCTCTTTCTTTCTGTAAAATATATGTAGTTTTAGTATAAATGTGGTTTGAACTGTTTTTTTTTTTCTTTCCCCTCTCTTCCTCCCTTTCCTTGGTGTTAGGAGGGAGGCTTTTCTCTCTGTACTTGGGGGATTGGCAGTTTGCTAGCTCAAACCAAGACACCAGGTACTGCAGTCAGTGCAAATAACACATGGGAAGGGGGATACCACAGTTCAACTGTGCGACACCTTTTTGGCTCCATCATGAAATGGAAAGCAAGAGCTTTGACAGAGCAGTCTGCAAAAAACAGATCTAAACACTGATGCTCAAGAACATGAAAATCTTGTTACATGTTCAGGGCTACATTCTGTCATCCCTCCCAGAACAGGGTGTCCCATCCCAGGAGTTGAAGGGCACTGTCCAAAGCCATGATCTCTTTGTGAAGAACCATCATCCACAATCGGGTCAGACATTCCTAATGTGACATGTAATTCAAAGCTTCCCAGATTCAGGTATCTTGAATCCGACTGCCAAGCTGCTGCCACCTGAAAACAAGCCCTGCACAAGTATCTCAAAGTCTAGAGGCTGAGAAAGTCTTTTTTCATTTCTAAGGATCGTGGCTTAAGGAATTAATTCACACTGAAGGGTGGTGCACTACAAAAGAAGAAATACAGGGAAGTGAAAACCACCTTGATTAATAAACACAGAAAATAATGTGACATTTACTTCTTCCAATCCCTTTACTACACTCAGTTTAAAATATTTTCTGTTCAGTCTAATCATATTTATCCGCAAACATATAAAATGACATTATATGTCCCTTCTGGTGGATGAAATGGCCAATAGTTAAAAGCATGCAAAAATAATCAGGGCAGCAAGCAGAAAAAAGCTCTTTTCTGCTAGAATTTACACATGGAACCTAGAAAGAGAGACTAATTGCTCCCTGGGACCCTGTGATTAGCTAAATCTGACTTGTAAACAGCTGCAAGATCATGGTATCAAGGAGTGAGTACCTCTGTTTTCTGTCTCACTGGCTGCTTGAGACACATTTTTCTCCTGATTTGAGCTGATTGGGCCTCTCATTTACTAATTAGGGGATGAGACTGAACAGAGAGAAATGGAGGATGATTAAAAATCTGCTCTTTGTTATTTCTAAACAACTGTGGACCATTCTTTTCCAAATTAAATCTGGCTTCTGGCTGGCAAGCTGACTGGCAAATGCAATCTGATTCCCCAAGTGTCAGAGCACATCAGCTGTACATGTGCCATTTGTGGTCCATCTGCAGGAAACGTGACTTGCCCACTGATTTCAGGTGGGCCTGGAAGGGCATGCAGCAGTAAAAGCAGCATGTCACTGAGGTTCCTGCTCTTGTCTCCTCCCCAAGTAAGTCTTGGGAACCTTGGGAGACTGTGCTTTAAAACTCAGGCAATTCACAACATTTCCAAGTACCGGCTTTTGTCAACAGGTCTGATTAGTAAAGTATCACTCTCTAAATGGAAAGATAGTGGCAATGAAATATTTTCATTATTTAAAAGAATTATTATTCTAAAGAAATATGATTTAGGAGTTCTGGCAGGTGATATAGGAAATGTTTGGTTTGTCTACTCTGTCTGTTGACTTAGGGCAGGGTGCAAATAAACTGAACACACCTCAGAAAAAAGTTCAAACATAGCAATTTAAAATTCACTCTGAGACAGATGAGATGTAAAATGTACAGCCATATGAAACCCATATTCTCCATTGTGTAGTTCTTGAGTATAGACTCTCCACAGGAAGGCTTTAGGTCAGTTTCATAACCTTTATAATTTTGTCTTCTCCAGGGACACCCCCTTGTCACGGGGGAGAAGCTTGCGTGCCCTCATGAGGTTGAGAGCTGTGCTGGAGGTGGTTTGTGCCACCGGTAGGGTCTCCCATGCCAGACAGGTCTCAGCTGAAGGGTCAGACAAAGTGTGTCCACGGGCAGGATGGGCTTGCTAGGCCCTTGGCAACCATCCTAGGAGAAGGACAACTCCAACCCCAAACCCGGGCAGATGGAGCTCTCCTAGCCCTGTAAGGCCATCCATCTAAGAGAAGGATACTCTGACCAAACCTACGTCCTGAGGTATTCGCTGTCACCGTTCAAGCTCGCTGGGCCATGGCAGATGAACCTCAGGAGTAAAGGGTGGGACCAGTTCTGCACATGCTGTGCCTCACCTAAAAAATCCATTGCACAGCCTCAAAGGGTTCACCCACATTGCAAAGCCCTGTAGTGACAGGTGAGGGTCGAAAACAGCAGGTGATAGGAAGCAGCTGGAAGCCGCAGACCCAACCCTGCATGCAGGCGGGGCAGGATATGGGTCATTGGAGACTTGACTCTGGAGATGACAGTCTTGTGGGGCAGCACCCTGAATGACCAAGCAGCCTTTTCTAGGGACAGCAGTGCTTGTTCCACACGGAGAGGGGCCTAGCAAAGGTGGCCTAAACAAAGCTCATCTCCACACCCGGTTGGATAACCGCGGCCAACCGGCATCTTCCATGCGGTCAAACAAAACCAAAGAGATTTCAAAGGCATACACCTGCCTGCAAAGGTGTGCTCAAACTAACACTCGCATGTTGGAACATCAGAACCATGCTTGATACTGGGGATAGTGGACGTCCTGAGCGTCGTTCTGCTCTAATTGCCCAGAAGATTGTGCTCTATGGTGAACTCACCACCGGCTGCCACAAGAGAGGAGCCCCGAAGAAGAGATACAAGGTCTCCCTGAAACAACACCTCAGCCTTGGCCATATTGACTGCCACCAATGGTCCACTCTGGCCTCCAATTGGGATTCATGGAGACACACCATTCATAACACTGCTGCTTCCTTTGAGAACACAGGCAGAGTCAGTCTAAGGAGAAAAGACAATGCAGACAGAACCATTCCTCACCAATATCACCCAGGGAGATGTTCCACTGTGCCTTTTGTGACCGGACCTGCCTATCCCGTATCGGCCTTTTTAGTCACCAGCAGCTTGCAGCAAGCGTGGGTAGTGCCCTTCCCAAATCTTTGTTTGCAAAGCCTGGCCATGATGATGATAATTTTATAATCTTTATCTTGGGAAGGAACTAGTGCTTTTGAAGAAAATTGTCTTCAAAATAACTAATTTTATGTCCTAAATAATTGTGTCATATTATCTTTTAAATTCATTTTCCAGAGAGAGAATTATAGTATTATATTTTATGATGTCACGCATTTTTTTCAGCATAAGAGAATAGTTTAGATGAGTAATAGCAAAGAGGTGGCAATGCTAACAAGAATTACTCCTCTAGCTTGACACAGTGAATATGTACAGTGAACTGTAGTAAGCAAGGCCCATTTGGCCCTCTCTAATTTGTCCTAATTAACTTGTCCCAATAATTACCCTAACTGGCAAATTCATGTCAGGAGAAATTCAGGAGAAAAACTGTTCCTAGTTACCAGCGCAGATTAAAGTGAGCTGCCAGAGTTGCAAGGGGGAGCTAACAAGGCACCTGGCTGTATTATGCCTGGAGTGAGCTGGAGCTGTCAGTCTGCCCTTCTTGAGTACCCTTATTTGAGAAAAGCACAAGATCTTGAGTGCCTCTTGTCTTCTGTGATTGCATCTGTGCTCCAGTGCTGCCATCCTCTTGGAGTTTGGCTGAGCCCTATGATCACTGAGACTTGTTTGCTGTTTTCTCAGCATACCCAGGGTTGTTCCATTGCTTTTTTCTAGCCGTTATTTGCCTTTCTGCAGTTGAAAATCAGTGCACACAGATACTGCCTAACACTGTCAGTGCAGAAACCATGTCAAACTGGTACCCAGTAATGTTGTCTGCAGCCTAAGCCAAAAGCTGCAGCAAGTGGCCTGACTGCACAGCATTCAAGTAAAATGTTGTGCTTATTCATAAGCTTCCTTGACATTAATATGAATAAAATGGCAAAAAGCCTATATTTTATATTCTGTCATTTCACTCTGCATGACTAGTACTGTAACTTTGTATGCTCCCACTACACTCATACAGATTACACTTACAAATTGCCCCTCTGAATAAAGAGCACTGTGCAGGGATGACAAGTATTGATTTTCAATCTCCTTCCAAAATGACTCTATCATTGCAAGTAAGTCAGGCAATTTGCCTCACTTTACACTTCAGGCTACAGGCCTCAGATCATATTGACAGGCCTTATCCTTCAGGAGATGTTTAATTAGAAAAGAAATGAAAGGAATTATTGTAAATCAGCACTTAGCAGTGCTACAGAATTTGTAAAGCTCCTTCTTCCCCCCAGTATGAGCTGACTTTATTCTCTTAACCTCATCAGGAAGCTTGAGGTTCTTGTTTCACGTAATTAAACCTGAAGGATTTTCTCTAGGAAACACCTCACATGGTCTAGCCTTTGTTTTTCTCTTGCTTGCCAGCTCCTCCTGCACTGCTGTGCCCCCAGCAGGGCTTCCCTTTCCCAGTGGCGGTGCCCGGCACTCCCTGGGCGCTTTTGCTGTCGGAGCTGTTTGAGCTGAGCTGTGATTCACACAGTGTTCAGGATCCTCCCATGGGCAGGAATCACAGCCCTGTCCCTGCTGTGGCACTCAGAGGCACTACTTGGTTCCCCCACATCCACCCAAAGGCTCCTCTGGCTGCAAGACCCAAGTGAAGCCCTTGGTTAAATCAGTTCTTCCATGAATGGCTGGAATGGCTGGAGTCTTTGACACTTTATATCATGGTGCTTTGGAATTGGTTTAAGGTGGGGGCTTTTTTTTTATTCCAATCCAAACCACTGAGATTGGCTCAACTGATTCAAACATGGTGCTAATAACACCAAAGTCCTGGGTTTGATCCCCGTACGGGCCATTATTTAATAGCTGGACTCGATAATCCTTGTGGGTCCTTTTCAACTCACACTATTGTGCGATAATGAAAAAAACACAAGGTTTAGCAGCTTCTTCACCTCGGCTCCATGCTGAATTCTCTCCCTCGTACAGAGATCTCTTCTCCCTGCTCTGGCCTCACCCCTCTGCTGCTCCACCTGTTCATCTGGCTCCCAAAACAGCCACCAGGCAGCCTCAAATCCCAGACTCCCACAAAACACAATGCAGGTTCTTGAAACGTGCCCATGCAGGTGTCTGCAGGGCAACAGATGGCATGGAACAGCAAATCCTGGACATGTGGTGTGCTCACTGTAGTGTTGTTCATAGCAAGTCACTTCATATGAATGACATATCAACGTTACTATCTTGAAAGGGCTCCAGGAATAACCTCTGTGCCTTTTAAGTACTTGTTAAAAAAGGGCTATCTCCAAACTAAAGAGGATGTAATATTTGTGACACTGCAAGAGGGTTAAAAAAATTACCTCCTGTTGGAATGCAGTAGGGAGGAAAAATCCTCCTACAATTTTATTAAAACTTGTTACAAATGCTGAGTGCAATCATCCATCACCTTGGATAGATTACTTTTTCTTCTCCGTAGTGTGAGAAATGAAATCACTTGTTTACTGCAGCAGTGATACATGGAGAACTACTTCCAGAGCTCCCAGCTGTGCTCCCTCTGCCACTCACTAGGAAAGGGAAGGGAGGCAGGGGGGCAGAGGGGGGAAGGGAAATTCCCCCCCCAAAAAAAACAGCAGGGAGGTTTGGATGCCAATGGTCTCATAGGGACTGCAGGTGACACATTTTGCTTCTGCAGTGCAGAAGTATTGAGGGAGAGGAGTGTTACGTGAGTGGTTTTCAGCCTTGTTAATGCAGGTTCCTCAGCTGCCTTGGGCTGGATGGGACAGTGGAGGAGCCCTCAGCTCCCCTGTGAGCAGTGTCAGAGCCTTTTCTGTGGCACGAAGCTCTTTGAGTCAAGGACAGCAAAAAAACCACCCACTTCATATTAATTCCTATTTTTGCTGCAAAAGGTCAGGAAAAGGTCATTATAGTTTTGCAAATGCATAGAAACATCTGGAATCTTCAGTATTTCTTTGAACAGTGTTGTCAGTGTAAGCTCAGTCAAGCCTATGGACTTCACCTAATGCTTTGCTCTTAATTGAGGTCACCCAATATGCCTGAGACTTCTTCCTTTAGTGTTGTGAGGAATCCTGGCTGCAGAACAGCCTACTTGCTATTGGCAGACATGGCTTGCCAGCTGACTCTGTACAAAAGCTTTCAATAAATAGAGTATCATTCTAAAGTATATGGTAACAGCTCTGAATAATTGAAGTCATTGAAGGAAATACTGAATGGAATTTTTTTCCTAAATGACTCAGGAGTTTAGAGAAGAGGAATCATTGTACTAAACAATAATAAAAATACAACTCTTATGAGCTACTTTTAAAATATGTCATGATTAAAATATACTTTTCTGCTCAGAACTCATTAGAATAAGACCCAAATACAGAGTGCTTTATTACAACCACTGTTAATATTTTCAGGAATTTCCAACTACTTCAACAATTTGTTCTGGCACTGAAAAGGAAAGCTTTGATTTCTAGTGTTCTAAAATCATGAAGTTGGTTTGTGTGTGTGTGGCTCAGCTTTGCTGAACGAAGATTTGGGAAGGGCTGTCCCCCACGTGGGTGTGCCCTTCCAGCCTGCACAGTGGATTTTTTAGGTGAGGCTCAGTTTTGTGTACAACACAGCTAATGAAGTCAAGCTTCCTATGAAGTTGAGCTTTTTGTTCCTTTTTTCTCTTTCTCTCCAGAGTAACTACAGTCTTCTTACATGTCCTTTGTGAGAGTCACACTGAGCAAGACAGGCCAGACAGTGACCCCCAAACCACAGTATGAACAACTTAGATCCGTGTGCCTTTTCCCTGGCAGAGGTGTTCATTTAAGTCCCTACTCCAACTTCTTACTATTGGTCATGAATTTGTAGGAATGCGATTATTTTGAATTGTCTATTTCTGTGTAAAAGTTTGTTAAAACAGACTACCAGGTTCATAAATTTGAAAAAGAAAAGAGACCAAAAAACCCTAGTTTTGTGAAATTTCTAATTCTGTTTTTCAAAATGTTGTTTGCACAGCAAAGCCACGGTACAATATGAAGTGCTAGAGCCACTTTGTTCTGGTACAAATTGTCTAGTAATTATAGAAACAAGTGTTACATTAAACTAAGCTAGACATTACAACAGGATGAAATGGTAAAGATCCAAGATTTTGTAGCATTAGAGCCAAGGTTTTACAAGTTTGACAGGTCATGTAACTGAACAAAGAAAAGGCAGAAGTCCAAAAGTGTTGAAGACACATCAAGACCACCCCGAGGGATGAAGTCAGGAGACCATTACCCAAATTCGAAGCCAAAAGGAAAGCTCCAACAAAGATTTCACTCAGTCACTAATATGGAAATTAGAAGGTGTTAACTATGAACTTAAGACTATAAATGGTTTATTTCACACAAACAAGTTAGGCAAGTTTTTGCCCAGTATGAACTGGCTGTGCCTCCAGCATTGTCAATAAATACCTTGCTGCTATTAGAATACAAAACTTTCTCTTAGCAGTTCTTTTCTTGTGGCGTTTTTCATTATCAGATTCCTGGAGGGTTGCTTTGGCTTGGTGGTAGCTTGACAATGTGGTCACCAAGGCTTGTTTTCTTGAGGAGATCAGGTCACTGTGGCTCAAGTTCCTAGTCATTATCTTGGGAAATCCAATTGTATTTTCAGAACATTCCAGAATGAATAATGCTTCCTTTACTACCAAACAGTGACTTTACACGTGGGTTTTAAACAATTGTAAGCCACTGAAGGGAGCCCATAGTGTAGCACAGCTGAATGATCAAACATGCACAGGAGTTTTGCAGCCTGGAGAGAGGGGACAATGTACTTGATCAAAGTCTCCTTCCACAGCTTTTGAGAGCTGCTGACGAAGCCAAGACTCCCCATCTAGTTTTAAAGGGATCTGCAGTCTCTGGATTGTGTTCTTTGCCACAGGTAGTTGTGGTTTTGTGCAGGGTAGGGAGCTCCTACACTCAGCATCATCCTCAGCCCCAGCTTGCCAGGGACTGTTACTGCTGCTGAAGCTGGATAGCAGCAAGTTTGCTACTGATGGAGGGGATATTTCTTGCTGCAGCTTCTGCTGTTGTTTTAGCTCTTTTGGAAAACTAACAGCAGCCTGAAAGTTGCTTAACTCAACCTAAGAGTCCCCATAACCAAAACAAACTAGTTTCCTGTAGGTCTCTTTCACAGCATTTCAGCAGTTTGCCATCTCTGACAGATTTGCTATAGCAGTCAGGTAACACAAACTTAGTTCTCCTGGCCAGACATTCCCCAGCACCAGTGCAAATACTATTTTAAATTTGCAGAGAACACAGCTTATTAACAAAAATATTACTGCACCTGTCATGCAGGTGACTGGTCGTGCCAAGTGCCCTTTCCTCACTTGTACCACCACTCTGTCCTAGTGGGCAGCTACCAGGGGCTCTCCTCCCTATCCACTGCCAAGTACCAACAGAGAGCTCCCCTTCTGCTCCCTGTTCTCAGGGCTTTGGCTTTCCAACATTACAAGAACTTGCAAAGAATAAAAGAATAATAAAATCTTAGCACCTTCTTTGGATTGTTTTTTAATAGATCTCTGCTGTATTATGTGCAGCCTGTGATTTTAAAATCATTTTGCACTTACAAATATTTTCTGTTAGAAAATGGAATCATGGAATCATAGAATATCCTGAGCTGGAAGGGACTCACAAAGATCATTGAAGTCCAGCTCCTGGCCCTGTACAGAGCAGCCCCAAGAATCACACCATGTGCCTGAAAGCAGTCGCTTATTTTCAACCATTCTGTAATTTTTTATACTTTAAAAAAAATCTATTAATCTAAATATGCCAGAATACAGGCCTTAATTTTCACTGCAGAAGTTATTTATATATGCTGCAAAAGAGATTAGAATCATGCTTAATATAAATCCCTTTTTCCTTTCAAAGCTCTTATGATGTAGGTACAAGCTGTACTATACAAATGGGGAAAATGAGGACACAGGGAAAGTAAATTACTGAAGACCATACAAACCCAGCAATAGTACTGACTATCACTAGGTATTCTGTTGCTGTTATCTCAGGAAGGAGGGGGAAACAGAAAGTATATAATAATTTCAAAAGCTTCAGATCAGTGAAGAAGGAAAACGCTTTCCCATTGCCTGGCAGGAATGAGTGTTGGAGGGCATTGCTGCACCTCCTTTGCTGTGTCACAGTTCTGAAATTCCATTATTCTTGCTATTATTTCAGTTGCTTCTTGCTTAATGCAGGCCCTAATCCTCGATTTACCATGGTGGATTACTTACACGTGGGGTGTGAGGGGCACTCCTGCCCAGGGCCCCTGACTACATGGGATGGCCTTTGGGGCAGAGCCATTTGGAGCAAGGGTGGCCCATTTCATGTTCCTGTGCTGCCCCCATCAGCCACCACCTTCACTCTCTCAGTTCAAACTGGGAGGAGTGAAAAATGGCCCAACCTTTTACTTCCCCACCTTTGTCTCTTCTGTACCAAAATAACTTATAATCCCCAGTGCCATTTCCTTGTGCTGCTGTCTCACTTTCTGAGATAACTTCTGAAGGAAACCTTTTCACTAAACTCCTTTCAGCATGCTCAGTTTAGTTTTTCGGTGATTCTGTATGAGAGAGGGAGTTACACAGTCTATTTATTGAACCAGACCAAAATGCTGCACTTTACTTAGAATTAAGTACTAAGAATGCTAACTTAATTGCAAGGATTAATTAGTTTTTGAAACTCTGTTCCTACTGAATAATGCATGTATGTGATGGGAAAGAGGCAAGATTTGGATGATGGAAGACTAGCTGGTTACTAGTTGCTCACCATCTCGTCAAAGTGCTGACATTTACTTTCATCAGTTCCCCAAGAAAGACCCCACTTCTTGTTTGGAGTTGTTTTCCTCATCAGTTTTGCAGTTTCCCTGTACACATCATTCCTGTTTTGAGCAATTTCAACTGGTACTGTTTTCCAAGCACACCAGCCCTCTCACACCTCTCCAATACGTTTCTAAAGAGAAGGAGGAATATTTTTCTTGAGGGGACACTTCAGTCACAGGTTGTACTGGAAATCCCTTTTCCTTTGTTGCTCTGCTACTTTGTCCCACATTCCCTCTAACCTTTGCATATCTGGGATTCTCCATCCTGTCTGGAGAAAAACCTTGCTGTCGTTCCAGCTGTACTTGAGCCTATGTGGTCTGAAGCAATCATCTCATTTAAGCTGAGTTTAAAAATAAAATCCTCTCCACAGTAATTATAGTGTTGCATTAGAAAATACTGGATGTGTACATATTGCATCCACAGCCTCTTCTCTCTGCACTGAGATAGCTGAACCATCTGCTCTCCTGCTCCCTGTTCTTACTCCTGCAGACATTAGATAAACATGTTGAGAGAGCAGCAAGCTGTTGCAGTCATGACATATCTGAGCTGTGTTTAAAGTCAAAAGCCTTTATTTACAGCTTGGTGAAGAGGTAGGACTCATAATGGAGGGCAATAAACCAGCTCCATAGCACTTTAATGGTTCAAAGGGAGAGGAGCCATGTATGTCAACCTGCCACTTCTTTAAAATGGAGAAGGTTCCAAAAAGAGAAGAGGGATGGAGGCCTTGCTGGTTACCATGAGATGGCCTTCAGAGCTGTGGATTGGGTTTGGAGGCAGAGAAGTGGGGTAAGTTCTGTAATTCAGCTTCTCACAGACATCACAGAGCTGCCTGAAAAGAAACTCGCTGGCTTTTTCCCAATGCATAGGGTTGGAACAGCATGAGATGTTGGCAGGAATACTTGAAGGAGGATAACCCTCTCTGGGACAAGTTGCTACAGCTGCTGTTATTAGAAAAATAGATGTGAGGTGTTTCTCCATGTTTGGAAAGGAAGGAGAGCAATGAAAGGAAAGTAGTGGCAGGATGGTCCAAGAAGTCTCTCTGGTGCCTCACTGCAGAAACTTGCAGAATTCATTGTCCACCTTTGAGCAGAAAAACAGTTTTTATCAACCAACTTAGTCCAATATCAGCTAAGAGTATTTACAACAACACTGAGTAACTACTCCATCTAAACTAATACCCTGAATCATATCTGGACACTGACTGGGCCTCTGCAATGTGAAGATGTGTTCAGCCAATCTTCAGTGCCATGAATCCAGGAAAGCAGTTCATGTGGACCCCCAATGCGTTGCATTGGCTGACTGAGCCTTGTAGGACCTGACTCTGGGATGCAGTCCCCTGGTTTAGAGCTAGATAATGGAAAGTATCTTTATGCCAAGATAATGGAGTGGCTAAACTGATCCAGGATTAGACTCTTACAACTCTAGCTTGCAAAAAATCCTAGGCCAGGTTTGACAAGCTCAGGTTCTCCGGCAATGTGTGCGCATTTTCCCTTCCTCGTTTCATCAGCCTTTCTAATTTTACTTGTTTTCTCTCTGATCCTTGGAATTCAATTGAACTGATTTCCTGAGCATTAAACATACATGAATGTTCCACTAGTCTGCTTAATGGCCCTAGCAAAGAGTGTTTCGACTCATTGGCAAGGCAGTTGGAGCAATCACTGAACACAATCTACTCTTGCAGGATTGGATGTTGGAAACAGCTTTTTTTTTAACAGTGAGTGTGTGAAGTTATGATATTACAAATGGCTCCTGAAAAGTGATAAATGAGCTTCAAAATGCAGCATAATGATAATTACAAGTTGGGGCTGTATTTTGTTCTTGAAATGCTATGCACATTTTCTTGAGATGGGAGAAAAGATCCCAGAGAGTGAGGCTTGGGTAACCAACTGAAACCCACTTTGGACTTTGGCAGTGACTCATTCATGAGCTTCAAGTTCCACATCTCTAGGATGGTGCTGAGAAGGGAGGATACAGCTGAGGTGGCTTGCTAAAAAGTGTTTTGGAAAAGTTAAAAATGCAGAAATCTCCAAGCCTGAAACTTGCCACAGCTACTGCCTGGCAGCTCCTGGTGGTGGCTGTCATGCTGCAAAATTTCAGGAATTCAAGTTTATGTTGGATTGGCAGTAAATTTTGAAATTCTCTCTCAGATTTTTTTGAGTGAAGAAAATGTTCTTGTACCAAACACCTTGTAGTATTTACATTTTCTGCCAGAGATTAAGAAAATTACTCTAAAAACTGAGTCCCAATATAAAGTGCCAAAGATCTTCTTTAGACTAAACCTATTACTCAGTCAAGCTGAACAGAATTTCTTCACTCTGGTTCAGGAACATATCCAAAGTTGTTGCCAGCTGATTTCTGCTCTCTACAGATCTACCAGTGATGCTGTCTGTAGGATTTTTCTGCTCTCTTGAGCTTCATCCAGTGAGTGTTTTTTCCCAAAGTCCTTATCTGATTATTAAAGAGGGCAGGGAGGAGTTCATGAGGAGCTTCTTGCTGCAGTTTCAGCAAGGCACAGCTGTTTTCTCCCCGAGCTGAAGGTGCTGTGTCTGTTATTCTGTGGTGCTCCTTGGCCTGCTCGGGCTAGGCAGTGTCAGCGGCTGCTGGGAGGTCCTGCAGTGGAGCACCCTGTGGATACAGACTCCTGCCCTGGGTTCATTTGTAGCCACTGTACAGAAAAGGAATAAAGGAAACATTTCCCCTTCATCCATCAGTATCCTGATGACTCCTGTTCTAGGGTGACTGGCTGAGAACACAGGACTCTCCCAACACGGTGCTCATCAGATGCAAAAGGAACTGTGAAAGGGAGGGAACTGAGAGCGAGATGGCACACTCAGGACCTGCACCATGCCCTGCAGAGTTACAGCCTTGATTGTCCACATTACTCCTCAGAGAGGAGAAATCATCTTCCCCTGCAGAGGAAGTGTAATGCCCTGTGTCCAATTTTCTTTTCATTGCTGTTTTTATTATGGAAACAAAATGTTCACTGATTCTAAGATGAAAATGGAGAAAGCTAATTTTTGTAGTTCTTGCTAATAAAATTCTTAATGTGTTCCTCTCCCATTATCATAAAGATTGTTATGGTTTACTTTATCTCCGGAATCTTATTATTTTCCCCAGAATCATGGGCATTCCTTATCTTCAAAACTATTTTCATCTATGGAGATATTCCTCCTTTATCTTATCTTCACCCTCATAGTTAGTATGAGCATATCTTTATTATCCAGCTTCTCTTTTCAAAATGATAAGTGGCTATTGATCACAAAAGCCTTAGAGTCTTTAGAAGATGTGGCAGCAAAACTACTGGAAGCACAGGGTACGAAGAAATTCTGGGTTTACAATTAACCAAAAACCTGATAGATAGCAAGGTAATACAAAGCCATTTACAGATTATTAATTCCAGGAGCATTGAGAAGTGTCAGTGTAATTTGCTATATTGTGAATGCTGCCGATGATACACTGAGCTGGGGCCCTGTTCATACTGGTAAAATGCAGGTCAAGTGCACACATCAAATGTTATATGGTTTGGGAACAGGTTGTAATAATCTGACTTTACTGGAACCAGCTTGCTTGCCTGCCTCGTGCCTGAGCATACTTAAAAATGTGTTACAATGAGGGTTAAAGGGCTGCTCTCCAACCATAAGGTACTTTTCCCTCTAGAAATACTTTGTACCTTTTAAGGACCCAAGCAAAACCAAAGTTATGCAGTTGAAAAGATTTGTTGGGAAAAGACCTCTGAGCTGGTGGCACTAACACCTATGATTTACAAGCACAAGAACTGTTCTGAGAGCAGGACACCTGAGTGTGGCAGCTCAGCTGCACAGACATGGGGCACAAAGCCACCCAGAGTCTGAAAGCTAACTCAGGGACAGAAGGGCCTCTTTACAGAAAACCAACAAAGACAGAAAGAACAGAAATCCAGGGTGATTCTTACTTGTGTAAGAAGTGCAAGAAGACTGTAGTGTGTTGCCCAACCTTAGCATGTGTATGGTGGCCCCACTGACCACCTGCAGAGCCAAGGGGAACATGGAGCATGTTAAAGGTGTCACAAGGAGCACTGCAGCTCACTCACACTTCCCTTCATGGGCTTCTGCCACTGTCTTTGAGCTGGTTTGATAGTCCTGACTGATAACCAAAGGAGACAGCACAGTTCATCTTAAGGCACTGAAGCCTGTTTGACTGTATCTAGGCAGCATCTAAACAAAAGAATTGTCAAGGAATTCTGTGAATTTGACTTGAGAAATCCTTAAACTTTTATGTGTTCTTCCCTGAGATGGCAGCAGGAATCTAGTAATGAGCATGACATGAAGACTGAAACACCTCTGAGCTGTGCAGCCCCACACTGGAATTCACCTGTGTTTCCTTTTGACACCTGGCCAAATAGGTTGCTTTTTCCTGGAATAACCTGAAAGCTGGCAGCAAAGTGGGAGCCAGAGTGGTGATGGATTGCCCAGGCAGCTGCAGTGACTCTGGTGTCAGTGGGTAACAAGGCAGCTGGAATCCTTTGTTTTTCCAAATGTCCCCTCCATCTCCTTTGAGCCTTCAGGACAGGCAAAGCATATGAAGTACAGCATGAATGAGGCCAGCCCTGCTGCCAGCACACGCTGCCAGCAGGATCTCCAGTTCAGACCCTCACTCCTGCCATTAATCTCTCTTGCACTGAGCCAAATGCTCACAGTGGCTTTTCTTCACCCTGTGTCTGCTGAAAGCAAACTGTTCCAATTGCTGCTGAGGTGAGAAGGAGGGGACAGGGCAGGCTGTGCGTCAGAGGATCAAGTCACCACCAGATGGGAAAACACACAGCTCTTGTTCTGCTGGAGCAGGACTGGCCTCTGAACACATTGCTATGGCAACCTCAAGCTCTTGGGTGACAATGCCATCAGAGAAACCTTGCAGTTGTACTGGCTGCAAGGAAAGTGTTTTTGAGGCTCTCATCACTCTTCACCACACCATTGAACTCAGACCACCACTGAACTTGCCCAGTGCTGTTGAGCACAGGAAGTAAGATCCCTGGAGACATAGGCTTTTCTGGGTTTTTTCATTATAGCAGTCTCTGCTGTAATGTCCACACATTGCTTGTGCAAAAAAAGACAACAGAAGGATAAAAACTAATTATAGTGGCTGGCAAAAAGTGGTGGAGGCTCTCTCCATGCTGGCAGTAGCTCACTTGACATGTGATTAATAGTGGTTGATGTGGACACAGCCAAAGCTTGTACAACCCTAGATAAATAATAATGATGTTTAAAATGATATAAGCTCCCTGAGTTAATAATTTTAACAGGCTGTGAGAAATGTTGCTGTTCTCATGGTAACAGAAAAGCTGTAATTTCATCTCTAATTTGATCATGCCTGTACAATGTGTGCAGATACCTTTCTGATGTGAAATTTTTTTCTTTCTTTAATTGAAGCCTTTTTAATGCAGTGATAGTCTCGTGTAGTTTGGACAAACAATTCAAAATGGACAAATTAGCACTAAATACACCATTGAAAAGTGCAGTCAGAATTACTTGGAACTAAACTGGTATTGCTGCTTGCAACTCCTGGTTTCTATATCAATAGATGCCTGATACTGATGTATCGGGGCATTGCTCAGAGCTCTTGAGGAGATTCTGTAAGCATTTGCATCTCACTGGTGGTTGCATTTGTAGAGTTGCATTCATTAAATGAGAAATAAATGCATTCACTGGTCCTCATCTCTCTTCTACAAACTCATGTGCTCACTTTTGGAACAGATACCTCAAGAACAAAGACTCTCAGAGATCAAAACAACCCAAGAACTTGGACAATCAATTTTTTTCTGTCATGGCTTTGATCAGGATATCAAGATACACAAAGATATCATCCTTTCCATATTAATTTTGAAAAAAATATGAATAAGGCACGTAAGTGTGTGCTGCAGGTGCAAGACTGAGAAATGAAACTCTGGGAAAACCAGCAAGGATTAGGCCCATGATTCTTTAGCACTTTTAAAAGTATTATCCATGGTCCTTTTCAGGTTATTACAATGGTTTAGTCATGGAAGCCAAATGACAGCATACATAATGGGAACAGTTTTGGTAGCTGTACAAAAGCATCTCCATGGACTACGAATCTTAAACCATCTCCACTTTTCATTTTCCCTATTAAAGCTCTATATTCAGGTTTATTATTCTCTATCAGTTTGAGAACATTTAACTGCCTGATACTGGGACAGTTCCAAAGCAGTTTCAGAGTACTTAGAAATACAAATTAGTGCTTTGCTTATAGGAAAATACAATATGACCTTGCCCCACATGGATGTGCCCGGGGATTGAACTGGGAACCCAGACACCCAGGAGTAGAAGCAGATGTGTAGGTGGTCTGAGGAGTCTCCCTCACTGCAGGAGATGCAGCTGAGCACAGAGGTGGAGGAAGTTGCCATTTTCAGCTTCTTGTTTTTATCTTGCAGCATGGATAGATTGACATGTGATGGAACAGAGGCATTTCAAAGTTAGCTTTTCAAAGGCTGTTACTTCAGAATCATTAACCTGCTTGAGATCTTTGCATTCTTCTCTCTCCTTTGTTGAATGTTTTCATAGCAGCAATTGGTGGTGGCTCACATATCCTTAAAGCTGCAAAACTAGCATTTTAATTTATCCTAATTCAGAACTAAATTGTCTTGCACTGTTGGCTAATTAAATGTTCAAAGAAGTGATAAATTAAGTAGGTTGATCATTACAACACAAGTAATTAGTCAGTCCAACTGAATCTGAGTCCTGAAATCCACATTCCCTGAGATGACAGAAATTTTGAGGATCCACAAGAATGCAAAGTGTGAGTCAAGGTTGAAGAGGAAAAAAATTCCTTGAATATTTCATGTTCACATCAGTTTGGGATTTTCGGGCTGTTTATTTTGTGCATAAGAATTTTTTTTTTTTTGGTGCGTAAAAGAAGATGAAGTTCCAAGTAGCACCTTGAGATGCTGAGATTTGCAGCTAATTTCCTACAGCATCTGAACCTTCTTGTGTTAGACACACAGGAACTCACCTGTTTGTGACAACAGGTATGAGTGGGACAAACAAAAGCACAAACACTCCAACCATGTCAACAGTAGTTAATTCCTAAATAGGCAGTTATAAATGTGACATTCCCTGCCAGGGGTCTTCCATGCATAAAGGTTTTCATACAGTCTTTTACTAAAGGTTGTCCCTTGGGTCAAATTACTTAGGATCTAAAGACTAAAGTATTTGTTCTGAAAAATCTCAGCCTCTCTGTCCACCTGTTCAACTTCTCCAGACACCTTTCTTCCAGAAAAAAAAATAAAATCCATACAATACACCATCAGAGTAGTTTGATATTTCTCCTGCTAATACCTCCAAGTGCTCCTGTGTCCTCCCTCACAGTCCACCCTGTAGCAAGGTGTGTCTTGGGAAGGGGCATGTTGGCACATTGTTCATCAGCACCACATTGTTGTGGACTGTCTGGAATGTGAGCCTGGGGATGGTGTGCTGGGACAGGGCATGTCATCTTGCAGCTGAAAACAGGGAGGAAAACTAGTCAGGAAGGGTACTGAGATTGTTTAATTCAAGCATGTGAGGGACCTTATCCTGTCTGTGCAATCATACCAGTCACTATTCAGTCCAATAGTACAGTTCTTTCTTCCTTTGAATTTAGGTTAGTTGGAGTTAAGATTTCCAGTCTTCTGCAGTGGAAATATATAATAAATAATAAACATATAAATAAAAACAAATAATAATAGCTTACAGTGTCTCTTAAAGGTAAATTTCCAGTGCAGGTTCCCACAGGCTGTTTTTCTCACCTATCTACGAGGACTCTGGTGTGGAGCCAGAATTTAGATCATTCTCTCAGTGCTGCTGCACTAGATGGACTACTCTGCCTTGTTCTGCCCACCTCTTCTAGAGGTGATAATAAGTTTTAAAGGTCTTCTGCTTGTCTGCTATGAAGAAAATATCTTGTCATGACTTTTCAGTTTATCTATTTCCTTATGTCATGGGTTATAACTTGTTTCCTGAACTCCTACTTGCTTTGCTGAATCAGCTGGTTTTTCATATTGCAAATGATGCTCTTTAAATTAAAGCTTCTACAATGTTCTAATTTTTTTTCTCCTCTGTGCTGTAATTGGTGTAGTTGGATTATGTTAATTATTTTGATCAAAACTGCTTAATTAGCATGTCAGGTCAATTAGTAAGGGTCTCTGGGGTTTAAGATAGTTATTATTTTTTTTTAGTTATAGTGTAAGCAATCCATTGTTACACATTTCATGTTTCAAGAACTATCCCTGAATTAAGGAAAACTTAACAGACTGGGATGTAAGAAAATGCTTAATAAACATTCACCAATATCTTGCACTGGGGATCACTGGTATCTAAAATGCTGCTTTAGTGCTTCAGCATTGAAATCAGTCTTGAAAGCAGAGTTCATGGCCTCCCAGCTGGCCCCAAGGGGACAAACACCAGGAGAACCCTGTACTGCCTGGTGACTGGGGGATGTGGGTTAGGAGAGGGAAAGCTACAACCATGAGTGTTGTCCCTTCCTGTCCATAAAAAGCAGGGATAACAGTAATTCCCCATCTGTGAGATTCACTTGAGTAATTCTTTGTAAAATACTAAAAGGCTGCTAAATGTTATGTTTATTTCTTGCAGATAACTTTTTGTAATACCCATTCATAATCACAGAAGTCTTTAGGTTACATTGGCATAAAGGATGTCAGAGAAAAGCTCTCCACAGATTTAAGCCTTTTTTTTAATGTTCTAAATACTTGATTTATTTCTGTGAGTGTAGGTTTTCATCAAACCATCTTTCTCCTTAATTGAGCTAATAACTTTCCTCCTGTCCTCCTCTTTGTTCAGTCTGGCAAGCAATTTTCCAGCCTCATCTCCCATCTCGTATATCCACATTTGATCTGATTATTAGCATTTAATCTTCTACAACATTCAGTTCATGATATTCAGCCCAGCCTTACTTAAGGAAGTAATACCTCTTGGCGTGCTGGGCGTCACACAACTCCTTTGTAAGGTCACAATTTTATCTTATGTTATTCCATGTTTATCTTGGTTTGAGGGTGTCCTAGTTTAGCAGGAGGGACCAGCTAACCCTGTGTGGGGGTGATCAAAGCTGTGTATTCTACCCCCTCTATTCATTCCCCAAGGTCAATGGGCCATTAGCAGCAGCTGCCCAGGGAGCCATTATCACTTCACACCCAGCCTGAGGGGGCAGAGCTGCTAATGGGCCATCAACAGCTCAACACCCCCTGGCTCCCAGTTAATCACCCGTTGTGTGAGTCCCTGCCCAGGGGGAGGGACTGAGAGCTCCCTGAGGGTACATAAGTGGTGGGTAAGAAGACCTTGGGAACTTCTCGTCGGATCCAGAGCAGCAGCAGGACCTCGACAGCAGGAGATCACCGCTCTCGCCCAGACCACAGCCCTCGCCTGCACCAACAGGTTTTTCTTTTCCTTTTGCTCTGGACTTGGGGGAACCACAGGGGTCTCAGCACAAGGGCAAACAAACCCCCTTGGGTTTGTGCCCCAGGACACTGGGTTATACTGCTGGGGTTTTGTGAGTTGAAAGCAATTTCCCTTGTGTGTCAGTGTTGTTATTGTAATATTGTTATTAAATTTTAGGTCTGACTTACAATCTCTCTCGTGGTGAGTTCATTTCCCCTGCTGGTTCACCTTTAAACCAGCACAGAGGGGAAAAACCAAAATGTTTACCCACAAGCGGGGGAGGGGGCCTTCTCCACAATAATCACGCCACTCTTTATCAAATTTAAGAATTTTAATAGAAGGATAACTGTCCCTAACTGCTACAAATATATATATATATATATGGTATAGGTATAAGTATAAACAGACCAGAGCAAACCACTTCCCCAACACCACAGAGAAAAAACAAACAAACAAAACAACAACCCCCACAATGACAACCCCCCCAACAACAAGTTTCCTTCGGGAGAAGAGTTCCACTTATGGCAGTATCAGTGTCACAGCCCGGCTGGCAGCAGGGTGAGTTCCCAGCTGAACTCTGTGTCTCATCCCAAATGAAGAAAGGAAGCTGAAAGTGGGGAACCGCCGCGTGTCCTGGAAAGCAGCTGCAAACTTCTCTCTCCCGGGTCGCTGCCCCAGCCGGGGCGGGCAGGCCGTGACGGTGCAGGCGGTGATGAGAGCGGAGCAGGGGCCGGAGTCCAGATGCAGGAACCAGGAGAAACAGCCGTGGTGAGGAGAAAAGCAGCAGCTCAGCAAGAAACCCCAGCAGTAGCCAGCAGCAGGAGCAGGAGAAAAAGAACAGCTTCCCTCCTGGGCAGCACACACACCACTCCTGCGTTCCGCTGAGCTAAGAAAGGAAAAAAATGTCCCCAAAAACAAAAGAGGCAACCTGCCCCCACCCAAGCGATCAGCAGTAACTACTTCTTTTTGTTAACTGCTGGCATGGGCAGTTAGTGGCAGGGGAGAGAATTTACATAATAATTCCAAACTACAACAATGTTACTTGTTCTCCATGTTTCTTCCCCTCCTCCTCTTTTCTAACCGGCGCATGACTTCTTAAGAAAGAAGGTATAAATGAGAATGGTTGGGACTGCTCAGGGAGGGTGATCTTGGTGCCAGATGCACACACCATGCCAGGTAGTTCAGCAGTTTCGCTGCCATTGCTGGCCCTGCAGTGCACAGGCAGGATGGACAACAGGGGTGTTGCTGACAGAGGAATCATAGAAAACACAAAGTGGAATTTCTGGGCCAGCACAGGCACCTACATATACAAATCATCTTTTGCTCATAAACCTAACTGGGATTATGTGGGAAAATGAATAATATATGAAGAATGGAAAGAATATTGTCAGCAGTACATGGTGATGATTGAGAGGAACCAGAGCCAATGGGAATAGGGATGGGCAGTGGACTTGAAGCTCTGGAATTTTGATTGTTGGATGTTGTGGAAGATTTTGTATGGGGTTTTGCTTCTGTACACCCCCCCTCACCCCCTCACCCGTGGTTTCCACACCCCACACTCATTACCTTCCGATGTTTTTGCCCATTCTGCCCCAGTCTGTGAGTTCCTACTGGTCAGATCTCCTGTCATGTGACAAGTGTTTCCCCATTAGCTATCCAGTTGTCAGTTATCCACTCTGCCCCTGCCCTCGCCTAATCATGTCCAAGTTTCAAATCCCTCTCCTCAGACTTCCTTCCTCTTTCTGAGACCCTGTTCTTATTGGATGTTTAATGGTTGCTGACACACTGTCACCCAATCCCCTTTAAGTTTCCACCCAGTTTCATGTACCTCCCATGACCAACCCTTTATAGGTCAGCTCTTTAATAGAGTGCTTCTTTGTTCACTCTCTCACTGAGTGTGGAGGGTGTCCTTGGGAACCGTTTCCCCTTGGTCGGCGACCATTAGGATTACAGATCACCAAGATAGACTATTCAGAATTTAAGAATATTTAAATCTGGAAAAAAAATTTCAAGAAATGACAAGTGATCTAATAGCCAAGAAGTCATCTCCAGTGTAGGAGCTCAGTGCACAGTGTTAGCAAGGGGCTGGTCTACTGAGAGAGCTGATCAACTGGTGTTACTCCTCCTTCATTTATGCACATCTTTTCTCCAGTTAAATTCCTAGGGGTCTGTTCTATGCTTTCCCAGATGCAATCTGGCATTACATTTGTTTGCAGCTGTAAACAAATCTGAGAAATGGTGGTGCCCAGCAGGTGCACAGTTACATTGCAATGGCTACTGCACTTCTCACCTTGTCTCAGTGGGAACTTTGCTGCTATCCCAGTGACACCCCTGCACCTCACCCACTCTCCACTTTGGGAATCAAGGACCAGATTATCAGGAACAACTCATTTTTAAAAAGTTAACAGCTTGGTGTGAGTATTCCTCGTTTTGATAAATCAAGTCTTAAAATCTGCTAGAAAACAGTTCTCAGAAAGAATGTTTTGCTGCTGTGCCTTTCACAAGCCAAGTGCCCTTATCTGTGAAGCCACGGAATGGTTCTTTTTTGTTTCTAACTAAAATCCTATCCCTATCCTACATTGACACAGTAAGTGTCAAACACTAAAAGATTTAGCTTTAGTCATGACTGCTTCATGTATGTCACATAATTAACCTACTAAAATAACAGGGAAGAGGAGTCAAAAAACATGACATTCTGAGCTCAAAGTCTTCTTTATATAGCATGAAAATGGAACACAATTGAATTTACCATTTAGGTCTTCTTAGTTCAAATATTTTCTGCAGTTTATTAATAAAAGATGTTTCTTTTGGGTATCATCTATGGTAATATCTTAAATGCAAACTTTTTCTGTTCTTTGCAAATATATTTAAGGGATATCAGTGATCATACTCTGAAAAACAGTGCTGCTCATTATCTTTGCACTGCATAAGTCTGAGAGTATAGGGTGCTTTAGCTAGTTTTCTGGCAAATACTGGTTTTAGTTTTGTATCTGAGAGATGGGATGTTGGGAGGGGTGTTTAATTTTAGCACTGAATAGGATTGAGAACTGGTAATTTGGGACTTGGTTGCTAATAGGTAAAACACTATTGGACATTCTGCAATGGTAGATTTGAATGGCTGAGGGAAAACGGCTCCTAGTGATTAGTAACACCTTTGCTCTATACTTTTTCCAGGTGTTTTAGTTTGAGGGAAACCAAAATGTTTATCAAAACCAGAGGAGAGGATTCCTCCTCAATAGCATCCCTTATTACATTTATAATACCCTCTTTAATTAAAAAATGTATATAAGAAGGATAACTGTTCTTAACTACAAGATACATAGATATAGATATAAACAGCCCAGAGCAAACCACTCCCCCAGCACCAGAAGACCCAGCCCCCCCAAACAGTAGGTTCCTCCTGGTGCAATTATATTTATGGACAGTGTCAGTGTCACACCTCGGCTGGCCTCAAGGTGAATTCTCAGTCTTTTCCCAGAAAGACAGAGAAAAGGGGAGGGTGTATGACTCATGTGATGCAGGATGGAGCCTTTTCCATGGGGAAGAGCAGACTCTCTTCTTGTCCTTTGTTCAAAGAAGGAAACGCTGGAAGTTGAGAAGTGGTGGTAGTTCCCAGAAATTTCCTTGCAGTCAAAGTCGGTCCCCAGGAAAAAGGTCTGCAGTATGTCCTGAAGCAGCTGTGACCCTCCTCCCTCTCCTCTCTCCCTCTCTGGAGCTCAGGGTGCCCAGAGATGAAGGGGGGAAGGCGAAGAGCAAAGCCAGAAAGGAGCTCTCACCAGCTCAGCAAAACAGTGGCTTCTCCACAGCAGCTTCCCAAAAAGGAAGTGAAGCAGCACCCAGGAAAAGCCTCTCCCCCTCCCAGGTGCTGGGAGTGTGTTTCTCACCTTTGCCCCACCATTAAGTTGGAATCTGGAGTCATCAGTCACTTTGTTCTCAGTCCTGGCACTTCATTTCCCAAAACCTTTGTGTTGGTGGGGAGAGAAAAATTCCCTGAAGGAGCCCTCCCCCCCCCACCTTTCTTTGTTTGAACCTCTGACACCAGGCAATGTGCTCTGAAAATGTGGAAGACTTGGGCTGTGCAGGAGACTCAGCGGAGCTGCAGAAGGTTGTGTGATCTTCAGGCACTTACACAGTAGGGAGGAAAATCCTTGCCAAAGACACAGGAGATGCACCTTCCTTACTAACAAGGAAGGGTGTGGCTTTACACCTTGCATTCCACTGTAGTGCTTATCCTTGTACTCATAAATTACAGTCACTCGTCTGCAAGTGGTCTCTTTGGGGTGATCAGCTCCACAGCAGAACTTGGGAGATGATCAGGTATGTGTGAGTGTTCTTTTTTTAATTTTAATGTTTTTTAAATGCAAGGAACTAGATACTTTTCAAACAAAGCTTCAGTTTTCTGAGAGAAATGGAGGCAAATGCATTCAAAAATCTGGATGCATTTGACTCTTACACCTCTTTTTTGTTATCACAGTGACTGGGTTTTTTCTTTATCACCGTGTCAGATGTACATTTCAGCGTGATTCCAACACCTCATGGATGCTGATGAAAGCCCCCCTTTATCTTCTAGCAAATCCTGTTGCTATAGACCCCACCACAGATCAACACAGCCCAGCTGGCTCTGTAGCTTATCATCAGTCAGTCTACATGCCTGTGACCAAATGTGTCCCAAAATACTTTGGAGGTTTCTTCCTAATGGTCCTTGCACTCCAGTCAGACAGAAAGCAGTTGTGGCAAAAGCAGCAGACTTACCCCAGAAATAAGCCAATCTGCAAATGGTAAGAAAACTGCCAGTATGAAATGCTTACCAAGGAAACATCCTGCAACGGTGCTGGTTTCCTTGGGATCCCACACTACTGGTGTGTACTGGAACCAGTCTCTTTCCAATACAAACAACCCCTCAGCCAGAGGCTCTGTGAGGGCTGACACAGCTTCAATGTCATGCAATGTTGTTACTGTCCCATGTTCATTACTGTTATTTGCAAGGTATTGGTGAAGCACAAGTGGTGGCAACTGTTGAGGAAATGACAAAATGATCCTACAAAGCCTAGTTCTGTCCTAAGTTAAAACCATGTAGAGCAAATTCCAGCCCTTTCTACCAACTGGGAAGAATTTTCTGTACCCAAAAACCTGAATGGAAGCAGGATCCAGAGGTGGCTCAGCAGGAGCCTGGGCAATCCATTAGGAAATGGAGGTCTAATTACAGAGCTCAGTGTAACCATCTGCTTCACAGAGCAGAGAGGGCAGAGTTCAGAAACTCAAAAGTATTAAGCTCAGCAAAAGTAGGGATCTGCCAGGCCTGAGATGGCTCTCCACATCTGGGGTTCTGCACACAAACAAAGCTATATTCAAGTATAAATAAAACATCCTTTTTTCTGCTTCTTGAAAAAACATAATGTGATACCAAAAAAAAAGATTATGGTGGATTTTTATTTAGGGTTTTATTTTGGTTTCAATGTTTTTATTTCCTCTAAGTGTGTTTGTATATAGTTTCAAGCACAGATTCTCAAACTTTTTATTGAAGTCTTCACAAGTACTCTCTCTTCAACAATGTATCTAAAGACATTTTGATGTGTAAAAGCTCAGGAAGAGTGGTTAATGTGATAAAAGCAGAAGCTTGAAGCAATGACATCTAAAGAGAAGCTGTCTGAAGATCTTGAAATCAGATAGAATAAAGGGAAGGCTAAGATGACAAATATGTTTGATCTTACATACTTAAACAGAAAATAATTTCTGAGCCCTGTCTTATCCTATAAAGAAGCTGATGAATGTCTTGGGTTTAGACACATGTAGCTATATTTGCTATTGAGAAAAATACGTACTTGTCCTTTTGCACTAGTACTGTAGTTTGAGAGTTTATTGATTTAAAAGCCCAAATCACCCACTTCATTCTGCCTCCCCTCTCTCCTTAGAAAAGTATTCAAGTGGAAAACAGAATCTGGCTTATTTCTACAGGGAAGGAATTACCTTCTTTAAAGAAAAGCAATGAAACGGCTCCAAAATGAAGTACAGAGATGATTTTTGGGTCAAGTAGGGAAGTGCAATGCATACAGAAGGCAGCTATTGTGCCAAGTGCAGTCACTGCAATACAACTACACCATTTGCAGGGGAAAGGGCAGGTTATTAGGGTGAGAGAAGGCGATTTCTGTGGCATTAAACCTGTAAGTCCAGGGAAAATAGGGAGAAATTAAATGGCGTGAGTTCTAAACCTGTCATCTCTGTATTCATGTCTGCAGCTCACAGATCAAGACAAGTAGAGAGTTTGCTAACAATGAGTAATGATGGTCATCCTTAAATTTACCACTGGACATGAATGACACAGACAAGCTGAGACTTGAGCCTTTCCTTTAGAAACACAGACCCTGTTCTTTCAGAATTGGACACTTCACTCGTATGTTAAAATATTTTTCCCAAGCCTGTAAGACATGTAAAGCCTTTAAAAATGATTTTTACAGAAGAAAACTTATTTTCCTTGTCTGCTGGCAGGAGGTTCCTAGTTTAACCCTTCCAGCTGTGGAAAACTTTTAGTAGATCATGACCCTGATTCAGTAAAGCTTTTAAGTGGTTACTTCATTGTAATTGCAGCATTACACATACAACTTTGAGCACCATGTTCAGGGGAAAGAAGGCATTGAAGCCTTGAAACTTAATAATGGTGCATTAGAAATATTCATCTCTATCAAATGATTCCCTGTTCTTATCTATTCCGAGGTGGTGCAAAAAGAAATGCAGAGGGCTGGGACTGCAGTCTGTAGTTAGTGACCCACGTGGCACACACAGCTGCTCAGCTGGTGCTTCCTGACACACTTCCCTCCCCACAGGTGAGCTGTTCATCCCTCACCACTCCCTGAAGGACCTGTATTTTAGCTTTGCGTTGCTATTGCCCTCTCTGTCCAAAGCCTTGATGTGTGTATCTCCACATATTCTTGTGAGCAAGGCACTGACCTAAATGCAATGTATCTGCATTGAAAATCTCCCTAATTTCATGCAATAAAAACTGCCAAACAAGAGTAAGGAGAAAGCATCAGCCCTAGGTCTATGGAGGCTGGGGCCACCATGCACGGGCTCCAATCTCCACATAGTAGCAGTCTGAATACTATTTTAGAGATTCTCCAATTCCTAATGCACCCATATCTGTGATATTACACTGAGGTAACACTTGAATGTACAATATTTGCATTCCAATTGCTAATCCGTGTTGCTTATTCCCTCTAATCTTGACATCACAGCACAACCCTTTTCATGCTCTATTTCCCATGCAGTGCAGCTTCCTCAGTTTGTAAGCAACAGTATTTTTCCCATTAAAGTTAAATCTTATAGTAGACTATGGCCTGGCTCTAACTTCTCACCTTCTCCACTTTCCAGGAGGAGCTACACAAAAAAAAGTCAAAGGAATTCTTATGGACTACTGAAAACATGCTAGTAAATTCTGCTCTTCTCTTTCTAAGGCCTGTTTCAAATCTGGTGAGAGCTGTTACGTTCACAGGGTTAAAACTACTTCTGGCCAGTAGGCAATCACAGTAGATATAAGGAATCACATTAGTATGTGAACATACTAAGGAGTCAGCATGTAGACACACTAAGGACTCTGCTGAGAAAGAGGAGGGAGAGAATCTGCTTAAGGCAGCCTTATTCCTTCATGGATAAATCATTGCAGAGGAGGTAAATGTGAATCTTGAAGGTGATAAAGGAGCAGAGGAAAGGTCCATGAGGAAAATAGAACAAGTCTGTGGAAGAACATGAAGGGTGGCACATATTTTGCAAGGTACTTTTCAATGTGTGTGGTGTCCTAAAAAAGGCATTGTAATTCCCTCAACTTTGCTGGCTGTGTGACACCTTCTGCAGCTGCCATGCAAGCCTATTTTTTCAAAACAAAGCCACAGCTGAATGTACCTAACTTAAATCAGCACATCTGTCTAACTAAGAAGTTGTCAGCGCCCCCCGATGAACACTGACCTAAATATCCACTCATTCAGTTTGTTTGTTTTCTGTCAAGTGTGCAATGTCACATCAGAACTTGTAGATCTGAGCTTGTCTTGGTCTGAGGTCTAGTTTGGCATCCAGAGAAAGTCAAGGTTCATTCACTAGTGCAGCGGGTTGACCTTGGCTGGATGCCAGGTGACCACCCAGTCCCTCTATCATTGCCCTTACCAGTTGGACAGGGGGAGAGAATAAGATGGGAAATGACTTATAGGTTGGGATAACGCAGTTCACTAAAGCAAAAGCCAAAGTTTACACACACCAGTAAAGTGGAAAATAACAAGGTTTACTCGCTGCTTTCCCATCAGCAGTGATGTCCGGCCACTTTCCCAATATCAGGGCTTCTCCATGTAGGGTGGTTTCTCAGCAGGCAGCCACTGGAAACAACAAATGCCTCCCCTTCCTGCTCCTTTCCTTGACTTTTATATCTGAGCTGACATCACATGCTCTGGAATATCCCTTTGGTCACTCTGGGTCAACTGGCCCGGCTGTGTTCCCCCCCGGGATCTTGTCCTTGACTGGGAAGGGATGTCATAGCACTGATGCTGTGCCAGCTCTTCTCAGCAGCAGCCAAAACACTGGTGTGTTATCAACACCTTTCTAGTTACCACTGCAAAGCACAGCACTGGGAGGGCTGCCATGGGGAAATGAACTCCATCTCAGCCAGGCCCAATACAATCTCCACCCTTTATTCCATGCCATTTGTGTCATAATCAGATCCCATATATATCTTCTAACTATCCCCTGTTCTTTCACAGACAGATATAATTTTCCCATTTTCATGGGCTGCTTCTACCCCTCCAGACCTTGGGCTACATTCCATCAGGGTGGGTACAGTAGAAGCGTGTGCGGGTTTAAAGGTGAGCCAGCAGGGGAAATGAACTCACCACGAGAGAGAGATTATAAGTCAGAGCTAAAATTTAATAATATTACAATAAATACACTGGCACAAAAGGGAAATTGCTTTCAAATCACAAAAACCCAGCAGTATAACCCAGTGTCCTGGGGCACAAACCCAAGGGGGTTTGTTTGCCCTTGTGCTGAGACCCCCTGTGGCTCCCCCAAGTCCAGAGCAAAAGGAAATGAAAAAACTGTTGGTGCAGGTGAGGGCTGTGGTCTGGGCGAGAGCGGGGATCTCCTCCTGTCGAGGTCCTGCTGCTCCTCTGGATCCAACAAGAAGTTCCCAAGGTCTTCTTACCCACCACTTATGTACCCTCAGGGAGCTCTCAGTCCCTCCCCTGGGCGGGGACTCACACAATGGGTGATTAACTCTGGGAGCCAGGGGGTGTTGAGCTGTTGATGGCCCATTAGCAGCTCCGCCCCCTCAGGCTGAGTGTGAAGGTGATAAGGACTCCCTGGGCAGCTGCTGCTAATGGTCCATTGTCCCTGGGGAATGAATAGAGGGGGTAGAATACACAGCTTTGATCACTCTACACACAGTGTTAGCTGGTCCATCCTGCTGAACTAGAACAAAGTGACATAATCAATTGTTGGGCACCAACACCAGCCTGCCCTGGGACATTGTCCCACTCTCCTTCCTCCTCACAGAATTCATTCTTCATTGTCCTGCTACTTCATTTCCTGCAACACACAACTTGCACCAGAGATTATGTTCTTGCCATAATTATATCTCCTCAAGGCACCCACTGGGCCTCTCTATTCTTTTGCATCACCTACCAGGTAAACCCTGGGGTCTGAGCATAAACAATCCCATGGATGGGCTTGCCTTTTCCCATGGGAAGAGAAACACACACTGACTTCCGCAGCCCCTTCCCCATGTGTAGCACGGGAACCTTCTCTCCTCCCACATTGTGTAGGGGTTTTGTTTGGGCAGGACCAGGGTGGCTGGCAGATCTCCTGGTGTTGACCAGCCAAGTGGCTTCAGCTAAATTTGTGTCCCAATGCTTCCATGTCCCTTTGCCTAATGCTCTTAACATAGATTTCAACAGTCTGTTCTACCTCTCAGTCTTTCCAGAGGCTTATGGGTGATAAGAGATGTGATAGATTCACTCAATGCCATGTTTCCTTGCCCACCCACTGGTTTACAGGATGTGTTTTGAGCCAACCAGTTGTTCCCTCCACCATGGTGAGTCAGTAGCTCTTGCCTTGGCGTGTTGCTGGCAGTGCTCCAACGGAGTAAGTTTGGCCACTCACCATATTGGAAACCCAGCCACCGCCTTCTGTTCCAAGGAGATTTTATTTTCATGGCCCTGCTTGATTGCAGCATATGTTTCACACCCACGAATAACCTTTGTGATGGTCTCCATGGTCAGGTCCACCCCTCAGTCACAAGCCCACCTGGATGTTGCATCTCTTCCCAGATGTCCTGATGTTCCATGGGCCCACAGGGCTATAAATAGCTCACCCTTTTGCTCCCAGCCTCAGTCTACCTAAACTATTCCAGTCTTGGCAGCCTTATCCACCTGCTCATGGTTCTGATGTTCTTAAGTGCCATGGCCTTTGGGCATGTGAGCAGCTACATGACACACTTTCAGAGCCATATTTTGGCCCCGTGCAGCCATGTCCTGTCCCAGTGAAGCAGCTCAGGTGGGTTTACCCCTGCATTGCCAACTGCTCTTCTTCCATTGCTGGAGCCACCCCCACAGGGCATCATCCTCCACCCAGAAATCAGTGCAGAGATAGAGTCCAGGTCACTTTTCTGGTTCATCAATCTTTAGGGCCATTTGGATGGCCTTCACTTCTGCAAATTATGGGCGGTCCCGTGGTGTAATGGTGAGCACTCCGGACTCTGATCACAAGGTCATGAGTTCGAGTCTCAGTGGAGACTGTACCGGGCAGTTCAATGCCTTCCTGCCATCCGATCCCGTCAGATCTCGGATGCTCAGCACGGTCAGCCCCGGTTAGTACCGGGGGCTGTAGACAGTCCTGAGGATTTCACTGTCACCGTCCGAGCTTGCTCGGCTGTGGCAAATGGACCTCAGGACTTAAACGGTGGGGCCAGTTCTGCGCATGCTGTGCCTCACCTAAAAATCCACTGTGCAGGCTCGAAGGGCACACCCACGTGGGGAGAGCCCTTCCCAAATCTTCGTTCGCGAAGTTTGGCCATACATACATACATACTTCTGCAAATTGGCTTGACTCTCCTTCAGCAACCTCAATGACCCATTGTGTGGGACTCCATACAGCAGCTTTCCACCTCTGATGTCTTCCTACCACATGGCAGGATCCATCAGCAAATAGAGTATAGCTTCCTTCATTTTCTGGTAGCTCATTATATGGTGATGCATCTTAGGCACAAGGCACCTTCTCAGGAAATGCTCCAAAATCTCTGCTTCTGGCCAGTCTGTCCAGGATTCTCCAGAAATTCGGTTTTCTCGTCCAGGCTTGTGTAATCAATGCTAACCACTTACTCCATGATCATTCCATTCTCTAACATTGTTCAGTACTTGTTTTGCCTATTACCTCTCCCAGTTACTATCCTTATCTCAAAATCCTTACGATCATGTGTTTTGGCACCAAAAAGACCATAGTGGGTTGACCCTAGCTAGTCGCCAGGTTCCAACCAAAGCTGTTCTCTCACTTCCCTCTGCAATAGGACAAAGGAGAGAAAATATAATGAAAGGCTCAGGAGTTGAGATAAGGACCAGGAGAGATCATTCACTGACCACTGTCATGGGCAAAACAGACTCAAAGTGGAGGTATTAACTAAATTTGTTGCTAACAGAATCAGAGCAGGAGAAAGAGAAGTAAAATAAATCTTAAAAACACTTTCCTCCACTCCTTCTTCCTTCCCAAGTTCTACCTCCTTCCCTTCTAACAGTGCAGGGAGATGGAAATTGGAGTCACAGCCAGTTTTGTTTCTGCTACTGCTCAGGGAGAGGAGTTGGAGTTGCTTCCCATGGGGTCTCTGCAACAGGGGACAGTCTGTCACAAATTTCTCCACCATGAGTCCATCCCATGGCAACAGCTCTTCACAAACTGCTGCCATGTGGGTCACTTTTCCACGAGGTGCAACCCTTCAGGCACAGGTTGCTCCACTGTGGGTCCCCCACAGAGCCACAAGTCCTACCAGGAAAACCTGCTCCAGCAGGGGCTCCTCTCTCCAGGGGTCAGCAGGTCCTTGCCAGGACCCTGTTCCATCACAGGCCTCCCACAGGTCATTGAGTCCTTTGGACAACCCCTGCTCCAGCAGGGGCTCCTCCGTGGGCTGCAGGGGCACAGCTGCCTCACTGTGGGCTGTACCATGGGCTGCAGGGGAACCTCAGCTCTGGTGCCCAGAGCACCTCCTGCCCCTCTTGCCCTCCCCTAGGGGTCTGCTTAGCTGTTCCTCCCATATGTTCTCACTCCACTCTTCTCTGGCCACAATTACCTCTGCACAATAATTTTTTTTCCTTCTCAAAGCTGTTATCCCAGAGGATATCACTGCCCAGAGGATATCACTGGTATCTCCAACGGTATCAGCCTTGGCCAGTAGTAGATCCATCCTGGAGCCAACTGGCATTGGCTCTGCCAGACATTGGGGAGGCTTCTGGCAACTTCTCACAGAAGCCACTCCTGTAGCCCTCCTGTTATGGGTTTGGCCAGGTGGGTCTAAATTTAGGTTTTAAAGTTCAGCTAGGCCTGGGATTGTCAGCTGATTTAAGCTGGGCTGAGCTAGCTAACAGCTGACTTCTTCCAGCCAATAATATTGTATTCCATACCATACTACATCATCTCAAAGGGCGTAAAATCCAGTGTGTGGGAGTGGCTTAGGCAGTTGCTTCACAGCTGTGGTCCCAGCAAGACACTCTGCCATCTCAGGAGGGATGGGGAGGCCTAAGCCCGGAGCCTGGCTTACCATCATGTTATCTTAGGGAAGTAAAATGTTTGTTCTTAGCTTTACTCTCTGCTTAAGTCTGTCTCTGAAGAATTGACTTCTCAAGAATGATTTGTAGTTAAGATGGTAGAATTTGTGTTTACTGGGAGGTGGGAAATTATTTCTTGTTATACATAACTTGTGTAAGTGTGTGTTATATTGTGGTTTTCTCTTATTTTCCTCTTTTCTGTATAAGTACATGTAGTCAGTTTCAGCATAAACCTGGTTCTGAGGGTTTTTTTTTCCTCTCTCTCTCCTTTTTCCCTTGGCTGGTTGGGGGGAGGAGGAACCCCTTTCACTCTGTCCTGGGCAGTTGGTGATCTGCCAGCTCAACCCAGAACACCTCCCAATACCAAAACCTGGCCATGCAAACCCAATATAGCTAGTTTTATATTTATTCACTGTACACTAAGAAATTATTTCAGGATCCATTTCCTAGTTCTATAGTAGGGAACACAGGATTTCTTGAATATACGACCTGCAAAATGCTGTAGGAGAAAACACAGTCTGTGCTGTGTGGTATAATTTAGACCATCTGTGATGACAAATCTTTCCAAGTTGTATTTTTGCTGCTGCTCTCTGACATTTCTCTGAGCTGGGGTATGAGTTACATAACAGTGATTCTCAACAGACATCAACAACAGGGACCTCAGCTTGAGCAACACCATAGCTCTTTAAATCATGTTGCTGTTACTGTTTGTTTCCTTATCTCGTTGCTGTTTCCAGTAAATTGTTATTTCAACCCTTAATCTCTGCCTTTGGTGTCTCTCTCACCAGAGGGGTTGGGGGCTTAACTTCCAGCTGGGCTTAAACCACACCACACATGCAGGAAATACTGTGGGTTTTTCTTTTGGCTCTGGGGCAAGAAGTTTTATTTCTAATTCATTTCCTTATAAAGGTATCCTTCTAAGTATGTTATCAGACAGCACCAATGCATTTTCACATGGCTTCTAATTAAAAACTCTTCATTAACTTTTCTTTTTGTGGCATGCAGGGGCAAGGAAATGTTCAGTCTTATTGTCAAGTCCACTTTATATTATATCTTCAAGAGTAGCTACATGAGTGAATTGGAGATAGTGAGCATTAACATGCTTTAAATGGCTGCTCCTTTCTTCTGCCTCCTCTCCTGTGTGCTCAGAAGTGGCTTGAAGTACAGAAATACAAACTGGCTCTGGTTAGTGTCTAAATTCCTGAAGATTTCTGCTGTGCTCAGTGGAGGTGCAGAACCATTGTATTAGTTCTCCAGGAACAGAGATTGTATCTGTAACTTGTCAATCCATGAAGTCAATTTTGAAAGTATCTGCCTGTTGCTGTCCATCTGTTGAAGGAAAAATAAAAGGTCCCAGTGTGAGGCTGGGACTCAGGGACACAAATGCTGCTCTGGACATTCCTGTAGATGCCACTCCAGCTTTTTCCCAGGTCCTGTGCTCCATCCACGGGTCTGCTCTGGAGGTGTCTGGGGTTTAGGCAATTCAAGTTCAACTTTCAGGCCTTCATATTGAGTTTCTGGCTCTGTAACAAGTTCATCTAAGACTTACAGCAAATCTCGTGATCCCTGTGCAAGACACAGATAATGATCCTTTCTAAGTGAACAGCAGGAGGCTCAGAGAAAAGCAGGAGCTACTACACACACACACCTGGATCACACAGCAGGGCCTCAGTCTCAGCTGAACCTAATGCACTAAGCCATTGATGGTTCCTTGCTCTCCCTCTCCAAGCTGTCCTCTAGCCAACAGAACAGCCTGGAGGCATTTCAGGGGTGGAGACTGGATATTTTAAAATGTTATTCCCATTCTGAGACAAATTATTTGCTGCTGCTCTGTTGAGATCATTGCCCCTCCACGGAAGGAATGATCATACAGATGCTTTTCTCAAAAGTACTAACCTTTCCCCGTGTTCACCTCCTGTTCTCTGAGGTACCATCATCTGTGTACTAAATGATATATAGTACACAGCCATTGTTTTTTCCTTCTGGAAAAACTGATGGGCTCAATTGTCCTATTCCCTCCACTGGAACACTTTCTGCACAATGGTGAAGCACAGGTGGTTTTGCCTTACTTGATTTCAATATTGTATCCTGACTCCTGGAGGAACATTTAAAGAACTTGTCATCAGTGCCCTTAAAAGATAACTAGACTAATTTTCCCTTCTTACCTTTCTGTCACTAATTCAGAACTATAAAATGCATAATTATAGTGCACAGATATTGGTTCTTTCTTGTGTAGCACTTAAAATGTTTTGTTCTCTTACCAAAAGATTTTTTTCAATATTTATAGTCTAGATGCTTTGATGTGTCTTAGACTGTGTAGATTCTCTAATAATTCCTTTCAAGAGTCCTTATTTCTGAAATGACTTTTGTGTGGTTTCCTTCCACACTGCTCTCCAGAGTACAGCTTCACACAGTCTCCTGAATGCATTCTTTCTTCTTTTTCTTTTTTTTTATCAACATCATCAGTGTATAGAGTTTAACCATCACAGATTATATTTTACTTGGGAGCACATAGCATGAGTTCAACCAAGCCATCAGAATACTTGGGACAAGCTGTGTTTTCTCTGTCAGATCTTTCCAGTGTTCTTGAGCAGGGGAGGAGGGTAAAGGTGACACAAGTGCAGAGTTGGGACAACAAAAGCACTTTGGGGACTCAGGTCTGCAGAATGTAGAATTTTGTGCTTTGTAAACCACTGGGCTGTACCCAATGCAGGAGATCTCTGCCACAGCTGATCTTTTGGGGAGCATTCCATTAAAAAAACTAGCTGGAAGACTATGGTCTAGCATAAGGTTAAGCTATTCTACTGAAAATGGACAACCCAAAACTCACCTGCCAGGTTTGGCTGGCAATCCTGAGCAATAAGCTGGGGAGCTGAATGTCTTTAATTCATGCAAAAGTCCAGAGGCTTTTAGAGTTGTAATGGTTGAGCAGATAGAATGGAGAGTTACCCTTTACTGCTTCTCCCTGTCAAAAAAACACAAGGCAGGGGATGAATTGGCACCTTAATCTCATTGCCATGGGCAAATTTGAGGTCAGGAAACCAGTCTCTTCCCCTCCCAAGGCTGTGAGCTGTGGCACTTTGGGTAGGATGGAGAGCCTGGCTGGGGTGGTGCTGCACAGGGGCGGAGATGACTTTGCTGATCAGGAAAGATGATGTGCAGCCACAGGCAGTGTGAGGGAAACAAGAATTTTTCAAGGGAATGTTTGTTGTTTACAATTTAACACAAACCCAGTTAAAGCACAAAAGCAGTCTGTTATAGCCCAGAAACACTGTGCACAGCAGCTTTGGGTGTTTATTTATGAATACAATACAGTGTGGTTCCAGGGGGAACTGATCAAGTTGCATAAAAGATTTAGGAGTCCATTCTGTAGCTGTAATAATGCTTTTAGCACTTTCTCAAATCCTTTCTTGTATTCCAACACAGCAACTTGTGCTGGTTTATCTTTTGGACCATAAACCATTTTATGCCTTCAGTATTTTGGAAGTGATATCACGATAAAACAGATTTTAGCCACAAAATAATATACACATTTTCTGCTTGTAAATGTGTTAAAGCTGTTTGAGAAACTAACTGCTTGTGGAGCTATTAGCACAGCACTGGTAATACCCTACGATATCACTCTAAAAGTGATAGCAGGTTCTTGTTAACGAGTAATCGTGTTTTAATGCAACTCTGTTGAAAAATTCATAATTGAAAAATCATACTCAAGAAAAAATTATTCCTCGCAGAGACTTCAAGCAATTTTGGTTTGCTTTTTAGTAATATAATTAAAGGAGTTCTTAAAGCTTTCTATGAAATGAAAACCAAAGGGTTTGGGATAGTTTTTAAAATTCTTCTTTAAAAATAGAACAGATATTTAAGCCATACCAACACTGTCTAAATGTTCAGCAGGTAAATATGCTAAATTAACTCCAATTCAGTATTTAAAATAGTATGAATGGAGCAGGGTGGTGCTGTCCTGGGTTCACATCCTAAGGGAGCGTGGCCCCTGGTGGGGCAATGCCAGTGCCCTGTCTGTGTGGAGGGAATGTGGGCACTGCAGCTGCTGGGGAGCATTGGCAGCGATGCACAGGCTTTCATATGTATATGAGCAATAACTCCCTCTGCAGTGCTTAGGAGAAAGTAATTCCATTTAGGATGACATAAATTTTCAGTTTGTTAATTAGGTTAAGAGAGGAAAAAATAACATTAGGAACTTTCACTGGAGTTGCAATAGGTTCAAAATTGCAAAGAAATTGAAAGAGAATTTATGTTATCCAGTAGCTTTGGCAATCAGCTCTACTTCCAAACCAAAGCCCCAAAACACTTAGGCATGCATTCTTTCTCTTTTTTTTTCCATTATTTTTATCATTTGCTTTTCATTAAAATTTCTCAAACAGCTGGTGAAGTAGTTAACCAAATGTGTAACATAGAATTATTCTGAAATCTGGCTTTTCTAGGAAGCATTTATCAGAGTAGATGTGCTCAGCTCAGGTATCCCAGATCATACACAGGAAGATCATAACAAGTAGCTAAAGCCTTTTTTAGAAAATGTCAAGTCCCTCTTCAAAACTGAGTGTGATGCTGAGATCAGGTCCACTCATCATCTCATCTTTGGGTGAGACGCTGGAAACTGTCCCTAACAGGATCTCCAATTGCCATTAACTGGTGAGAGTCACTGAATCTCACTGAAAGACTTCAGGAGTGTGGGGAAACCATTAGTAATATTTTGGTAATGCAGACAGGAGTTGAGTGTAAATCATAAATCAACTTTCTATTCAAGAAGTTTTATTAGGTTCTATAGAGGGAGATTAATCCACTCCAAAACCTCACAAGGTGGTGCTTTAGATACACACACGAGAGGAAAGCCTTGAAAAGTGCCCTTTGAATTCTCAACTGAGGATCCTGATCAAGGGAGGGTCAGTGTGTATGTTGCTCTTAGTCTTCAACTGCTCACAGGTGAAAACACTTTTGTTCATCTATTCCTACCTGGAAAATGAAGGACTTGAATCTCTTCTGAAAGTATCCTTGACTTTCTAGCTCAATATTTGAGGAAAGAAGGACCCTTGAATTCTAATCCACTGAAGTAACAAAGCTGGCAAGGGGCTTGACCTATCCCTTTCTTATGAATATTTACACCTGCTCTTAAAAATGCTTTTAGACCTGGGTAGTTGAAGGTGTCCAATGTATTCACCACATGCCAGTTAGACAGAAGTTCAGATGAAGCATCAAAGACCTCATACACAGCTCTCATCATTCCTACAGACAGTAGGAATTTCATCTCTCAGCATGTCTCTGTAAGCACTTGCCCTCCTTCTGAGATTTCTATTTCCAGAAACTCGACTTCAGGGGTTTAAGTGTTATGCAGTAGATAAACAAAGCAATATTTTGTCTCAGGTGCAGGCCAAAACATGAGAAGTAACATCAGCATTGGTGTCATCCCTGACCCCTTTCCCTTTGCTGGCAGCAGAAAGCTGGCAGCTCTTGGGTTTGTTATCAGTGCCAGGGATCAGGCAGGTCTTGGAGCTTTTGAACCAAGCCCTGCCTAACTTAGGCAGTCTCAAACCAGAGCAGGTAGGGTTTATTTTGGGGCAGGCATGAGAAGTATTCCCCTTCAGAGGACCTTTCCTCAGTCTCTTTTTAGCCAAGGGTCCTTGTGGGCTGTGCATGATAATTCATTATGACCATCATGGGGAAAAGTGATCCTGGTGCAGGCCTCTTGTCACCTTCCTTAGGGGAGGTAAAGGCAGGAGAGGAGGAAATCCAGGGAAAAGTTTGAGAAACTGCTACTCCAATCTCAGAATACAGCCTCCCTTTTCTGTAGCTTGTCGGGATGGGTGCTAAGCCACGTAATGGGGGCACCAGTGCAAAGAACACACCATTATGAATAAACAGCCTTACTTACAATACAAGGCAGTCCCGACTGCAGCATGTGCAACACCAGTCCAAGGTACATACCTGCACACACATCAGGAGTCTCTGCCACAGTGGGCACAACAGCCTTCAGCTGTACTTACCTTTTCCTTTTGGGTCTGGTCCCTGCTTGTTACCTGCAGCACATACTGAAGGGAACAGCATGCCCCTCATTATTTAAATTTACTGTTCTACAGGTAGCAGTTCAGAGCAGAGCAGAAGGGCTTAATCATCTTGCCCCCACCAACTAAGGTCTGAGGAGAGCTGTGGGAAACCACAGCCCCACCAGTTGCTTCCCCAGCGCTGGGGGCTTGCTCCAGCTGCTGCCTGATGCTGCTCTGTGTTCTGAGAGGGCTTGCTGCAGTCACTTGATTTTGATTGTAGAGCCAACATCTGATCAGACTGTTAACCTGGAGGGGGAAGCAAAGTAAAATTCTGGTGATTTAAATTACCTTCTGCTGCATACAATCATCCAGCAGAACGCAGCTCAGCAATAACATTCATGTTGCCATTAATGGAAAACACTTCACATTGCACTCCAGAGATTTTGTTGTTGTTGTTTCCCTGGGTATGGAAGTGATCCATTCAGATTGGAGCTGCCTGAACAAAGCCTAGGGGCTCAGACACCAGCAGCAGCAGCTCTCTAAGTGTCTCTGTCTCACTGTGTAATCTCTCACTGACTTGAAGGAAATGTGCCAATTGCTGCCGCTATAGGGCTCTGTGTATATAAAACACACACTCAGCTGAGTGGCCCTATGGGGCAACATGATTTATTTCCTGATTTACCTCAAGTAAATCATGATAATACTTCAACAGAATTGTGTTGGCTTCAACAAAATGTGTCAAAGCATTTTAAATAGAGCATTCAATCTGTGCCTCTCTCCTTTGTGTCATGAGGTAAAGAATTAAAATCATGACTATACTATGCTAGTAGAAATCTGAAAATTATGATGAAATACTTGTGGAGGAAAGTGGGACTTTTTCCAGCATGCTCAAAGATATCTCGGGTTTTCTAAACACTAAGGCCTGCCTTGGAAACTTTTGGTCATCTTGAAAACTAAATTGAAATATAAATAATAAGAATGATAATAACATCAGAAGACCAGAATCAATTTTTCATCCTGTCTCTAAGTTCAGGGTGCCCCCATCAAGCCTGCACACCTCCAAGGTAAAGGTGGCTGAACTGCTGACAGCAGAATGGTGACGTTTGACCCACAGACAAGCGAGTGCCAGGTAGTCTGGGTCCAGCTGCCAGAGAAAGCTGGGCTTCCAAAGGCTGGAGTCTGGTGGGTGTGGAATTACATTACCTGAGATGTGACACTTTTATGTCCTTGGTCCCTAAAATGTTCAAGGGATACTTTTACTCCTGGCTGAATGAAATTACCCCTAGAGCCATTTTATTGATGTTTCTTTATTGTTTGATGATGGCTTGCATACTCTGTCTACTCTGTTAAAATTAGCAACCACACTTTGTGATGGAAAAAATCATCCTCTTTTCTCACAGGAATCATTCACAAAGCAAGAAGGGTTGTTGCAGCCAGCCCTTAATTGAATTTCGTGGCATTTTGAATGATAATGCATGAGTCTCCTCTCCAAATCAGAAATGAGGAATTATTACACAGAAGGATAAACAGGATAAAAATGAAAATTAATGCTCTTGGAAAACAAATCAAGTATTTCTGCAAATCTGTTTACTGGCATTTCTCTTCATAGACTTGTAAATTAGAAGTCTCTGTCATTGAACCCACGCCCATCAAGGATCATCATTCCTTAATTCCATGCCTTTTTCCTCCTGGTAAATGACCAGGAAGCTGCATAGAGCACTAAAGCATTACTTTAAGCAGTATGGTGAACAGACTGAGCCTATTAACCTCAGCATAAACCAGGAACATAGGAGTTGGATTATGGAGGGGAAGGCTCGTGTATTCACCCCTTTTCAAAGGTAATTAGACCTTGGTGGGGAGATGGAGTGCAAACCAAAAGTACAGGAGAAGAAAATTGACTTATTCTCTGAAACTGTCTGCCTTTTACAGTAAGATCTAAAAGTAGATCCTACCAAGTGATACTTTGCTGTGTCATTTACAATGTTTAGAAATGAAAGTGGCAATTACCAGCCCTCTCTATATGTCAAGGGTTTCTACACAAGGTTGGCTCAGCATTCACAGCAAAGAGCATTCAAAGGTCTTTCAAATTCACATCTTAGTCAGACTTCAGAGGAGTCCATCATAAAATAAGAAGAAACAATACAGGCAATCTGTTTTCTGGACAGCAGTTCTTTTGGCAATATTATGGAAGATTAAGGCTGGGAGACTGCTTATTTTTCAGTGCAGAAATTCTCCCTAAGGTTGTTAGCAATTTGGAAAACTTACCCTTTTGTTATTTTTACTGGGAGAGAAAATAAGCAAAGAACTTCAATGCAGACATTTTCTGATGCAGATCTATTTCACTACATACTTGCCACTTAGGATTTTACAAGAAGTCAATATTAGCAGCACTGATGAGATTCAATGAAATATGACACACTATTCAGGATATAAGTCTGTTTTCAGAATAACTTGTTCTAAAAACTGACTTTTTTGTGTTTTTGTTGTTGTTGTTGTTGTTGTTAAGTAGCTGTTAGTGGGGTCACGAGATATTTCCTAAAAAGAACTTACTTCATACAATTTGTGGAAGGAGTAGGGGAAAGAAGTTCCAGATAACTTGAGGAATTTTCTTTTTCCTTGGTCCCACTGTCTCTTGCCCATCAATTGTCCTTCATGAAACTGAGCTAACAAGTCAACACTTTGTAAACCTTAGCTTGTAGTCTCTTATAATACTAAATTTTGCTTGACTTTAGAAGAATTTCCCAAGTGCTTTTTCTCCTAGATGAAAACAAGCACAAGAAATCAATTAGGAAAAAAACTAGGGTTAAGACTGGAAAGACCTACAAGAAGAAAACAATTTAATGTCTGTAAATTAGGAAAAACCCTCATTAAAAATCATAAAATGGGTGAAGCATAGAGGATCAGACCTGCTAAGAAAAATAAGTTGGAGAGGCTTTTGCTTTCCCTGTAAAAGCTAGTTTTGCACACATCTGATGCCTCAGGAGTCTGGAGGAATGCAGGAGCAGCTGATTTCCTCCTGGGTGCCAAAGATCATGTTTGTGAGGTGTTTATTTTTTACCAATTCCAGTCCTTCAGATGTGCCTGAGACCACTGAAACGGGGAGGGCTGTGCCCATATTCCATAGTCTGCTTTACATACAAGAGTGTGGCACATCTGCATAAGCAAAGTTGCTGTCAAAATACAAATGTCTCTCACGCAATGTAGAATTTGAAACCAAATGCTTGGGAAGATGGCACTGACATTTGGGGAGTTCAGGGTACTTGTGTTCTCCTGTGACTTTGTGCACAGCTCTGAATTCCAGGATGAAGCAGGGATGGTACCAGCACTCCCCACAAGTGAGGAAGGACAGGAAACTTTTGATTCAGGACATTTGTACCTATTTGATAGATTTTTTTGCTTTTTCTATTTTTTTTAACTTTTCCCCTCCCTTTGTTGTCAGCTTATTCTTAAACATGATGACAATGGTCATATAAATAATATTATAAAAACATTTCAGAATTCACTGGAGTTTATCTTTCTTTTTCCTCCCTTAAAAGGACCACTACCAAGAGGTTGCTCCACATGAAGGTGTTTGATTCTCTTCATTATCATTGGAAAATCACTTCAGCCCATCAGGAGAGCATCAGCTTTGCATTAGCAAGTTGGCTTGGACACAAAATGATCTTTTTACATTCTGTGTATACACCTCTCTAGAATTAATCATCTATTCAGCTGGTAGTTTATTTAAACATAAACATACAAAAAAAGGTACAGTAGGAGTGTTTTCAGAATCCAAATATTTGCTTTCTACCTCTTTAAACCACCTACTCGCCACAAGGGTGAACAAGTGGCAGCTGAAAGCAACATTTTGTCTTCGATTAGTCATAACTGAATTTATTTTTTAATTTTTTTGCTTGTGAGATAGTGCTGCTGGGACAAATGTGTAACAACAGAGGGCAAATGAGGTCATTACAAAACCAGCTCCCAGGGCGTGTCTGGCTTGTGAATGAGTTCATGACTTCTGTTAGGAGCTCCCATTCTCCCACTGAAATTACATTTCCTGCTGTAGACAGGTCATGTTCGCTGAGCCAAGAACTGCCTCTGGGCAGGCAGGAGGGAACGCTGTGCCCTGAGCACACAGCATCAATCCAGGGGAAGCTGCACACAGGGCAGGAGGAGGGAGAGCCCTCCCGGTGTTACCAACCCTGACAGCCCAGCTGGGTGTGAAGGTGCCAATGACTCCCTGGGCAGCTGCCGAAAATGGTCCATTGTCCTTGGGGAATGAAGAGAGGGAGTAGAATACACAGCTTTGATCACCCCTACACAGTGACAACTGGTCCCACCTTCTGAACTAGGACATCGGGCTAGACTGACGTGTGCATAACTGATAATTCCAGAAAATATCACATACTCCCAAAACAGCACTACTGTACAAAGGAAAATGGGGATAGAATAGTGTAATTCCAGTTGGAAGGGACCTGCAATGATCTTCTACTCCAAATGCCTGTGCACTTCAGGCTGACCAAAAAAAGTTAAAACATGCAAAAAACAAACGTCTTTTCCTTGCCTTGCCTGCACACCTGAGAGCTCCCACTCTGCAGCACTGGACCCTGTCCCTTGGCACAGAGCTGAATGGGAACCTCGGGCTCTGGGAGCTGCTGGAGGGACCTCCTGGGCTCCCCCAAGCTGGTTCATCTCATGAACATCACTAGAGGTACAGCAGATCCTGAATGAGAAATGGGATTAATTTTAATTCCTTTTTCCAGGCCTCCTCTCCACCCTCAGTTGTGAGAACTTAAACAATCAGATACATTCAGCTTTTAGTTTTAGTTCACAGGCATTTCTAAATGCTTGGGTAGTTTCTCTAAGGAAAGCTTAAGAAAGCTCTACAACAACTCAAACAGTCTCTTACTCATTGCAGAGTTCCCACAGGATGTCAAATTTAAACTGAGTTCCTGTTTGGAGAGGAAATGAAAACAGAGAGGAAGGCGTATGGGAGAATCAGAGGGTTTTTAATTAGTTTGTGGTGAAGGCAGTGGAATTAAGTGCTGTAGTACCCCAGTGCCTCTATGCACATTGTTCTCTCCAGGGTCAGCTCTCTGAACCTGCTGAGTGACAGAAGGGAAGGGTAACCTTATTGCTTCCTTCTTCCATGTTCTAATCTCAAATCAGCACAGCAGTGTTAAATTCTACTTTTACCTCTCCTCCTTGTTGGCTTTAAAAGAGCTCTATCCCAGCCCAGAAGGAAAGAGAAGTGCCACTTGGATCATGGATGTATCTCGGCTCTGGACTCTTGCAGCAGTGCTGCAGCCGCCAGACCAAGTTGCTCTGGTTTGTTAAGTATTTAATTCAGCGATGACCTACTCTATGTTTTGAATTAGAGAAACCACCTGGATCACATCAGCTTTTCTGTATTCTGCCCCCAGACTCAGCTGGTTGTGGTTCCTGCAACATTGGCTGCAGGGGTGGACACAGCAGCTGCAGATGCTCCTTTTCCCCAGGTTAAACACACCACAACTAGTTTTCAGTCCTTACTCTCAAGATACTGCTCTTGCATAGAGAATGGGCTAAAGAACATAAAGTGAGGGCAAACTTCCTAGCAGCATAGTGCCAGGCATCTAGAAAACTGACTTGATCTAGTTTCTGATTTGTAGAATCAAGTAGTGACTTGCAGTCTAACATGTGAAAAAAAAACATTAAAAAGTTGTGTAGCACACATACTCCTTCCTTAGATCTCATACTTCTACCATGCCTTGCATGCTGTTAATTCAAAAGGCTGATATGGCCACAGACAGCCCAGCTTCTAGGATTTACCATTCAAACACACTTGAACTGGCATGAAAAATGCAATAAAATAATTCTTTCAGACAAGTTTAGAGAGAGGTATTCCCAAAAGACAGAATTCTGGCTTCCAGCCACATAAAGCTTACACTTTGTCAATAACACAGTGAGGGAAGGCATGAATGAATTTTATTTCATTGGACAAGTGACTTGGAATACAGATAAGGCAGGGTGAGCATATAAACCTTTAAATAAATGTTTTAGCACTATCTGGAAGGGAGGAATGCAATTGATTCCAATCTTTTCTGACAGAAAATCAGTTCCTCTAAAGCTCTTGGGGCAACAAACACTAACTAAAAGCGTCTGTTACTAATAAAATCTTTAAGTACAACAAAACAAGATGTTGTCATTTGAAATTAATAAGCTACAATTAATGCAAATTATTACTCTGTAGTTTAATTGTAATATTAAACAGTGATATGAGGTCTTTGTTTTACTATGACTTTAAGAGCCATGTACCTTTGAAGAGGGATCTTTAAAGAGCTGGAGGAAAACTCAGCAGAGCAACAGCTGACAACTCCCTGACAAAACAGAGAGCAACAGCAGCAGGAGGAATTCTGTGCTGGGATTTCTCTCTAATGAGCACAACTTGTGCCTAGAACTGCTACAAACAGTTAATAGAAAACACTGATTATGCCCAACAACACTCTTTGTTCTGTTTTGGGGGATTAATTCTTACAAAGTTGTTTTGTGGAAAATCTTGACCTTTTCCTCCCTCTTTGCCTGTTTAACATGAACCTTGTGTTACTCTGCAGTGACAGTACAAGCTGGAGCAGTAAAAACTGCTGTTATAATTCTGGTTTTGTTTTGCAAACATATGTTATGTGTTGGAATGAGGAGGGGCATTTAGTGTTTTAGGAGAGCCATATTTGGAATTTCTAGAAGAGAAATCCACTGCAAGTGGCAATTTCTTTTACATTATAAATCTAACTCAAACCAGTAAATGGATTTCCAATTTTATTTGCAAAAACAAAAGGTGATAAAATTTACAAATAACACTCAATATTATTGACTTGGGGGCCTGAGGATGGTTGGTATAGCTCAAAGGGACTGTACTCAGTCATAACCTGAATTTCAAATGAAATGGTACCTCATTCCCACTGCCAATCCCATACCAGCTCAGAGAAGTTGCTATATTTTTAGTATTATTTAGCATTTTTAGTATTACATTAGTTCTTTGCCTAATGCTTCCCATAATGGAAGCAAAAATTGCAGAGTAGAAAAAAAAGCCTGGTGTTTGTACAGAGGACATTCAGTGGCTGCATTAATGCTTTAAACCTAAAATTGTTACAGCAGTAGTACTACTACAGTAGTAATCTGTTTATTAGTTGACAGAAAACACTTTTTACATTGAATTTTCTTTCAAGTTACTACTTATTGAAATAGACCCTTCAGATTAAGTCAGCTAACATGGCTAAAAGAAGAGAAAAAATCACATAACTCCAAGTACATGTGCTTGCAATTGTTATTACCTAATAAAGAGCACTTAGGGTCTGTTTCTGTGCCTTCCCAGCCCATAAATCACAGCATTTCAGGATCCTATCTTCTGCCTTTCCATCTTAATTATTGTTTTAATTTTTATAAATAACTATTTGACCTTCAGACTTTGATGTGACCAGGCTTTGGCACCATACGAATGAAAACCACAAGCAGTGAGCTCAAGATTTAGAAATAGAAAGTTGTAATTTTATTTTCATATTTCTACAGTGAGAGAGGCAATAGAAACTATTTCACTATCCTGTTACAGAATCAAACATCCAATACTCAGGGTAGCTGTTTCTGAAGGGGATGCCTTTTAGTTTTGCCAAAGAAAGCATCCAGTAACTGCATGGAAAAACAATAATCAAGTGTTAAACAATGGCCAACATTTTCCTTGCAGCTGATGGATGAGTCTGTGTGGTAATCGATACTTCTGCACTGCTGAACCCAAAATAATTGCATAAAATCTCCAGGGCTCAAGACTTGTCTCAAATACCTCTAAGTAATACATCCTAGAACTCTTAGCACCAGCAAAGAGTGGAATACAGGAACGCAGACCTGCACTCTCCTCTCTGAACTGCTCATTTCTGGCAACAGGCTCCACAGGTACATGTATATATGTTTTAAATAAGTTTTTGGTTTTGAATGACACTAAAAAGTGCCAGTCTACATTCTTGTCCTAGTTCAGCAGGAGGGACCAGCTAACCCTGTGTGGGGGTGATCAAAGCTGTATATTCTACCCCCTCTATTCATTCCCCAAGGTCAATGGGCCATTAGCAGCAGCTGCCCAGGGAGCCATTATCACTTCACACCCAGCCTGAGGGGGTGTGGCTGCCAATGGGCCATCAACAGCTCAACACCCCCTGGCTCCCAGAGTTAATCACCCATTGTGTGAGTCCCCGCCCAGGGGGAGGGACTGAGTGCTCCCTGAGGGTACATAAGTGGTGGGTAAGAAGACCTTGGGAACTTCTCGTCGGATCCAGAGGAGCAGCAGGACCTCGACAGCAGGAGATCTCCGCTCTCGCCCAGACCACAGCCCTCGCCTGCACCAACAGGTTTTTCTTTACCTTTTGCTCTGGACTTGGGGGAACCACAGGGGTCTCAGCACAAGGGCAAACAAACCCCCTTGGGTTTGTGCCCCAGGACACTGGGTTATACTGCTGGGGTTTTGTGAGTTGAAAGCAATTTCCCTTGTGTGTCAGTGTTGTTATTGTAATATTATTATTAAATTTTAGCTCTGACTTATAATCTCTCTCGTGGTGAGTTCATTTCCCCTGCTGGTTCACCTTTAAACCAGCACAATTCTGCAAAGAAACACTCTTGTACTTAGGAAGCATTTTTCGACATGAGTTTTAACATTCCATCAACATGAACAGAATTTCCTGCCCTGTGACAAAGTGTTTCAGATTTGAAGTGCTGAGAATGTTTGCAGATAATTTGTGTTATGTTTTCTGTCTTCATGGAAATTTTTCAAAAGTTCTTCTTGATTTCAAATAGAGAGAGGTACCAAACTTGGGTAACTAATTTTTGTCCCACTCTAATGACTGCAGATCCCATCATTGGGCAGCAGGGGCTTTTGTTTTACACAAAAGCTGTTCAACTAACTAGTGACTCTGTAGGCAGTGCTGACACTGTACATCTTTAAAATCTCTTACCTTCTAGGGAATTGCTTAAATAATGAGGATTTATATGGAAAACTTTCAATGGAGTAATTTGACAAGTCTTTCCATCTTCAGCTGAAGCCTACTTTTGTTAAATATAATGTTCAGATAAAGTTTTCCTTAGTGCTGAAGGGTGGGCTAATTGTGCCTTGGTGTGGTAGTTTTAGTTTTATGTCAGCGTCATTCAGCAGGCCCAAAGGGTGTGACAGATTAGAAGGGACAGGCATCACCTGACTTGACCAACCAAAGAGGTATTTCATATCATCTGACATCATCAAGAAGTGTCAAGGGGTATAAAAAGAGAGAGGAGGAGCTTCTGTCTCTTTCAGTCTTTGCCTCGGCCCCGTGAGGACGTGCTGCTGTCTCTGCCGAGATCAGGCCTTGCTGCCATCCACGCTGTTGTTATCTAGGACGGTGAACATCTTGTTCATTTCACTTTTCTCTTGCTGGGAGGTTTCTCCAGAAGAGTTTTTGGGATGTTTTCTGGGGTTTAGGTGGTTGGAATCTGTATTATTAGGTTGGGTGACTCAATGAAGGTGTTATTATTTCTTTTCATATTTGCATATATATCTGTGTTATATCATATTCATTTAAAATTTTCTTTTCTTTTGTGTAAATATAAAAACCTTGCCATTTCAAAGTTCCATTTCTAGTTTGTTTTTTTTCCTCCCTCCCTTTCCCTTCCTGTAGGGGGCTCTGACAGGCATTTGGGCACTTGGCATTTTGCCAAGCTAAACCATAACACTTGGTAAAGACCTGTCTGTGACAATGACTGGATGAATCTGTAATCTCAGAGATTTAGATTAAAAAATAAATAAAAAATACACCAATTATTGTAATTATAAACCCAGAAAAACAATGTGACTTTCTCCATATGTAAGAACAGAAAACTCTTTTGAAGAGTTATAAAAACTCTTTTAAATTGCTTTTAAACACTTAAGTGCTCTTTTAAAGAAATCCATCCTTAGCAGAAAAACATGGAGCTTGGAACTCCAGGTCAGGGGAGGTGTGTTTGGCAATTTAAACCAGCTCCTGTGTACTCCAAGGCTGTTTGTCCGGCCCTTAGAGCTGCCCTGGGGGCAGACAGGGGTCTCACAGCTGGATGGCTCAGCACTGGTGCCAGTGAGAGAGGGTTGCCCACAGCCACATTGCACAGTCCTGGGCTCTCTGAGGCCCACACAGCCATGAAACGTCTTTTCCTTTTTGTGGGGATTGTTTTCAAAACAGTGGTGTGTTCACAGCATGGGTCAGGGAGCACACTCAGGGTAGCCTGTGGTGACGTTTGTGCTGGCAAAGAACATTCCTGGGCAGAAGAGCCAGGGTAGTGCTGGATAAATCCATAGTGTCTAAACAGAGTTCATAACAAACTCCCTTGGAAAACAGGTTTACGTTTTCCTCTAGGACTCGCTGGAGTTCACTCCAGAAGGCAGTATGGAAGTGAACTTGTGCTTGCACTATGGAAAACTGTCCTACAGCAAAGGGAGATGAGGAAGACTTTGCCTTCAGCTCTTCCACTGGAGTCACCTTCCTTAACTTGTTGTACCATCTGTTTCTTTTCACATCCCTGCACTGCTTCCTCTGATTCCCTATCCTCCTCCTGGTTCTAATGAGATCCTTTACCAGCAAGGAAGCTTGTGATACTGAGTTTTCTAAATATAGCTAGTTGAAAATATTAAATGAATGCAAATCAAGCATTTGTGCATACACAGAGGGACAAATTTGGTTCTGATCAACTGAAGCTTTTTTCCAAATGTTAAGTCTGAAAACATTTCTGCTGACTTCAAAAAATAATTAAAGCTTGTGGTGAGGGAGTTTTATTGTTCAAAGGTTTTTAGTAGTTGTATCTAATAGTAAGGAAAAGCACCATTAAGATTTCAGCATATCCAAGTGTGCATGCTTTCCAACAAATAACCCAAACTGTTACATTTCTTGGCAACAGTCAAAGATTTACGTGGATGACCCTGATTTGCTGCACCTGTAAGTCTAAATAGCTCCACTTTCCGCTGCAACAGCTTCAAGGAGTGATCAGTCTTGAACAGGCTGTTCCACAGAACATGAGTAGGTGATTTTAGGCCTGTGTTTTCCCCACAGTGAAAATGCCAGCGTGCTCCCTCATCGAGTGGCTGTCACCGCCAGCTGCCTTCGTGGAGCCAGTGGGATGCACAACTGCAAGGAAATCACTTTGTGTCCCTTGGAGCTGGGGAACAGCACTATAAATCAGCAGGCTCAGTGCTGCTAGAAGGAAGGATTCTGAGAATGCCATCTGTTCCCAGGCAGATGAGTGGGGATGATTTTGGTGTGTAATCCACACTGTCACCCCTCGAGTGCATAAAGCACCAGGCTTGTGCCAGCGCCCACAGAGCACTGCCCCACACCACTCCTGCTGCTCTCCCTCCCTGCCAAGCAGAGCAGGTTTGGGCTGAGCTCCCCCTCTGTAAGAGGGCAGTGGCACTCTGAATTCAGTCTTCAGTTTGCTCCAGAACAGGGACTGAAGTCAGACCCGTGAGCAGTTTCACCATGGACAGAAGTACCCTGCATGTCTGTAACATGGACAGTAACACAGCCTGGGGCAGGTAAGTGGTGTTATACAAACTGTGCTGTCCTCAACACAGGGAAAAGCAGTTGTGCCTTGGAGGCACAGTTCTTACCTTCATTCTTGGCCCACAGAGCAGCCATGACTGGCACAGACAGTCTGACCTCACTGGCCTCTTCCTCTCTGTGCTGCTTCTCAACAGGCAGAAGACCAAGGTTCTTCCATTTTGCTGTGCTCCAAGGCAGATGAACCCATTTCTTGCTATTCTGCACATTCAATTAAAAAAAAAGGACAAATTAATGCAATATAAAGTTAGAAAAGTGTCCTAGTTCAGCAGGAGGGACCAGCTAACCCTGTGTGGGGGTGATCAAAGTTGTGTATTCTACCCCCTCTATTCATTCCCCAAGGTCAATGGGCCATTAGCAGCAGCTGCCCAGGGAGCCATTATCACCTTCACACCCAGCCTGAGGGGGCGGAGCTGCTATGGGCCATCAACAGTTCAACACCCCCTGGCTCCCAGAGTTAATCACCCATTGTGTGAGTCCCCGCCCAGGGGGAGGGACTGAGAGCTCCCTGAGGGTACATAAGTGGTGGGTAAGAAGACCTTGGGAACCTCTTGTCGGATCCAGAGCAGCAGCAGGACCTCGACAGGAGGAGATCCCTGCTCTCGCCCAGACCACAGCCCTCGCCTGCACCAACAGGTTTTTCTTTTCCTTTTGCTCTGGACTTGGGGGAACCACAGGGGTCTCGGCACAAGGGCAAACAAACCCCCTTGGGTTTGTGCCCCAGGACACTGGGTTATACTGCTGGGTTTTTGTGAGTTGAAAGCAATTTCCCTTGTGTGTCAGTGTTGTTATTGTAATATTATTATTAAATTTTAGGTCTGACTTATAATCTCTCTCGTGGTGAGTTCATTTCCCCTGCTGGTTCACCTTTAAACCAGCACAAAAAGCAAGGAAAACAAAGTTTGCTGAGTGATTTTAAGTGAGCTGGTGGTGTGCTGTGCATTTCCATCTCTGCAGCACTGCCAAGAGCAGGTATTTCCTCTGATGTTCTTGAAGGATGCTGCCGAGTTCATCCTAGAGAAATACTGTGCAGATGGATATGAGTTAGGGTTTTTAGCATTTGAAATGAGCAAGGGAAGGTGATTTCTATTCCTGACTCTGGCACTGACCCACTAACTCCTTGGCTCAGTTTTCTGTGCTCCCAAACTATCAGTCCAGAAGTTCTGCCCATTCACTCTCAGGGCAGCATCAGCCCTTGGTAGGAAACAATTACTGCAATCACAGTGGAAAATGTTTTTAATAGTATGAAAAACAAGGTATGAGACATACAGCACTGCATTATGGGTCAAATACATCTTTAATTGAAATATTTTGCTGTAATTTGCCTTGCTTGGCTTTTCTTTCACATATAATAAGAAATTGAAACAATTCACTAGAATCAATGTGATAAATACAGCACAGCTGTTTACATTTGCCTTTGTGGACAGTGTGTGTGAGGAAGGAAACACATAAATCACACACTAACTGGTTAACACATGTGAAGCATTTGTTACTAAACCTATTCCAGCATCCCCCGCCAAGGACCAAATGAATGCAAAACCTGGGTTTGCTGCAGTAATTTATTCTACTTGTAGCAAAGTCTTACAACAGAGTGTGTGATTCCAATACTGAAACAAAACAGTAATTATGTACCTTAAGAATAAGAACTTCCTGTTGCTTCAGAAGCATTTAATTTTGACTTGTATTTGTTGTCTCATGAGTAACTCTTACAACTGAAGAATTGATATTAAATATTACTTTATGTTTAGCAAGGGCAGCATGTCAAAACCTTTTTAAAAATAAACTAATATTGACAAAAACCTATCAGCAGAGTGAACCAGGGGTTGAAACATCCCAAGTGAAATCTAAGCATTAATAAAAGGCATTGCTGACTTAGAAAAGTTCATCTAAAGAAAGGAGGCTAAAGACGAGAAACTGTTTCCACACCAAAGGGTTTTTGGATTTTTTCTGGTCAGTTGAACTGACTCTTTGAACATGTTTCCTATTTTAGCCCCTCATCATTAACTAACAAATACAAGGGGATTTTGTTTTCAAAGCCAGGCTCACTGGCTGGTACTAGGATATTTTATTTTATTTTATAATAGTAACAATGTTACAGTAAACATGAGGACATTAGCAAACAGCTTCTGTAACATGCATGAGAAACTTGGAGGGATTCTGGCACAGCATTTGACAGGGCTTTGGGTCATTACTCTGCATCTACAAGGCTGCCCTGACAGAGGACGAGACACTGTGTGATTAAAATTAAAGCCTCAAAACAAAGAACTCACATGTGTTACCACAGGAACAAAATGCTAGCAAGCTGAGGGTGTTTTGTATGATGTTATGATTTTTGTTTACTATATCTGTTGAATTATTTAGGAAACGTCTACTTAATTTATTTCTCTCAACAAGATAGTTGCAAGCCTTACTGTCATTTTTTAGGTTGGTTTTTTTTTTTTTGCAAAACAACCTGTATTCAAAGCTAAAATTTAAGCACAGATATTGTTAAATATGAGTGTGTGGATTTGGGGATTTTGTTTGCTTGGGTTTTTAAAAGGAAAACTTCCATTATTTTTGAATAGGCAACTTTGTAGAAACCAATACTGAGCAGGAGCAATAGTTTGAACAGTCAGCATTGCTTGTTTATCAAAGGAGCTTTTTCATAACCTGAATGTGGTTATTGTAGCCACTTATCTTTTAAAATCAGATCTTGTGACACTCAAGATCTTCATGATAGACATCAGAGACCATACAAAATCTCCCTCATTACATTTCTGCTTTATTTTTAGCATTAATGTTTGGGTTTTAGACACAGACATCAGTCCCAGAGTCACACTGCTTACCAGGCCTGCCCTATGGCTCAACTCAGGGGTATACAGTTTTTCTTCTTCCCTGACTGCATCACAGAAAGCCACCCAAATACTTTAAAATAACGTATGTTCCTTGTTACCTCCAGTTAAAGATGGTAATATCAGGAAAAGGTTCTTCCCCCAGAGGGTGCTGGGCACTGACCAGGCTCCCCAGGGCAGTGGGCATGGCCCCAAGGCTGCCAGAGCTCCAGGAGAGTTTGGACAACGGGACAGGGACATGGTGGGATTGTTGGGGAGTCTGCGCAGGGCCTGGAGTTGGACTGGATGATCCTTGTGGGTCCCTTCCAACTCCAAATGTTCTCTGATTCTATATTCTTCATCACCAGTGAGCTGACTCCTTTACCTCATAGGCAACAATTAGTGCTAGTTATAACTCACTACCTGTTTACCTGGAATGAAATTCATCATCATCATCATCATCATCATCATGGCCAGGCTTCACAAATGGAGATTTGGGAAGGGCTTTACCCATGCTTGCAATTAGGTTTTCATTAAACTGCAAGATGAAGGCAAGTAGCCAGCTCCTGAGTGGTTCCTCCTTGAACTCAGCAGATCTAATTCAGATTTCTTCAAATTTCAGTCCCTCATGTCCTCTCCACAGGACTAAACCATCAGCCCTCATAAGGCCCCTGACCTCCTCCATAGCTCCTGTGCTAAGTGACCTCTCTGTCCCCATTGCCTGCTGCTGACCTACTGAGAAGAGTTTAAAACTGAATACTACTCACTGGAGTAATTTATTCCTGGTTCCCTTTTGGGCACCACCATCCCACACACAAATACTCCCTGAGCCAGTTCTGAGAGCTAATTCAGCTGAGACTGAGTATTATTAAAAGCTGGTTTAGCTGCAGCCATGGAGAGGAGCCCCAGAGCTCCAGGAGCAGGCTGGGAGAGCAGGGCAGGACAACAGCAGCCTGGATTTAGATCAGCTTAACTCATAACAGGATTAAATCCCAGCATCAAAAGACACAAACTGGTAGGACTTAAAAGAGGATGACACTTACTGTGTGCAATTCTGAGAATGACTTTACCATGCCCCTTTTTCTTTCCTGCGTGAAGGGGCCTCTCAAATCTCTGTCTTTTCTATGTCAGAGCTTCAGAAATAGAGCCCTATAGGGAAGTGTGTCAGTGCCAATCAGGTAAATCAGTGAGCCCTACCTAATTCAAGTGCAGGGCACTATTTCTGCATCTTACTGTTCATGTGTAGTCAAAGCAAAGCCTGTGATGGTGGCCATGACCCTTTCCCTTCCATCCTTTAGTCAACATAGTGGCATCCTTTTGTCTAATAACCCAGCTCTCTCCATACTCCTGCTCTGCCCTGATAATCTCACTGACAGATATGCTGAGGAAACATCTCCCCACTTCCTGCGTGACAGAAGATCCTCTGAGCTGTTCAGACCAATCAAGACAGGAATATTAAAAAACTCCAGAGAACTTTGTCCAAAGAACTCAAGTGAAGAAATGTGGCCACAGTCCCACAGCTGGGAGATGCTGAGGATCACCATTCAAAACTAACATGTCCCAGTTCAAATTTGGTTCTGATCTGGATCTGTCCAGAGCACTTTTCAAGCAACAAGTATCAGAAGATGAGGGATTCAACACAATTCCACATAATTACAGCTCAGACTCATGTCTTGCTGACACATATGGGAAACAAGACCCACAAGAGTATGGTAAATGTAATGAGAATTAAGTGTGGGCAGCTATGACCAAAGATCAGGGAAGTTCCAAACACTGACCACAATGTTTTTTCAAGAGAAAATACTCAAACCATGAAGCAATGTACACTTAAATACATGCACTTTAAAAGCTGTACTTTCACTGAAAAATTACTTCAGATCTCCCCTTTACATTAGACACTCATCTTTCCTCTTTGCATATAAAACTTGAACAAATGACTGTAGAATAAAATGGGTTCTCTTCAAAAAGAGTATTTTGAGGGCTGAATTTGCAATTGCCTTTTCTCAGGTTGCCACTAAAACTTTTTATCCTCCTAAACCTTGGCTCACCCTTTTCTGTGAACAGAGCTAATGGAAGGAAAAGCAATACCTCTCTTCACACAGCTACTGAAAATTCATGAACACACCAGTTACACAGCATCCCTCTTCCCCTCACAGGTACACTCAGCCCTCTCATTTGTGAAGTTAATTTAGTGAGGTTAAATGACACAGTATATCTGACTACATTTCTCATCTCCGGCTGGAGCCCTGTCGGAGTTCCCAGGTAAGGAAAGGAACACTTTCCCTGCCTTGTTTTCAAACACTCTACAAAAGGAAATGCATTGCCCTCCCCCCAACCCCAATTACCAGGCTGTGGAAAGAACTCCAATTAAGTGGTTAGCCATAATAGCATGGCAGCCCTTCAGGAAACTGCCTATCTAAATAGAGATGTACGGAAGGCAGTTTTCTCTCTAATAGTGATGCATTTTCAATTTATGCAATACCAAGTGCATTGGTCTGCAATGTCCCTGGCTATTGATGATTAATAGCCCATACACTGCAAGGGGCTACAAAGAAAAGTGCCAAGGGAAGCAGATGCAGCAGGTTTTATATTATCATGACTGCAACAAACTCATTCAGTGGTGTCAGCTCTGACTGCAGGATTCTGATTATGAAATATGATGCGTGTTGAATTTAATGGCTTTCTCTGCCCTTCTGGTGAGTTCACTGCTTTCCAATGTCATTTTGTGTTCTCATCTGAGTGGTAATAAAAGGAATATCATTGACTGTGCTAGCTCTGTAACCACTGTGTGTTTTACAATAAATTGTGTTTCAGGACCTTTCTACCCAGGAGAGTGTGCAGGGCCAGAAAGTAATATTCCCCAGCTCTCCAATATGAAGGCTTTCTGTGAGAGAAGAGAAAATGATGCAGGACTGCCCTTCTCTTGAGGCATTCTTTCTGTGAGCAGGACATCTCTTTTTCTAGTGGTTATGTAGTAAAAAGGTCAGTTTGGATAGCAAATAATAAAAAAAAATCTAAATAAACAGCTACAGAGCTTATGATACATTATGAAATTATGATACCTTGAAGATAAGAGGATAAAAGTTTTTTAAAATAAGATGTAAATAAGGAACATGAACGTACATGGGATCACCCATGTAGGAATGTAAAGTCAGGGGAGACATCTAAAGAGGGGTTTCTTTATCCAGCAAATTGTTATCCAGCCTGTCAGCCAGCTGTGGCCTGCACCACTGAGTTAGGATCTTACTTGCTGGTGAAATACAGGGGTAGCTATGAAATCCTCTAATGTCTGCAAAGTCACTATATTGGTTTCTCAAACAAAATAAGCTTTGCAAAAATGCATCATGCCAATATCAGTGTTGAAGGGTGCATACACCACACTTCTTCATGCTGCAACCAAGACTGCCCAATCTGGGGGGGCTCTATTCAATACAGACCTGTGCAGAGAAGAAAGACAGAGTCTGAAAGGTAAGATACTTTGCATTGCCTGAAGGAATTCCAGTGTTTCCATCCTCTTTGCCCACATGCATCTCCTGCCTGCCTAAGCAACCCTGGGGGCTCAGTCCCTCCCACTGCTGAAGTGGTCAGGGGAAAGCAACACAATGGATAAATACAAAGAAACCTTCTATGAGATTTGCAGATAAATGCACCTGTCTGATACTTTGCCTTGGCATCGACTGCAGCCAGCATGAAACGCTGGAGCAACAGCTGGAGCAGTGATTGTGTGAGCTGGAATGCAGGTCCTGCCACTCAGACAGGGTGAGACACAAGCACTTTTTTGCTCTTTCACCCAGGAAAAGTCACAAATCCAAGTTTACTCACTTTTGCACTTCATAGTTTGATGACTGGCCAAACCTGGAGAGTAGCAGTGAAACAGCAAGATGTGCTTCTTACACAGAGCAATACCATATCCACTGAGGCAGGAAGTGCCTGAAACACAAATGGTATTTCTCTCTTTGTAAATGCACATTCCAAAGTTCACCTGTGCTGCTTTTTTAACTACAGCCTCCTTTGATGGAGTACTGCTGTTCCTAGAAACAAAGGCATATCTTTCCAAGCAGGAGGACAGAAGTCATACATGTGCATTTCAATTCACTGCAATCTGAATCCAGGGCTGGGGCAGTAATTTTAATGTAATAAAACCAAATTGCAGAGGTTGTTCCTTACAGTTAAGGTGCAGGCTCACCTTTACAGAAGTAGATCTGTACATTTGTCTGGTTTTTGGAAGGAAAAGACCCCCAAACCAAGACACAATGCCATTAAAACCACAGAGAGGTGTGTATGGCCGTGTACAGCCAGCACTGCCCCAGCTGAACTGTGCCTTTAACTCAGGCAGTTTGCATTCAGGAGTTCAATGGTACCTCACAACACTTTATTTATTAGGTTTTCATAAAGAACCTCGGAATGAAACTTCCACTTTAGGATAAACCAGAACAATTTTAACCTTGTTTTTGTCTCTAGTTGAAGTGTCACTGGTATTCTCAATCATATTTTATACAGGAACACTTAAAAAGCTTTGCCTAGGGCACAGATGAGAATTGTCTTTTGTTCTTTCAGACTATTCTTGGTATATTTTCACATAAAAATATATTGAAACAAGATTTAAAACTATTTTACATTTTATTAAGATCTACCTCCAGAGGGAGAAGAGAAGCACGTTAACATTTAACATGGTGGTTTTGTCTTTCTCCCTTTTCTTCACTGTTTGCTGAAAAACTTGCTACAGTTGAAGGGTAAAAATGTCAGGCAGAAGTCTGTGATCTGCCTCAAAATTAAGTTATGTATTACTGTAATACAACAGAGCCTTTGTCCTCTCTGGGATTCTCACTTTCAGTAAAGAACCATCAAAGGGGGGAATATTCCCCAATGAAGAGAACATGGAGAACAAAGGCCCCAAGAGCATTGCCATCAGCTTGGCAAGCCAGCGATGGTGTTGCCTTCTACAACCATGACCTGGTGTTTGATTTCCTCCGGAATGCCAGTAGAAGCAGGTGGTCTCAGGGCACAGCACAGTGTGGGGACACAGGGACTGCCACTGGCTCTGGGGCTGGAAACAAGAGAGGCCTCAGCTGCTGCCAGGGACTGAGGAACAAAGCCAACCTCCAGCAAGACACAGACCATCCTCCCTCCTGCTGTGCCTGAGGTGCTGGTGTCTGCTGTTTACAAGCACAGCCATTGCAAACGCCTCGGACCTGGTACAGAGACAGCTGGCACTGAAACAGCAGCCTTGAGAGAAACTGCCCAACAGCCCATGAAGCTCGAATTTAGATGTCTTCAGGAACAGTGAGACTGATTCAGCACTGAGAGGGCTACATCATGCCAAATGCATCAAAGATGTTTTCCCAGTCCAGTGGAGACTGCACAGTGAAAATGAGCTCAGAAGGCCAAGGCAGGAAAGTTTCAAGCAGGTAAAGAAAGGTCTAGTGTAACTAAGATAAAAGTTCTTTAGCAGCTGAGTAATGCTGTAGAGAAAGGGGGGAGGGAAGGAAGATGAAATACTCCCTGTGGTGCCCAGTATCAGGCACGTTTCTTATTCTGAATGTATTTCTTATGTTTGAAGTTGCAAATCTGGTCCTCAAGTTCAACAAAACCTTTAAGCACCTGCCTTTTTGTATTGACTTCAGTGGGGTCTCAGAGAAGCATATGTTTGAAACAGAGAAAGCCAACATGTTTACGCCCAACTTTCTGACCACTCACCACACCTCCACCCTGGGGCACACCCCACGCTCACACCAATCTCTAAAATTCTGTCTATGGAAGGTCTGGTGTTCCTGCATAGTGCATCCCTCGACCCATAAGCCTTTCCTTCAGATGACTACAGCTGGACAGGTTTGTCACCAAGCTCAGCATTTCGGGAGCTCCTGTGCTCTCCTATGTAAGCACAAAGGGAGACTGGATTTCACCTGGAACACCTGATTGCCAACAAATACTTGTTACTAACACCCAAAACCTGCACAGCCTTGCTGTAGGATCTATGACAGATTGTGATGGGGATACATATGAAATGCCAGATCACTAAGGATGGTTTGTGAGTTTGGGCAGGGCAGAATTTTGTACCAGTTATGGCTGTACAAGGCACATGACAATAATTGTTATTTTGTTATTTTTCCTTATTAAAGGCCGTAACTGAAGTGCCCTGGTGGGAAACATGGAAATCCATCAACATTCCTGCAATTTTTTAAAGTACATGAATAACAAAAACAACACAGTTTTTTCCTTTTTTCTTTGTTAACATTAGATTTTCTCCTAAAATTTTGTTGTAATACTGTTTAGGAAAACACAGCTATGAAAGACCTCACCACAACATCACCACCAGGCACACCCCACAATTACACCAATCCCTGACATGGTTTAGAAGAGCAGTTCTAGAATTTGCTCTTTACTTACAGCATCCTGACATACTTAAATCTATCATTAGACTCTATGAATCTACCCAGAGTTAGTGTCAGTTTAATGGTGTGGGAAAGGAGCCCCGTATTCAAGAAGGCCCCAGGATCTTTCCTTGTGTTCCTGGGGGAGCAGGGAACAGAGCAGGTATTTTCTTCTCATTCCATCCCTCCCACCCATAGCTATTTTAAACCAGGTGTGCACCTCCATGCTCTAAAACCAAGCTAGCAGAGCAGGCTCTCAGCCACAGGAGAATAGATGTACAGGGCAGGGAGGATTAATATTCTTGGAGGTTTTCCTTAGTCTGCAGGAAGTCAGCACAAAGGCACTAATAACCTCTTCAAGCGGAGAACATTTTCTCATGGGGATAATAGCTCAGGGATAGAAAGAGAGAGCTTTTACACCGTAAAGGAATATTATCTTTCTTGTATGAAAACCAACTGGTTTTAGCTCTTTAGTGCAGAACTAAGCCACCTTAGTTTTTACCTGAGCATTTGCACCTGTGTAAGGACAATTTTGAAATGCCAACAAAATACGTTTTAAGGAGTCTACCTTATGCCTCCTCATTTGCACTTGTTTCATAACACAGAAATAGGAATTAAAGGCCTTCACTACAGTTCAGGCAGCTTGCCAATACCTATTTTATAGCAATAAAATATGTACAAATTAAGGAATCTCATGTGGAAAATTCATTCAACAGCCTCAAAAGCCAAGTGAATGGTAATTACTTCAAACACAATGTGGTGGCAATCAGGCAAGATTGGATCATGCTTTTAAATGTATGTCTAAATTTTTAAGAACCAAAATAATTATGAATTATGAAAATAGTTCAAACAAGTGCAATAGCAACTACAGAGGTTTTGGAATAAGAGAGATCTTTAAGGAAAAGAGAAGACTTGATTCCAACACCTGCATAGGAATAATTGGAGAGCTGATATTTTATTTGCTTAGTTCCAGCCATCATTTTATACTTTAAGGTGGCTCATGGATGCCTTGAGGTATAGAGCAAATAAAAACACAAGAAGATGTATTTATCCTCCTTACTAAAACAATGAAAGTTCTTTCTAGTTCACGTTCACATGTATTGCAGAGTAAAAATAAATTTGCCTTCTTAGTCCTGTGCAAGTTTTCTTCAGTCTGGAAAACAATCTCAGTGCTCATCCACTTATGCAATGCCAGCTGAATAAACAGTGTGTTCATTTCCCAAAGGTAAAGCTGAACAGAACTTCTGGGATAATTAACCACCAGAGCAGTGTACCTAAGGGTACGGTTGAAATTCCATCTGTGAAATATTTAGGACTATACATTTTGTTACAAACATGCCAAGCTGCAACCAGCTGTGAGAGGCTAGAAAACCTCTTGGATAATGCTCAGTGTCAAAGTGGTTGACAACTATAATTGTGTAGGTGAGCATGAAATCAAACATAGTATGTGCTAGGGGAGAAGGAGTGGAAGAGGGAAGTTTCCAAAGGGCAGCTCAGCATCTGTCTCCCTTGGAAGAAAAATTAGGCACCAGACTTTGAAAAATCTCCCTATGAGCATCCAGCATACTGGAGCCAACTGCATATTCATTGCATGTCCAAGATCTTGAGCTCTGTTTTGCTGTGGATTATGTTGGAACATTTGCAGGTTTCCCTTACTCAGATTTGCTTTGCCCAAAGACATGCTCAAGGACAGAAGAGACATTCTGCCACACTAAAGGTGAATGGCACAAAAAAGTGAGTAAAGGAGATAAAAAATTGATTGCATTCAAGAAGAGCTCTGGGACACCAGTGACATTTTCGGCAGAACAACTCAAATTGTGGAACTCATTGCCACAAGATGCTGTGGGTGTAAAATAAAAACTCAAAGAGGGATTGGACACACATCATGGACAATAAATCACCACAAAACCTGAAGGAGCTTCTGGTTCAGGACAGTTGTGCTCCTCTCCTGGCTGGGAGCTGTGGGGTCTTTCTGGGGAGAGCTCCTTCAGTTCCAGCCCTCAGTCAGAGCTTGCACTGAGTTTTCTGCAGTGTCAGCCCTGCAGGCCATGTCATTGCTAAGGTAACTCCACTCAACTCAGGGCACCACCCCAGGGAGGGATTTTTCCTGTGAAATCATTTTCATCTGCAAGCACTCAAAGCCAGCACTTGATTAGTTTATCTAACTGTTGTGCAACCTATAGTGCAGATGGTGCATCAATCCAGTTCAGCCAGGAGAGCAACAGAATCTCTAGAAACCACTTGCTAAGGAGAAAACAACAAACCAACAAACTTCTTAAATATTTTTTTTAAAAGGAGAGTATCAAGAGAGTCTGTCCTCACAGTCTCCAAATCAGATGAAGTAGAAAAAGGTCTTTAAGTAAAAGCACCAGAATGGGAGTTCCATACATTCTGTTAGTTCCTATTTTTATCAGAAATTGAACTGGACTCCATAAAAAGGTCAAATAAAGCATGTGCTCTTATTTTCCTGAGATGATTTGGTTTCACAAAAAATCAGCAAGATAGAAAAACAACTTTGGATTCCTCAAAGTTATTGAAAAGATGCTTTCTTAAAAATTTACAAAATAAAAACAATCTATGCTTTACTAGGTCAATCATCAGCATTGCAGTTCCAGACTGCCCAAGCACAGTCCCAGAGCCAGCAGCCAGCAGAGCCTGGGGAGTTACAATGCACATCTCATGGCTCAAGAGAAGAAACTTCCCACTATCACATTCAGGATTTCTTTTTAAAATCACAATTCTTAAGACATGTTTAAATCATGCATGTGATGCACCAGCCATTGCTGATAGTTTAATTCTAACCCTTCATGGTTTTCTGAACTGAAATTTGCTCCATACAGGGCCCTCCCTGTCACACTATTGCACACAGATCTGGCTCCCAGCATGGGGGCAGAGGTGCAGAGTGTGGCCATGGCTGACACAGCATGGGAGGGCTCAGCCAGGGGAAGTTCAGCTCAGCCCAGAGCCACAGCTGATCAGTGGAACTGCTGCCTCTGCACAATGAGCTTTGGCCTCTCTGGCACCATGCACTTGTTTGCAATGTCACATCCCCAGTGGGATTTGCACTGGGGGTGCACTCACCACTTCCTAATACCTCTGTACAGCACTCCAACACCCAATGCTTCTGTGAAAATTAGAGCAAAAAAATCACCTGTTAAGGACAGAACTGCCTGACCAGGTCGAGAGTATTCTGACTGTACCAAACATCCACCCAATTCCTTCACAGCAGCACTGCTGGTTGTTTTGTCTTGCCACAAGTCAAACAGGAAACCCAACTGCTCGGTGTACACTCAGAGTGAATCATTGTTTTCTGGGGAGTTATTATAACTATTTCCCAGGGAACCTTTGTTAACACCACCAACAAGCAAGGTCTGGCATCAATTAGGAAAAGATAACCTTTCATTGATCCCCAAACCTCCCAGTCTTTGATTGCTGTAAACCAGCCAGTACTGCCTTGGCAGTGCCAGGGGCAGGCATAGCCTGCAGTTATCCTGGGTGACTGAAGGGATGAGGGAGTGGATGGTGAAGATAAAGCTCCCAGCCCCCTCCTGCCCTGTCCTCAGCCCCTGGGGAAGCTGTGCCCCAGCTACTACTTCATGTGTTGGGCTGTGATTGAGGCTCTCTGTGTGCCCTGTTTGAGCAGCCTCTCTCCAGTGCTGCTGTCAGACCCAGTGCTCTCTGTGCCAGCAAAACACCCGAGTGACCATGAGCTCCACCTGGGCTGGCAAATGCCACCACCCAGGGCTAAAGGTGACAAGGACTGACAGCAGAACCATCTCCCACTGACAAACCTGTCCTACTTAATGCACCTTGCTTCCTCTGATGAGGGAATTTGATCCTACAGGCAATTTGGCAGGTACACTATTGAGCTGCCCAACTTGTGGAATTTCGTGGGTTTTTTTTAAGCTCATTGAAGTTTTTCATCTGGAATCTTTTTCTTTCAAGTGCTCTTTCTCCTCTCAGGCCATGTCATGCACTGGACATATCTTTTCTCTTTTCTTCTTGAATTTATAAGTGAAAAAACACCCTTTTAAAATTATATGAATACTTGAGGAAAGTATTATTTGTAGATATTGTTAAATTTTATTTCTTTTCCTTTAAACCTGTTAATAAAAGATCAGTTATGATCAGGTGTGGGAACTATGACCTTCCTCTCAGCATTCCTGCCTTTATTCTTTACTGACTTTTCAGGCTGTAGCAAAGACACCTACTGTGAAACAGGGAAGAAATTACAGCTCCGGCAGATCATAAATTTCAACACCCCCCCCCCCCCCCCCAAAAAATATTAGAAAGCATAGCAGCAAAAGAAGAAATTTGACAGAAGGAGAGCAGTGAGGAAAAAGTGGATAAACTCATTGTACTCCTTTTTCATGTCCAGCTAAAGTTAAAAAAACAATCATAGAATATTTCACAGATTATTTTAAAAGATCGAAGATTGTGCTGTCTCAAAAATGAAAATGGGAGAACCTGATTTCATGGTGTTTTGCTGCTTCAAACTTGCAGCTTACACTTCTTGTGTATCTTTTCTCCATACCTTCATACCTGGGCTATACACATCTTCTATCAGCATCCTGGGCTCCTACAGAAAAACAAAAAGACATTTTCGTCCTTGAATCCTAATACTTTGTAACAAGAAATTTTAACCAACACTGTTTTGGAAAAAGTTCTGAGCCTGTGGTATCCCTCCAGTGTTCAATCACACCATGAATTGTTTTGCAGAACTGGTAGCAGCAAATTCAACACAATGTCTTTTTGTTTCAGGATTTTCATTCCATACACTGTCACTGCTGAACCTCAGTTTCTGATGTTGCCAAGCAAGTTCTTGGTACTTACTGTACAGTAATAAAAGGACAAACATAATGTTCAAGACCTGATCTGAAAATGACCACAGATACCCCTTCTGGGATAGTGGAAGTGGCAGATGATGCCTTGATTGTGGAGAGAAAAACCCAAGGAGCTTGCAAGGCTAATTCCTGTTTCCCTGCTAAAAGATGAAGATCCAATATAAGTCCTGATTTTCTAGAGGGCTGTCCATATGTGTGTGGTTTAATTTAAACAGCATGGCATTTCACAAAATAGATACCAAAATTGATTCTGCCTCCTTCAGGCTAAACATGGGTGAAATGCTGACTGACAGAATCACCTGAGGGTAATAAATCTGCCAAGTGTTTCATTAAACAGCCATTCAGTCTGAAATGCACCTTGGCATTCTGGAATAACAATGGGCTACTGTAATATGTGGTGCATTAATTACAGAGTTGACAAGAAAATTACCCTTCAAGCCAAGATTACTAAAAACTTTACTAGGCATTTTTTCCTCTCTGTTGTTAAATACAGTATTCAGTGTAGCCCTCCCAGAGGTTCTGCCCACCCTCCCCTGCAGAATTAACCAGTATGGCATTAAAGGTCCAGGGAGATCAGCACTAATGTTTCACTGAGAACATTGGCTGCTTCCTCAAATTTTATTAGAGTTGCCAAATACTAAATGATGAGTATCAACATTGCAAATGGCCTTGGCTTTTCTCAGTGTAAGTTTTTCTGATAAACAGAATAAAATGTTATTTTAGTGTGTGACTACACATACATCCTTCAACAGGTATGTTTGTGGACCCCTGACAATATGTATGTGACAACATCCCCCCTCAGCTTTCAAACCTTCAGGTACTGGAGAGAGAGAAGGAACTCCAGTCTGAGAGACGATACAAAGATGTACATCAGTGTAAGGACACAACAGAAATTAAAATGCTCTGTTATGAATAGGAGATAATTTGCATGTTCTCCAGGCAAACACTGCTCTTTGATACCTCTGACAGCTCCTGAAACTGCTGCAGCTCAGGGCTAAGTCTGGACACCCTCAGCAAAGCAGTGCAGTGATACTTCAGCATAAGCCTCCCCACCGTGAGCTGTAAGTTGTCTTCAAAATTACAGCATAAAAGAGGTGAATTCTCCCCCAGTAGCATCCTGGCAGCAGGATGTAGAAACAGAAACAGATTCCAAGGTCCTGAGAGTGTTGTAAGAGCAGTGGACTTTTCATTGTTATAATTCCTTCTAGGATGAACTTTTATTCAGAAATTTTGGAATGTGAAAAATTCTGTGTATGAAACAAATTCAGCATCAAAGTTCTTAATTGTATTACATTAATTTTCTAAATAAAATTACCATTCGTGCATTTGCTTTTTTGAGTTGGAATCTCTCCCAACACCCAGCCCAGTTCTCTGGTGAGTGTTCGGCATTCACGCAAGGCTGCTGATATGGAAAAGCACTTCTAGTATTGCCAAGACAGAAGTGCTTAGTATCAAAGAAATGTTTCAAAACTGCACTGAAGAATACTCTATAGAGTTGACAATGATGTGCTAGAACTAAAGAAAATGTTACACATGCTGTAAATTGAATTAAAACTCAAAGATCTCTTATAAGCATAAAACTGAACACTCAATTTCCTACAATCTGAGGTAAAAGAATGACTTATAATCAAATACATCTGGCAAATGACACCACTGAGATTTGTCACCCTGAGGAACAGCCTGTAAGGATACATGTGTTTAGCATAATGCCACACTTCCTTTTTACTGGGTACAGAGAAAATCTTGGGGTTTGCAGCATAATTTAAAAAAGTTACACCTTTCATAGACTGCTTTACTGTAAGTTCTGTAAACTCACTGTTACAATAAATGAGCAGGAATTATGGATTAAAAGGCCACTCCTGTTTCAACTTCAGTAAGTCACATTACCTTGCAAGTTATTCTTATGTAGTATGTATTTCCCTTTAAAACCTCTTTCTTTTCCTTAGGCATGTGTCTCAATGCCTTTCCAAAAGCCTACATATCTCAAACAAAATCCTTCCATTTACCTCAACAAGCTGTATATTATTCTCCTCTTCAGAAGTTGTGAGGAGCTGGGTACCATAGTGACATGATTTTTCCAGGAAAACTTCAGATGAAGTAGTGGTGTGGACTGGATGCTTGAAGAAAGCAAATGAAGTAATACATTGTGCTCTCTGGTGACCACAAGGGACTGTGGCTCCAAAGAGGACACAGATCTTGAGTGACAGAGGTGTCCTCTCAGAGCTGCTGTTTATAACCTGACATGGGCCCAAGTTATATCCCAGTTCTAGAAGTCTCTGACCTTGAGAAAAGCACAGCCTGAGTGTTACGGCTCAAATCCTATTGCAGAAATCCATCCTGTCTGGTTTCAGTCCCAACTGGCAAATGGCTTAAGACTCTTGTGATACCTGCACATTTGTAGAAGGAAAAGCTATAAAATTTCTCAAATGAAAGTGCTCCAAGCAGAGAACTGACATAGGGTGAGGTCTGGATGATGGGAAGGAAATTTGAGAAGTGACAGAATGCAAAGGATGCATTATGGCAACACAAACGGTATGGAGAGAAAGGAAACTTTGTCCAGGGTAAATCAGTGCCTGGTGAATGCTGAAATATGAAACTCAAAGCCTCTCATTTCCCCTGTCTGAAACCCTCTTCTTGTCCCTCCTACCACATATCTATATCCACAGGCTGCACAGAGGGAGCCCTACTTCATCATCAGCTCTTAGGCAGAGATTGAAGAGTCAAGGGGCTTGTGCTGGTTTAAACATATTTCCTTCATCTGTAAATTTCTTTCTCCCCCAAAAGAGGTATTACACATTTTAGAGAAGGTATCAGATTTCTTTTAATCTCTGTTCATGACCTCAATGTTTCATAATGCATCAAGAGAACCAACAGCAAACTGACCAAAGAATGGGCCTAAAGTCTTCCTCACAACCTTCACTTACCTGTTCTTGCTTTATTGACATCATCTTGATGGCTGACTGTCTTCCACAGATATCAGAGGCAGCCAAATTGCTTAGGTAAACTTGTCACATTTCATCTGACAATTCCATACACTGTTTTGTCTTTGCTCCTCTCTGATTATCTCACCCATCTAACACGAAGGGGAACACTTGCTTCATACCTTCGTCAGACCTACAGCTTTGGGAATTCATCTCTGACCAGAAATTTCAAGCAGCAGCCACAGCCCAACACTCTGAAGCTGCTCAAATGTTCAGTTACACCCACAGCCCGAATGGCACAGCTCAGCCGTATTTACCTGCAGCTGCCCAACCTGCCCTAGTGCTGTCTAAAGAGTCTCCTATCACAGGTCTCTTCTTCAAGTCATCATTTACTCTTCTTTTCAAACAAGGCTAAGAGATTAAAAGTCTCTCTTTACGTGGCATGATTTTCAAATCTTCCCTGTAACTCTTTCCCAAATACTTTGCAATGCTCCAACACCCTTCTTGATGTTCCCTCATCAAACTTTGGCACACATTTCTATTAATACAATAAGAGTACTCAGAAGCTAATCAGCACAGCTCTATTGAGCAGTTTTCCTTTTTACAGCTCTGCTTTTACCACACGTACTGTTGGGCTGCATACACTGTTTGTCTGTTCATTCCAACTGGACTTGTTTTGCTGGAAAAGAAAATAATGTAAATGCTTACCTTTCACACACAGTTTAATTTGTGCTTGCAGTAGATACTAAACAATTCCATTACACTTTCTTCCAACAAGAGGTGTTTTTAAGATTTTAGTACTGGGAACTGGGAGGATGGGGGAAGACATCAACATTACTATAAAAACAAAAAATGTTGCCTAACTTAAGAAAAGACATTAGTGCCTTGCAACCCAGGCCACCCGTGGCATAGCTCTGCAGTAGCAAAAATCTCCGTGAGCTCCATACCAAGGAACTGAGGACGCTGCACATGTTGAAGAGGAATCTTGGCTGTGATGACTTCGAAGATATCAAGTTACAAAATGGAAAACCTCTGTCCAAGAGGCAGTACAATTCCAGTTGGCCATTACATCACACAACTTCCAGGGATTACTGGCAACTTTAGGAGGCAACTGTGCAGCTATAAAACATCTGGCCGTATTTCACACAGTGATCACACACTTTCTGGGCCCCACTTCAGAGTTCTGCAAGAGCAGCCCTGGTTACCAACAGACACTGCTGAGTCTCCAGAGCCCTCATGAAACTGTTCCAAATCAGAAATGCCACAGCCATCACATAACCAGAGGTATTTGTACCGGGAATCACATAATCCACATTTTTCCTTCTCATAAAGCATATTTTCTAGATATCTCTCAGAAGAACTCCCTCTGCACTGACAGAAGCAGTCACTGTGACTGAACACAGCACAGGCCAGGCTTGTTGGCTGTGTCATCATGAGCTTGAAATGCTTTAATTGCATGAAATACTTAACTTCATTCACTAGGATGGTCAAAAGGTGGCAAAAAAGCACAAAACTTGCAGAAGGAGAGAAAGCACAAGAGGAGATTAACAGCAAGCAGTACCTTCAGTGCTGTAGCAATTGGTGCCAGAAGGCGACTCCAGGAACCCATGTGGCCAGCACTAAAACCTCTGTTCTCCCTGTCTCAGAGCATGTTCATACTCTCCCATTGCAGACAGTAAAACAGCACTAAAAGAAAAGAAAATAAAACCCAACAACTTTACTACAATTACATGAGTGCAACAGAGAAAAACAATGAAAGCAGCTTGGCATTTTATAAGACAGTTCAAATAAAAATTAATGGTACATGTAATAATAATTCCAAGCGTATTTTGTTTCCATTTATATGCAGCTAAGAGACAATTTTTGGTGCATTTGATTTTATAGCTCTGTGTATATGCAGCAAAGTAAAAATTCTGCACGTGGGAAAATAAATAAGTGGCTATATGACTGGTTGACAGCAAGATTTGTAGAGCTAATTAGTTCAATGAATAGGAAAGGCACTCAAAACTAACAGCTCATCAAATAGTTCTTCATACAAGAGATATCTGTCACCCCGCCTGTGCTGAATAAATATCTTTGCTGTTTTTCAGAGGTCAATGCCAACAGAAGCAAATAAAAACAGAGCAAAACAAAACAACAAGCCCCAAAGAATGCCACACCTAGGCTGACCTCACCACCAGCAGCTCCATGGAATCACAGAATCATCAAGGCTGGAAGAGACTTTCAAGATAATAGAGCGCAATCATTAACACAGCACCACCATAGTCACCCCCAAACATGTCCCCCAGACAGTTCTTGAACACTTCCAAAGATAGTGATCCACCACTTCCCTGGGCAACTTATTCCAATGTCTGACCATTCTTTCAGTGATTTTTTCTAGTCTGAACCTCCCCTGGCAGGACTTGAGGCCATTTCCTCTTGTCCTTCACTTGAGACAGAGCAGAAGAGGCAAGCTCTCACCTGGCTGCACTCTCCTGCAGGTCATCGTGGAGAGCGAGCAGGTCCCCCTGAGCATCCACTTCTCTAGATTAAACAATCCCAGTTCCCTCAACCACTCCTCATAGGACATGGTTTTTAGACAGCTCTGTTGCCCTTCTCTGGACACCAGAGCACCTCCACCACCACTTTTTGAAGTGCGGGGTTCAAAACTGAACCTGGGATTCCAGGTGCCTTACCAGTGCCAGTACAAGGGGATGGTCACTGCCCTGGTCCTGCTGCCACACTATGGCTGGTACAGGCCATGATGCTGCCTGTCTTTTTGCCCACCTGGGCATACACCAGCTCCTATCCAGCCAGTTGTCAAACAACACCCCTAAATCCCTTTCTTCTGAGCAGCTCTCAAACCACCCAGCCTGGAGTGCTGCATGGAGTTGCTGAGACCCAAGTGCAGGACCCAACACTTGGCCTTATTGAACCTCCTGATTTGTTCTCAGCCCATTGTTCCAGCCTACCCAGATCCCTCCGCAGAACCTTCCTGTCCACCCAACATACTGAGGATGCCCTCAATCCCCTTTTCCAATATAGATATTAAACATGACTGGCCCCAATACTGAGACCTGGAGAACCCCACTAGTGACTTGCCACCACTTTCTGTGCCCAACTATCCAGCCAGTTTTTCAGGCACTGAGGTTTCTGCTCAGTGAGGTATAAGAAATTGATGGGAATACCAAGATAGAAACTACTGCTGCTGCATCAAAACCAGCTTTCTGTGACCCAAGACCAATGAGGGTCAGAGTCACGGCTATTGATACACCTTAAATTCTGTAATATAGATAAATACTCTTCTTGGGTTTAGGCTGGGGCCAGAGACCATCATTTTGGCCAATCAGACTGTGTCTAGCATGGATTATGCCGTGCTTTGTTCTTACACCCTGAACAAAACAGCAGGTAGGGGACAGATGAGTTGCAGAGCCCCTCTGCTCTCATCTTTCCTGCCAGGCTCAAGTCACGGCACAGCCTGCTGGATTTGCTGTCACTCAGGATGTCTCTGCAGGAGGCCCTGGATGCATTTCAGCACAAGACATACATTAAACAACAAAAGCAGCCACCTCTCGACTTGCTCATCCCTGTGTGTGCAGGTGGAACTGCAGGGGAAAGCAGAATTCCAGGCAGTTCCACACCTCCCGCAGCCAGTCAGTGTTCCTGACAGCCCAGGACAGAGAGAGCAACTCAGCACCACAAACCAAGGGACATGTGCAGAGTCTCCCAGGCACCCATGTGCAACACCTGTTCCAAGACTTAGGACCCTGAAACAAAATGTAGCCCCTTAACAGAAGATCTGGGCCTAGGATGAACTAAGCTGTATTTTTCAGTGCTGTTTCTATTGCTTAGAGAATAGAGAGGAGGTGAGTCCTTTTAGGGGTTGGAAAATCTTCTCCCCTGCTTCTACATTAAAAATCTGAACTCCCACATGCTGAGCAACTGCCAGTGACACAAAACTGCAGATCCACAATGCAAAACACCTTGAAATAGGTAAAGGGTTGAATGAACCACCTGTCCCAGCAGCTGAGGGCAGTCCTCAGTGCACTGTCTTGATTCAGATCCTGGTACTTGTTTTCTGTGTGCAAAGCCAGGCTCAATTCGTATCCCTGTTTCAGATCTCAGTGGAAGGAAAATAGAGAATATTTATTTATCTGTTTGCAAACTTTCTCATGACACAACATGTGAATTGAGCCCAGAACATCATTGTTATTAAAAAGCCAGGAGGCTGCACCTCAACTGCCCCTGAGCCAGCTGCCAGGCCAGCTGCAAACTGAGGGTTTCAGATGTCCATAGAACATGTCCTGTCACACAGTGTAAGAACTGCATGTGGTCCTGTTGGGCACTAAGTCCTTCCTTGTGTAGTTTCTCTGTATTGTGTTGAAAATTGTGATTAATTAGGAAGACAGAACACATCCCCAAAGCACACTCAGTGGAAGTGGCAACACCTTCTGTAGACATTTGAGGTTGACTAATTTTCCATGAGAGTTTGATACAGAAATGTTGCTTCATCAAACACAATGTAATGGTTTGACCCATGGCTTCCTCAGTAACCATTGTATCTAAGGAAGTTACAAGTATTCCACACGTGTCTTCCACGTAGCAGTGGGGGAGTGGTTTAGTTTTCTTCTTCCCTTCCTTGGCTGAGGAGCTGGAGCGAGGTGGTTGAAGCCTGGTCCCTCCGGTGCCTGGTGGTTCTCCTGTCCTGGGTGAGATTGTTTCATTCTTGTTCCCCTTCCTTGAGGTTTTTAATTGTGTTTGTTTTGATTCATTCGGTTTCTTTAGGTTGGGTTGGTGTCTTCCCTATTTTCCGGCTAATCAATCCCCTTTTCTCCCTTCCCCTCTCCCCTGGGAGGTGGGATCCTATGTATTGTGTATACAGTGTGGTTTGTAAATGTTAGTAAATATAATTTATTCTTTTTATTCAGTTCAGTTTCTTTAGAGTGCGTTTCTCTTCAGTTTTTTTTCCCCTTTCCTTTGCTGGGAAGGTTCTGGGAGGGGAAAGGGGGGGGCCAGTCCAGGGTTGGCAACAGCTGGGCCAAACCTGCGACACACAAACAGGTTCAAGCAAGTGCTTTTGTGTCAGGGGACCCAATGGGGCCATGTACTGTAGATTAAGGAAACAATTAAGGGATGATAACAGCTTAAAGAGTAAAAATCAACAATGTGATAGGGAAGCTACTGATAACACTGTGCCTCACCTGGGTTTGTAAACCCCACGCTTTTTCAATCCCTTTGCCTAAAAAAAGTAGGCTCTCAGGGACAGTTTTATTCCTAAGGAGGACTTTTAAGAAATACATCGCTGTGAGAGACCAACCAGGCTACAAAACATTGTTCTGGGCAGAACATCTAGTTAGAGTTAGCAAAAAGTACTTATCTAACCATATCTTGTACTCCCTTGGTGCAGAGAAGAAAATATCACACTAACACAGACCAAATAAAAACAGGAAAAGTAAAGCAGCAATGAGCACTGAGAGGATCTTCCTCAAACCAAAAGCAAGGACCCAAACCTGTCCCCTTCTGGCAGCAAGTGCTCAGTGGGACAGAGGAGGGAAAGGATGAAGTTTATAAGCAGCTGGTGGGAGCGAATCACTCCCACAAATGGCATGAGAAAATGAAACACCCTCAAAAAGACCAGGAGAGCTCCAGCAGCTCCTGACAGCTAATACCAGTAGCACTGTCCTTGGTACACAGAAATGTGACAATGTTAAAGAGTAAAATTCATGGCTTATACAGTTTTATTATTGACATTCAAGTAAAACATCAGATCCTCTGGCAAGTGGTATTTCTAATAGATTTGAAATTGTGATATAGTTATTATTCAATCAACTCAGTTTTGCAAACTAAATTGATATCTGAAACCATTCCAAGAGACATAATGAGACTGTAGTAGCTACATATTTAAAAGAGGAGAAAAAGGAAACCATCTGTTTGATTTTGTATAGTAATAGACAACATACCCTTGCCATCTCTTTTGATTTTGACACTGTACTCCTTTGAAGAACTACTCAGAAGAAAAATGCTCAGGCTGTAGCTGGCTTTCATCATGCTCCCCAAATCTTAGTCCTCTTTTACAGCAAATCATTACAATTCTCTTCATTTTTTTGTACAAACACACTCTTGGATATAAAGGCCATTTGGAACAAACATAAGTTGATGAAACATTGGCCTTGTCTTCTGAACATTACAAAATGATGACATGCATTTCAGTATTTGAATTCTTCCAAACCTGAGGCACAATAGTGAGTGAAAGCAGAACTGAGCAAACTCACATCTGAACACTCATTTGTGATTTAACTTTTAACACTTTGTCAAACCATCCTGAGTTTCTTTAATAACAAAGCAGTGCAACAAGTGTGTTTCCACCAAGATATTGAATCTGACTCCTGAAAACATGGTACAAAAAAGGTTAATCATAGATTCCATTTTAGTCTCCTAGAGCTGACACTGTCCCCATCAAGTTCAATAAGTTTTCTTGTAGGCTAAGGTGACCAGCATGACATAAGTCCCCATTCACAACTAATATCATTCATGACAAATTGTTTCTACTGTGTTCACCCTTTCATACTGAATTCTTCTGTGTGAAAAGGTGACCATGGCCAGCACTGCAACTGTAATTGAGGTTCATAGAGTTGCTATTTCCATTATCAAGCCCAATTTCCAAGGTTTAATGTCAGCAGTTCAAATTGCACAAGTTATCAGCAGAGTCACAGTTTGTGTTTATCTGTTTATGAAAGCACAGTTTAAATCCACTCAGCTGTTGCTTCACATCCTGCTTTGCAGAGGCTGCTGAGCTTTTTGGGCTGGAAGTCAGCTTGAAGAAAACAGAAGTACTCTATCAACCTGCACCTCAGGAAGTCTTCCATCATCCTCACATCACCACAGGCGAATCAGAGCTTAAGTCAGTCCAGCAGTTCACCTGTCTGGGAAGGATCATTTCCTCAGATGGTAAGATTGACAAAGAGACAGACAACAGGCCAGCAAAGGCACACAGAGCCTTTGGAAAACTTCATAAAAGAGTCTCATCCAAAAAACACCTGAAGAAAAGTACAAAGATCAGTGTCTACAGAGCCATTGTTCTGTCTACTCTTTTATGTGGGTCTGAATCCTGGGTCATCTACTGCCACCACCTGCGGCTTCTCAAACGTTTCCATCAGCGCTGCCTCCATTCAATCCTAAACATCCACTGGTCTGATTACGTGACTGATGTGTCTGTCCTGGAAGAGGCAGGGGTCACCAGTATGGAGGCCATGCTGCTGAGAACACAGCTGGGCTGGGCAGGGCACGTCTCCAGGATGGAGGATCACCCACTGCCTCCTGAAGATTGTGCTCTATGGTGAACTCACCACCGGCTGCTGCAAGAGAGGAGCCCCAAAGAAGAGATACAAGGTCTCCCTGAAACAACACCTCAGCCTTGGCCATATTGACTGCCACCAATGGTCCACTCTGGCCTCCAATCGGGATTCATGGAGACACACCATTCATGACGCTGCTGCTTCCTTTGAGAACAGAGGCAGAGTCAGTCTTGAGGAGAAAAGACAATGCAGACAGAATCGTTCCTCGCCAGTATCGCCAAAGGAGACGTTCCACTGTGCCTTTTTTGACTGGATTTGCCTATCCCGTATCAGTCTTTTCATCCACCAGCAGCTTGCAGCAAGCGTGGATAGAGCCCTTCCCAAATCTTTGTTCTTGGAGCCTAGCCATGATGATGATGACACGGGCAGAATTTACTATTTTGGAGAAAATTCCTCCATCTAGTATTATTCTTAAGTTTTAAAATTATTTTAGTTTGGAGTAGTTCTTCCAAAGTAAAATTGTATGGCCAAACTTCACGAACAAAGATTTTGGAAGGGCTCTCCCCACGTGGGTGTGCCCTTCCAGCCTGCACATGGATTTTTTAGGTGAGGTACAGCCTGCGCAGAACTGTCCCCACCGTTTAAGTCCCAAGGTCCATCTGCCACGGCCGAGCGAGCTTGGACGGTGACAGTGAAGTCCTCAGGACTGTCACAGCCCCCGGTACTAACCGGGGCTGACCCTGCTGAGCATCCAAGATGTGACGGGATGGGATGGCAGGGAGGCTTGAACTGCCCGGTACGGTCTCCGAGACTCGAACTCACGACCTTGTGATCAGAGTCTGGAGTGCTCTCCATTACACCACGGGACCGCCCCCAAAGTAAAATAGTAAACAAAATAAATCCTAACTGCTGCAGCCCAGGACTAACATCCACAAGAGATCGAGGAAAGCCTTCTGCAGTATGAAAAGGAGTGAAAAATGCTTAGCGAAATAGTTCAAGAAGAAAAAAATCCAGCTTTGGTAATAACAATCAATACAATAACAATCAATCCTGCTGCAACAAGCAGTATGTGCATCCACCATTTACTTATAACACAACTTTTAGTCTCCAATATTCCTTCCATACTAGTGAGAGTTCAGAGCATCTTCTCTCAAGTCAGTCTAACTATAAGGGCAAAAAGGATAAAGAAATAATCAAATCCAGGGATTTGGTTCTCCTTCCTGCTTTGACACACCTCCCCTTGGTTGAATTATGATTGCAAAGGCAAACAATGATGAAGCACATCAGAACTGAGACAAAAGGCTCAACCATTTTCACTGTTTTATTCAATGTTCAATATCAATTTTGATTCAACTAAACTTCTACTGGAGTTATCTGTTCCAGCCAGCTGTCAAATATACCTGCTCAGTAATGTGTCCAAATTCATTAACAGTTTTGTTTCAATAATATTTCCTTTAAAGTTTAATTTTATCCACACTTTAGCTTCTTATTACTTATGCAAATAAAAGCTTTATGGCTATATTAGCAATAATTCATTATCATTCCCTACTGACTTAGTGAAGGAATTTGTAACTTTGGAGTACATCCAGAGCTTTTAATTGAAGATACTAAGGAAAGCCTACATTTAGTTACAATCATTTGTACAAATTAATCAAATATTATTAGAATAAGTGTCTCAAACTCTTTCCACGTTCAAAGATAGATTGCCTAGGATAGGGTATTTCCCTGTGTCCTGTCTGAAGTAGATTCCTTCTACTGTATGAAGATGGAATCCGATGGGCAACCTGGGAGAAGGAGGCTGTGACTGTTGGAACTGGGATCCAAGACAAGGAAGCGATCTATTTATTGAAAGTTAGTGCTTCATCTTCACCATTATGGCAGAGGTAACACTTGGCCTTTCCTCATCTGTCTACCCCACATCATCTCTAAGCAGAGGGAGACAAGAAAGCAGCAGCTCTACCCAGTGTGATTTCCCTCCCAGGGACGCATTCCAGGTCATAAGTGGTAGCAGGGAAGGAAGGAAACACCAAGACTCTGTGTCAGGTTGCAAAAACTAAAATGTTTTAGTTGCTGAGACTGAGAGAGAATGTTTTGGTGCAACTTCTTTCTGTTTCTTTAGGTCTTCACAAGTGGCCACAGAATTGATCATAACTACCTGTTCGGTATTACTACAGAAGTTTCACAGGGCTGGGTCTTCTAAGCTTCAGTGTTTCTATCTCCACTTCAAAGGTGGAGGATTGGACCCCAAAACTACCTCAAAAATATATTAAGAAAATTACATTGAGTACATGTCTTTCTTTGTGCTCTAAACAAGCTCTTGTTGGATTGGGAACTGATTTGCATTTACTTTAGTATGTTCCAAGTCCCATAAGGACTGAGGGTATCTCCTCATCTCCTATAGAAGATGTTTTAATTAGCCAACTATATTAGTAAAAAGCAATCTAATTTCTAGGCCAAAGAATTGCATGGCACAGATATTAAAATCAAATTAACAAGACATACCAGTGTTTTCCTTTGGATGCAAAAGCAACCTCCTGCACGGATAATCAGCGTCGTGTTTGGGTGTGATCTGTAGCAGTGAAAAGCACACACCATGCTGAGTAATAAACACAGTGACAGGTGTATGAACTTCCCTCTACTTTTGCCCTTTGAATTTAGTTTATTGGTAATCATGGTGTGTCTTTAAATATGTGCTTTAAAAAACAAAGAGCAGTGTTTGCAAACAATAAGCAAAGCACATATACCAAAAAATGAAGGGGGAGGGAGTAAATAGATCTTACAGCTCGACTCCACACTGACTTTTTCTTTCCTCAAAAGTACAAGTTTACACCAAAGCAGAGAATTAGAATGTTTGATCCAGAATGATGAGCACTTTTTATTGCCAGTTACTGAAAGCTGAAAGGAATATTATAAATTGTGCTTAGAACCCACCTTCTGACATAAAACCTGACTGAAAACATGTTTATTTCGGCACTAAAACCAGGCATTTACAAGACAACTATCTGCTTTTAAAAATGTGTTTTCACCTTCTGCCCCAAAGAGAACATCATCCTGCTCTTCCCAGCCCAGCCCTGCTCCCGGTCCCCAGCTGTGCAGCACATGGAGTTGCTGGGAAAAGCGGCATGGATTTCTTTGGATAAGCCTTTCATCCTTCAAAGGCCGGGGCAGCAAAGCGACCTCCTTGGCAAAGCTCAGAGATCAGCTCTGCTTAACCCCTGAACTCTGAATCCTTATCACAACCTTTCATGAGTTCCATGGTGTAAATCCACCCCGAACAAACCAGGGCAAAAGGGCAGTGACAGGATGAAGGGGCAGAAATGGGCAAAGGTACCATCTGCAGGGGCTCCCTGACCCCCACAATGCACAGCCTGTCCCTGCTGCACCATGTGCTGCAGCAGCTCCAGCCAAAAGCCAGGCTGGACTTGGGCTGAGAGTAATTTTTCCCCCTACATCTTGTGACAGACACCCTGGGTCAGCACAGACACACTCTGAGATGCTCTGATATCCATAGGGAAGCATTTCCCTACATAAAATGGGAGCTCTGAAAGGTGCAGTGCATCCACAATGCTGAACCCAAATTAATCTGTTCAACATTACTGTAAAGGAGGGATTAGAGGCCTGCAAGGATCATTTTGGCCTCCTTGGCCCTGGTGCATCGTGTGTTTCTGGCTGTGGTCTGTGCTGCTGAATGGACATTCAGAGACAATTGACAGTCCAGAAGGAAGGCAAATGAAATATGGAAACACATCACCACTGCTCTGAATTTGCTGCTGCCAACGCTGCTCATTCTGCCTCTGAACAGAATAGAATTGCACATATTTTATTTTTCTGAAGGAACATAATGTCCTTGTACAGTTTTTGATGTATAATTCCTTCTTCTTACCTCACCTGGTGTTCCACTCTCTTGCTACCCTGAAACCACATGATCCCTCAGTTAAACAAAAGAATTGATTGAAAACTCAGCCCTCCATGAGCATTTTGACAAAAATGCACAAAGGAGCTTCCAAGTATTTTTGGAACCACTGATATTCACACCCTTGACCCAGGGCTCACTACACCTTCTCCTACTGAGTATCTGGAATCAGTGCTTTCTTAATTGTCTGTGTCCAAAGAGGGACTAACATCAGCTTCTTATGAAGACCATGGCATTTTTTGTATCTATTGGAAAACACTCACACACATAATTTTTCTTTCCATTTCCTACAGTAAATTAAATTTTCTGAAATTACAGTTCAGTAATTCTGCAGAATTTCATGCAAAGGGGCTGCTTGTCACCTTCTCTTCAGCCCTGTGACATTATTTCTACACTCACTCACCCAGAATCCTCCTTCATTCCACAAGGTGACCCTTCATAAATGCAGCCAGATGCATGGAGGAGGCAGGGATTCCAGGCTGTGTTGATATCCTGTTTCTGAGGTAACAGAATGCTCTGGTGGTATCACAGGTGAGTATTTCCAACATTTGGATACATGCAGATTTCTCAGCCCAGCAGCTGAAAGTGTTCCCTCCGCAACCCTCACATACACACACAAGGTCTTCACCACAGTGTAACTCCCCTGCCAACACCTTCAGCCCTGTGTCAGAGAGCTGAGCTCAGCAGCAGCTCTGCCACCGCTGCCTCCATGAGCAGGGACAGATGGGCCACAGGCAGCACTGGGGAGGTCTGGGGAAGAGACACCAGCCACCACTGAGATGGTCACTCCAGAGGTGACCCCATCCCCACATCCACCCTTGGCAGCATGTCTGCAGCAAAGAGGAATGTCCCCATCACCATGGACCAGCTGCAGTGACTGTCACAGTGAGGGCTCTCACAGCGGGTGCAAAAGTGCTTTGGCACTAGGAATTCACCTGGGTACCTGCAGCTCAGGTTTGTCATTGGCAATCACACTCCTCGCCTACAGAGTGACCTTACCAGTGGGGAAGAGGTCAGGAAAAAAATCAGTTGGCTGATCTTGGGCTTCTTCACCTCAGTATGAGACTGTGAGGAAAATGGAGAGAGAAACTGAGAGAACACCATGCAGGATCTGAGTGTGGCTGCTCTGTAATCTAAGTTGTGATGCCATGATTTCAGGGTGAACTTCCCTCCACTAGTGTTTAGGTACAAAGTGTATGGGTGAAGAATGCTGAATTACATGCAAGTCACACTAAGAACAATCAGTCACATGTATAAGGAATTGAACACTTAATAAATGAGATGCAAATTAATTTTTATGGGTGCACTATAAGCCAATTATTTCAGAGTTCTTCAATTAATCAGTTTCAAAAAGCTGAATTGCCTTAAAATTTTTTAAGAAGCTTTAGTTTTTTCTATAGTTTGCAAAGAAAACTTATCTGCCTTGCAAGCAGCACTAAAAAAGAAGCAACCAAAACTCAAACCCCAACTCCCAAACATCATACCATGTTGCAAGCAGGAGCAATACAAACATAGGATAAGCCAGCTGGCAAAGCACAAGTGTAGCAGACATGGAGCTCTGTGATTCCCTCATCCCAGGCCCTGAGGAGCCCAGCCTGCAGCTCACTGGGGTGAGTGTGAGATGACTACTGAGGAATCCCCAGAGCAGCAGAGCTTCACCAAGCCTGCAGGCAGCAGTGGCAGTGCCACCCATGGCAATGTCCTACCACCATCAAAACGGCCCCAGCAGTTGTGACTCTCAAAGACTGAAATGACATCATTTCCCTTGAAAAAAGAATAAATGCTTAGATGCTATTCCTGAGCTCTCCTGCACTGTTGTTCTTTCAAGAAACTAGAGACAGGAGAAAGTCAGTGTCAGTTTGGTTAAAAAAAAACTACCAACAAAATAATTGAGAAGATAATTCAAAGGCAGAACCATTCTCAGTTGTGCATTGTGTGGAAAACAAGTGAAATAATGCAAGAATGCAGCCAGATTCCCTGACCTGTACTAATTTACAGGACAGAGAAATTGTGGAAGACCCATTCCTGGAAGAGTCCAAGGCCACGATGGATGGAAAAAACTGGTCTATTGGAAGGTGTCCCTACCCCACAGCAGAGGATTTGAACAAGATGATCCCTAAGACAAATTCCAACTGAAAACATTCTATTATTCAATTCAGCCTTGAGTCTGACTTAACATTTTTTCAAAGTCAAGCCCTATTTGGGGAAATTTTGTAAAATCAAAGCAAACCCACTTTCTTCCAATGGATAACACAGTTTGACCAAAATCTTCATTTCTTCAATTTTATTGTTCATGGTTACTTACAGGGAACCAAAGCAAAACCAGTTCTGAAACAGAGACCACGTGAAGGAGCAAATCTCCCTCTGCAGTTTTACATGGCTTTTGCTGCACTGATTGCTATATTCAGTGTTTTTATGCAGAGCACCTCACTACTGACCCTGGCAGCTGGTGTGACATGGCCTGGTTTTGGTTCCTGATTTTCAGATAGGACAAAGCAGTTCAAATGCTGTATGGGCAGTTCCTGTCTGTAATACAACCATTTTTCATTCACAGAGCCACAAAACACTCTGCAGGGGCAAATCACAAAGAAATTGAAAAAAAACCCCAGTCATTCAGATCTTGGCCACACAACAATAACAAACAGTCTGAACACAGCCATGTACAATTATTAAGTGCTTGACTCCATCCCAATCTCTCTCACTCCTTTCCCACATGTGCACATTTGTGTGCATGTGTATATAAATGAACTGAGCAAAGGGCTTCCCTTTCTGTGTAATGAGTAGCTGTACTTTTCAGCCTTTGCTTGCAAAGTGTTGGGACCAATGTGCAGACCAAAGTAAAAGTGCTCTGAGACCAGGTAACTGCAATATAGTGTAACCTGTCCCTCTGCCCTGAAGGCTTCCAGCCAGGGCTGTGTGGGCAGCAAGGCCAGCAGGCACTCAGCTGAGCCCAGCCTGGGCTGCTGAGCCTGACCTGTGGCTCTGAGTTCTGCCTCTTGGGCTCTTGCAGCAAGTGCCAGACTGCTGTCCACTGGCCTGAGCTGCCTGGGCCCTTGGAAATGCCTTCAGAGTTCCCAGTGCAGCTTCCCTCAGGGATGTCACAGCAGGAAAGCAGGAACTATATCCAGAAAAGTTAAGCCAGGATTCATGCATAAAGGCTATATATATATATGTGTAGATATATATATATATATATATATATATATATATATATATATATATAATAAACATCTTCTTACTGCTAGAAAACTTACACAGGCTTTTGGGCACATAGACTCTTCTTTCCAGATCTGAAACAGAAGTAGCAGACTTGAAGTCTGCATTGGGTGACTGCTGTCCAGTTGTAATGTTTTTAAAGCATGCTACTTCTGATTCAAATTCCAGCATGCTTACATGCTTGAAGTGTATCAGCCAGCCTAAGAGAAGACTCAGCCTCTACTTGGACACCTTGTCTTGGTGCAAGTTCACCACTAAAACTATTCCATGGGTTTTCCTACCCTCACGGAGATCTCTCCTTAAAGCCCCATAGTTACAGGATGCTGAAAACTCATTTTCCCCCCTGCTCTGCATACCCCAGTGAGGACTAACCCAGCCCTAGCCTGTTGCCTCTGCCAAGTCTTCCTGGAGAGCACACCCCAAGAGATCAAGTTTCTGAGTAGCAGCAAAAGAGGCAATAAAGATAAATTATAACATCATTTTCTACACTAAGTTGTCTAGAGATAGTAGAAAATCAATATCCAGATGTAGAATCAACTGTTCAGCTTTGAAAATGCTTTTTAACCAAGACCTAGAGCAATGGGCATTAGAGTTTGAACACTGACCTATCAAAAGACATGTGTATTGTTTGCAATGGGAAAATGATGCTCATTTTAAAAAAGACCATATTCAAAACACAGAAATATTAAAAAAATTATGTGAAGTGTCAAACATCAGGATCCACATGAGATTCCAAGGTGGCTTTGGAGAAGGACATCACTGAGCACAGCTGACTCAAGAGCAGTGTCTGAATCTGCAGCCAGCTGACCTCCTGGGACAGAATAATTTTAATAATATTCTGGCCTTACAATGCTGTAAACTATATCATGAATACATACATCAGTCTGGGGTAAGAAGCTTAATAATAAATTAGTTAATTTTTTTCCTTTAGCCAATAGCCAGTGCGAGCCATAGCTTTATTTACAAAAGGTTAAATATTCCTTTAATTGGATTGCTGGCATTTAAGTGTGCAGCAGAGTATCCTTCAGCAATGTCCCTTTTATTTTTGATTGGAGAAGTGCCTAGAGAAATGCCAAGGGAAGATTTAATTTTAATAAAAAAGAGAAGCTTAAGACGCCTTTGGAGGCTTATGTTACATCTCGAAACTACCATGAACTAATGAATTTAATCTAAAAGGTCCCCAACCACAGGACTGAAGGGAAATTGCAACCCTGGTGTAGCTTGACCAAGATGACTTTCTGTGTGTGTTAGCAGTGGTAACTCTGTTTACATTGTGTAACAAATACAAACACACACATCTAAAAGTTTTGGTCATTTAAAAGATATTTTTAAATAAGAAATATGGTTGCCCTACAACATCCTAAAGACACTTCCATAAACCATTCATGTCAGAAACTTGTAAATTCATAGAGCCAACAGAAAATCCTCAGCCCCTCCTCCCCCGAGTCGGTGCTTTGGAAAACATTACACACTAAAATTGTAGCGTCTGGAAGAAAAATAGCTCTTTGTTGGCTCATACTGGGGCCAAGCTGAGGACCCCATTTTGAAAGGTGCTGGAAGCTGAGTGCACTCAGCACCCCCAGCTCACTTACTGTCTCACAGTTGTCATATGCACAGTGTGGGAGTCTCCTGGGAGAGTGGCTATGACTCCCTAGGAAGCAGAGTGGGAATTTATGATAAAAGAGAAGAGGGTCTATAAATTATACAAAGGACCTTTAAGCAGAGGGATAGGTTTCATTACTGGAGTATGTTACTCGATGATCAAAATTAAAAGCAGCTTCCAGAAAGTGGATTGCATTTAACTTTCCATCTGGGGAAAAAGAAAAGGAGAAACAATTTCAGACACAGCCTCACTTATCTGGCCAATGTAAAGTACAGCACCAAGTCTTCACTGACACAGTAAGAGACCAGCATGTAAGGAACTTTTACTTTCACACTGCATTTTGCTTTCCAAAATCTGATAACTGAAGCATTGACTTAATGCTACAGTGGATTTGAGGGACCGAATCTGTCTATTTCCCCACGACCTTAGACAGTGTGAGTGGCCATTGCCCGTGCACCGTTGCTTGTGCAGTGGTTGAGCTCCAACATTCAGCAGCTGAAGGGCCATGAGAGAGAGCAGTAAGAACTGGAGAATCTGATCATGACAACCCTACCTTGAGGAGTCTCTCCCTTCTGCTGGGGCCAAGGAGTAAACCAGCCATCCCTCCCTACAGGCCATCCCCACATCAAGCACTTGTCCAGCCTCTGTTCCCCCCAGGCCCTTCTGACCAGTCAGGACTCTCCAAAGACAAAGCTTTGCTCCTTCATGTATCCACCATCTGAAGTACCTCACCACAACAAACAGCAGCAGTTTGGGGCACATCAGCTCTTTCCTTACCAGATCCCCACATTCCCAAAAAGAGGAGAAACTTTATCATTTAGAGATTTCCAACGTTGCTTTATTGTTTAAAGCCACAGCTCAGCTGCAACATTCGCATTTAATGAAAATGTGAATATTGTGCCTTAGTGCAGGTACAGAAAAAGTGGAGTAATAACCAAAAACACTGTAAAAATCCAAAACCCACAAGGCAGAGCAGAAAATCCCCAACTGCATTAAAGCAATAGTTCATTATTGTCAAGCCACTACCACAATTTTTAGAAATTTGCAGTTGGCAAACCTGACCTTTCCAATTCAATCATCATACTCGAAAAGGGGAAGTCTCACCTGCCCCAAAAATTGAGATTCAGATTCCTTCCCACCATGGACCTTCAAATATAGCTGCTGGCACTTAGACCTTCTTGGGGTGGAAGCATCCCAATTTGAACAGAACACTTGGCATTAGTGTGCCTGTTCCATCACAATGTTGCTTGAAAAATATCCAGAGAAAGGAAAATATATTTTGATTTTTAAAAATTTGGAATTATGTTTTAGTCCAAACTGTCAATGGTTTCTAATCTTAGACCAATATTTAAAACTACTCAAGACAAAAATAAAATGTCTCATTTAAGGTTAGGCAGAGGATTCAGTCAGCCTCAAAACCAAAATTTTCCATTAATTGTTTTATTTTCTCCATCATTCATAACAAACCCATCTGGTTTAATCTGGAAAGAAAACAGGCCTTTAAATACACACTTATTTAGACAGGGTTTATCCTCCTGTCCTGCTGCAATTCCATGTCCAGCTCACAGAAGTGGCAGCTTCCTGCTTGTGGGGCAAAATCAGTGAGGAAAAAACCCAACTCTGGCCACAGAATCTTTGGTTTCTTCGATTCTGTGGCCACATATTTGTCCTTGAAGTCACAATTATTGTACTCTGGTCACCACTCTCTGTACTGGATTTTTACATTTAATGAGGTTGCAGTCTGCTGCTTTTCACTATTATCCTTAATCAAATCTCATTGATTACTGGGACAGAGCATCAGTGGAGAGAACATCACAAACAAATTGAAAAGCTGCCCAGAAGCTACTGGTAAGTTTTTTGTGTTCTAGAAAAAAAAGGCCAGTGTTAAAAAATAGTGTCATTGCATCTTCCATTCAATCTTGTGTACTCTGTGCAAGATATTCTGATGATCCTGCACTATATTGTTACCAGTAAACCTGACAGAACTGGCTGAAAACCTTCTGGATGTGAGAACTGAACCTGCATGGATGCAGATGCTGATCCAGGAGCTGGAAGCAGAAGGATCACACATTCTCAACTTGATGTGGGCAAGTAAAAAATGTGTTCCCTCATACAGCTTCCCAGTCACTCAGGCAGCAGGAACCTGCAGAAGGCTGGAATACAGCAGTTATTTGCCTTGTAGTTTTCTGTAACCAACTCATAGAAATCACCTGGCCAGGAACTATCACAAACTGCAGAATAATAACTTGGAAAATGTGATCAGTTATTCTCATTCTAGGGGGTTAAATAAAAATGCATGCATTTAGTATTCTAAATTATTGAAGATCTAAGAATTGAATCACCTAAACTATAAATCCTTTCACAGCAGCATAGGTATTATAAAGGCAAAGCTAAAAATAGAAAATAAGGGAATTGGGGAATTTAAGATATGCAATATAGTTGTGCCTGAGAGATTGAGCTAAGTGAAAAAAAAATCTCTGCTAGTTCTTAAATGCTCATTATTATTTAGAATGGCTGTTTGAATGGAAGCAGGGTGACAGCAGCAACCCACACTGACACGTGCATTTTCCATGGACAGTGATGTGAAAGGAAATGAATCTGTTTGCAAGTCCAGAGCCCATTAAACACTGCAATCTGTTAACAGAGAGGCTCCAGCTCGTACTATCACAGCAATCTTCAAACTCTTCCCATGCTTTTGTAGGTATAAATTGCAATTTCCCAAGACAGTTCAAAGTAACCAGAGAGTTGCTGCTACTCTGCCTCTACCACCCTCAACTCTCTTTATTCCTAAGGATTACCTTTGCCATGAGATATTTTGTGCCTTGTACAAACATCCTTCAAAGAAAGCATGGTAAAGCTCTTGATTTCTTGATTACAATATTCCCTACTGTATTGCATAAGATTAATGACTAATTGTTTTCTATGAAGAACAAACACATAACAAAGGATTGTCTGCCCAAGGTGGGAAAAAAAGCTTCCTCAGTTTCATACAATTTATGACTGTTTTATACCATGAAGAAAATGGATCTCCCTGTGCACCTTAGCAGAGCTCCACAATTAATAGTCAAGAAAAGGAAAACATAACTCTAAATTTCTCCTTCCTGCTACTACAGGATCTGCAAAGGATAATCCTTTCTCTGCAGTTCATGATGATCAGTCATCACAGGAGACAGATTTAAGTAAATTAACCATAAACATGTGTGTGTGTGGCTCAGCTTCACGAACGAAGATTTGGGCAGGGCTGTCCCCCCATGTGTGTGCCCTTCCAGCCTGCGCAGTGGATTTTAGGTGAGGCTCAGCGTGCCCAGAACTGGCCCCACCGTTTAAGTCCTGAGGTTCATCTGCCACGGCCGAGTGAGCTTGGACAGTGCCAGTGAAGTCCTCAGGACTAGAACCTACAGCCCCCGGCATTTCCCAGGAGGTCTCCCATCCAAGTACTAATCCGGGGCTGACCCTGCTGAGCTTCCGAGATCTGACGGGATCGGATGTCAGGGAGGCATTTAACTGCCTAACCATAAACATAAGTCGATGTGAAACGTACCAAAATCTGTATCATTATCTTGACTAAGGCATCCACCTCCACACCCTTTCTTAAGCTTCTGGTCATTGTTCTAAAGAAAAGAAAGCTTTTATTTTGCATTGCTTAGACTATAGATACTAGCATTTCATCTTGTGACACTGTTGGATGGTGATGATGACACCCAACCAGGGATGCAGGTGAGTGGGACCTGGCTGACACTGCTGCTGTTTTCATCCCCAGCTTTGATCAACTACAGTGTGAGAAGAAAGAGCAACATTGAGCGCACTGCCCTGCCAGCACAGCCCTGCAAGGTCCCAGCCCACATCCAGCAGCAATCCCACTGCCATCCTTTGGCTGGGTGTCATTGCCCAGGAGTGGTACTTCCCAATTCCGTGCCTTCACCAAGACTCCAAGCCACGTGCAGCTCCCTCACTCCCCTGCCCTCCCCTCTACCTCCCTGCTGCAGAGGGATGGAGAACTGGAGGCAAAAAAAACCCCAGAATCATGGGATGTGATAAGAACAGTTTACTGGAAACAGCAATGAGATAAGAAAAGCAGTAACAGCAATAATATTGATAACAAAAGTGTACAAAAGAGAGAGTGATTCACATTCCAAAGTGCTCACTATGGAGCCTGACCCAACTGCAGCTACAACACCCTGACCACAGGAGAGTCCTTTCTTCTGGAAAGAGACTCCCTTCGCCTCAGAGTGTGATGCTCTGAGGTGGCATAGAACAACCTCTGTGTCCTGGCCATGCCCCTCCAGGTACTGCAAAAATTAACACTGTTCTGGCTGGAACCAGAACACTGGGCATGCAGATGGGCAGAGAAATGTGAGGATGCAGCAGATTGTGTATTGGAGGCCACTGCAGCCTTCAGAGGTCTCATCCTGTACTCTTTTCATAGGCTGCAAGCAGGCAGCACTTTGCTCCCAGCTGTGGGTTAACAGCTGTAACAGATGTCCCAGTCCTTTCCCAGTGCTCCTACACTGGGTGTGCTGTGTCTGAGCATGACTAAATTTTTTGTAGCTATCCATATTAGGGACAGCAAGGCTGAGCTCACTCAGGCATGGATGGGGAATGTTTTCCAGCTGGTACCACTCATGCTCAGTGCTGGGTGATTGTGTTACATTTCTCTGCCCTTTGTTGCTCTTTGTTCAGAGATGGTGGGATGGAATTCACTATATCTTTAAACTGTCATTTAATGACACAGCTGCAGTTCTCATGTGCTTATCTTCTGGCTTGCAGATCTTTTTTCCTGCTTTGTTTCTCCTACAATGTACATGTATTAGCAGCTTTCTCGTGAATTTGCTTTTTTTAATGTGTGCATTAATTCCTAAATTACAATGTGTCATATCCTTTCAACTGCTCATGAATGTCTTTGTAACTATGGTATTTTATGGCAATTTAACTCTGGAGATTACAAATAAAATTATCAGCTAAAAACAGAATGATTACTAAGCCAAGATAAATGATGTAAATTAATCATAATTTCATACATTGTACCAAGGTTTTAAATTTTCATGTTAACATAGCAGATGCAAATTTTTGAGGTGAAAATAGTTGTAGCAATTTTAACCATACAAACTATCAATCCTTAAACACAAACGAAACAGAGATGGGAAATTTCTAGGTAACCTTTCAGTCACAGACACCTTCACAGAAAAACAGTCATTTATAAGCAGATACTTATCAAACAGCCACACCACAGTTATTCTCACAGTTCCTACTCTTTGCTTTTCCAGTTGCAGTGTCAAGAAGGGTACCAGTGACACAGCACACACTGCAGCCATGGCTTCCCATGGTGAGATGTGAGAGAATGAAACTCACTTGTCTGCAGGCCTTTTTCAAGCAGAGCATGCTGTACCCTCTGAGTCCTGCAAGGCTTGATCCAAGGGACACCTAATCCTCTTTTAGGAATAAGGGCCTTGGATGTGAAGAGAACATTTTCTTCTGCAAAATAACCAAGGGAAATATTTTGATGTTCAGAGTGGGCACCCCGACCCCCTCCAACGTGGAACACACACACAAACATGTTCCTCCCATGTCCACATACAGACACACACACACACTCCATTCACATTTTAAATTATGTTGCATTGACTCAACTAGACAGAAAATGTGCAGAGTTACTCCCAGCCAAAGATTAATCTTTCTTTGATATATTCAATACTTCACATACTCCACATTATCTGGTGAGTATATATGCCTTGCCTTCAAGAATGTGATGTACTGTGCCATACATCATCATCTAATTTATTGAGTGCACCTCTGCAGCATGCACTGTACATCCCTGCCCAGGGTCAGGATCACATGCCAATCTGCAGCCTTGCTTTTCCCAACCCTGGGACTCCTCCAAGTGCCACAACTGCTGTAGTCTGTGCAGCCAGCCCTGTTCACCACTCACCTGCACAGTCCAATACAACTTTTTTCAGAGCACGTGCAGTCAGCATAAGGCTGAACCAGAAACAGTCCATGACACTCATTAAAGGCAATACACTGGGAAAATCACTAAGTGGAAAGATGGCATGCCAGCAGGAGCACTGGAACAAGCAAAGCACCTGGATCTACACACTCAGACACTGGCACCCAGACAGACTCTCCTGGCTTTATTTTACAGAAAGAAAACACAATTGGGGCAGCTGAGTTTTCCATTTGCCACTCTTCCCCACTCATTTGACAGCTGTCTTTTAAAGATGAGGAAGCTGAGAGAGAGAAAGATGACCCTGACTCAGCCAAATGAGTCTCATCTTCAGAGAGATTTCCGTGGAAATGGAGCAGAACACACTTGTGCTCCTACACAGATCCTCTCAAACACCCACTGTGTCCAGAGTCCTCAGTGTCAAAGTCACAGGCCAAGAGGTGCCAACAGCCAGTATGGTTAGAAATGAGAGGAAGGAAACATGAACAAATATAAGTACAAGCCCTCTACATGCTGTTCAGTTTGTTATTGACGATCTGGGGCTTCTGCTGAGAAGCAGCCTGGGGTGATTGTCCTACACTCTTTGCTCTAACCACAGAACAATTAGCCTCATGTCATGGAATGGTCCTAACACATCCTGGTGTGATTAAAAGCTGTAACCCAACATATGCCTCTCTTCGGTGTGTGTACAAGCATTGCTGTCTACAGCTGCACTTAAACAGAAGCATGCTGCATAAATATTGATACTTGATGTGATTAATATTGCTATTTATATTAGCAATGAATTGGGTTCACATAAAAATAATTAGCACAGCATGCATGGGTATTATTTGCTACTAATTATATCATAGTTCATTTCACCAACAGCAACGTGTCACTGAGTCAATAACAACCAATGATTAATACAGACAATGTATTACTTTAAAATAACCGCCATGTAACTCCCTGTGTTATGGGAAGTCCCTGGATAATTGATTCAGGTGAGTTCCTGACCACAGTTACTAATGCTAACATAAATTGCAGATGCAATTATAGGATAATAAATAATAAGGATAAAAAATGGTGTTACTCAGTGGTTTTATTTGTTCATTTTCTGACTTGGTTTTCATTTTCCCCTTCACACATCCAGGCTCCAGGGTGACTGGGCAGAACCAGCACCAGCTCTATCATTCTGCAACTCCTCACCCCCAGCAGCCTGACCACTCTGGGAGAAAGTTGGTGTCCCTCAAATCCCCCCATTCACGAGCACCGAGAGCAGCTCCACCTTCCATCTGAGAGCTCTAGACATACTCTTAGAAAGCACCTCACAGGACAGACCTGGCAATTGTGGTCCAGTCAACACACCCAGGAAGCAGCATGAATGTAACAAACATGTAATAAAGCCAGCCAGCATAATCCTCCCCAGAGCCCACCTCCTGCATCTGCCCAGCCTCGCTCATGTCCCAGCTCCCCTAAGCAGCCCAGCTAACCACGCTCGTACCATCTGGAAAGCCGGGGCTCTGCCGCTGCTCCAGCACTCACAGGCTAACGGGAGACTTTGTTTACTGGAGTTTGTGAAGAAAACTGAGATTTTGGGGATGAAATGAGTTGTCATCGGCTCTGTTCTGCAAGATGCTGGCTCTGGCCTAGATCCAGCAAAGCACTTAAGCACTTGGTTATCCCTTAAAAACATAGAGCAACTATTCTACTAAGGGTATCGCAGAATATATATTCAAAAGAGCTCAAAAAAATAGCATCAACAAAATAGTGCTTATTCCACAAGAAGAATGGTTTCATGTTGCTTTCAAGAGCACTTCTTGCTTTTGGCTTCTTATGGCACCTGCAACATTTAAACAGCTGAAAGTGTTCACATGTCAAAGGTGGAATAAGAACTTTGAAGGATAAAGATTTACAGGTCGTTTTAAGACAGCAAATACAAACTTCTCTTTGCTCCTCACTGATTGGTTAAGATGAACTTGGATGTAAGTTAATATTTTTGCCAGTATCTGGCGAGCTCGCAGCCAGGTAAGGAACGCTAAACAATCCCAGGATATGGCTCACAGCCAGAGATTGGCCCGGGCAGGGCTCCCACCCAGCAGCTCTGTGGTGTGCTACTGCCCCCGTGTGCAACAAACACTCCTAACAGCCATCCCAGACCGGGGAAACGCTCTGCTGCTTTTCATCACCACAGAGCTGGTGAGTGACAGAGAGAAAACATCCAGGTGCCCTGCAGCTGGAAAATCAAGGGAATATTTCAATGCAGGCATGTGTCAGACTCTGTTACCTTGTGAATGACAGGACGCCGTTCCTTCTCGATTATTCCGTAAGAACTTCATACACTTGGGACAGACATTTGTAACAATCATGTTGCAGTACATAAAATAATGTATCTTGCGACACCCGAGGTGAGATTTTTTGGAACAGCTCAACTTTTATTTGGGTATAAAAATATGCAAAATTTGAAAGTTCAGTGTATTAACTGAAGTTGCTTTTGAAAAATTTCAGTGTTACTTTATGCAGTGCAGGTCTCTCTGGAAAAAGAAAGAAAAAGAGCTTTTAAACATGATGTTGAGCATCATGCAGGGCCTGGAAGAGCTCTGGAAATGCCTCAATGGTCAGTAAAAAAACCCACAAGGAGACACAGAGAACTCATTAAAAAAGCAGCACAAACTCTCAGCTCTGATCAGCTGCTGTGGAACAAAGGTTTCTCTCCAAGCAGAAAGCAAAACCAGTTTTCTCTCCTGTGTGAGTTTTCAGCTGTTGCTCACTCAGTCATCTCCATCTGCAGGCATAGCTAAAAGTCAAAATTCCTGACAAGGAATCAAAAAATACTCAAGGAAAGAAAAATTTATCATTTCACTTTCATTTCAATCAAAACCAATACTTCTAGCTTTAAATGTTGCTAACAATGTCAAATAAGAGCAAAGCCCACTTTGTCATTTTTGAAAGGTTAATACAGTATATATTGAAATTAATCAAAAAAAGGAAATTGCTGCAGAAAGTCTACTACTTTCTCTTGCCTACAAATCCAGTTTTATAATCAGTGGGTTTTGATTAAAAACAATACAGGCAAATGGCAAAAATTCTCAACAGCGTACTCAGTACCTTGAGAAATGAGTTGCTCACCAAGCACTTCTTCTCTTCCTTTCTAAACAGCTCGTTGTCCATGAAAGCCACACTCCCACACCTGCCCTGCTCCGCTGCCCACACTGGTCTCGGGGCGCTTGTCCCCTGCACTGGCCTTGCAAGCCAAAGGGCCGGGGGACAGGGACACTTCCATTAGGGCATCTCTTGGCTCTCGCTCCTGGAGACTGACACAAGTCATGTGCCAAACATGGTTTGTGCCAATCTCCCAGGGGCCGTCCCATTTTCAGCATGAGTTGAAGGAGTTGGGAAGCAGCACAGGAGAGTACAGCAGCTGTCCTTCTCTGCTCCCAGATTCCAGGATTTAAGAGCATGCACTGCCATCCCTGGAGCAGGAACTCTGCCGTCTGGGTTACAAAGCAGGCTGATTGTACACAGATCAGCCAAGACAGAACTAGAGTTCAAGGGCAAGTGTGTGACAAGGACATGATTTTTCTCAGGACACAGGGTGACCCATCCCTTATTCTCAAAGCATAGCAACTTGCCTTTTTTCCAGCAGAAGTTGGGGACTGAGAAATCCCCTGGTTGCATTCGACATCCTTTCCAAAATGGAATTGGCCCACTTGCACTATCTTTCACAGAGCACTGGGCATGCACAGGTTTGTTTTTTTCTAAGGGAACCACCAAAATAACTAAGAAAATGACAGTTCATTTGACCACAGTCTTGTACCAACACAGGAAAGCTTTTAGGAATCGCATTGGAAGAGGAAAAAAACCATAATTCTACTGCAATGGTCTCACATCTTCAGTTCAGGCCATAGGGAAGGGCTTAAACAGTCACTTTCACCAAGTTCTTCAGTGACAGTGCTCCAGGAGTGAGCCCCGGGCTTGGCCTCAGACACACCTGCAGGAACTGTGCTTTTTGGAGTTAATACCCTACCAATTCATGTTGCAGCTTTCCTGCAGGAGAGTGCAGAGTGCACGCCCCAGAGAGGTGACAGTGGAATGGCTCACAGGCACCTTCCAGACTGAGTGGGCTACAACACACCATGGGAAACAGAAGGCTGGTCCCAGCCTCACACCTCCTTCTTCCTACACCAGAGGCATAAGAGACACGAAAAATAGTTACCTTTTAAAGCTCCAAAACAATACTTCATGTTCTGGCCAGACCTAACCTTAGCTATGCAGTAGCTCAGATGGCAATGGGCTTTTCTGTGCCCTTTCCAACTAGGAGAAATAGTCCTCTGTATTTCCATTTCACCCATAGACTGTCTTTCAAGATAAATTAAGCCTTTGAATGCAAGATTAAGCTCCCAACGTAAAGTACACACCTAGAGGGAGTCAAAGTCATAGCAGAGACTAACACACCTGCCAGGTAGAAGCAGCTGCTCAGCCAATCCCGATGGATTCCCGCAGAACATTCCGAGCCACACAGCCTCTATCCTTCACACACACGTATGGCAGGAAAGACATTTGATGTATGGCTCCCCTCAGAACTTTATTAACACATTCATGTTTGTGAAAATATGCAGGCTAAGCTTTTTCAGGTTGTTTTTTTTTTTTTTTTGTTTTGGTTTGGTTTTTAAATAAGATATTTTCCACTAACAAAACTGATTTTTAAGTATGGAACAGTCATTTACCAGGTTTTCAAAGCCATCTGTTTTCAAAGCCTACCTTCCCTGTTGTTTACCACAGGCTGTCTATCTGTTTTAACAACCTCCACTGGGATTTCACATATCTCATTATGCAAAATCACTACTTATGCATTCACTACAGCACTTGTCTAACTAATCTGCACTCACAACACCTCCCACAGAAGATGCAGCATCCCTCTTCAGAGGCTGCAGATCAAAAACAACAATAGCTGGTGTCATAGCAAGACAAAACACAGCCTCCTGTGAATTACTGTTGTGATACAGGCCTAATCCACGACTGCTCAGAGCTGCTAAAGTATAATAGAAAAATATCATATCACAAGAGATTTTGTATCATATGCAAGATAAAAGGCATCTATTTTTAATGTTGAGTCTTATGCTTTTCTTCGTCAAGGGATTCCAAGTATTTTGGTCTCCTTGGCAGTCTGAGGAGCATTCTCAGTCTCCTCTGAAGTGCCTCATGATCTACTGTTTGGTTCATCCTTGGCACCATGTGCTTTTCTTTCCAGATTTCCATCTCTTGCTGGAGCCCTAACCTTGGACAGAGCTGAAGTTGCTGTTCACAGCTCTCCTCTGCCTCCTGCTCTACACTCCTCCAGAGAGGTCCATAGAATCAGCAGATCATGGACAACAAGAGACTTTCCAAACTGCTCTGGTCTACCATGTCCAGGCCTGCTGTGGGGACCCTTTAACCACAGCACTCCATCACATTAAGACCTTACTGGGGGGTGCCTTGATTTATGGGTTATTAACACAAGAGACTATAACATCTGGCACCATTATGGCTGTGTCAAAGAACAACCTCAGGTGGGTTAAAATCCAGAGAGAAAAAGTGAGGGAAATAAATTTCTCTATTGGCATATTAGACTCACCATATACAGTATTTTCCAAATCATTAAAAACAAAATAACACAGAATTTATTAACATTATTTCTTTGAAAATAATTCAGTAGCTCATCTTCCTTGCAAAATATATCTTCTACCTCTATTTGTCAGTATACTGCAAATTTGAGAATTAAATGTAAATGTAAACCTTGTCATTCTTGATCTTTAACCACATCTGAGTCACAGCTGCAACGTCACTGTGATGGAAAGATACAAATATAAAATAGAAAAAGTCAAAGTCACTGTAAATTATGTTTATTTTACACAGACAGCAAGGGCAATTCTTGTTGAGCAAAGCACAGGAGATTGAGGCTACCAACAGAAAAAAGTGAACTTTCATAATTTAGTTATGATTTTGCAGAAAAAAAGTATAATACATCAGTCCTATAAAAGGCTTTTCATCTACGAAACCAAAAACATTATCTGGGTGAGGTAAACTTCACATCACTACCCCGTTTCATACCTAAGAAAACAAGAGACTGGAAACAAAACAAGAGGTGACCTTTCAAAAATGTGGACCTGAACCAGGTGCGAGCACCAGAACTCTCCATCCACTGCCCTCAGCTCCATTTCCTACCCAGGGTGCAATTGCATCAGACCCTTGAGGTACTCCTTGGGGTCCCTCCTGTGGCACCAGGCACCACACGGCAGCAGCACCACTGCCATGGGCAGGGACTGCCAAAGCCTCAGTGCTCAGGGGGCAGAGGGGACGAGAGGAGGCCCTGCCCACTGAGGCAGTCACTGCTGAAGGAGATTCAACAGCCAGTTTGGGACCTGGCTCTGATTTTACCTCAAACTGCAGCTCGCAGGACCAAGACAGCATTGCCACAAATCTGTGAACACCTCTCAGGAGCCTTGGCCCTCCCAAAGTCAAAATGGGCTTTTCTGGAGTGACTGCTTACAGGGTGAGACTCCAGAAGAGAACTCTGTAATGGTCATGCTCATGTCTCACAGCATGACAGAACAAATGAAGAATCAGTGTGTGCATTTCTTTGTGTCTTTGCTTTCCTCAGACACAAAAGGGAAATCATTCTGAACACTCACACTGTTGCAAACCATTTTATGCCTAAATATGCTTTTATTTATAAACACCTTTATATTGCAAAAGACTGAATTTATATAGCTACATTAACTTTTCTCTATGTAAGAAACAAAGATTCACTCAAACCTATTATTTTGAAACACTAATTAAGTTTGTATACACCTGTATGATAAATCTTCACTACAGCACGAAGTACTGTTTCTTTTCCCTATATTTGTTTTATATGGCTGGTTTGTTGTTCTCCACAGTGCAGGTTCAACAAGTACCTGCATTTTGCCAGAGGAACACCTCATATACTGGTAGTTGATACAACTCTACCAGCACAGATGTTCACTGGAACAGCTCTAAATTCTTGATGTTTCTTGTACACTTACAAAATGTGCCAGGCTGTTACGACCTGCCCCTGGAAAAGGGGACGGGGGTAACCGAAGTTGTTACCAATAATTCCCTTGGGGTGGATTAAAGTGAAACGACACTAGATAATAGGTGTTTAACAATTCCCTATAATGTGACATAGAAATAACCTTAGTGGGGGGGAAAGACAGGAGAAGAGTCCAGGACAGTCATAGGAAAAAGCATAGTGGGGAGAAAGACAGGAAAATAAAAAGATGAGAATGTAAAGGTTCACATAGTCCCCGCCCAGGGATCCAGCATTGCATCTCAGCAGTCCTGAAGGCCATGGTCTCAATCTGCAGGCGGTGGGGGCCAGGAACAGAACCCAAACCCCCAAAGCCACCAGTCCATTTATATACCCTCAGCATGCCTTTTGCACCTCCTCCGAGACAGGGGGTTGTATTCCATGAAGTAGTGTCACCAGCCGGGCTATGAACCCCCAATATGCTTCCCGCCTTTCATGATGGGCAAAGGGTTCATGTCAAGGGCAGGGTAATGGCTTTTCTTGCCTCTTCAGGGCTTGACACTTTTAGAGGGATGGGCCCCAGCTGCCCATCAGGGGTAAAATGCAAAAGTCAAAAGCCTGCAAAGTCTCCTAGAATGCATAAATCATTAACCGTTTCTGTCTCTGACACAGGCCCATCACTAGGATTAAACATGGTCACGTACCAACACAGGAGATGGCAAGTATGGATCAGGATTATGTTGGCATAGGCACCGGTTAATGCAAAATAAAGAGAAGGGCTTGCACAAAGTTGTCCTAATAATTTCTATGAATGACAGCTAAAAGTAGGATCAGATTAACTTTCAGCTTCAGTAAATATTAGTTTCCCTGGAACTAAATCTTCTGCTTCTACAGACTCTGCTAGAAACAGCAGCCTGGCTATCCAAGAGGTATCACAATTCCAACACAAGAACAGTGGCTGGATGGCCCTGGGGCAGAAGCTCGTTTGTTTGGATTACAGGGGGGATAATTGGGACACACATATGAAATATCTGTAATTAAACTAATACACTCTCAACAGGAACATTTCTATTCCTCACTGCACAGCTGGTTTTCCAAACAACACAGAGCAGCAGAAACCATCTTAGCATTGCTCTTAAATATCCCGTGTTATCTCCCTCATGCCATAATTTGGAAAACTGCTAGAATGGGAATTGAACCTGCATTAAACATGAACCCAGTGGGAGACAAGTTGCTGGAGACACCAAGAACTGCATCCCCCCCCTCCACCGCTCCCATTCCCTCAGGACAGAGCTCACTGCTCCGCTGCTCCACACAGGCAAGAGCAGGAGCAGCAATAACCACGTAAGGTTACCTCGGCATAACAGGGTTGCCAGAACCTGGCAGAACATTTTGATCATAAAGTGGCCAGAGGAGGATGGAGCATCCCTCAAATGCACTGTTAGCACTACAGCAATTGCACATTATTTTTTTAAAAGAGTTTAACGTGAGATTCTTGTCAACATTTATTTAACAAGCACTCACTCCCCATTTCCTCTTTAACCTCGAAAGCACTCCTCATTCTAACATTTAAGCACCACACTAAAACAAAATATCAAAGGGTCCAAACTACAGCACAAAGGATGGATATAAATATCAGTCCTTTTGCTTCTAATGGAGCTTGAAATTAACACCACTTTTCTATTTCAGTGCAATTTTTCAGAGATTTTAAATTCTTTAGGACAAGGGCCACTTCCTCTTCCTCCAAGGTCTGCACAGTGTGAGGCTAAAAGATGGGTCTTGACTGCTGCAGAGGTGATCAAAGACACAAAGACTGCTTTCAAAATCCTGCCATAGCAGGAAGCACAAAGAATATGCAGGAAATATTTAATGCATACTTACAAATGGAAAGAGAGTTCTCTGAAGTTTTTAGCCATTTTCAAGAGGAGTAATCTTCAGTACACTTATTGAAAAATCTTCATTAAATAATCAAGTGGTAAAGATTAAGCTATAAAATGCCATTACTGAGCAAACTCCAAGAGGTAGGATTATAGATCAGCCTTAGAATTAACTTTGACAGCAACCGCTGGGGAGAAACCAGATAAAAGATTTTGCTCATCTATGGGTTTATCTTTGGGGCTACTTTGGCTCCAAAGATCTCAAGGCCTAACAGGTTCCCAATCCTACTCTGTATACAGAATGTACATAGATTATCTCTCTATATTCTGTATATAGAATCATAGTACCATAGAAGTGCCAAGTCCATCACTAAACCATGTCCCCAAGTGCCATATCTACATGGTTTTTTAAAACTTCCAGGAATGGTGACTCCACCACTGCCCTAGGCAGCCTATTCCAAAGTTTGACACTCCATTCAGTGAAGAAATTGACTCCAATATCCAATCAAAACCACCCCTGACACAGCCTGAGGCTGTTCCCTCTCCTGCTCCCTGGAGCAGAGCCCGACACACCCCCCACCCCCCACCCACCCTGGCTCCCCCCTCCTTGCAGGGATTGCAGAGAGCAAGAAGGTCCCCCCTGAGCCTCCTCTTCTCCAGCCTGAGCCCCCCCAGCTCCCTCAGCTGTTCCTCAATCACACTTGTGTTCCAGACCCTTCCACAGCTCTGTTCCCTTCTCTGGACATTCTCCAGTACCTCTAGATTTTACATCCTTGTACTCAGCCACTATTTTGCAAATGGAAAAACTAATAAGGTTATTCCCTGCTACACTGATCCAACCCACAGTAACACTGCGACACCACTCCTACTGGTATCTGCAAAGCACAGGAGATGAAGGATATAGGGAGCTGAACATCAGGATTTGTGCTCTCAGGTTAGATAACTTTTAACTACTGCCCTGAAGGGCTCCTCTGCCCCAAAAAGATTGCCAAATGTCCCTCTTCTCCTACACATGGCTTGCAGCCAAACTAATCAATATGAGGTTAGCAAGAGATCTGCTGCTCACACTTCTCCCTCTGCTCCCCAGATGTTTGGGGCTGACTTTGCAAGACCTCAAGGACATACATTCAAAATTTTGAGTCAATATGTATAAAGAAACTAATAAAAATTCATAGTATTCGGCAATCTCTCTTTCCTGAAAATGTCTAAAACCAGGGAAAGTGCTCCCTAATTTCTCCTTGCAGAGTGTGATCAACCAGACCTGAAGGCTGCTGAATTCAGGTTGGTTCACAGAGGGACCAGCACCAGTGGGAAACATTTGTGATGCACTGGAGAAACCCTGCAGCAAAGGGTACAGCACATTTGACGTGCTTATTTTTAATACCAGTAAACACTCCAGTTTCCCAGCAGCCCTTCAGAGTTCTCTGGTGACAGAAACCTGGCAACAAGACTGCACCTGCAACGTGTTCAGCTTGACATCACAGGAATATATTAATCAGAGAGATTTAGGTATGGATTAATATTTTTGCCCCAGCTTACTTTTAGAAGCGAGTGGTCTGAAACTGCCAGCATTAATATGATTGCTTTACTATATAGTTTAAATTTGGATTTTGCAGGAAGGCTGCAGAGAATTTAATTGACTCCTTTTGTAGTTTAACTCTCAGCTACAACATCAATATTAGAAGAAGAAATGTCATTTCTAATTTTATTTAATTTTTAAAGAACATGTTTCCCTAACCTTTGGTATGTTGTATCTTTTTACTTTACTTGAAAAACATATTTTTAAGTGATAAAGTAGGCTAATATGAAAGCTGATATTCAGTTAACCCATATTTTCAAAGTAAACAAGCCATTTTTGCATAAATGGAGGCCATCAACCAGCTTTGGTCTATTTTCTATGAACTCAAAGGAAAAGAAATTAAACCCAGAAAAGAAATAACTAGAACACATTCTATGCAGATTTGAACTGGGGTCTTTGTGTAGGCAAAGTCAGTGGCTGTCACCACAAACCATGTGTATGGAGTTACCTCCAGTTTAGAGACTGGGTATATTTATGATTTATAAAAAGCCTGTATTCTACCCTGGGATTGGACACTATCTGTTAGCTGACTTCGATTAAAATATTTAAGCTTGGGTTTTAAATCAAGGTCCAGCTCAAGCTCAGATTCCTCTCTTCTAAGGTTCTGGTCCCATGTGAATATGTAACACACCATGTTAGAGAACAGGGAAGCAAAATCAGAACATATGTTCAAGAGCCACACTGCAAGCATATTAAATCCAATTCTCTCTTCTCAAAATACTAAAGGGAGAAAATTCCTCCTCTAAACCTTAACTAGACTCCATCCAGACCCCTTAGCCCAGGAATTCAAAGCAATGAATGCTGTCCTTCTATAAATCTTCTTTTAAAAGTTTAAAACTTTGGGTTCTCCTCGCTTTACCCTTTGAGTTAAGATGGCACCTTGAAATGGATATTTAATGAACAAAACATGAAGTTCAAGTTTTGATGAAAAATACTGGCCTAACCTTTGCTTTGCTTTTGCAATTACTGCCTCGCTTGGTGCCAATTTTCTCTCTTTTATTAACAATCGCCTTTAAATCAGGTAACCATAGTGATGCCTTTCAACCTGGATGTCTTTTGTTTGGTTTGCTTGAAGACAAAGTCACAACACAATTTTCATCAACAGCTCTTACAAAAAAGTGAACATCAAGACTATGACATTATTTTTGTATAATATGAGAGATAGGGGCTTTCCATGGAAAAAGTGAATATACCTTTAGCTTTAAATAAAAAGAAAGTACAGTGTCTGTTAGTAAAATATTCTTACCTCAATTTAGAGCAGATTTGAGTTCTCCTAAACTTATTTTATTCTGCTGACACACACAGAGAGTGAATCAGAGTGAGAATCTGAATTTGTGTAAGCAGTTCCTTAATTCTGTGATAGGACAGAGCTCAAGGGTCACAAAACACTGTGCCATGTGCTTCCCATGTAATGATGGCACCCACTCAGCAAAGACCAGCATGAAAGATCAGGACACACTGGCACAGAGACTACAGGGCTCAAGGCATTTCACTATCTTTGGTACAAAATCTAAGACCTCTAGCAGTAACTACATTATATTTTAAAAAATTTAAAGTTATAATTTAGTCTAATTTTTTCAGAAGGGACAAAGGTGGATCACATATTAATTCTCCTTCCCCATGGCTCCATGAGTCACACAGAATCCCAGAGGGAGTCTTGTTTTAACATGGCCCTGGCAGTACATACATACTCTTTACAAATCCATTATGTATCACACAGTACCTGTAACTGCAATCTTTAAAACTGCATTGCCAACATAAATTTTCACCAAAAATAAGCTTAACATTCTACCCTACAGAGTACACTGCACAGCTCAAACATGCCAGATATTTCCACCAAGAGTATTTTGGATTGAACTGTAAGAATGGAAATGCCATCTGGGAAAAAAAAATTGCAACAAAATGAAAATGTTTTATTTGAAAACACCTTGTTGGTTACCTCCAAACTAAAGATTGCCATATGAATGCATGAAAATTCTTCAGTCTTCCTTTCATTTTCTTGTGGCTGTGCCAGTCCCACCATAGCCTTTCTGGGTCTCAGTCACAGCCCTACACAAATTCAGCCATCACTTCAGCCCCGGATCAATCCAGGAACTGGACTCCAGCCAACTTCTAAGGACAACAAATGCCTTGTTTTGGACAGCAGCAGGAATGTTACTTTAAACTCTTCCCCTCCCACAGGTGGTATGTCGTTAGATTTAACTTACACCATTCATTGTCTTTGTGAACTGCTCAAGTACATGAATTAGCTTGTGATTAAATGTATGCAGACCAGGGCCAGAGAACCATTTATGATGTTGCTTGCACCCAAGAAAGACAAATTTTAAGTTAAAAAGGCACTATGTCCAGCATTAGTACTGGAAAGATGGGCTCACTGCATGGTTTAGTTCTCTTTACACCTGAAATTACCAGTACTATCACATTATCATTCTGATCTGAACTTCCTGCATGAAGTCTTTTCTGACCTCCAGAAGGTCCTGTTCAGCTGTGCTGTTATCCTTCAGACCAATCACTTCCTTCAGCCACAGGGTTCTCCTCCACACACAGAGGCCTCTCATTACCACACTGCTCATGCACTGGAAGGACTGGGCTTTGTACAGACTTCAGAGCAGGACACCATACTGGCTGCAAAACCTGTACAACATACCTGACAGTCTGGACAACATTTTCTTGTAGTTTTTCCAAGGAAAAAGAGATCCAATGACTCTTTCCAAAGGGATTTGTCTCTTGCAGCTCCTAGTAAGATGCTTACTACAGTGTAGTCTCCACAAAGTATGTTGCTGAGGCAACTTGCCCTTCCCAGCTGAGACCTCAGTGTTTAATCACAGTACAGAACGAGCCCCAATACACACAGGCTGCTACTACAGTTTGTAATTGCAGGCAAAACACAAGGCCCAGTCACTGTAACACTGTGTTTAGTTTGCCTTTTCCCGGCTGTGTCCCTCCTTCTCTCTCATGGCACATTTTTACCTTCAAGCAGAAGTGCTAAGTACATTTAATATTGGCAATTCCCCAGGAATTTCTTGTACAAATAAATCAGATTTTCTGCTGTTGTAGCCCATTTATCTCATCTCCCTCCTTCTGGCAACTGCCGGTGGAAAGCTGATACCCCAGAGTGGGTTTCCTGCAACAGAGCTCAGTGCCAGCTATTGTTCTGGCACGTCCCTGCAGCACACACTTGCTCAGCAGCATCCACACTCAGTGCTTCTGAATGTTCTCCTTCAGAGTGTGACCACTCTAAACAACCACCCTCTTACCACATTCATCAACCCCCCCCCTCAAGAGCTTCCTGCTACTGCCATAGTAGTCTAATGAGCAAGTTCAAGACAACAAACTCCCAGCAAACCACTGACCCTACACACCAGCATCCCCAGTGTGGAGCTCATTCCAACTTCCCCTCTTTAACTTCTGTTGGAATATCTTGGCAATTTTCCTTTTGCTGTGGGGATGTTTGTACCTTTTGGCTAAAATCTGGTCTGCTACAAACAACTGCAGGATGAAAGCAAAATCGAAGTCAGACTGGGGAACCCAGCTCTGCTCTCTGCCTGCCCCTCTGGGGAGCCTCAAAAGCACAGTTCCTTGTGTGGGGTGGGGATTAGCACCTGTGTGAATCCTTTAGGTTTTTGTACAGAGGGAGAAAATGTTCTACTATTTTTGATCTCTTGCAAGGCTCATTCCTAAATTGTGGTCTGCAAACTTGTTTCAGACCAAGGGAAAACCAAAGAAAGCAAACAACAAGACTTGTCCCCAAGAACGACACGGATAACATAGAGCACTACCCTGTGAAAGGCATCACACCTGTGCTGCTGTGGCCTGAGGCACCACCTGATGCTGCCTTTGCTCTTTGGCCAGGCCTGTGCCAGAGGTGAGTGGACACTGTGCCTTCACTGGGGACAGTGGGACAGAAGCTCCTCAGTGTGCTGACCCTGACAGAACCTGGCATTTCTCTTAAACCACCTGCAGCTGAAGGTTCAGAAATGAAGCTAAGGAAAAGAATACCCTGATCTGTAGGAGAGGTTTGGCCCTAGCCCCTGCACATGCATGACCTCAGGTTAGGACCTAGCAAGCTAGCAAGGTCAAGATGACCTTGGGGCAGCCAGAAGGAGAAGTAAACAACCCCAGAACCGTGAATGGGCCAGACAGCCTGTTGCCAGAGGTTGGGCTGCCCAGCGCGTGGCCAGGTCATGGTAGCTGCTTTCAGCCAATGAAAAGAGACCCTTGCCTCGTGCACAGACCTCTTGACCTATCCCTAAGCTGTCCCAGTTCACGTGTACCCCAGAAAACATTATATAAGCTGTTCACTCCCCCAATAAAGTTATGCTGAATGTTCTTTTAACCCACTTTGGAGCCTGGATCTTTATCTCTGTGAGAATTCATCCGGGTATCCGGATGCTGAAACCCGGGGTGTTGTTGGGGATGGGCAGGCCAGGACACAGAAAAACCTCTCGCTGATACAACAGCTGAGCTTTTTCCCTACACTGATCTGCAGTATCACTTACAGTAAACAACCTCAAGAGTAAAAGTTTTTAAAAATGTGGTGGGTTGACCCTGGCTGGGGGCCAGGTGCCCACTGAAGCTGTTCTGTCACTCCACTCCTCAGCTGGGCAGGGGAAAGAAAATACAACAAAACAGTCATGGGTGGACATTACGACAGGGACAGATCACTCACCCATTACTGACACGGGCAAACAGACTCGACTTGGGGAAATTAATTTACTGCCAATCAAAGCAGAGTAGGACAAAGCAAAATAAAACCCAACGTTAAAACCTTTCCCACACCTTAATACCTATTTCCCAGGCTGAACTTTAGTACTGATTTTCTATCCCTTCTCCTCCCAGTGGCACAGGGGGACAGAGAAAGGGGGCTGTGGTCAGTACATCACACTCTGCTGTGCCTTCCTCTGCAGTGGGAGGCCTCCTCACACTCTATCCCAGTCCCAGTGTGGGCTCCTCCATGGGATGCAGGTGAATTTCTGCTCCCCTGTGCCCCCCCCCCCCCCCCCCCATGGGCTGCAGGGGCACAGCTGCCTCGTCATGGGCTGCAGAGGAACCAAAGCTCCCAAACCTGGAGCACCTCATGCCCTTCTTGCACTGCCCTGGGGGCCTGCAGAGATGTTTCTCTCACATACTCACTCCTGTCTCTTGCTGAAGTTGCCTCTGCCCCATCTGCTTGATTCTGTTACCCCAGAGGTGCTACCACTGATGGGCTCAGCCTTGGCCAGCGGCACATCTGCCTTGGGGCCAGCTGGCATCAGATCCACTGCACAGGGAAGCTGTAGCTTCCCCAGTGGGAAATCTTGTCAAACAAACAAAATACAAAAATTAAACCCCAGAATGCTACACAATCTTTGTGGGTTAAGCCTGGGTTGGATGGAAGGAAGGAAGGAATGCAAGTTCTGACTCACATTTTGGATCAAAAAGAAGCCAAAACACAACGCCTAACACTCACAGGACCACTAGAAGAAACTCAGAAGAATGTTTTGTGTTCAGGAAGAAGGATTTGTAGGGTATTTTTCTCATGGTTCCCACCAAACAAGACTGTGTGAGAAACCAAAGGCACTTACCATCACATAGAGCCTACACACTGCACACACATCACTCACCATCTCCTTGATGGCCTAAACCAAGGCATCTTCTTCACCTAAACCCCAGAGCATTTCACCTAATGCCAGGCTGAAAACCTTTTATGATTCTTGTGTTTCAAATGATTATATAATTTTTCTCTAACCTATCCCATTTTCAAATGGGGGGAAAAATATGCACCTTTCCTTAATAAGGTATAGTCCTCTCAATATATTTCTACAGTACAACAATCAAAACATCAATTAAACAAATTTTCATCAATTTACCCTTTTTTCTGAGTAGGCGGACTTTTATTCTCATTAGCTGCCTTAAAATATCCTGTTTTCATTATGTCTTTCTTATTCCCTACAGATTCCCTAAAGATTATATCCCCTTTAGGATATCCCTAAAGAGATACAGATGATGGTCCACACATGGTGACTAATAGCACGGCAAGACCAAAATTCAAACACATATCTAGACCAACATTTGGACTTTCCAGTTAAACTCACTTTAATTAGCATGTAACAAGCAGTAGGATTTTTACTACCAAGATGTAAAACAAGAGAGATTCATGTTGTGTCTCAAGTTGATGATTTATATATAAGTAATATTTTATTTACTTTGGAAAATGGGTATTTTACTCTATTCCAACACTGGAGGGGTCATGTAGTTTTTAATTAGTTTACTGTTTTCACTTTTTTAATGTCAAGAAAACAAATGGAGCTATATAAAAATAATAACAAAACAGCTAACATGGGAGTCTCTAATGTAACTGTAAAAGGAGCACTTTCAAAGCACTAGCAAAGTTCCAGCCACATGATTCCCATTAACTGTAATGAGCACTGGACAGATAAATTCACACATGTTGCTTTGAAGATTTATACTACATTGGCCTCATCTTTGTTAGCACTAAAGGAATACTGAAGCTATACAATATAAAAGAGAAATTTTTCAATTTGCCCCCTGCAATCTTCATTATCCACAGAACTCTCCTGTAGCCAGTCATAACACAGATTCATAATCTCTCCAGTTTTACAGACTGTTAAAAATATGAACTATAGCACAAGAGTCACTCTCTGCAGAATCGAGTGCTCAAATGCTCTTTTGTTTAAGCACAGGCACAGCAAGTTGTGCTCTGAAGCACATCAAAGGCCTGAACAAGTGGAGCAGCACAGGGACAAAACTGCTGCTGTAGAAGCCAATCCATATTACCTTGCCAAGTCTTTAATTGCTATGCATGTACATTTGGCTTGATCTTGTGCTGCTTTGAAGTGAAGATAATAGCTTCAATTAATCCTAAAATGACCTCAAGTTATGAACACTGGGGGGGGACTAAAGGGGGGAAGGAACCCAGAAAATGGAACAGGACCAACATGATCTGCTTGCCCTTTTATTTCCTTCTTTTTCCCCTTTCTCCTCTTGTCTGTTTAAGGACAGGATTTAGTATTCATGGACAATGCTAAACAGAGCCTGCAAATGAAGCTTCCTCTCTGCCCCCCAGGCCAGAGAAGCCCCAGGCTGCAGGTGCAGGTGACTCCCCAGCACTCCCTCCCTACTCCCTGCTGCCAGAGGAGCTGCTGGCTCAGACATGCAGCACAAACACCCTGCAGCTGATGCAATAATCCAACATAAACAACTGTAAATCATGAAGACAAAACCCCAAAGCCCACAGATCTAAAACTATTCTTCAACTAAAGGACTTTGTAACTGTAGGAGTTACAGAAGTGAGCCAGGTACCAAAGGGAGCTGAGGGCTGCAGTGCTACTGGTGCTCACAAAAGCCCCTGGCACCGTCTTCCTAGCTACCATTTTCAGCCCAGTGAACACGAAGATTTTAAAATTAGTCATTTCAGGGTTTTATGACGGAGACAGACCAACACCATTAGTACCCAGAGACTCATACTAAGAAATCTATATACACTTTGCTTAAAAACTGGGGGAAAAAACTCCAATCCACAAGGAATTCTAAGGTCTCAAATAACATTACCAGAGTCAGAAATCAAAAGAGCAATGCAAGAATGTGTTCTCTAACAACTTGCAAATATTTCATAAGATAAACAAAAACTCTCCACCACAACTCAACACACTAGAAAGAAGCAATCCTTAAATCTTTTGCTTTTGCTATAGCACCATAAGCACGGCTCAGGCTCCTGGCTCTGCCCTGAGTGTAACCAGGGTGTGACCTTCTGAGAGCAGGGGCTGCTTTTCCTCAGGATGGTCCTTTCCCAAGGAAAAACTGTTTTGTATTTTAAAAAATGTAGTAAAACCGAAGGTGACTGAGGCTTCTCCTCACTGCATGCCCCATCCAGCAACACAACAGGCACACTCCTGGTCACAGGCTGCAAACAGTTCTGACCTCATGCACCACAGCTGGGACAGGCAGCAGCGAGAAGCACCTTCTCAAGCTTTCTCTTGATTTTCCTGCATGCATTTTCCTTCAGTGGATTATTTTTTGTTGTTTTCTAATGGGGTGACACTTTTGTGCTGTTCCTTCTGACATATCAGATGCAAACATTACTGAATCAGACTCATATTTCAGAGTTTCCTCCAAATCAAAAGACTACTGAACTACTCAGTTATCTCTGCGTCAGCACATTCCCTTGAGGACAATATTGTGTTTTTTCCTTGTCAGTTAATTTGTTCATTGCAGCACAAGTTTATTGAAAGCTCTCTAAGTCTTTATTAGTGCTCTTTAACTGCTGTTTCCCATAGCTGCTGCATCTCAGTATTAAATGTTGTTGGAGCAGAATTAACAAGGAATTTCACTATAGCCATGGCTTAAACATGAAATATTCTAAATACCTGTAGCAACATACTTGCAACTAATTTTAAATATTGAAATTAAAATATTTACACCTGGAAAAAAACCTCAACAACATCCCTGTCATTGTACATGCACAGACAGACTCATTCTCAAAAAGTCTCCACAAGGCCAGGCACATTTCTATTTATTAATGCAGAAGCAGGAAGAGTGTTCTGGGTCACTGAGATCCATCAGCCATTGAAACACACAACTGTGCCTTACAGACAGTTTCCTAAACAACACATGTGCTAAAGGCACATACCTACATTGCCATTGACTCTACCAGCAAACTGTTCTAAAAAATTCTATTATACTCTTCCAGAAAAGTTAGAAACCTTTTCCTAAATGAAGTCTGAATCTGTGTTTGTCAATGTATGTGTCTTTAATCTTGCACCACTGTTGTCTGTGTCATTTCAGCATTTTCCTCCTTCTTCAGCCTTCTTTCCTGGTACATCACAGACAGGGTCACACCCTGCCCCAGAGCTCATTCTGCACAGCAGAACAAGCACAGCCTTTCAGCTTCAGCTCAGGAGTCCTCTGTATTCTCTGTCTCTGCTCCTGAATTCATCCACTTGTCCTGAGTCCATGTGGCCTGACCTGAGCACAGTATTCCAGACACACTCACTCCTGCCTTACACAACAGAAAAACAAACACCACGACTGCACTGTCAATGATTTGCTGCAAGTACAATGCAATTGCTCTGATGTTCCTCTTCAGATACTTCCAAATTACAAGACCCACCTTATAAATAAAATGCTTATTACTACTCCCTAATGACTCATGTGAGTTTTACAGTGATGTGTTTGATAGTCTATAATTTTAGCCCCCGAGACCACCCTCTGCTCCCAGTTCTGGTCTTTTGCCCTATAGGACAAAGCTCCCAACATCACATCACCAATAAGCAGTTAGTGACTTCCAAGCCATTCCTGCTGCAATTAGTTAGTGACACACTGGTTTGGGGGGCATTCCACCTTAATGTCCCCCCAGCCCAATACACCCCTGAGCATCACAAAATGGGGCTGTTTTCTAGCTGTTTCCTTGTACCAATTTCTAGCTAAACTAATAATTTCCCATGTGGCTCTGCAGCTAATGCCTTTGTGAAATCCAAACAGATCACATTTTAGAGACTCCACAATCCTGTCATGGCTTTGAAAACAACACCAGCAAGACCTTATGGTTAATGCTACTTTGTTTATTTAATTACATGGGGGTTTGCATATTAGAAGAAGGCAGCCTTTCATGTTTCTCTGTGTTTGTGATAAGACTGATTGTTCTCTCCTTAATGAATTCTGGGTTTGCAGGTAAGGGAGCCTGGATATAGACTGGACATAGGTCAAGCCATTTTTATCACTATAAAAAAAGTTGATTTCAAAGCTCTGGTTCTCTTGGTCAAAAACTCCAAAGATGCAATGACTGCCAACAAAAGGTTTTAGAAAATCAGGGCAATTGTTAATCCCAATGAAATAGAACAGATGGGTAGAGTGGGAGCCACTGTTACCCACTGGCCCAAATCCTGGCAGGTGCAAGACCTTGGAGCTGAAAGCAGAAGGCCCCTCCTGGCTCAGAGTAACTGCAGTGGTCTCAGCATGCTCAAAAACTTGACTCCAACCATTCCCATCTCCTTCCTCAGACACACGGAATTCCTAAATACCTGCATCCAAGGAAGCTAAACACCCAACAGCCTGGGCTTGCACAAAACACTGGTCTAACTTGCCTACCTTAAGACAGCCAAAAAACAATCACACTGTTATTGAACAGAAGCATGGAATGATGTTGGGTTTTTGATGTACACAACTGCAACTGAAGCCCTAAATGTGGTTAAGGATCCTACTATACCAAACTCACACACAAAGAACAAGAAGATATAATGAGTATAATTTCAAGCAATTTTGAAAGAAATTTAAAAGCAATTTAAATTAGCCTAATAAAAATACCTAGTCATTGGGAAAAACGTTTTCAAGTGATTCAACATTTAAATGCTTTGAAACAATCACAGGAAATTATCAAAATCAATCAGATAAAGAAGTTAATGTAACAGCTCCTCTGACTACATGTTCCTTAACAGTTCAGTCTGACCAGAACAGGGGCCACTTTTGCTCTTCCCTTGGGTTTACTTTAGTAAAGGAGCTACTGATGCAGAATTTTTGGTTCTGTGGTTTAGTTTACAAGACAACTTATTCCCTAAGATTTGTCAAGTATTTTGCATGTCTGGTTATGCTATTCCCATTAACTTTATTATGTTACTGAGGAAATGCATAGTTTACCAATCACATCATCATCAAAATCCTTCTTTCCCCAAGCACAAATTTAGTAAATCATACCTGTAATTTAATTCTTAATCAAGAGGTCCTTGAGCCTGACTCCCGAGACTCACTTAACAGATTCTGTTGAGCACAGTATCAAAATGAAGCAGGTTCACGCCCCTGTCTTCTGCCTTTTCACTGTTATGAACCTAAAATAAAACACTATTGGTATTCATGTTTCAGTTGGTTAAGAAATTAATTTTCCATGGAAAATATTGGTTACAATAAGGATGCAAACAGCATAAAGGGTTCCAAGCTTGAGCAAGCTCCATGGTTGGAAGGAAGGAAGGAAGGAAGGAAGGAAGGAAGGAAGGAAGGAAGGAAGGAAGGAAGGAAGGAAGGAAGGAAGGAAGGAAGGAAGGAAGGAAGGAAGGAAGGAAGGAAGGAAGGAAGGAAGGAAGGAAGGAAGGAAGAGAAAATCAGATTGCAATCTGTGAACTGCACTGCATAAATTAAATGCTTTCCTTACCTGATTCAAATATTATTGCATTGAAAAAACCTGCATGTGTACTTACTTATGATTAGAGGCTAAGGTGAGCAATCAGTTGAAAATTAACCAAATTATTTATCTCTTCCCCAAGATTTCTTTCAGCAATGCTGGGTAAAAAACACCCAAGAGCTAACTTATATCTTTGTTTGAAATTAAACATTTTTCATTTCATACTGTTGCAGGTTCCTCTCCTTGCAACACTGCAGAGCTCCAAGAGTGATGTCAGCCTGCCTGGTCAGGGACTTGGTGCCTCCCCATGTGCTGCTGTGGAAACAAGTCAGAGCTCTGCAAGCCTTACTAGTGTGTGGGGTGATGGCCGTTGATGAGTTGAAGGAAATGTCTCAGCCCCCCGGAGGGATGCTGATAAGTGATAGTGTTACCAAAGAATGGAATGTTATTGAATTAGCATGGCCTTTCTTTGCCGCACCTTGTGGCACCCTGTGGCACCCTGCAGGAGACCCAAGGAGCCACCCCTCACACATCTATCTATCACCCCCAAAGTATTGACTTTAGTCACACAAAAACCACCTCAAAAGAAAAAAAAAGAGTATTAAAAAAGATTGAGTACAAACTAAAACTGGGGAGAAAACTTCCACCTCTGGGAGGGCAATCTATGAGCTACCCTGTCTCCACCCATCCCATCGTACATTGCAGGGGTAAGCAACCAAATTCTTACTTTATTTTCCTATGCTTTACTAATTATAATTTGTTACAGCTCACTGGGTGTATTCGTGTTAATGGGAAGCGGCTATATTTTTTTCCTGTTGCTTTTCTTTTGGGTTATTGAGTGTGTTTACATGTGGTGTTGAACTGTTGTGTTTCTGTTTAGTAATCCTCTGTTAGTTAAGTTTGTCGTGGGAGGGGTAATACTGCTGGAGTGGCCTGTAAAATGTGTTTTGTGCCGGTGTCTTTTGGGGTATTTTGTACAATCCTGTAGCTAAATGTTAACACCGACTAAGTAACACACATAGTCATTGTCATGTACTTGTATTAATAAATGTTATTTCGGGAGATATCCTGAGGAAAGTTCTGTTCTTGCTGTTAAGTGTGGTCTCACATCAGAGGTCAGAAACCCTTCCAACCTGTGTGCTATCCTTGTCGTTAGGCAGTGTTGGGAAACATAAGGATCTGATTTTCTGGAGGCGCTTAGTGCTATTAAGTTCTCCCTGGCATAAGTGTGGTCCTCACAGGAAGGTCAAAAATCTTCCCAGCCTGTGTTCTGTCCAGTGTCGTCAGGCAGTGTTGGGTTTATAAAGCTTTGATTGTTCTGAGGACGCTTATAGCTATTAACTTTATATTAATACAGTTGAGACTAGAAATCTTTGTATTTCTGTCTGTCCTCCCTTTCTTGTGGCACTAGTGCTTGGTCAGGTCACCAGGTTAGTGGAAAATGTTCAGGATGTCACTACAGAAACTTCTGCAAGAACTGTGGGGGCTGAACTTCACAATAGTTGTATTAACAGGGAGCATTTCTCAACCTGAGGTGCCCCTGTGGTCTGTGACAACAGGCAGTGAGAAGAATGTTCCACACCTGTCCCTGTGGGATGCAGTTAAATTCTAGTAGGTTCTGTTTTGTCAAGATGACTCTGTGTGTGTGTGTGTGTGTGTGTGTGTGTCTGTGTCTGTGTGTCTGTGTGTCTGTGTGTCTGTGTGTCTGTGTGTCTGTGTATCCCCTGATGTCTGAAGTGACTGATGAGTGCATCCTTAAAGACCAGGGAACCACCTGTAGAATGTGAGATGTCTTGTCTTACCACTGATGTAGATAGTATTAGGCATGCGTTGTTGCAGAATAGAGCTGCTATAAACTTTTTGCTTTTAGCTCAAGGCCATGGTTGTGAAGATTTTGATGGGATGTGCTGCATGAATTTATCAGATCATTCAGTGTCCATTTATGCCATTTATTGATACACTGCAAGCAGTTTATATAGGGTCAAAGCTACGTGCTAATTGGCTATAGTAATTTTCACACTATAAAGCGACATTTCTTATTGGTTATATTCCATATCTCACAAGTCCAGTGTTTTGATAAAAACATCCTAACGGTTCCCAGGTGAATCTCAAGAGTCCTGTGAGAAACTAACAAGAGTTCTTGTGTGAAAGTCTGGGGAGTTGCTGTGTGAGCTCCTGGGGAGTGATTTCTTCTTTACCAGTCGGCAGCAGCTGTGCCTTTGTTTATTCTTTGCTGGGAGCTGCTTCAATCTCACAGAGTCCATACAGTCTGGATCACTCACATGGCCTGTTCCTGTAAGAAATTCCTCTACACTGTTTGATGAAAGAGCTTGGTGTGAATGACAAAGACTTGGAGTATGAATGCCAAAGCCTTGTGTAAAGGGATACAACAGGATATTCCTAGGTCTGATGTAGCAATTAAAAAATCAAAATCCTGGTAACATAATTACATAGTGAAGTCCACATTTTACTGACAGCCTGAAAAGGAGAATGGTAAGCATGGGAACTTGTTTCTGTGCTTTGAAAATACAAAAGGAAAATTGATAGGAATAAGTATGGAATGTTTTTTGTATACCTAAAATTATATCCACACCTACGTATGACAGAACAACTCTGCAAACACGTTTAGTGTGACTAAAAATGCTCTGCCACAAACCTACACTGGGTGACCTCTTATTAGGAACACAAGAATCTGCATAAATAGCAAAACATGAAACCCATTTAGATTTGATTTTTTTTTTTTAATTTGAAGATGGTGCACCAAAAGAGATGAAGTAAATATGGCAGGCAAGATTCCCCTTGAATTCTCCTTTGATTAGTATCTTATCTCAGTAAGTAACATATTTGTATAAAAATTTTCAATAAATAATAAAAAGCATCCTGCTTTCCAGATTGGTACTGATGTTGGAAATGGTCCCACATAAATAACCTTTCCCAGTGAAAACATGAATAAAAGCAATCAGTACCATATCTGTCTGTGTTCAGTGCAAAGTGAACATTTTAATGCAATCAATAATCACAAGGTAAAGAGATGATGGCTACACAGCAAGACTTGGTGGGATAGAGATTTCAGGTTACAAGTCAACAGAGACATAATAACTCACCCCAGCTGCAGCATATTCCTCAGAGGCCTGAGAGTTCATTCACCACCAGGGATATTCTCAGGAGCAGATAAACCACTGCAGGATGATTCTTTCCATGAGCCACAGGATAGAGAGCAAAAAATAAAGTCACGAGAGCCGAAGTCATGTGGACTCTGAGACACAAGAGCCATATAAATATAAGCAAGTGAAGTGATATATCTGTGCCCTGCCTGGAGGCTCCAAGCCTGAGTAACTCAGCTGCTGCAGCAGTGAGGTCAGCTGCTCCCACCCAACAGTCACCTTCATCACTCAGAGAGCAGACTAACATAAGTCCACACATTATTCTCTTTATGCACCCAATTCCCAGTGAATAGCATCTATAACCTCAAGCAAGAGCTGGCAGGTACCTTGCATTTGAAATTCCACCAGCACCTGAAACTAAAGCTTTGGTCTGGAATGATCTCATAGAGCACAATTCCTTCAAGTGATAGACTAAACCTCCTAAAACCTTTGCCAAAATTCGTGAAAGCCTCCAGAGAGCTGAGGCAATTGCAGTTCTCCCTGCACAGGTACAAAGCTGTTGTATTTAAGACCCTGCAGAGCTGGCTGCTCCAGAACAAAGAGTAACTGCCCCTGAAGACATGTGAAAACACTCCTCACTGAACACATCTGAGCACAGTGGGTACTCAGCAACACATCTCTATTTTCATGACAAAAAAATTTATGGCATTTTGCTGTATATTGATTCTCTCCTGATTTTAGACAGAGCTGGATTCCCATCTGGTTTGTACAGCACTGGTAGAATTGTTTTTTGCAGGGCAAAATTCTTTCAACTCTGCACACTACATGTTTTTCTTTCCATTTTCTCCCTGGCCACATTTTCTGCAGCTGCTGCTGCTGACTCAGAGCCATTTCAGGCTCCATTCCCAGCAGCTCTGACTAAAGTGTCTGCCCAGACATGAATCCAAGGACCTCAATTAGTCCTCCTGTGTCCGTACCCTCAGTAGATGTACCATGTCTGTGCATGGCCATCAGCCACTGTTCATCTCTGGAGCTTCATTATCTCTCTCTTCCCCAAATCCCTTCTGATAATCTTTCCCTCCTCAAGATGAGCAAAACTGGTGGGCATCATTTTAACTGCACCTGGAGTAAGTACATCAGTTAGTGTTTCTGTACCATCAAGCAAGAATTCAAATAGGTGATTTGTATAAGCAGCACAACCTGAATAACAAAAAATATTTTAATATAATTTTCTTGTTCATTACTGGGAAGCCAGGACTTCTACTAAGGCAGGAAGAGATGACCTTCATTGTAGGGAAGCTTCATGGAACACATGAATTTGTACAGGTTTTTGTAATCTTGCTTCTATTTATGAACTTAGCAAAGAGTCAATGCTAATAAACCACTCGAACATATGAGACCCAGTAAACAGCTTATAGTGTGTTTCTTCTGATTGGTAGTAACAGGTCATTTCATAAACTACATTACAGATCCTTGTAAAACATCTTGTGATTGAGGATGGCAGGCATGATGTCTGCATTATCCAGATCATCTCAAGCCAAGAAATTGAAACAATCAGCAACCACCACTGAATCTGTAACAAGATGCACAGGTCCATGTGTCCATTTAGAAACTTTCCAACAGAATATTTTCCACTATGAAAAAGAAATTAAAAATCAAGTTCACCAAAACATCTTAGTTTATTAATTTGGCTAAAATTCTGATGAAAACCAGGCAGGTTTCCAATGGAAAATTACTTAATTTCCTCATAGCTCTACTGCAATCATCCGAGCAGGGTGATGGAAACCTGGAGATAAAGAACCCCCCACATCCTAAGCTCACCACTTGCACCCTCACAAGTCAAGACTGCAAGGCTCCCTGCCAGCTTGGTAAATCACCAGGCAAACTGCCTTGAATTTACAGAAACTTCACTGCTCCTACAGTCTCCAGCTCCTCAGAAGCCTTTTAGCAGTAGGCAAGCCTGACTCCAGGACTCCCAACCTTCTGGGTTTTAAGTGACAAGAAATCTGATAAAAGTCTGGATACATTTATTAAAAGAATCCATGTGTTTGCAGAAGTAATTTTCAATTAAATTTCAATCCTTCTTGTTTTCATGCCATTTGGAGTAAGAAACTTCAGATTTAAAGAGCTGGAAAATCAGACTTACATTTTCCAAGGAGTTATTGGTATCTGTTTTCCAGAATAAAACCCAGAGGTCTCATTGCTCTAGTTCTTTATTCTGAAGGCAACAAACATGGAATTCAGAGCTTCAGTTACTGCTGATTCATTCCAAAGTGGCTGAACACTGATTAGAGTAGGAACAACCTGTTTTGTGGTGGGTCTCCTGGTCCCTGTGCATCCCAGACCCAAGGAATGTGCCAGTTTCTCTGGGCTGTGTAACAGGTGTGCCAATGCCACAGTGACCAGCAGCACCTTACAGCCCCCAGCCAGAACACATCTGTTATATCACAGCTGCAAGTTTTATCATCTTTATTTAGAAACTGGCACAGACCTTCTTTGTTATTTTAATTCATGACTATCCATCCTCAACCTTTAATAGTACATAAGCTTGTAGGACACTGTAGTGGTTTTAGCTAGGCCTCAAATTAGCAGGCTCAGAGAATCTACATGGATTAGGAGACAGCTCTCACCTGACTGGGTAACCAAGGAAATATTTCATACCAGATGACGCAAACCTGAGATATGTGTGCAGGAGTGGGAGGTGTTCGGTCAGTTCCACCATGGCTGAAGTAGGAGGAGGACGTGCTGCAGCTCTTCTACTCTGCTAGGCCCTGCTCCAGCTGCCACTACTTGAATTTTGTTTGAGTTTCAGGGGAGTAGAAACATTTTGTTGTTACTCTTTCTGTTCTTTAATGAGTGTCTTTTGGGGTGCTTATAAAACTACAGTGATAAAATGTGTTTTCACTGGGGAGTGGGGAAATTATTTTTTGTTATTCCTAGCTTGTGTATCTTATATTGTAGTTTTACTTTTCTCTTTTCTGTATAAATATATGTACCTAGTTTAAGCATGAACTTAGTTTGAGATGGGTTTTTTTTTCCTTTTCTCTCTTTTCTTGGTGAGGGGAGAGAGGCTCTGACTTGGTATTGAGCAGTTGGCATTTTGCCAGCTCAGCACTTAGACAGACACAGATTGTAGTCTATATTCCTTTGAATGAGAACATTCCCAGCAAGTGACTCTGGAATCTCTATGACCAAATCATAACCAGACACAAAAGATACACTGGAGAAGCAACCTTCGTTCACATGCAAGTTCATTTCAGAAAACTGGAATTTCTGGATTAAAAACAAAGTGTATCTAATCAACCACTTTCAGAAAATAAAAAGATGTACTTAAATTATTAACCTTTATGCACTTCAACAAAACTGAGTATTTTTCCATGGAAGCTCAATTTCATGGAAAATTTAACTGACAGGAATATATCTGTCTCCTAGCATGCCAATGTCTTGAAGATACAATCCACAGTGTCACACAAGCCCAGCACTAAAGGAGTGCAGCCTGGAACATGCCTATCACTGCTCCTCACAGATCCCTGGAGAGATCCCAGAGCCAGCACCAAAAACTTCTGAGACAGAGGAGTGGGAGGAGAGAACAAATGCTGTGTCTCACCAGGGCTGACTTGCACTATCACTGTGCTGACATTCTGCTCCAGGGGTCCAACCACAACACTCCTGTGCCACACAGCTAACCCTGGGCTACTTCTGAACACGAGTAGAGACAAATCCTTTTACCCACAGTCTACTGATGTTTCTGCTATGCTTTACTGCAAAAGCTGATCCAGAAAAGATGAAAAAGTCAAAACTCAGGAGAAAAGAGTTAATCTTACCACTCTAGAATGGACTGACTGAATGTTCCTTAACCATGGGGTACCACAGAGAAAGGATTTATCCCAGGCCCAGAGCAAAGGACATCTGAGTTCAAATCCTAATGTGCACATTGACAATCCTTCAGCACAGTCATCTCTGTTTGTGTTAGCACTTCTAATTCCATACATTAGGGTTCGCAAAAGAATCAATATTTATTGAACACTGCCTCATTTGCTAATGTCTTCCACTCTGTGCTAAGGCCATAGAGACATTACAGACATTACATACCTACTGCAGATATTCCACTAATAAACTCACTGTGTTTCCATTGGCAAGTCTTGTACACTTCTGATTTACAAAGGCATTAATTTATCCATGTTTGAACACTACGACAACAGTACTTCAAAAATGCCCAGACTCAGAAGCCTTGAAAAGTGGAAAACACCAGACTTGCCACACCTAATCTCATAGCTAGAGCTGTTTACATGTGTTTTCTAGTTCTGTAGCCCAGATCTGCCGGCTGAAAGTTATTTCATATAAAGTAACTAAAATCTATATAATCAACTAATATATAATAAACTATATAATCAACTAATACAACCAACTAATCTGCCTAAGCTTGTGAGACCCTCTATGGGAAACTACCTACCCGATGTGCTGCCCGATGCTGTAAATACGAACAGCTACATGGACTGACCTGCAATCCATGTTTGTTTGAAGAAATTATAGGTACAAAAACTACAGGTAGAAACTCTTTTTGATGGCCTCTTTTATGAGCTCTGTCTTTTATCATGCCTTGAGTTCAACCTGAGCCTTTACTTCAGAGCTTGTCCCTTAAAGTACAGATTTGGCAAAAATAAATAGCTCCAGGCTACAATAATTGTTGTAGCTGTAACCAAAGGAATATCCAGGTAACATTATCACATCACGCATTTATAGAATGAGCCAAACACCTTGAGTGTTGTGTTCAGTTCTGGGCCCTTCAGTTGAGGAAAGAGATTGAGGGGCTGGAGCGGGGCCAGAGAAGAGCAACGAGGCTGGAGAAGGGACTGGAGCACAAGTGCTGTGGGGAGAGGCTGAGGGAGCTGGGGGTGTTCAGCCTGGAGAAGAGGAGGCTCAGAGGTGACCTCAGCACTGTCTACAACTACCTGAAGGGAAGTTCTGGCCAGGTGGGGGTTGGTCTCTTCTCCCAGGCACTCAGCAATAGGACAAGGGGGCACGATGGGCTCAAGCTCTGCCAGGGGAAATTGAAGTTGGAGATCAGAAAAAAATTCTTTTCAGAGAGAGTGCTCAGGCATTGGAATGGGCTGCCCAGAGAAGGGGTGGATTCCCCATCCCTGGAGGTTTTTAACCTGAGCTTGGCCGTGGCACTGAGTGCCATGACTTCGTAAATGGACTGGAGTTGGACCAAGGGTTGGACTTGATGATCTCGGAGGTCTTTTCCAACCCAATTGATTCTATGATTCTATGATCTGTTTCAGGCAAACATGCAACAAAATGTCATGCTGGTCTTATGAGCAATGAGAACATTGAACTGGCACAGGCAGGTCAGTCTTCTCTGAGCTGCTGACACACATTAGGGTGACATAAAGCACTGGCCCTGAACTGAGAGGAGGCATCTGGCTCTGAGCAGCACCTACTCCTTCCCTTGAGCTCATCAGAGCATAGTCCTCAGGCCTTGGACACAGAGATCCAGCCCCCACACTCTCCGTGGGTCCTGAACCTCTCTGGAAGCATCTTTGTCCCAAACACACCCATGACTCACATATTTTCCAATGTTTAACTTCCAATGAAGGACTGAAATGGCTAAATGTTAGTGTGCTGGAGAATTTGATCTGCACTGGGGAGATGTTACATACAGAGCTTGTCTATGGAGGGAAGGGAGGTCAAAGTGACTTGTTGGATGTTCTACCAGGCAAAAAAAGTCTTGGGAGGATAGAGGCTTCCCCCACTGATCCTTCTTTGAAACACATCCTCCCGGTTTCACATGAAGAGAGTTGCTGGGTAACTGTAAAGCCCATGCTTACCCCTCTGTACTGATCACAGCTGTGACCCCTTTGAGGAAATCAGCTCCCTTGTGCCTTGTCCCCAGAGCATCTGCACACTATAGATAAAGGACCCAAGCACACTACAGATAAAACACCAAGAATTCATATCCTGCTCGGTAGTTTCCCTACACAGATGAGCCTTCAGGAGTACAATAAAGAAAAATAGTAAAGAATAACTCAAAGTATCAACAAACTACCAAAGCAACTCTCTGGACATTAACTTCAGTCCTCTAATGCCCTTTTCTTACTTGCCAGAAAATCCCAAAACCTCAACTCACTGTTTACAAGATTATAAAAAAAGTTATAAAAACCCAGCTTCCCCATTGGTTTAATATCAGAATACAACTTATCATTAGCTAAAAGGGACAAAATAACTGAGTTGATTGAGCCAATCTGATTACTCTTGCCCCTTGCTAACAAATATAAGCTATTTTAAAAAATTAAAAATATATTAGACTATTCAAAATAGTTTTGAACAATAATCCTTATGGATGCTTTATTTCCATGTTTAAAGACCAGCTGGTAAAAGCACAACTGCTAATACAGGTTGCCTGAAAAATCAATAACTGGATAATGGTCAATTCCTTCACTGTTACCATCTAATTAGAGAATTCTGCTTCAGCTGAAATCCATTTAAGTGAGCAACAGCTACATATTGTAAAGGAAGATTAAGAATACATTATTTCAGAGTAAGAATCTTTATGATGTGAGTAGACAATTACAAAAGCCATCTCTGATTTACCACCTCCACCTCTTTTATTGTATTTGCTGCTCTGTCAATACAAAACAGTGGCAAGAACTGAAGTAAATAATAATTCTCTTTCCCACTTTTTCTTCTTTTTAAATTGTCACAGTAGAAAAAATAGAGAGCTACTAAGAAACAATGGTCTTGTGAGAAAACATTACCATTCCCTGTCTACAAGTGGCAGGATGTGCAGGAATGCTGCACCCAGAGGAAATGCTGCTTTGCTGTAGCTTGGGCACAGCCAGTTGGCAAGCCTTAAGTAAGGTTGAATTTTCATAGAACCTGCTCTGCAGATACATGTTCATGAATAAGAACAAGGTTCTAAGGTTTCAGCAACATCTTCTAAAGGGTTTTATCTGATAGTTGAGCACTGAACAGTCCCAAAAATAGAGTAAAACATCATTATCTCAAGCAAATTTAAGAAAGGGAGTCTGCTGCCCGGTGCTCTGGGGAAGATTTGGTTAGAACAAAGGGCAGGCAGCACAGCAACACCAGCAAAGAAGGAAAGCGTTAAAGGGTTGCCCAGAAAACTATCTGAAAATTGATACAATAAATCCCCTGGGAAACTGTTATTGAACGATCAGCACTATGAGGCCTAAGGCTACACTTTTACATGCCTATAATTCCCTTACCCTCCAAATCAATGGAAAGCAGCAAGGGACTTGTAAAATCTAACAATGCTGCAGTGGTAAGAAACTATTTTCCATGGGACACAATTCCATCATTTCATCATCAGGCAAAAATACAACCCCTTACATAAGTAATATTGGGCAAATACACAAATTTTTTTTGTGCTTTCGAGAATGTGTTATTCCTTTTAGTTTAAGGAATCAAAGAAAAGTAGTTTAAAAATTTGGGGAATTTACTGACTACTGATGAACTTTCCCACATGCTAAGACAGGGTCATGGTTGTATCACTTGCAATGGCACAGCCTCTTAACAATCTTCCTTTCTTCCTTAATCATGACATAGATAACAAGAGCAAAGTGAAAGTTAGAGTATCAAGTATTTGCAAAGTTTCATCAATAGTCTTTCATTTCTGTTCAGGATGAAACGATGTGTTCTTAATAATGGAAACAATGTTCAAAGTAACCTTCCCCCCAGCATTATACTTGCTTAATGGTCCTTTACTTTTGATATTGTGATTTTAACATTCCATATAAAGGTCTCCCTTAAGTTGAAAATAAAAAAAAAGAAAAAGTGTTTTAACCTTTAAAGCAAAGGTAAATAATACTGTACTGCTGGGCAACTTTCAAAGCCACATTAAAAGAGGATTGTAGGGAAAAAAAGGCATGCACTACAAAAACACTACATGGTTCCTTCTCTGTGCTCTCTGATTTTGTTAAGATACCCTTTTAATCCCTGCATTTATAGCAACTCTCTGTGTAATGGAAAATCAGGCTTTATTATGACATATATTAAATGTTACTGCATTCTCTAAGTAACAAATCAGGTTTGGTGAATCTTTCTGATGTGAATTCTCACATCAGTTCCCCAGAAGCCAAATTAGACTGTTATAAAAGTGTTAAGACTATTGGGAAAACTATAAGAAAAATGTCTATTTCCATGATGGATTACAGCTGCCACACGATGTGTGTCTGTGGCACACATGGGGTGGAGGGACAGAGGTTTCCAGGAATTGCTGACTGTGCAAAACAGCACAGTCAAAATGCAATGCAGAACTTCACAGGCTAGAGTTCAATGTTGCTCACACTTAAATGCCTGTGAAACTTTCCTCATGCAAATAATCCTTAGGGATGCATTTAGATGCCTCTGCCTCCAAATGTGCATTATCTGAGCATCTCCAGTATTAGGTCCATCATAACAATCACATTGTGCAGGAATCACTCTAACCACCCACCATCCAAAAGAGAACTTACAAACCAAAGAGTTACCTTTAGGGTCAAAACCACAAGAAGAATTTCTCTGACATTTCCATGTCCTCCTGGAGAGAACACTTGGAGAAATCCAGCTCTATTTTCATACTATCCCACTCAAGGTCTCTCAAGGGCTATACAAGCAAAGTCTTTCCTCAAACCACCATGGTAGGCACCAAACAAAACCACTTCTGCAAGTGCTCCAAAATAATGAAATGAGAATATAACACAGAAGGGCATCAGCCTAAGACACTGATCACCTGCTGAAGCTTATCTGACTCACCACCTGCCCTGTTCTTCCTTTTGGGTCAAGGTCCTTTATGGATCACCTAAGACCACAGTGAGGTGCAGTTATGGCTGTGTCACTGCAGCCTCCCTGGAGCACAGGGGTGAGGGGCAGTCAGGGCTGCATACCAAAAATGCTCTTTTGTGGTGCTGCAGCTTCATCACCTCTTGCACCACAGAGCCCTGGAAAAGCTGTCTGAAAACCAGAAGCTGAGGAGCTGTAGTATCATATCTATCAAAGGGCTGAGAAAGAGTCTTGCACAAACCATGAGATTCAGCAGGTCTGGAGAGGTTTTGTTCAACTTGCTTTAATTTTGTTGATTTAATCTCCTCTGGGAATAGTAAAATGCAGTTTTCCATACCCCTGTATCATTGGCAAAAGTTATAAAGGAAACAGGAAAAAGGATGAAAAATCGAATGTCTTGCTTACGTTATCTAAATTTGCCATAAAACACTAAACAAATTCATTTAAAAATATAAATGAATGAGGTTAATTCCACTTTCTTGAAAATTATGATCCTGTTCTTCAGACAGTCTGTCATCATCAGCTGGTCACTAGATAACAGTCTGGAAGATTCTAAGTCATCTAAACTCAGAATTTATTTCACTGGCTTACCCATGCATGCACGTGTATGCATATGTTTAATACCCATATTAAATTTTAAATAGATTGCTTTTAACTAATCACATCACGTGGCATTTGTGCAATGTAAATATTTTCTTTGTTCCTTCAACACTCTTTCAATTACACTGAAAATTTCAGAGAAATGAAATCATAGCAGGCTGAATATTAAAAGGTGGGGAGGGAAAAGAGCAAGAAACTAAGCTTCAAAGGGAATTCTACACTTTGATTTCAGTTTGCATATTCCAAATGCTCATATTTTGCTACACAGATGTCAAACCAGGAGGTAGGTAATACAGCAGGTTCCTTTAAGAGGAAAAAACTCTACATTTTAAATGATTGAATTAAACCATATTTCAAGCATGGCAGAAGCAACTGATGTATTACTAGTTTTTCCCTAAACCTCATTGAACCATCTCTTTCTATCATAGCAGGGATCTGTCAGCCATGCAGGTCCTTGCCAAAGACAAAGGAAGAATGGCAGCATTTCCCATCTGCTGATGAGTCCTATCTAAGCGAAGACAAAACACTGATTTTATTTAACTCTGTTCCAAATATTGACAGGCCATACAAACAGTACTCCTGACACACAGCCAGGCTTATTCATGTGCCCAGCACGCTAGGCCAGGCATAATGAAGAGATTACATACTCTCTTTCAAATACATGCAGCTTGGAATGGCTTTTATTGAAGCTTAAGCATGGGAAATACTGGGTAGTAGATTTAGGTATCACACAATCAAAAATATGTTTGGCTCAAAAACACAACACATGGCACCCTCAGTGAATGAGGGTGACTATTATTACAGCAAAATAGGCCTGCCTTTCTCTCTCTGCCAAAAGAAAAGCTTGGAATAGCACAGAGCACATGGCACTTTAAACTTAAGAGGGGAGAGATTGGCAAGAACCTTACAGAGTAGGAAGGGGGGAAAAAAAAATAAAAAGACCTCTGTAAAGTATCTGTGCCCTTGAAAGACAGCTCATCATAAACCACCCCCAGTCGCTGTACTGGAGTGAACTTGGAAGGGAAAAGACTCTTTAACATCAAGAAATGGGACAGAAGGGGCTCTGCCCAATTTCTGGATTTCTCCTGCTCTCACTGGCATTAATGTCTCTACTGGGCAGAGACCTGGGGAGCCAGCTCAGGGCAAAGAGGCTGTGGATGTGCTGAGGGCACTTGCTACCACACTGATCAGTTCTTCTTCATCCTTCCCCTCTGCTACTCTGTTTGTGTCCAGCTGCTGGATTCTTTCTGCTGAATACTTTGGGCTGGACTTTCCACCTACCCTGAGGTTGCACAGCTGACACACAATGTGGCCCTGATTCACAGGTACCATCTCAAAGCACAACCTGCATAACAACTAAGGAAACATTTCCTATGCCAGGCTTTCACTTTTCAATACTCAACCATCTTGGATGGTTACAATTTATAGTAACTTAACCATTTTCTTGCATAGAATTGCTCTTGCCTGTTTGGAAAATACTTTCAGGTTCACCTAAGATGTTACAGCTTCTGTGTCAGAAAATGTCAGTTTAAGAAAAGACCTGCAAAATAAAGGGGTTTGAGTTTTTCTGACCAAGGTCAGCAAGAGCTCAGACCTTTTTTTGACACAATGGTAATTAGTGCCATGGATGCAGGAACAAACAAGGGCAGGAGGCTCTTGAGCACTAATGGAAAAGAATGGATTTCTGCTTGATGTGATGCTGACTGAATTTACTTCACAGGAACCTCATGTGGCACAGGAGGGTGAAGGGCCAATCAAAAGGATAAAAAAATGCTGATATTCAGACAACTACTGCTCCCATTCCACATAACATTCCTAAATTATACTGCCCGTTCTTTCCTCATAACATGCCAGTCTGTTCATTCCTTTTATTTACAACCCTCTGCCCTGTGTCTGCGAATCAAGGTGTGCAACAACAACCTTTTTACAGTCAGCACTTGAACTGCAGCTTTACTCTGAATAAATCCATAACAAGATAGGTGAAGTGTCTACACAGGTTCAATTCAGACAATAAGTATCCCATAAGGCAACAGGATCAGACTTTAAAAGAGACAGCTGGAGCACAACAAAGGTCAGTGAGAGCTGTACAGGGATTAAGTTTCCTTAGCCCAACCAGAAGGTGTTCAGCCTGAACTATGGCCTACGACTGCTCAAGGAATCTGACACCTTTTTGTCACTGATGGTTAAAGGAAGAACAGTGTTTTCATCTGTAGGTTAAGCTGAGAGGCAGGGTGAGACTTACAGCAAGGCTTGGAGCTCCATGACTACAAGGACATCCTTTCTCCTAACACACATGCCTTCAGTCCCATCAAGATGACAGGTGATAGCAACATGCCTCTGACACATGGCCACAGCAGCAGCCCTTTGCTGTTCTCAGCCTGCTCCCACAGTCTGGACATGAGATGGATTGGAGCTTTGCAACATCTGTTTGCTCTATCACTGAGGCATTATAATGACTTCCAGGACACTCTTGCCTGACTTGGCCAGCTGAGACCATAGATTGTCAACAGGCTCAGTTACTTGAAGGTATGCCCAAAATCATAGAAGCCAAGCCCTTGAGCATGGCACCACCTATGCAGTCAGTCTTTCACTTGCTCAGCTCACCTCCTTTTTCTGAAATCCTCTTCTCTAACTCAGGAGATGGAGTAGAACCTCATCTTCTGCCTCCTTGAACTGTGTTCCAAGAGACGTAAGGTCTCCCTTGATATTTCTGAGTCACCTCTTTGCAGTGTCATTCAACCCTACCTGGAACAGTAGGAACAGGTGATAATCTGCAGGCTTGACCAACCTCAGCAGCCTCTTTGTGACATCATGGATGCAAGCTCCCAGCAGGCAATCTTCTCTAGAGACACTGTTTGGGTGACAAATGGGGCCCGTTGGCAAAAAAGTATGCAATTACCAACCCCCTAGAACACCAGTTCTAACAGGGGTGAATGGTTAGATCGACTTTGCATCATTTGTCTTTCCTGGAACTTGCCTGTTACTCACTCCCTCCTCATTCTCCACCCCGAGGGCACTGTATCTGTTTTGTTAGGGCACTTTAGAGGGAAGAGGGAGATGCCTCCTCCTGCCCCAAGCATCAGTGAGAATCCAGTCTCCTTTGTCTTGAGTTAGGTTGAGTCATTTAATTCAGGACTGGAAGGAAATTTATCTTCCTCTTCCAAAGACTTAAGGCAAGACTCTTGCTCAGCTTGTGACCACACATGCCCATCTCTCTCATGCAGGTTCCCAGATACTGTGCTGCCTGTTACACTCCTCTTATAACATGGCTACTTGCTTGAAGAGTCCATCCAGCTTGGCACATTTGCACCCATGACATACACCTCTGCCTTCAGACTCTAGAGGGACTTCCAGGTTCTGCAGTAGTTCCATGCAAGTTTGGGTCCCAGCAGCTCTTTCAGTTTTTGGGAGGCCAGTGTGGGTGTCGCTGTTGGACACTGCAATCCTCAGCCACAGAACACACCAGGACAGAGCTGATCATCTCAGGGAGTGATGCTGCATAATTTCATTCCAAATGCCTTCCAGGGTGGAATTGTGCAACATCAAGTATTTTATTTTATCAGCCACCATATCTGACCACAGTCCTAGGCAGATTGTGACATCTTGGGGGTTGGCTTTGTGCTCTTTAAAAAAATAACGTACACTGTAACAGCAGTTGCAGGAGAGACCAGAACTCAGAGTCCCCTGGGCCCCAGCTCTGTTTAGGCTGTCGGGTATTTAGACTTCTCAAATGTGCACTGGAACCAAGCTGTGAAACATACTGAAAAATCTGGCAGGCTTAGGATCTCTAACTTGCAGAATGAATTTCAGCCTAATTTCTCATCCTTCGGAATTATCTTTCCAACCAGTAATGACTGATTACAATTCAATCTCATAAAAACCCTGCAGAATACCCACACATATTTGAAACAGAAAAGGGAAATGCAGTTATCTGAAATTCTCCATTCATTCAGAGCACAATGCTGCTGAAACCTGGCCTTACATGTCTCTCACCAGTGCTCACAAGATGGTGTTGTAATTGAAGCCAAAAATTCAGCAGCTTTATCATATGCAACTTTTTCTTACTGACAAAGTATTCAACGGAGCAGTAATTTAATTCTGATTCCATATGTCATTTCAATATCTGATCAGAGCTTGAACATAAAAAATTATTGCCCTCCTCAATGGACAAATAAAAAAGAATCCTTTCTTTTTACATATCAACATTTATTAGTTTCAATCACTTCAGAAATATAATCATTATAATCGCTTTTACTGAGAACAGCTTCCCCCCCACAGCCATCCTGGGGTCTCCTCTCTACAGATGCTCTTTTTCTTTTTATTTCTGAGAGTGCCATGTTGTTCCCCAGCAAACTCTGCTGTCACGCAGAACCAAGAGAAAAAGTAACTTCAAAAGGCTACTTTGTATGAGAATGCATTGCTACAACTTTGGGGTTTTTTTCCTATTCCCTATGTTACAGTTTCAGAATCTGTCATGGAATTTCCTTCTACCAACACAAGTTTCAATGCGCAACCCCCCTCCACACCACCAGATAACAAAGGGGTGGCCAAGTGTTTTGAATTCCACCTTGATGGCTGGGGAAAGGGAGAGGTTTTCCTTAGTGCTGGAGGTTCAGTTCGTTTTGGGCGGCTGCTGTGACCAGGAGCCACCCTTTTGCTGAGCTGGTGAAAGCACTTGGAGGGAGCTTCTTTTTTCCACCTTGGCTCTCCCTGCTTTTTTATCGCGTCCCACTCTCCGTCCACCCTGAGCTTCAGAGAGAGAGAGTTCTTTTAAATTTAACAAGGGGTAGAGTGGTTATTGAGGAGTCCTCTCCTCTAGTCTTGGTAGATACCTTGGTTTCCTTTAAACCAGGACGCCCCAACACCCTGTTTTTTTAATATTAGTATTATTTCCTTCTCTCTTCCCCAAATAATATAAACTTTGACTAAAAAGTCAGAAGCAGGGAAGGTTTCTAGTCAGAAGGAATGATTGGAGTGACCCTTCCGAACTCTGCATATCCCAGGCCTTTTGGTTTCAGGTGGGGCTGACAGGTTTAACCAGAGCACAGCTCACAGCTGGCTCAGCACATATTCCAGAAGCATACAAGGCCCTGCAATTAATCTTGGTTTTCAGAATCACTGATCATATCTGTTTGTTCTATACTCTTTCAGAACCTTCCCAAAGATCGACCTTCCTACTGAAAATGTGAGTCCGATAGGAAGCTGCTTTCAAAAAGTCTTTTACAAGTCCCATCAATACTGAACTAAAACCAGAAAAAACAAGGCAGCTTTATTGATTTATACATTAAAACAACATCTGCTTTTTGTGCATGTGCAGTCTCCCATGAGTGATAACTGGACTTCTAAAGAAAATCTAATATTGAACCTCTAAGTATTATCCATCTCCTCTTCCTTTCCAGAGTAGCCACAAAAGATTAGAGATAACGTGCCTAGTTAGCACAGAACCAGGTAAAAATCACTGCCTGGACTGAAATATGTGGTGCAAACAATAACCAACCTCCCTGTTAACTACAGACCATTTAAGGCACACCTGGGATCTTGGTGTGCCTGGATACAGAGCTGGAAGATGAGCACTTGTATGTCTTGTGCAACATGTAAAAGATCTTACTGAAAATGTTCTCAAGTAGAGACACTGTGACCCATTCTATTGCTTCCATGAATACATTCTTTCACTCAAAATGTGTGTCCTTGTAATTCAAGCCGTCCCACCTCAAAACAATCTTATCTCAGCAGAAACTGATCCAAGTATTGCAGGAGACAGAACAGAAACAAAACACGTTTTCCATTTTCCAAGGACAACTTTCCAGCTTTATGAGGTAGAACAGAAATGTTTAAGAATCATACTTAAGCTACACCTAGTTTCCTTGCAAAGTAAAGCTAAGATAAACTGCATAGTTCTGCTTTACACATTTCTGTTATCTCCAAAATTCACATCCTCTGCTGCAACTCATGGCCTATGAATCTGGAGTAGAGAGGACTGGAACAAACTGTATGTGCTATATACATTACTCCAATCAATATCACTCAGTCAGAAAACATTTACTTTCATTTTAAAATAAACTAAGGATTTGGTTTGGAGGTTTTTGTTGCATTGTTCGGTTGGCTGAAGTGGGTTTTTTTGGGGGGAGGGGGGTTTAATACAGGATCAGTGCAGGATTTTGAGATCTTGTGCTTAAGGCAGTTCAAACAATATGAATCAATAACCAGCTGAAACACCAGAGTGAATAAATCCCTCATTAATGGTCCTACAGACATAGCTCAGCCACAGCACAGGGCTGACCCAGCAAACCAGTACCACCCAAGACTGCACCAAGGCACCCAGAGTGGGCTCCCAGCCCTGGTTCTAAGCAAAGGCCTCATAATCACCTTACTCTGCTCAGTTTTGTCCATGCTGGAGCCACAAACTCAAGGACTTCCTGACTCATGGCAGCTACAATGTGGAGGCCTGACCTGCATCATATGGTACAGCTTCATGTGCAGTATTGGTGCAGTTTTGGGCACCACATTATAAGAAAGATATAAAGCCATTAGAGAGTGTCCAAAGGACAGAACAAGGATAGGGAAGGGCCTGGAGGGGCAGCGTGTGAGGACACTGAGGTCACTTGGTGTGTTCAGCTGGAGAGGAGGAGACTGAGGGGAGACTTCATTGCAGGGACAACTCCCTTGGGAGGGGCAGAGGAGGGGAAGGCACTGAGCTCTGCTCAGTGGGACCAGGGACAGCACCCAGGGAATGGCTGGAGCTGTGCCAGGGCAGGGTCAGGTTGGATCTCTGCAACCTGGTTCTTCCCCCAGAGGGTGGTGGGCACTGAGCAGGCTCCCCAGGGCAGTGGGCACAGCCCCAAGGCTGCCAGAGCTCCAGGAGTGTTTGGATGATGCTCTGGGACACAGGGGTGACTCTTGGGGATGGTCACATGTTGGGGGATGGGTCTTGGGGATGGGCTGAGGGTTGGACACAATGTGGGTCCCTTCCAACTCAGCATATTCTGTGACTCTGTGATGTGTTTGTGCAGTGGGGGAGGGAGCCCCACACAGACAGGGTGAAGGCAATGCTGCCAGTTCATGGCGAGGCTACACTCCACATACCACAGGTCCCATCCAACTTAAATTTACACTCCTTGTATTTAGTAGGAGATGCAGCACAACTACTCCAACTCACAGCAGACTACTCAGATATGTAAACACTGGTAACAAATTTTGGCAGCAATCTTATCAATCTCCTGTCACTGCTTTGCCAAATGGGCTCCTGCCAGTCCCTCCCATGGTGCTGCCCAGCGGCCACAGTGGCTGCACTGCTCCTGTCTCTGCTCCCAGCAGGCTTTGTATCAGTTCATGTCTCAGCCCCAGCAGAGCAGCATTTTGTTTCTCCTACAACCCTGGTATTGTGGGCACACAGCAGATGCTTCCACATTCCCCCATGAGCCACTTCAAGCCCAGAAAAGCTGCTGCCCCAGCAGCTGAGAGCAGTGTTCTGTAATGTATTTGCAACAAACAGGATTACAATGAAATTGCATTTGCTTTTCCTTGAAGGTTTATGAACAGGCCTGTGATCACAATGTAGTTTAAAACATCCAGAAACTAAACCCTTGCCTGATGACTCCTGCTGTTCCCCCGGGAGCTGTGGCCTAAGGAAACAAACACAGATAAACTCTCCCTTGTCACTGCCCCAGTGCCACTCTCTTAAATCAGTGAAGTGCTGCCACTGCCTTAACAGTGGCAGACTCAGTGCCAAGAAAGCAACTTCTCTTGAAACCACACTGTTTAAGGGTGGCTGGCATGGTGCAAGGTAAGGGGACAAAACGAAACAGATATTTTGTTTTACTAATACATGTCTGTGTGTACATATAAAGTTCTCAGACACATGCTACAAATGTGTACCCTCCTTACAGATCAGTTTAAGTTACATTCTAATTTAAAGATATCATCTCCCTTCAGGATAGTACTTGAACTCATAGCTCTACATTTCAGCAAAAGCCCCTGATGACTTTAAAAATAAAAAAATAAAATAAAATTTGAAGTTCATCTTTAGCCATCAAATATAAAATGCTGAAGCCTCCTCTCCAACAAAGAAAAGGAAGAAAACATGAACAAAGAATGAAAATGAGTATTTTCTGTCCAGACTTTTTATTTTCCTGTGAAGATCACCAGAGAGCACAGTGCTTCCTACAGACGTGGTACAGAGCTGATCTCTGTGGGTTCTGCAGTCCCTGGGAATGTCTCACCTTCAGCCCTGCCAAAGCAGTCACAGTGCTGTGACACACACATTTACTCGCAGCTTAACTGCACCAACGAATTGCTCGTCTCTGGCAGATGTTTCTGTTTAAAGCCACAAGGAACCGTATGGATCATTCCACCTCAGCAGCCTCAAGAGCCAGCCCAGCAACTCCAAGAGCCAGGAAATTGTAAGGAACAAATGAAAAACCTAATTAGATCAACAGACAAAATTTGGATCAAGATTAGAGCATCTGACATGACAAAGGGATTAGACTATTTTTACAAGATATAATAAGATTTGGTTATTTACCATTTCACAAAGAGTTTTCTCAATACAAGAAGGAAGCAGTGGCAAATCAGCATGAAAATGCAGATACATGAATATCCTTGTTTTGGTTTAGTGTGTGCTCCCTACTGATGCCAAGCTCTATGGAATCACAGTCTATTCTTCGAGAAAAAGCACTGCAACAGCAGAAGGAAGTAAGAACTGGAGGCATAGCAATGGAAATAAAAATAACAAAAGCCTTACAGCCAGATACTGGTAGGTGCAGGTATAGAAAAAGGCTAAAGAGTAAATAAATAATTGCAAACAACACAGTTTGGAGCTATCCATGTGGAAAAGTTCTAGAGAGATTTTGCAATGACATTGTCATTTTTGTTTTTTCCACCTCTGTTCCAACCAAGCATAAACATACTTAGGAAATTAGGCTGAAAACCAAAAGCCTCATTGTTACTTCCCCCCTTCACAGGTTGCAAGATGTAAGAGGTTAAAGAAATCTCAAGTTCATGTCAAACTAGAAGACAGCAATGACAAGAGTTCAACAACACACACCACGGGTGGATGACCTAAGTTCCCAGCCTTCACACAGCTCTTAAAGGTTGCTTTTCTTTAACTACTGACAGGTCACAATAAGGTGTAGGTGATAGGCCAGTGAGAAAACAGCCCGTCCCTCAGCAGTCCTATCCTATTTCTGTTCACCTTCTCCTCCCACATCTGGGAAGCCAGGCTTGGAACCACACTGGGCAATGCTCCCCCACTGGCAGAGTCTGTGCATCATCGGCCTTCCTGCCTCTCGCATCACAAAGAGAGCCTGCCTGAAGGAAGGTCATTTTTCTCTGGGGAGCAGACACAGACAATGCACTGCAGGCTCCACACACAGCAATGCAATCCGGTCCCATCCCAGGGCAAACCTGCAGCAGCTTTAAAAATCACCAGCTCACACCTACTCCTACCATCAGCCATGACGGCCTGGTCATGTATAACAATATGGTTTTAAAGAAAGGAAATGAAATGACAGAGCACTGCAGAAGAACTGTGCAGGTGGAGAGAGACCTCTACAGCACCATCAAGGAAGAAAGAGGAGAAAAGCACCTCATCTGTGGCTCTTCAGTATGCCTACTAAGTGTCTTTTGCTTCCATTTTAAATGCAAACTGAAGTTTCAAGCATCTTTCTGATCTAAATGCAGACAGCATCTAGTACAGTGGAAGTCTCAGTTCAGCTCCAGAGGGGCTACTTGCCAGCAGTAATTCAGAATCCACCACCAGCACAAGGTTCCCACTTCCACACTGTGCCGCCAATCCAGCAGTGAAGCAGAGCTTCCCAAAGCCTGTAAAAACCACCCTGGAGGAGGCAGGAAGCTCAGCACACTTGTCATTCTCTGACTCAAGAAGCCTTAGAGATTACAAAGGTATTTACTGTTTATCATTAACCAAACTGCAACACCAAGCAAAGTAATTAAGATACAGTACAAAATATAAACATTTCTGGGACCTTGTAACACATGGGAGTGCCTGTAACAGGAGGAAAAAAAAACATTCCCAGAGAAGGAACTGCAATGTTGTCTGTCTGGACTTAAAAGCTTCTTTCAGGAAAATAAACATCAGTTAATGTCAGTTAATGAGGGGGAGTGCTCCATCCCACAGTGTAACTGCCCAATGGGATGGCCATTTACCTTCCAGCACAGCAGCCAGGAATGGAAGGTTTGGGCTGGAGCTAATACAAGTGGAACAGCAATGAAAGAGACACAAAAGGAGATGTTTTCCCCTCAAGTTTCTTCACCATATCCTAAACTTTACCTTTAATTGAAACTAGTAGTGTCTTTAAAGGACTTGCATTAACGTGTGTCAGTGTTGGTCAGTGCTTACAGTAATAAAAAGACAGATTGCAGCAGCAATAAGAACACTCCTAAGTATACTGCTTAATACTTCCACACATGCCTCAAAAATAATTGCTTTTAGTCAAATGAAGGATGGCTTTTTAATACAACTAGCTTTTTACCTGGAACTCTGGTGGTCCTGGTATGTAAGAAATCTAGATAAACATCAGTTCTGGTTTAAACACTTAAGAAACAGATGAAAAAATAAATCCTTCTCTCAAGTTCATCTTCTCATAAATCCTATTAATAAAAGATATTCTGAGATAACTTCAACAAGGCACCAGCATCTCTCCTTTCCTCAGTGATTTTTGTCATGGTAAATCATCGTGCCTATGGAGTAGCATTCTTGCCAGTGCTACCACCTCTGCACCTCTGCACTCCGGACTCTGATCACAAGGTCGTGAGTTCGAGACTCAGTGGAGACCGTACTGGGCAGTTCAATGCCTCCCTGCCATCCCATCCCGTCACATCTTGGATGCTCAGCAGAGTCAGCCCCGGTTAGTACCGGGGGCTGTGACAGTCCTGAGGACTTCACTGTCACTGTCCAAGCTCACTCGGACCTTGGGACTTAAACGGTGGGGCCAGTTCTGTGCATGCTGAACCTCACCTAAAATCCACTGTGCAGGCTGGAAGGGCACACCCACGTGGGGAGGAGAGCCCTTCCCAAATCTTCATTCGTGAAGTTTGGCCATACATACATACATACCACCTCTAAATACCATTGCGATGTTTCTATTGCTCTTCACTAAATACTGCCTTTTCTTCTTTTTTTTTTTTATAAAAGTACACACCTAAATCAAATAGAGAGAAGATGAAAACTTCTGAGAGAGGAGCAAGTATTTAAACAATAATAATTTTTTAAAAAATACATGCTCTCCAAGCCCATGGCAACACCAACATTTCAACAGGACAATTGAAAAAAATAAGTTGTTCTGTGAGCAGCCAAGCTATGAAAAACCAGAGTTTCCTGTGGGATAAAGGTCTGCTTTTCATTGTCAGTGGATTAGCAGGAGGTTCTTTTCTTCCCTGACCAGTTGTAGGAACCTGACAGTTTTAAGCCCCTTTCTGTCTGTTATGGGCTCACCCAGGTGGGCCTAGATTTGGGCTCTGAAGTCTGGACTAGGCCGAAGCTGTCAGCTGACTCGAGCTGGGCTGAGCTGACAGCTGACCTCTTCTAGCCAGTAACTTTGTATTCCATATCACATTATGACATCATCTCCAGGGAAGCAGGAACCAGTGTGGGAGTGGTTAAGGCAGTCGCTTCTCAGCCTCCTCTTGGGAGGACGCACGATGCTGTCCCAGGGGGGATGGAGAGGACCAGGCCCACCACTGGCTCACAGGGTACCTCAGGAAAGTAAAATGTGTTGTTCTGGGTCTCTCCTTTCTGCTTGGGTTTGTCTCCCTGGGGAATAAGCTTCTTCTTAAGTAATGTGTAGTTAAGACAGTAGAATTTGTGTGTTCGTTAAGAAGTTGAGGTGGGGAACTTGTTGTTGCAGACTTGTGTGAGTGTATATTTGTACTATCTTCTAATTGTCTCTTTCTTCCTGTGAAAAATATATGTAGATTTAGTATAAATGCAGTTTGAAGAGTTTTTTTTTCCCTTTCCCCTCTCTTTTCCTCCCTTTCCCTGGTGTTAGGAGGGAAGCTTTTCTCTCTGTGCTTGAGGGGGTTGGCAGTTGCTTATCTCAAACCAAGACACTGTCCCATAACATTTGGTAGATCCTGGCCCACATGGGCCAAAATTGCCAATGGGCAGGAAGAGCAGACACTTGGCATTGGCAGAGTATCCTCATCTCCTCAGGAGAGCCAACAAAATATCCCCAGCCACAGAGACTGAGCCAAGGATGGCTTAGGTGGCATTTTGCAGATGTGGGATATTGACATGGTTCTGTAGAGAAGGACCACGCTGTGCTCTCAGGTGTTGCGCACAGGTGGTACCAAGCCCAGGACCCACAGAAATCACCATCGACACAGGCTCTTAACAAGATCTCCTCCAGTTCACAACTCTGCTTTCAGAGACCTTCAGTGGTGGAATTCTGCAAACCCACCACTCAGCTGCTGCAGGAGGGGTAAGACAAACCATCAGTACCTGTAGAACTATCTTCCCATTCACGTATAAGCAGCTACAGTGGCAAACAACATTAAACTACACTAATATGTGTGGCTAATAAAAACTTCTACCAAGCTAAAACATGTCAATTACATCACAATACCAAAGCTATTCATTTTAATTCCTTTCAATGCTGAGAAGAACATGACAAGTGTCTTGCACTGATGCAGCTCCAGAGCTGCAGGTCCTTGACTCTCCATATCTGCTCTCTGCTCTGGGAGGAATGACACCCACTGAGAGCTTAGCTACTTCTGATGAGTAGCACACAAATATCTTCATCATAAAAAAGATAAAGAAGTCTTTTTATAATCACTTCAACTAATGAGAGCAAAACCTGCTAAGAAATACTTCTCCAGTTCACGGGCTTGAAAGTAACAATTTTAGCAGCCACATATGTACCCAATATGGTTCAATTTCCCCCACAGATGTGTTTCTGAACCTAGGTGGGTAAAGCAGCTCATTTGTCCTAATTCTGAACCAGTGCATGCTAGTCTCCTTCAATCTCAATTAGCCAGTAGGAAATTTATTTAGAAAGCTGACAGGAACTATTTGGGGGATTAATGATTACTGATTTATGAATATTGAGTAGCATTTCAATAATCCAAGCAGAGTGATCACTTGTAGCTGAAAGCCAGTTCTCCCAACCATTATAGTCTGTAGCAATCACTCAAAGGCAGTTAAATGGTTCTGATTTATGACCTTAACCTACAGGGCCCAGTACATTTGCTCTATCAGTGTGTAAATTTTAAAAACGCAATTCCCTGAACCTCTAGAGAGCCAATTTAAGTCAACATTATGCATGAGCTGAGCATGCTTGAATTCTCAGATCTCTTATTTCACTCATTAAATTTGCACTGAACATCTTGCAATTAAAATTTCATATAGATTTTTTTCTTATGATTGACATTTGGCCTTGGCAAAATGAGTTTAAATTTTGTTTCTCTAAAGATTTAGAAGGAGAGAGATTGATCTAAACATTGTTTTCTGCAAGATGATGATGATGGAGCACTAATGCTTTTATTAGCATTTTGAAAAGCCTCCCTTTTTGCTGGAAGGCTGTCACTGATAAGTGCGAGTAGTTCAGTAAGCACAGGCAAAGCTACAGCAACAGCAAACATGTTACTGCAGTCCATGTGACCCTTTACCATTTTTAGGCCAACATCTTTAACTGGGGTGGAACAAATTGGGCCTTCCAGTATAAACCAACTTGTGCTCATCTGCAGTGAATAAACAGCAGTTCTAGTATATGATTTTGAAAATAAGCCCAGGACAACTGGAAAGAGCAGAGAAGTATTAAAGTGATTTCAAGTCCTGATCTGAAATTAACCGCTCCAATTGACTCAATGCTAGACTCGTGGTGCAAAAATCAGACAACTCATCTCATGTTCTGCCCCTCGGGTAAGGAGCTCATAGGAAGAACAGTTGTACCCTTTAGCAATCCTGTGCTTACAGCAGAGCTTCTGCAGGAGACAGAACACACATCAAGGAGTTCACAGAGCAGGACAAACATAACCACTGAGGGGAGAAGAATCATTTATCCCTCAATACACCAATGACTTCCAATGACTTAAGAGGACATTGTGTTAAGAGCCCACAGACAGACTGTACTACAGAGCACATCTCAAGGAAATACAAGGTCTTTTTGCAGAAGTGCAGCTCCTAGAACACTGACACATTGATTTCATATAGGACTTGGGAGTATTAGGGTCATGCCAGTAATAGATAACCAAGCACACGCTGCAGCAGACATGCTAGTATTCATTTTGTACCTTAAGAAGTAAATCAAAAGGGAAAGGTTTCAAAACCCTAAGGAGTTGACTGAAGGAAGTATCCCCTGGGCTGGAGAAACATAAATACATATTCACAATATCCATTTAGATCCACTGGTCATATGCTGATGGAAACTCCACCGGAGATAACATTTTAACTGCTCTTTCCCAACCTGCTGGATTATTCACATGCCTGTGCAGGTACTCCCGTGCACGGAGCTGAAGCAGCCCCATGCTTACATACTGAACACACAAGTGGTAAGGCACCCTCCTTCTCACATCACAGGAACACTCCAGGCACTGCAGACTGGCATCCAAGCACAAGCAAGAATGCTTAAAGAATATGCATGTACCACTTCTAGTTTAACCACTCTTCATTCCACCCAGCTGAGCACAGTATTTGCCTATCAGCAAATTATACGCAAAGAAAATAAGGAAAAATTTGTCTCACTATGGGAAGAGATCAATAGTGCACCTAAATTCCATTATGTAGCTAAAGGAAAAATTCAGTGTATTAGCCCTGGAGAATATCAATCTTGCAGCAGTGCCCAAGACATATTTTTACTGCAGTATAGTAAAGTCTTTACAGTCACAGCATAATTACACTAACATACTGGTGTTTTAATATCATCTCTCTGAAATGAAATTTTGTTTCCATGTCCAGTCAATAATTCTGTTTCATCTCAATGATGAATTGAGTTTAGAGAATAATTTGTTATGAATAATTTATTCACTGCATTTCACCTTTCATCTCTCTTGGAAAATTTTGTGAAATTCTGCGGGTATATATTACACAAAACTATTCACAAATAACTCATGTTTGCAGACCATGTGTTGGCAATTCACTGAAAGCATTCAAACTGATTTGCCACTTGGTTGCCATTTACAACGTGTTGCACCTGCTCATCAGTGGCTGCGCTCAGTTCAACCAAGCTGCATTCCCAGTTGTTCAGAGAACTGCAATTCAAGCTCGATTTCAGATATTCAAGCTTGGAATGTACATGTATAATTCCTCACATTTCAGGAGTTCTTCAACTGGACAATCATATAGTCAAGCCATGACCCAGTGGAAGCTGATTCAGAATAATTCACTATTTCAGAATCTGGTAGGCTGTGTGACACTGGGGGGAAGGGAACACTTCCCGCCCCTCTTCCGGAGCCAGGGAGCACAGAGACAGACACAGGGAGCTTTTTCAGTCGGGGGGGCAAGTGGCAAAAACATGTTTATTCCAAAATCACGTGGCTTTTATGGGGTCGTGTGAGGGGAAGGTGCTGGAACTCAGACTAAATCGGGTAAGGCTCGAGTGGAAGGGGGGCTTTAGGTGCCGCCTAGCCAATGGGAATACGGAGGAACCACAGCCAATAGAATACTAGGTTTGGGGATAGACAGGTGAGATAAACAATGGGGTTAGGGCAGGGGTGGGGGCCGGCGGGAGCAATGGCTGTGTAGCTGCAGACTGCGCCGGGGACACGAGCCAGGGAGGAACTGGAGGTGGTGCAGAACCTGCTCGGACCGGCAGGATCAGCCCTGGCCCATTCCAGCAGCCACGGCAGTGCAGGACAGGGACGGGGGGAACACCCCCGGGTGGGGCCATCCCGGACCGGGGAGAGACAATGGCTGTGCCTAAGAGCGTGGGGTGACTCATCAGAGAGCAAAAGCCTCTGGGGAGCACAGGGGAGGACAAGGGAGGACAGGGGAAGGGTGGTGACAACGCTGCAGGAAGGTGATAACGTCTCAACTAAAACCCGGTACAAGTAAAACGCATAATTTTAAAACTCCAAGAACAAGTCTCTCATCTATGCAGCTGGTCAGGTCTCCTCTGCTTCTTCCCAGCACCATCCTCCTCAGGGGGGCATTTTAGCAGTAGGTTCTGTGTCTGCAGTCAGTGACATAAGACAGGGAGAGGTACCAGGAGAAAAGGCAGAGCTGGAGCTGGCAATGGGGCATTCAGGATCTCAGGGCACTCAGGTGTTGAAATACCGAGGCCTCTGACTCTACTGTAGGAACTGAGAACACCCGCAGCATCTGAGTTAAGCTACAGCCTGAGCATGATTTGTCTTCTGAACGGCCACACAGGCAGCAGCTTCAAACAGCTGTGAACAGCCACACCCACAGTGTGGGAAGGCTGGTGGGCAGGTACACGACCCTACAGCCCCTGGATCATGTGGGAGAATGCCCGGGATTAAGCGCTGGGCCCATGAGAATGTGGACTCTCCGATTTTGACTGCCCCTAATATTGCTGGGCTAACTTCGGCTGTATAATAAAAGTGTGTCACAAATATGTCTTCCCTATTGCGTTTTCCCTTAGTCATCCCCTATCCAAGTTTCTTCTTCCCATAATCTCCCAGGGTCTCTTTCCCACCATTTCCCCCTATTGGTTAAGGTTCTGTATTCCCATTGGTCTTTATCCTATTCTTCTGATTGGTTGTTATCCCTGTTGTATTATTGGTTGTTGTGAAGTTCCACCCCTACTCCCCATTGGTCCATTTTTCAATCATTCCCTCGACCAATGGGAAGCTTGACTCTGCCCATTGTTCCAGAACCTTCCCTGCCTGAGCCCATACAAATGGGTGTCTCCAATAAAATTTGCTTCTTCTGTTGCCACCGAGTCTCCGGGTGTCTGGGCCTCTCTTCGGGGTGAGGTGGGGGACTGGTGCAGAGTGAGCCTCCCGGGGCTTTGAGGGGCTACAGCTGAATCACTTGAGGCTGATGCGCTAGAGCTGATTGATCACACAGAACTGAGCCCCTCAGGGCTGCATCATTCACCAATATTTGGTGGTCAATCATCCACCGTTAGGATCAGCCATAAGAGTGCTTTGAACAGCTCCCAAATGCCCTTCAGTAGTGACAGAGGATAGACAGCCCACTCACAAGGGACACAGCACACCTTTGGAGACAGCCAGGCTAATATACCAAAACTGGGTGTTATGGGTTTGGCTAGGTGTGGGGCTAAATTTAGACTTTGGATTTCAGAGTAGGCCTGGGACTGTCAGCTGACTTGAGCTGGGCTGAGCTAGCTGACAGCTGACTTCTTCTAGCCAATAGTATTCCATACCATATTCCGACAACATCTCAAAAGTGTAAGAGCTGGTGTGAGAGTGACTTGGTTCAGTTCCTTCATGGCTGTTGTCTCAGAAGGACACACCGCGCTGTCCCAGGAGGGACGGGAGGCCCAGGCCCAGAGCACCAGGTTACCACCCTGTTATCTTAGGGAAGTAAAATGTTTCTTCTTTGTCTTTCTGCTTAAGTCTGTCTCTCTGGGAATTGAGTTCTCTGGAGTGATTTGTAGTTAGAATAGTGGGATTTGTGTTCACTGGGGAGTGGGAAGTTATTTCTAACTTGTGTGTGTGTTATATTGTAGTTTCCTTTCATTTTCTCTTTTCTGTATAAATATATATGGTTAGTTTAAGTTTAAACAAGTTTCTAGGCTTTTTTCCCCTTCTCCCTTTTCTCTCCCAGGAGGGAGGGAGGCTGACTCTGCATTGGGTAGTTGGCATTTTGCCAGCTCAACCCAAGACACTGGGGAGAAGGAGAGAATTGTTATGATTTGGTGGGGGAAAGGATTTTTGGTTTATTTCTGTGATTCTTCCACTTCTACTTGCTACAACGTGGCTTTAGACACTCCATAGCTAATGTAATTTAGGCAACGAAATATCATTGCATGAAGCCAAATTAAAAATCCAGACTATGGATAAACAAATTAAGTAAATGTTTAGCCTGCTCTCCAAAGTATGGTTATGGAACCCACAATTCATTTGTATTGCCATGAGTTGCTCTAAAAATATCAGATGACTTCACTAAAGTTATTTAACTTACGGAAATTGAAGTCCTCAGAATGATGAATCTCTCTTTTATATCTGTATTATAACAACAACAAGATTTACAGAACTGTAAATAATAATTCTTTAGCTTCACACACTTGTGTAATTATCTTAAAAATAGAAATGTCATCAATGATACAATATAGTCATAAGTAATTAACCACATAATTAAAATCTAGAAATCAAAAGTAATTCATGCTCAGATAATATTGTCCTTCATGGCTGGATTTCAGTAGTCCATGAACCTGAGCAATACTGAAGACGGAAGGTTTAAAGAGATGCTGAACACTTTTTATGGAAATGTGTAATGTGAAGTGAACATGCCATGCTGATTAGTGTTCAGTTTAATCAATGCTAAGATGTCATCAGCAAGAGAAGGCATATGTTTCTTTGGTATGTTAGAACTAGGTCAGCTTTTAGAAAGAGGGAGATGAGGAAACATTGGGAACACAAGTGGTTTTGCAGTACTGGAAAAGCCTTTGCCTATTTTGAAAACATACAATTAAAACCATACAACATTAAAATAGAAGTGGGCAGAAAAGAAAGTTTTAAAAGTTTCAGACATTAAGTTGAAGAAGTCATATTTGTTCTCCTGACCAGAAGTCTGTATTTGGTGAGGAAAAGCAGAAGGATTTCATTGCATGGCAGAAAGGCATTCCTGGATTCAAGGATCAAAAGCTGCAGCCTATCAGGGAGAAATCAATGCATTTCAAAATACTCTCAAGCTTTTCAACAAAACAACAACTGAAAGTTGTCATTCCATAGTCTCAAACTAAAGAACTAACTGAACAGTCGTTCCAGTCAGTTTATGTGGCTTCAGAGACGATGCTCTGCAGCAGTTAAGATGAATTGTTGTGATAAAAACAGCTGAAAAATATACACTAGCAGGACTCTTAAGTTCAGGCATTGCAGGGAGCTCCCAGATTTAGGTCAAAGTGCTACAGAATTATTACTGTTCAAATTTGCATAGGCCTTTAGATTTGTCATCATGAATTCTAAATCTTGGATTAATGAAAGAACTTCAGTTTAATTGCAGGGTAATATTCTGCACTTGGCAAAGACTCTGTATTTACATATTGAATGTGAGTCACTAAGAACATGTGCAAGGCCACACAAAGTTCCTGTATGGACAAACTGAGGTCCTGGTCTTACAAAGAACCTGAGCGACTTTTACTGCAGTTTATTAAGTTAAGCAAGTGCTTCCAGTTGGCCCCTACTGAGCACACCTGGGCACATCCGCACCTCTAAGCACTTAGTGGGTATCACTGATGTTACAGGCTTTTAAACACCTGCACACGTGACCCCCTGAAGAGATGACTTTCTGAGGTGGGCTTTGCTAGACACCTCTCCTGATGGGCCACACAGGACCTGTAATGTGTTTGTTTTGTTGTCCCAAACATGCAGAACTTTTCATAGACTATGGACCACTGAGAGTCTCTTCTTCAAATCCATCCTCTTAGGAAGGGCTGGCAGAAGACACACATCTGGCTTTTACATATGATACATATTTCATATCAACTTTTCCAGTGTTCTAAACAAACTCATAATTTCTTCACCCTCTCCCTCCACACTGAAAAATAATGAAAGAATCCAATTGTTTTTAGGTTTTGAGATTTTATATTACTAGAAGAACTATCTGCCATAACTACCCAAGGGAATGATCTTTCGTATCCATTGAAAGCCAGACTCAAGGAGTCTGAAACTTTAGTGCACATCTCAAAAAACCCAAGCTTTTCTCTCTTCCAAGTGTTTTCATTCATGAGCCATTTGTAGACAAGCAGAGAGCACATCACTAATCTCTGATTATGTTCCACTGGTTCGCCTTCCCCACCACCCCATCCCCAGACAAGTGCAAGGCTGCAGCAGAGCAGCCCCAGACAGCGGCAGCACAATAAGCCACTGCAGGTGATTGTGAACTTCTTTCTTCCAGTCAGATCTGTATATTTTTCAAAACTGTCAGATTACTTTGCTAACTTTCTTCTTGCTCATATTTAATCACCACTATGATTTCAATCTTCTCCGCCTACTGTGGACAATAAATTAAAAAGAGGAGTTATATTGTCAAGGAAAGACTTTATTATTAGGTTTTTTCCTGATTTGAAATGCCCAGACCTTGTCATGCTGACTGATGTTCTTTGGTCAGTAAATAATACCGCCTGCTGATCCAAGTATGTGCATGGAATGAACATGCACTCCTAGGTGATTCAAAAAGACCATTATTTTCCCCTTCACTTCTGTACTTTTTTCTTAAAACAGAATTTGCAGCAGCCTTGTCTCATTTCTAGGATGCACAGACGACACATGGATTTGTACAGCCACTATTGAACAACTAATTAAGTCAGGACAGAAGGCACATACCAGCATTAAATGAGCTACATTCCACTTCACACAAATGGAAATACTGTCCTAGTTCAGCAGGAGGGACCAGCTAACCCTGTGTGGGGGTGATCAAACCTGTGTATTCCACCCCCTCTATTCATTCCCCAAGGTCAATGGGCCATTAGCAGCAGCTGCCCAGGGAGCCATTATCACCTTCACACCCAGCCTGAGGGGGGCGGAGCTGCTAATGGGCCATCAACAGCTCAACACCCCCTGGCTCCCAGAGTTAATCACCCATTGTGTGAGTCCCCGCCCAGGGGGAGGGACTGAGAGCTCCCTGAGGGTACATAAGTGGTGGGTAAGAAGACCTCGGGAACCTCTCGTCGGATCCAGAGGAGCAGCAGGACCTCGACAGGAGGAGATCACCGCTCTCGCCCAGACCACAGCCCTCGCCTGCACCAACAGGTTTTTCTTTTCCTTTTGCTCTGGACTTGGGGGAACCACAGGGGTCTCAGCACAAGGGCAAACAAACCCCCTTGGGTTTGTGCCCCAGGACACTGGGTTATACTGCTGGGGTTTGTGAGTTGAAAGCAATTTCCCTTGTGTGTCAGTGTTGTTCTTGTAATATTATTATTAAATTTTAGGTCTGACTTATAATCTCTCTCGTGGTGAGTTCATTTCCCCTGCTGGTTCACCTTTAAACCAGCACAAATACAAAACTTGCTAGCACACGCTCGCTCTTCTCCACACCTTCACCTTCTGCTCCTGAACTATACCAAACTCTCTCTGGAATGGGAAAGCCCAGAAGAGTAACACAATGCTTAATCAGAAGACCTTGGTATAAAAAGGGTAAGCCAGGTGACTGTGGCTCTTCTTTTTACCCCACCATTATTTCATAGAACCACAGAGTCACTGAGATGGGAAGGCATCTCTGGAGATCACCCAATCCAGTCCTTCTGCTCAAAGCCTACAACAGTTTGCTCAGTAGTGTGTCCTGTTGGGTCTGGAGTATCTCTAAGGATGTCTCTTTGGACAACCTGTTCCAGTGTTTGATCACCCTCCTACTGTAAAATAGCTTCTTCTTAGAATTAAATAGAATTTCCTGTATTTCAGTTTGTGCCCACTGAAGACCCATTTTGTGTACCTTAATCAAACCGCTCTTTTTAAGTGACTTTTCTTTAAACTAAATATCCCAGAGGTCATTATCTGTACCAAAGGGGATGGAAAGAAGTTCCATTAAGATTTATCAATCCACATCACCCCAGTCAGCACAGCTCAGTGATCAAACATGTTGTACACCATGAAAAGCTGCAGCCCTGGAGAGTTTCTCTTGCCTTCTGGCAATCTTCAAGAGGCATTTGCTTCTAAAGGACTTTGTGTCCTTAGCTGCTTTTAAGTAGTTCAGATCAATATTGTTCCTTAGTCAGGTCAGGGTCTTTTATTATTTGCCCTAATAGTCAAAAATATTTTTAATTTCATCACCTCCACAGGAGCAGGTGCAGAGGTGGATTACAAATGCTACCTGTTTTTCAGTGCCATTTTAGAAGCAGATTTTGAGTGACAAGAAAACACAGAATTATATTGAGAGTGATCCTACAGACATTGCTAAACTCTATCACAAGTTTTCACAAAGAAAAGGTTTGCAATGATTTGATTCTTCTGGCAGCACTGGAATATTAACTCTGCAGTTCTGTGCTTACCAGGAGAACTGAGGAACAGAACTAACGGATTCTCTAAGGACCCTTGCAAAGCTGTACTGCAAGGTCAGAAATGCATGTTCAACTGATTATTATGTACAATAAGAACTCTCCCCTTAAACGTATCAATTAGAAGAAAATTATCCATACTAGTTTTGCATACTTATATGAAAGAAACAAAAGACTCCGTAAGCAAAATATTTGTCTACTCTACAAAAGGAAAGGCCTACATTTTCTTCCGTTTTCTCACTATGTAGAATTTACTGTGCTTTTATCTGTCTTTTTTCTTTTTTCTTTTTTTCTTTTGGTTCTCAATGGTTGAAGATCATCCATGGCAAAACAGATAAGAAGAAAATAATTTTGCATTAACACTTCCATTTTGTTAGGAGAAGTCTCTCGCCCTGAAAAGCATTAAAAAAGAAGAAAAGAAATAGATCTGAGACTAGTAATAAATTCATATCCCCAAGTGAGACCAGCAAAATAATTTCTTTTTATACATCAAATGTCACTGAGGTTCAGCAGGTTCATGAAGGCTACGTACCACATGGATCCAAGGGACAAAAGGAACGAGGCCATGTGTGCACAGACACCCCCTCAAACATGCTCAACAGGCTTCTCTGCAAGGTCTTACATCTCCCCAGTCCCTGCCAAGCTTTTCTTTATCTCCATCTGCCTTTCCTCTATTAACTAACTTTTCTACCCTGAAGAAGATTCTAAGGGTGTTCTACTTTCAAATAAAATAGACATTGCACAGTGGTTTAAAACATAGTGCTGACCTAATTGATTTTTCTTTTGGAAAGAAAATGTAAAAGCAACAAATGTATTTTAGCCAAATGTACAAAGAGGAGACAACAAAAATAACAGGTTACATAGCTAAAGCTTTTTCTAAGCTGGGCAATTAATTTTTTTAAATAGTTTTATTAACTTCTACTAGTGTTAAAAGAGAAACAATATAATTCCCATATCATGCACAAAAAAAATGTAACTTCTATAATACTCATGGGTTAATTAACAGCTGCATAACTCTGCTTCTAAATCGATTTTCATGTTTAAATACAAGGGATGGGGATATTGGTTATCAAGTCTCTCAGTCAAGTTCCTTACATTTAAGACATGACTGAAATCTGCTAGAATTAGAGTTCTGTTTATCCATTACTGATTTCTTTGTAGTCGGTTTCTTTTTAAAAAGCAGGGCATCCCAAAATCTTGATGTAATCAAAAAGTCATTTGGAAACATCCTATTCAGTGCTGTTTGATGGCACCTGACAGTTCTTGCCATGGGGACCTTCTTCAAGTCCAGACTGTTCCCGTGCAGGTTGATGACAAACAAAAGACCTGGAATGGTTCACCAATGAACTTTACAGTAGCCAAGCAATATAAGGTTTGTACTTGATGACCAAATTTAAGAAGGCAGAGGACAGCACATAGTCCAGTCTAACAGGAACAAGGCTCATCACACCTGTGGTGCACACAAGCTTCCTTTACTTGATGCAGGAAAGAGGCACCCCCAGGGACAATCAAACTCCTGGGCTGGAACCCCTGGTGGAGGATTTCCCTGCAGGACTCCCCATCACCTCCTCCTCATGAGCTGCAGGGTTACAAGAGCTCTCCACACACCACAGCAATCAGGGCAGGCAAGATAGACCTCAAGCAGTATAACCTACATAGAGAGAGAGGGGAGGCAGACTGGAAGAAAGGTGAGTTATGCTGGGTGGTTTTTTTTCTCCTCCCATAAATGAGAGGATTTAAAATTAAAACTGAGCAAAGGGTTGACTGGAACCAACTTGTCGAGTGCTCAAAGCTTCCAAGAAAACAGGTCCTGTGTACAGCTGAATCCAAACAGTCAGACCTGAGCAAACACTCATGGCAGGAGTCACTTAGAGATTCCCACTCAGATTCACAGCAGAGACAAGAGTCTGCCAAGGAAGGGTCACAGCAGCTCCCCATTTTCAGGGTGAATTCATACCACAGCAATTCACACTTCAGACTATAATAGCCCTTGAACACCACTCATTTGGCAAAGACAGGACAGACTCCATTCCCACAATACCTTCTGCCACAGCCCCCAAGGCATATTCCACCTGCAAATTCCCAGCATCCAGCAGCCTTCAGGTTGCACTGAACAGGAATCTGATCTGGGATATACATCTCTGGTGTGCAAAATTCCTGTTATTTTGAATATGTACCAGCAGATCCCAGACATGAAGAGTCAGCTGGCACCCAAATGCCTTGTTTCGGAAACTATGACTATGATTTATAAAGGACCAGAGGGCAGGGGGAGAGAATCACAGAAGAGTAAAATGCATGTTTTCTCTCCTCTTTTGATTAAAACAATTCCTTTTAATTGCTCTACACTTTGTAACTATACTGTCATTCTTCTTGGAGGGGTAAAATAGACTCCTCACGAAGAATTAAATGATCTATTTAATACTTTCAAAAGATACTGTAATCTTTTAAATTACAATCTTAAAATGTGGCATAAATAAAATACCAACAATGGAAACTCATGTGTAAATCATGCTATTATGCAGAGTTGTAGCAAAAAGCAAACCAAGCAACTGGAGCAGATCTTCCATTATTTGATCTTTTTGTGGTGTTCAACACATTTCACAAATGATAAACTTGGACTGAATGGCCTAACCTAAACAAAAGTCTGAGGTCTATGAGCAGAGCATTCTGGGGAAGTTCCAAAGGGTCTAATGATAATGGTAAATATTTTCCAGCATAATTTTCTTACAGGATCTGGAGTGACTTTCTGAAGTCAGCAAGAGTTCTCCAGTGATTTCAACAGAAAAAGGGTATCACCTCTGGCCTTCCAGGCCGAGCTTAGTGCTCAGAGGAAAGCCAGCTAACCACAGAGGAACCATTAATTAATACAGACAGAGAGCAGTAAAATTCACATCTATAGTTCAGGTTAACCTATGCAACAACTGTATTTTAAGAAAGTATGATTCATAAAGGAGTACCTGATTGCCTTCAATCTCTGATATAAGTTTAGAAAAAGAATATCTGTTATCCTAAGGTGCAATTTTTCATTCCTCACAAATCCAAAGTCCCACTGAGAGCATGGAAAGCAAAGTGGAGTCCTTTGGATACTATGGCACTGAGGTTAGTGGGAGATTTTAATGCACAAGAAATGCAGGGTCTGGACATAAGAGTGTTTGGAAAAAAATATAATAGTCATAGAAATGGAAGGATTTATTTAAAAGTGGTTCAGTATCTCATAAGTTACTTTTTTTTCATACTACTTTCTCAGCTGGATCACTGCTGCTTCTACTCTTCTTAATCTTTCCTTTCTAATTCTTCTTTTAAATATTTATAAAAATATTGCACAGATGGGGAAAAAGCTGAAGATCTGAAACAAAATTAATTTAATAACGGACTAGAATTCCATTATTGATTTAGGCAACCTCTTTTCATGCTGTATATTGTAACTAGAATAATTAATTTCAAAGTCCTTGATCTTTGGGAGCTTTTTCATTAATATTAATAATAATAATAATAGCAATTCACATTCACTCTCCATGCTTGCCTCTTGCTGGCTGTAAGCACTCCAGTGCTTCTGGGCACCCTCATGCTGTCCCAGCACAGAGGGCTGGGTTTAGAATCTGCTGCTCTGTGCTGTCCTGGGGCTGCCAAGAGCTCTGCACCAGCACTGGGCAGGAGGATCCCAGCTCCTGGGGCTGGCAGGGCTTACACAGGGAGAGCTGGGAAGCTTTGGAGCACAGGCCTTTGGAGCAACACTCAGTACTGTATCCGGGTGTGATGAGATGATATTATTTTGGTCCATGTCTGGCCATGCTGCCTGCCAAGTTACAGAAAAACAAGAACCTATAATTGGGACTTTGGCCTTGAAGAGAAAGATTTTGTGTACACTGAAACTGTCTTGCAGCCTGGTTACATAACGGGGAGAGACTGCAGGCCTCTCTCTGGGCATGTGCTGGCCACACACGCCCAGATGGACGTCACAGACTGCGGGTATAAGAACAGAGACTTCCTGCTCCAACGTGGGGAGGTATGTGCTGGAGGTGTGTGCTGGCACCAAGGACCACGTTGCCTCCCGTGGGGATGCCCACTAAGTGCACTGAGGCCACTGAACCACAAGGATGCAGCAGCACCTCAGGGTCGGTATGTACAGTAACTGTAAGTAACTTATGAGTGAGTGGGAGTTGTCTTGGGGTTTGTTTCTTTCCTTTTATCAGTTTTGCTTTTTGTTTGTTATTTCTCTGCAATAAACACTGTTTGAATTTTAAACAGTGCCTCGTTTCAGCCCAGAATCCTTCTGAACCCTCCCTGGAACAAGCACCTTTCTCACCTCACCCATCCATGCAAAGGGCACAGCCTGAAACACCAGAGAAAGCATCACCATGTGCTGTTGTTGCACCTCAGCTGGCACATGCACACAGGGCTGCCAGCCACATTCCCAACAGAGGGGCCTGGAGCTCAGGATGGCAATTTGCCTAGGAGGGAAAACCAACAGAATCATGAGTCCAGCCCCATCAGCCAAACGAAACATTGGCCACACTCCAGTAAGGTGCAAGTCTTCACATGGGTTTTGCCTCAGTATTTCCATTTGCTGTTTACATTTGCAGTTATCTATGCCAGGGGTGTTGGTGGGAGCTGAGGCAAGGCTGTTTGTGATGCAAACTTAGTTCCAAACACGGTTCAGAAGGACAAGCAGCTGAGCAGAGCTCCGATCAACTGCCCAGGGGCAGCAGGAGCTTTGGAAATCATTGCCTAAAACTGGAGAAGTAATTCCCCAGATGATTTTGAGTATGGAAAGGTGGAAAGCAGCTCTTTAATTGTGGCACCTTTGGTGCACAAAATGTGTTGCACACACCAACAGTATAGGCCTTTACAATTTTTATCATACCATCTAATTACAGTATCTGGACATTACATCATTGGTTACACCCATCCCCAAAACTGTCCCTGCCATCAGAGCACACCACACCTCCCAAATTTGAGTCAGTGGTCCCAAAACACCCACCATTTCCTCCCAACCCTTATCATCCTCATCATCTCTGTTCTTTTTGGAATGGCTTCAAGACTTCTGAGTAGTTTTGACTGACCATTTCAAGTGGTGTGACCCTGTTATGTCTTACTCTAAGTACATTTTTACCCATAAGGTGTTTTTCACCTCACTAAAATCTTTATCCACTGGAATTCTTGACAAGAAACAACATTTTCAGAATCTTGTACAAGAGTGCTTAGGATCTAAAAGTGCTATACTTAAAGAACTAAAATTCTATATAACATAGATTTTGAGGCATCAAAATAAATGCGGCATCCTTTGAGACCCCTGAGATAAAACACTTCACCTCGGACTGCACTGCCTACTTTTGCCATCCAGACTGTCAAGTGTCAGACAGACTGTACCCTGACCTCTCATCCAATATGTCCTGCCACAGGGCTCTATTCATGGCTGTGCCTTGCTGGTCTTTATTCTTGTAACATGAGCAACTTTCTTCTACCTTCATTTTCAAGGACCTTACAGTCTGGTACAACTTATTCACACACTTGCCAGCACTGCCAGGACATGAGGATACTGCCTTCACAGGAAAATCAAATCTGTTTTCCTGCCAAAACTTTTCTAAAACATTTTATATATTCAAGATTTTTGGAACTGTGCTGATCTGGGTGCCTACCTTGGCAAACCAAAGCAAGAGCCTAAAAGGCCCTGAATTATCAGCTGTTGCTGTAGCAAGGAATGCAGGAAAACATATCAATGTATCTCAAAAACTACATGCAATTGAATTCATCCATGTTGAATCCCACTCCTATGTGGGAGTGTCAAAACAGAGAAAATGCAAAGCCTGTGTTTCTTTAAAGACAGCAACAAAACATAATGCACATTTCTCTTGCAAACTGGATTCCTCAGAGGAAAAAATTCCAGCCCATCTGTCACACAAACACCTTTTTTTAATTCATGTGCAAAATAATGGTTTTACACACAAAATAAAAAGGAATCTAAAGACAAATTACTCCCTCTGCTTCCTGGATAAACTCTTACAAGTCAGTACACTACTGAGGTTATAATGCTCTAAGTAAGGCTGGCATAAACATTGGTTGCAAGCAGTTACCTCCCCAAACTGATGAATAATGAGGTCAGCTCATCTTCTTTGAATTTAAGAAGTAGTATTTGTCCAAAGCCTAAAAAATACATGACATACACTTATTATTTACTGGGTAATACATTTCCAGATGTAACACACTCCAGGAAGTTATAAAGACACAATGACAGAGAGTTGCAAAAACATCAGGGTGGATCAAGATGACCCAGCTGTAACTTCCCAAGTTTTGATGACAGTATAAACACTGTGGGTGGAGGTTTCTATGGTTTCAGAATGCAGATACAGGGGGGTTTTGTTTGTTTGACTATATTTTAATTCTTCTGACACTCAATTCACAACTTGATGAGACAACTCAAGCATTTGAGCCTCAACTATAATATCAAAGACCTAAAATAACAGCACCCACCCCCACCCCCCTGTAAGCAAAGGTCTCCACCAGAAAGTTCACCAGAGGGAATTCTGAAAGGGGAACAAATAGCCAACAAACCTGGGTTGGGAATAGGAAGGATGGCTAAGCCCTGGCCAGGGCATTTGCTGTCTCCTGAACAAGAACACAAACCTGCCTGAACAACAGAATTTATGTGTTGTCTTGGGTTGAGCTGGCAAAATGCCAACTGCCTAATACAAAGTGTCAATCTCCCTCTCCCCCCCCCACCAAGGAAAGGGAGGAAAGAAAAGATCTCCAAACAGGTTTAAACTTAAATGAACTATATATATTTATACAGAAAAAGAAAATTGAAATAAAACTACAATATAACACATACTTACACAAGTTAGATATAACAATTTTCTACCTCCCACCGAAAACAGATTTCATTTCTCTAGTTTCATAAAGCACTCCAAAAGACACCCAGCAAAGAACAGAAAGAAAGAATAACTACAAAATGTTTCTACTTCCCTCAACTCAAACAAAATGCAAAGTAGTGGCGGCTGCAGCAAGGCCCAGGACAGCAGGACAGCAGCAGCACATCCTGCTCTGCTGCAGCCATCATGCAAACTGAGAGAACTCCTCCTACTCCTGTATTTATATCTCAGGTTTGTGTCATCTGGTTTGGAATATTTCTTTGGTTGCTTAAGTCAGGTGACACCTGTCTCTCCTAATCTATGTCAGACTTTCAGGACCTACTAAAACTGAGGTCAAGCTAAACCTCCCACAGTGTTCACTTGATCACTTTTTTGTTACTCATATCAGTATGAAAGTCCTGTCTCATCCCTCCAGGGAGGCAATCACTAGCAAGTAATCGTACAGGTCTAAGCAAGCTCACTGTGTTTTCCTAAGCTTCTACAGAGAAGTGGGTCTGTCCAGAGGAAGATTCATCACCTGTTAAGGAGGGCATCTAAAACACTCTGCAGCATCTGAAGGGGACTCTGTCTTCTCCAGTTGTAGAGAAACTTCCCTTCCAGTGAAGTGGAGCTAAAAGCACTTCAGCAACTCACAAAGAGTTTTCAGAAAAAGCACAGCAGAGAATTATAAAGCAGCCAGGTACTACCTGGAGCAGCGAGCCCAGGTGTGCCCCAGAAACCTGAGGGAGCCACTTTTGCAGTGCTCAGCTTGTTGCCCCTCTGGGAGCTGCAAGCAATGCATGTGCCCTCCTCACACTGCCCTAAGCCTGGCAGATAAGCTGATGGTAAAGAACTGCAAAATTAAGGAAGATCATAAAATACAGGTCTTGGGGTGAACACTCTGGTCCCCAAGTGCGGCTGAGAGACAATAACACATCTAAAGGGAGAGGAAATTCATCAGCCCAGGTGCTGGACTGCCTGTTGGTTCCCATCATGGCTGATCACCACTGTCACTTTGCTGGCCACACATTGCCTTCTGCCTGTACCAGTGGAGCAGAGATTGTCTTTCTCCTCAGCAGGTTGAAGTCTCGCACTTGGGAAGTGTTACACATGGAAAGATATTATTACATGCAATGCAAACTCTTTAATTTGTATTAACAGACGTGTTAACATTATAGAAATAATTGTGAAATAGACAAAGCATTTCTCTGCAGGAGTTCAGACCATTTTACCCAGACAACCTTTCCTGTTTTAATGCACATAGTGGTTTTAAAACCAGACAGTATCATCTAGTCCATACTGCCAAAACACAAATCCAGTATTTAAATCTGCACAGAAGTAAAATTACTGTATAGCAGATCTGAAAATCTTCGTAGATTTTGAAAGATTATTTTAGTTTTACCAACTCCAAAATTTTATCCCAAGATGTTCTGTGAGCAAGGGAGAAGAATTTCTCAGGAAGTGGTTTTAAGCATTCCTGTTCCATTACATAAAACTTGCAAGAGTGCTGCAAAATGCATTTAAATAAAAGCAAAGCCATCATACAGTTGGAACAGAGAATTTCCTCCCTCCTTCAGCATAAAGATGCTTCAATAGACTTCTTTTTTCCTATTGGTTTTGGTGACATTTTTCATTATCCCATGAGGCAGGATTCCTTTCAGAACAAATTTTCTGTGGGTGTACTGTTAAGTTGCAATATTTAGTCCTATTGATCATTCTCCTTTGTAAATGTTTCTACCCTGGTTCCCATCACATTTTAATTCAGCTATTTTTGGCAACTGCTGAACAATTTGTAAAAACCTCAAACTCCTATTTGTACACTGTTTCATCATACTGCTTTTGTCTATCAAAAGTTAAGAAGAAAGTATTTAAAACCCTAAAGTATTTAACCTCTCCAACTGAGAACTAAACACTGTGATCTTTTTCTTTAGAAACCAGTCAACTCCCCAGACTGATCCCTTCACTCAAGTTTCTCAAAATTTTAATTATATTGATACAGTTTGAAGGAAAAAGTGAGTAGGTGGTATGCTGCTTTTCCTGGGCACAGGTCAGTCCCTACTACAGCACAACACAGCACTGCAGGCACACAGAACTGGTTTCCTTCCTTGGACCTGCCCAGAGCCACAGGGTGAAACAGCCCCTCTGTCCCACCTGTTGGCAGGTCACTCAGTTGTCTCCTGGGGATTGGACACAGCACTGCTCTGAAGCAAAGATGATTACGGACCATAGAAAAATGCTCCCAACTGGTGTGATTTTGCAGCAAGCTATTACAGATAGTCCCCAGCTTTACTGACAAGCATTTGAGCAAACTTGCTGGAACTTCTCTGCTCACTGCCTTTGTCAGGCACTATGTCACCAGCCAGAACTGAGAAGGTGCTTGTTCAGGCAGGATAACTCAGTGACACACAGAGCTCGCTTGGTCACCTGCCCGTGGCATGGATCAGTCACAGCCTGAGAGCAGCAGGCAATTTTAACCAGGATTTAAAGGAAAACAACAAAAACAACAACAAAACAAACAACAACAACAACAAATCAACAACAGCAACAAAAACAACGAAAAGAAACAAAACCACAAACCAAGTATGTTCTTGACTAACAAAATCAGTAGAATTTGGGTGAAATTATATTCTGTCACCATTCTCTACTTCTGGCCTATAAATCATTCTGTAAATGTTGCTGAGCAGAACCAAACTCCACAGCAGATCTGCTGCCTGAAAGGGCTGCATAGAACACCTTATGTTTTGGAGCTCCTAATGGTATGAAATGTGGTACATTAAAAATTATCATTGCTCTGATGAGCAATAATCATCCATTTACTGTAGGTATAATTCTCTCTTTCTTTGATAGCTGAACCAAACGACCATTTGAACTGCCTCACTTCACCTGACTTACCTATTTCACTGAAATGCTCCTTTTGCTCTATTCTGATGTACTCTCTACACTTAGGGAATCAATGTGCCAGTAAATTCCTGGACAACTACACTCTGTATATCCAGCAAGAATTGTAACCAGAAAAGTCAGATAAAAAAGAACAGATAAATCATACCCTTTCTACAGATAAATCATACCCTTAACTCACTGTAAATATTTTTAAATATTTTTAATGCAATGATAAATCAAAAATCTGGTGGCAAAGCAAAACCACAGTGTTAACTTTTGACTTTTATAAGAATTCAGAATTCCATCATTACTTAATATGTGGGGTTTGCAGACAGATAATTTAACTTGGTATATCTTGTTGCAGAAAACTATCATTAACAAAATATATTACCTAATTATGCTGGTCTATTCTACTTCGGAGCAGGATTGCAGCTATAAATTTCACACAGTCTGTGTATTGTGTGCAAAGGCTTCTGACAGAATCCCATGGCCATGAAGAACAGAATCTGGAGAGACGGTGTCATTCCATTTGACAAACTGACTGGTATCTCTGTCAGCATAATAGTCCCAGATCTGCAGCAGAAGAGAACAACACTGATTGCCAACATGAAAAGGGTCAAAATAAATTAAGTATTTATGGCTCTTGGCTGTGCTGACAGATCCTAATGTGTTCTCAGCCATTCATTCCTTCTGAAAGCTTACCCACCAAACCTGCAGTCTCCAAGGCTCCGTGTTTGTTTCCAGGCTGCTGCCAGCCCCACACATTGCTCAAGACTCTGCCCTTCCCAGCTCCCTAAGCCAGCACCATGCCTTCCATTCCTAGGGGAAAGGAAATTATCAGTCTCACTGAAAGCATAGTAACACAGCAATGGTTACCCGGAAAAAAAAAAAAGAGTGGCATTTTATATATAAAGCCAATTTTGTACATCTGCTCTTTTCTTTTTTCATCTTGTTGCCGCAGAAAACAGGACTCTGAGCCAACTTAGTGTGTAAGGTAAGATGAAAAGGGTAGGTCCTTTAATTTCAGGCCTGGGGCCCACGGGAATACCTGTCCACACGCGTGTCCCGAGAATTGGTTCCATGGCTTTTATAACAGTGTCCATCCAATCCCCTGTTCACTCATCCCTCGGGTCTGCCCTGCTCTGCCCCCTGGCACACCTCATCAGGAATTGAGTCTGGGGGAGCTTGGGACTCCTCCTCCATCATCTTTGTCTTCATCTATCGCGTAGGGTTCTTGGAGGCCTCCCAGCATTCTGAGCTTCGAGGTCACTCTGCCTGTGTTTATGTCTCCTGGTGCAGGCCTTAAGATTTTCAGCATTTCTACTTTGAAAAGAAGACTAAACAGCTAACAGAATTTTGAGGGATTGATATGAGATGGGGTTGGTATGTATAAATATTAAGCTACCAGAAATACTAGTAAATTAAAATGTACATTCACTATAATTACTTCTAAAATCTATGAAAATTAAAAAAATAAAAAATAAAAAAGTCAAAAACCTGTAAGGCATCAGTCTTAATGAAAATTTGTGAAAAACTTCAGTGTTCCAAAAAAACAGAGTTGGCTTTTACCCCCCCACCCAGGTGATAAATTTAATTTCAAGTGGGAGTAACTTCTGGCTTAAGGCTGAATTTGCCCATTCCCAAAGACTGCAAGTTCTGTCATTACTCCCATACTTCATAGGTACAGATGAATGCAATAATTAGTGTAACATTCAAGCCATGCAAAGCCAGGAATATAATAAATGTCAGGGAAAAAAAAAATTTCTGTAGACTCTCTTATTTAACAAACGTGATTTTTGTCTTCCAGTTGATTGAAAGTTGGGTTAATAGTGCCAATATCTTTGATTCACATCAAACCTCAAAATTAGCACCTGAGAATACAGCATGACTGAAGTACACGTTAAATGGATTAAAAATATCTACCTAGCTTGCAAACACAGACATTAATGGGGACTTGACATCTGAGGCATTGTTACTAGCAAGCTCCCAAAAGGATTGAGATGAGACCCTTTACAAAGCAAAGCTTATGCCAATGACAGCTAACTAAAGAAAACTGAGCAGAGGGAACTGATACTGCAAATACTTGCAGACTGATAAATGAGAAAGAGATGAGAGTGCTGACAAAGAAATCAGAGCCACTTGGGAAACAAGACATATTTGAACAAAACATGGTTTAAATCAAAACTCACAAAAAGGTCCATCTGGGAAAAAACCCTATAAATTCTGAAAAGAAAGGTTTATGAATCATCTAAGTCCATCTTCCTACAGAGATCTAAGCCATCCAGACAGCTATTTGTGTAACTTCTTGAAAATCTCTAATGACTGATATTGCACAGACCTGGCAAGTCAATCTAATCTTGAAAAAAGTTTCCTCTCACATCTAGAATAAAACATTCTCAGCTGCAGTTTCAGATCACATTTACTTCTCAGCCAGCCCCCGGTGGGCTGGAACATGAGGCACATTTGTCCAGAGCCACCTGCAACAACCTGCAAGCTTATCCTCCCTCTGTTGGCTCTTCATGAAAAGCCATTTGTTTGATTTTTCTTGTCTGGTCCTGCTTTCAAGACTAAGGAAAGATATTCAGGAAAATATTAATGTAAACAGAAAGTAAGGCTCGTGGTAAAGTGCAATGTGAGCTCCAGGCAGTTCTGAGGCAAAGGCTTGATCTATTTGTTGAAAATCTTATAAAGGAGAGTTGATAAGTCTTCCTTTCTATATAATTGGAGTTGGAAAGACATTTGAGCTTTTAAAATGAAGATATTGACATAAAGACTTTTGGAAATACAAAAATTGATTTCTTTCTTGGTCATCTGTTTCACTGTTAAAGATACTTGCCTTACTCCTAATTTGAATTAACCTGGTTTCCCTTTCCAGCTTCTGTTTCTCAATTCTACCTTTCTGAGACAGATTAAACTACTCTTTAGTACACTGTGTTTCTCCACATGAAAACACTTTAGTCATCTTAGTAACTGTTCTGCCAGTTGAAAGGGAACTGTTTGAGGAGGATGTCGGCAATCCCTGTGGTTCCCCTTTTGCACCCACAGCCCTCGGGCTAACCCCTCACCTGTATAAACAGATGCAAGGCTCCTCAGCCTGTTCACATACTGCAAACTCCAAACTTCAATGTCAAAACTATGGTCCTTCCAACCAAGCAGGCCAAGAGTTCCACTGAAAGTCAATAGACTGTTGTCCAGGTTCTCTCCACTTCTTCAGTGGTACTTTAATTCATTCGCATAAGATGGTACATAAAAGGACTGACTTCAAGTTATCCACATTTTCCAACTGAAAATGCTTAATCAAAGTTTCCCCACCAATTCCTCCGGGGAGGAAATTAATAACAATCCTTTGTTTCATTCCCCGAGAAGAAGAAAGATTTTTCTTAAGAAAACAAAATGCAAGATTACTAGGTAAGAGTTAATTTCCTAATTAACTGCACAATATCTTCAGTATTTTCTTTTGCATTACTGAAAATAAAGTCAGGATGAAGAAATTATTTTCTGCATTGATGGCATCTGGTACCAGCAATTTCCAGTTATTTTGACTGGTACAGCATTTAAATTACTAACAACACATAAAAGTCTGAGTTAACAGCAGTATGTGGCAGCAAGGAACACACTTTGTCAAGATTATATTTCCACGGGACTAGATTAATTTAATTAAAATGAATATATTTTTAGTAATTTAATATTTTTTTAGTAATTTTTTAGCCAACAGACATGCATCGTAAATAATTTGTGTATAAATTACTCTCTGCTCCAGCTCTAGATGTTACCAGCTCCAAAAAGCCACTTACAACTATGTGAATGTACGAATTCTCAACCATCATATACAAAAATGTAGATAAAATTTTGTTGAAATAATATGCGTATTTTGCCAATACCATGTGTGTGCTTTTCCCTTCAAGGCTGGAGACTGGGCAGGAAGCAGCGTTTGCTGTAACAAATGTCAGTGGCCATTCTTGGCAAGAGATCCCTTCCTCAGATAAGCTTTAAGGAATATCATAAATCTACATTATCAGAAACAGCATCCAGATGAAATTATTTTGCTAAGAGTTCTTCAGGAAAAACACTTCACTTCCCAGGTCTTTTTATGCAGGCCAGGGGCTGTGGGATTCTGACACACCACTGTAGTGGCCTTTGCCCACCCTTGACTCCCTGCTTGTCGTGCTCCTCCAGCTCCCTGACATGGGAACACTTTTCCCGTAGTTCAGACACACAAAAAACCCCTCCTACAGGGAAATCCAATGCAAGAAGTCAGCTCACACCCCGGGCTTTTGCTCAAGGACTGTTTTAACCAATTAATCTCCTGCAGAAACACAACACTTTTGAGTGTCTTTCTCCAAATCCAGTTAAATTTGGCTAAGAGATGTTATAGGCTGAGCATGGCAAAAAGGGCAAGCACACGCATTCACATGATGTGATGGTATGAGCCTTCAAAGAAGCAATTTCATGTCATTTGCATGTTCTTTTCCTGTTCTCCATCTTCTTTCCATTGTGTTTCAAACAAGAGAAACTCCTTTTCCTGAAGTAGCTTATTTCAGATTTGTGAAGTGCCTTTGGCCTAAGCTTGGTTTAGAGATCTAAATTAGCACTTAAAAGGCTTCAGCAGGTGAACAGACAATACCTCGTGACACCTTTTTCCTGCTATGATGCCAAATTTCTGTATTATCAATGCTGCAGACACTTCCACTTTAAAGAACCGTATTGTGCTTCAATGTGCAGAGTCTCAAATATACACCTGAAATACTTTCAGGATGATTTATACACAGCTTAGCAATATTCACTGGAAGGTGCTTCCTAATGTTTTGGATCACAGTCATCTGGCATTCAGACTTCAACGGAAAAAAAAAATTCATTCCACATATGAAATTGCTTGTTAGACTCCATTATCAGGCTTGATCTTTAGGGTAGCATGTAAATAGGACTAGGAAAAAACTCAGGAGATAAAAACTTAAACAAATAAAAATTGAAAGAGTTAACAAACACAGCATTCCCTGCACTACACTGTGCACCCACAGAAGCAGCACAGGCTCCCAGGAAAGACCACCCCAGTCAATAACACTGGAAGTTGTCTGTCTATTACCACCATGCAGCAGAAGGGAAAATTCAACTTTTGGACAGCCATGCAGCCCATCTGGAAGGAAGAAAAAACAGGGGAAACATGATTAGACACTATTCAGCATGTCCTGTAAACTCAAGTGCACGACCTAATAGGGATTTTCAAGGTTTGAATTTAGGATTTTTATGTGGAAAATAAGAGTTATACGCTATAAAGCTGGACAAATTCCTATGATCTCTCATTCAAACTGAGATTCATAATCACATACCCAGTGTTTTATGTACAAAAATTCAAGAAGATAAATGCTCAGAGAGCATAATTTCTTCTTGTAGAAGGGACTCGGTGATTCACAGGAAGCCAAGCTTGAGATCAACATATAACAAAGACAACTTCTCCAGCATTTTTGTAATCTAAGATCATTATTTTCAAACTCATTTGCACAACTGTTATGATACCACATGTTATAGATTCAAAATCTTTCACGGAATTTTTTTTTCTCTCCCTTACCAACACCGAGGTTTGGGAGTTGGAGGCCAGGACAGATGACTTGTTGAAGCCCAGCCCCTCACTACCTGTTCCCAGAGCCAGCCAACTGTCTGAAGGCTAAACATAAGGGATGGGCTGATAGCTTTGCATTCCAACATGATGGCTGGAGAGAGGACTGGGGGAAGGTGTCAGGGAAAGAGGTTTCCAGGTTTTTGCCACACTTCTCTCCTCTTGCTGCTTTGTGTGCCAGCTGCCATTTGCTGGGCTGGTGGAAGCACTTGGAGGGACCTCCCCTGTCTCAGCCCCCAACTCCCAGGCCCTGTGCCGTTCTTCTGAGAGAAGAGTTGCCACTGCTTGGATTTGCTGCAGCTCTTGAAGGGGCAGACACCATCTGCAGCGGAGTTGCTGTCCCCCCTACCCAACAACACTTCCTCAAAGGACAGTGAGAGGGTCTTTGCACTGCCTACAGGGAAGGTTTCATCCTGACCCCGTGGCCGCCATTCCCACATGAGTTTTTGGAACCAACACCTCTCCCTACCCATGTCTTTGTGTCTCCAGAGCCCGTGAGTGAGTCATTGCAGCCACTGCCTCCCAAGGCGTGGCATCACCTCCTGCTGTCTGTGAATAGAACTGCACCCAAGGGGCAGAGATAGGACTGCATGTGTTTGACAGTTTTGGTTGTGGTGTTGCTGTTTGTATGTATTCATATATAAAAAATGCACTGTGCAGGCTCAAAGGACACACCCACGTGGGTAGAGCCCTTCCCAAATCTTCGTTCACAAAGCCTAGCCATCATCATCATCATCATCTACATATCTATATTTGTAGTAAAGAACTGTTATCCTTTTTCTCTACATTTTCTGATTAAAGTCTCTTAATTTCAAAGGTTGTGGTGGGTTTTGGGGAGATGTCTACTCTTCCTAGTCCAGAAGGGTTCTCACTTTCCTAGACAGACATCTTGGTTTTCTTTTAAATTGAGACACCACATTATTAAGAATATTTTGCCAACAGAAAATGAGAGGAAACCATTAAATTTACGTACCTAATGTAATGATGTCCTCTTCAAAGCTGTATAGAGCAATGGTTTCTCTCCCTTGCAAGCACCCAATGCCATGAACCATGAGGACTGCTAACTCTTAGCACTGTTTTTATCATCAGTAGAGCCCCACTGCTTTACAGTAAAAGGCAAGTTTTAACAAAAAGCAAAAAAGAATGACAGGACCTGCCTTTCCCCAGTGAATTAGCAGGACAGACAGCAGGAAAGCACTTTCTGAGGGGAAACATTTGGTTCTCTGCTCTAAACCCCCACATTACACAGCTTGTTTCTCCTCCTTGGTTAGATAGAAAACATGGAAAAATAAAATGGAGGAAATATTTTGTAACCCTTGGCCCTCTCTGCTTGCATCTGAGATTTTGATGAACACCTTGAATTTCTCTTCAGGCTTCAACTCCATGACTGCCTGATCACTTACTACACTTATGGATTTTTGTACATGATAGATAGTAAATACCAATATTTCTTTGGAGTTTGTTCCAAAATTTGTGAGTACTTGCACTATAAATTGAGATAACAATCTATTTAATATTTTAACATAAACTCAGCCTAACAAACTGAGCCGACGATACACCTATGGAAGGCGGAACACACTTACCATAGCACAGATTTACTCAACATTTTCGGCATGTGAGTCTCCTACTATCTACATGTTAACTGGGTCTGTCCCGTGGTGTAAAGGAGAGCACTCTGGACTATGAATCCCAAGGTCCTGAGTTCGAGTCTCAGTAGGGACTGTCCCCTGGCAGTTCAATGCCTCCCTGCCATCCCATCCCGTCAGATCTCGGCTGCTCAGCAGGGTCAGCCCCGGTTAGTGCCGGGTGCTGTGACAGTCCCGAGGACTTTCCTGTCACTGTCCAAGCTCGCTCAGCCGTGGCAGATGGATCTTCAGACTTAAACCGTGGGGCCAGTTCTGCTCACACTGTGCCTCACCTAAAAAATGCACTGTGCAGGCTGGAAGGGCACACCCACGTGGGGAGAGCCCTGCCCAAATCTTTGTTCGCGAAGTCTGACCATACACATACACGTTAACATTAGCCCTCCCCTTTGCACTCATGTTCTCTGTCATGACCAGAGCAATTCAATAAGCTCCAGTTCACACAAAAAGCACCTTATCTCCAGGTCTTTAGTCTAATCAAGCCAAAAGCACCACTGGTGTCACAGAAACACAGGCATCCTGGCTGAAACATTACTCCTGACAAGGCAAGTTCTCTCCAGGCTAAAGCTGGCATAGAAGTAACCTGCTCTCACTCACACACACATAGTATTGGGACCTAGTATTGGGACAGTCCTTGATGAAGAGTTTTAAACTAAAAAATAAATCTACATTCAATGTAGATTAGATTAGAAATCTCATATGAGATTTAAAATAAACATTATAGGGTTTGTGGGTAAGAAGCACAGTGCTTATCCCAATAGCTGTGAAACACGGAGACAATTGATGCTCCACTGTCATAACAGAGATGTGCACCATTAACACTACTTGGTGGACAGTTTTGTGTATACTTTGCATTATCAACAAGAAGCCAAAGCAGAGCATAGCCCCAGGCACACACAGCAGACTCAGGCTGAATGTTACCAAAAAGCTGAGGTGACCTAAAGCCCTGTGGCTGCTGCTGCTGCTTCTCGCCATTCCTGTCTCACTCTGCCGCCACATAGTCACCTCCTTTGGTGTCGACTCTGACACTCAGCTCTCCAACACAGCAGAAAACAAACTTGTTTCTGCTGGGCTTTCCCCCATTTCAACCAGGCTGAGGGGAACCAGCACTGAGGGGAGACTGAGGGGAACCAGCACTGCCAGTGGTGCTTCACTCAGCCTGCCCTTGGAAACCAAAGCCAAGCGTGTACTGACAGGTTACTGCTGTGCACAAAACCCCACTGCTAAACTTGGGAAACTTATAAAGTAAGAGCTTGTTAAATGAAAACAATCACAAAAAAATCCCACACTTTTTAATGAGTTTTTATTTATAATAATTATACTGCCTCCAGTACCTGAATAACACATTCAGTAACATTTTCTTTAGAAGGGGGAAAAAATAAACCCACAAAACTTTCTACAGAAGTTACAAGACTACCTATTGAAAAGCAGTGGCCACATCAGAAATTCTAACAGCAACCTGTTCCTGTACCCAGATTTTAACATGTAAACAATTCATTCACCTTGTAAAAGCATCATTTTTCTTTTATAAATATGCACACAAATTATTTCTGTTCTTACATAACAGCCAGCTAAAGGCATTCCCATCACAGCCTGCCAACATGGTTCACTTTTACAAAGATACAGAACAAAAGAGAACAATAGTACATAATTGCTTTACAAATGACTTTAGAGAGTAATTATATCATTAGTCCTGAGTGGTTCCAGCTTCCAAGTGTTCTGCCATTAATCTTTTGAATACATTTTGTTAGGAACTAAGTGGATATCACTAGAGAAAAAACTTTCTTAGTGGAGAGCACTCCACTGGAGAACTCCAGTTCCACTCAGCTTATCAAAAAGGAGAAATTTCCTACACCCATTGCCCTGGAGACAGCCAAATCAGGAATGCTGACAGCTGCTTCCATGCACCAGCTCCATAGTAACTCTGCCCCCAAAGCTTTACACCTTGAATTTTATCTGCTTTGAAGCAATCATTTGTAAGCAGAGGACCTTCCAACACTCCTACCAAGCAAGACAGATCAGTCAAAAAAGGCCAATAGGTCACAGGGAGCAGAACTTCTTCACACCTATGGGTGTCCTCTTGGGACATCTTCAACTCTCACATAGGCTGTATGGCCATATTTATGTGCCCAGTTGCCCCTTTTACTTCAACTTCCAAGGAAAGTTATGTACACCTATGCTAGCACTCATCTGAGGTTACAGCAGACTCTGCAGCTGCAGTGAACTTCTACCTGCTGGTGAGGTCCTGCATGCAGCAAACACATCCAACTGGCCAGAAAGAACAGATATGAAATCCGTCCAACACCTGCTCCCTCTTAAAATCTACTTCTACAAGACTATTTTTCCCCAATACTACTAACTATAAAGCAACACTTCAACATGAATTCTTTCAATTTCTCAATACCTTTCTCATTTTTCTAAATAATATCTTTCCAGCTTGATTCTCTGAAAGAAAGTCCCGTTTACCTTTCTATAACAAATGTAGAGCTGTCAATGCTACTTTTGACTTGTAAGACACTCTTCTTTGCTTTGCTTTGCTTTCCTCCTATCCGAGGAAGGCCCTAACTAACATTTTCATGAAGGTTACTTTTTTATAACACACAGGCAGGACAGAAATAAACACTTTATTATTGAAGTACTGTAGGTTCTGTTACTGTGTACAATTACACAATTACAGTCATGCCAGCACTGAAAGTAAAAAGCCCAAGTTCCTTTGCAATTATTCAGTGCACAGGCAAGAATGGCTTCAGATTTCAGTACCATCTCTTGAAGCTGTCTTTGGCAGAGTAATCCCAGTTACCACCTTATTTCAACATAACAACCATATTAATCATGTGCAGCTCACCATGACATAACAGCCAAATTTAATAATAAGCTAAATTTTATAATCCCCTGCTAAAATTTATAAGCTATACACTGCTCAGGAAGGACTTGCTTTAAACGAAGAGTAGAGGGCAAGCATCATTTGCATACAAATAATTTCTAGAGATAATACAGATATCCCAGGACCACAAAATAGCCAAGGTTAGAAAGGCCCTCTAGAGACCATAAGTCCCAGTCTGCTCGAGAAGGGTGTGCAGGACCCCATCCAGTGAGGTTTTGACTGTCTCCAAGGACAAATCCTTGTCTCTGGGGCACTGGGGAGCTCACCAGTGCTGCACAGACAGAACTGATCATTCCCCTCAACCTGCTGGCTACACTCTTTCCAGTGCATTGGCCTTTACTGGCTTTTGCTGAACTTCTGGTCCACAAGAATGCCTAATGACTTTTGTGCCCAGCTGTCTTCTTCCCATCAGGGTGTTTCTTCCTAATTGCAGGACTTTGCTCTTCACTGAACTTCATGAGGTTCCCATTGGCTCAATGCCTCTCTGAATGGCAATGGAACCACATGGTGGATCAATCATTCCTCCCAGCTTTGCACATTCTGCAAAGATGACAAGAGTGCACTCTGTCCCACCATTCATGTCATTAATGACAATGTTAAAACAGGATTGCCCCAGTATCAGCTTATCCTTCTTCCACTTCTTGTGTGCTTTTTATGTTTTTGTTTGGTCAGGAGCTTCATGTTCATCCATGCAGACCTCCCATCACTTGTGCTCAATACCCCGCTCATCCAGTTGGCCTACTCCTGAGCTTGGAGAAAATAATTCTTAAATATTAACCAAGCAGGTCCGCAAACAGGCGACAGTCTGTGCTCCTGAAGTCCATAGTTGCAGTACCAATTTGCCTTGTTTCCTTGTTGTCTTCCCTGAGGACCCTGAACTTCACCATCTCAAGTTTGCTGTCTCCAAGATCACCTCCCAAAACTTACATACCCAACCAGTTCTTCCTTGTTTGTGAGTATGTGGAGCAGGGCACTTCCCCTAGTCAGCTCCTTCATGATTTGCTCAGGAATTTTTCAACAATGCACTTGAGAAACCCCCTGATTGCTTGTGTCTTGCTGGGATGCCCTTCCAGCAGATACCAGGGTAAAGTCCTCATGAGGACCCAAGTCTTCTTCCAGTTGTCTGAAAACCACTGACCTATTTCTTCTTCCTAATCAGGCAGTCCATGGGAGATACCCACCACAGTACTGGTAATACTGGTTGACCTGGTAATCTTGACCAGCAACTCTTCAGTGGCCCATCCCCTACCTGAAGGCAGAGCTTCAGGCATTCCTGCTGCTCTCCCACATAACAGGCAACCTTTCTTACCACACCCCAGCTTGACCTTCCTGAAGGGCTTGAATCATCCACTGCAGCAGTCCAGTGGTGTGAATATCTTAGTACCTCTCTGTGTGATGCAGTGAGGCTGCAGACATAATACCCACAAGTGAGAGCTCCTCCCCCACCATGCTGTCCTCTCAACAATTCTTTATTTGTCTGTTAAAGGCTTTTTACACCAATTAAATAAGATCCCCGGGGTATATCTCCCCCAATCCCTTTGATCACAGGCCTCACATATGCTGCTTAATACAGCTCATACCTGGCAGGTATGAATAGTTATACTGTCACATTCAGTCCTCTGAAGCCATTAATGCAGCACAACACCAGCGAGTGTCAGGGGTTCAGTAAGGTACAGGGGATGAAAAGGAGGAAAGTGAAGGTGAAAGAAAGTATTTTGGAGACAGCTGAGCTGAAATATTATTTGCACAAGTCTAGACAGCAATCTGCAGAAATGCAGCTGAGGTGATCACTCAGGTTAGAGACACAGCTGGGATATTATTTCAACTAATCGGACCAGTTTGCAGACAAGAAATTGTTATCACGTCATAATTAAAAAACATCTGACCAATCCCTGGAAAGTGTCTAGCACTGTAGTTGGTTCCCCCTCCCGCTGACAAAACAAGCACAAACCGTTTTATCTCAGCTGTGCTATAAGAAAAGAGTTATGGAGCCACCCTGAAGGGGAACATCCCTCAATGTTTAACTAAAGGGAATGGATCCATATGAAAGCTAAGAAATAAACTACCTGGTAAGTACAATTAATGACATTTACCTCTTTCTGAGAGCTTTACATTTCTTAAATCTTTTCCAAATGCTAATTAATTACTGAGGCAGGAAGAAAAATATGTCATTGCATTATATAAAAAAACAGAGATGTACTCATTGTTGTGTCTGTACCACTATTCCCTGAGCTGTTCTATGGGTATAGCCAGGGGGTATGTGTGGTTTGAGCTTGTTCCCTGCTGTAAGGACAGATAGCATTTTTGTACGGATTTTTGGTTTTACTCCACTTCCTTCCAACAAAAGTTGCCAAATATGGATTATTTTGCAGTAGGAAGTGAGCTAAAAGTAAAACTTCTTTTTAATGTAGTCTTGGACAAATACAGAGTCTCAGAAAGCTACATTCCAAATTTCCCAGAGTGTCAGATACCATAAAACCCCAAAAATTTCACCAAGTTCCCAAAACAATGAGACAACACATAGCTCTTGTCACTTCAACAGTAGTTCCACAAATCATGAACACAATTTGCACTGCCATAATCACTACCTCCAAAAGCAGAAACCTAAACTTAATTTTTTTTAACTATCCAAACACCTTGAGATGAAGAAAGGCTGATTATACTGGTTAGAAATACTAAAAGCAATACTACTAGTTTTCATCAAACTATCACTGTTGTGACTATGTAACAGAAAAAGGAGATTTACTTACCTACTCCCAAGACTTCCAAGTGATAGTTTCATGAAACACTGCTTATCTCTAAAGTAAAAAATGTCGATTTTTTGAGCTCCCAAGGGTCCGGCGCGAGAGTCAAAGACGTTGCCTTCACAGAAGTATAGTCAATGCTCTAATTTATTGTTTATTACACACATACTTAAATCTCATACTTCTAAAAGCATATGAATAATAGCTAATGTCTATGCCTTATAACATGATTTGATTGGTTTCTGCTTGCTGCTGCTTACTGCAAGTCTGTTTTCTTTTGAAACTATCTCAAGGACACAGGCCTTCTATTTTCTGCATAGACTGGGTTGGGCACACAGACCTCTAACACCAGGCTGTGGCCTGTATGTGTGTATGTATTTTTTTTGTAAGGTGAGGCACAGCGTGCGCAGAACTGGCCCCACCGTTTAAGTCCTGAGGTCCATCTGCCACGGCCGAACGAGCTCGGACAGGGACAGTGAAGTTCTCAGGACTGTCACAGCACTGGGTACTAACCGGGACTGACCCTGCTGAGCATCCGAGACCTGATGGGATCGGATGGGAGGGAGGCATTGAACTGCCTGGTACGGTCTCCACTGAGACTCGAACTCATGACCTTGTGATCAGAGTCCGGAGTGCTCACCATTACACCACGGGACCGCTGTGGCCTGTACTGTTCAAATTTCCCCAAACATATCTCAGACAAAAAAAAAAAGCTCCCCCAAACCAAAAACATTCTCAAAGAAACAACCTAAAGCAGACAACTTTGATTTTTCCCCATTATTATTAAACATGTTTTGAATACTGAGGCATTCATAACTTCTTCAAGTACATCTGTCTTGGGTTGAGCTGGCAAAATGCCAACTGCCCAATACAGAGTGTCAGAGCCTCCCTCCACCTGCCAAGAAAAGGTAGGAGAAAAAAATCTCTAGAAACTCAAACTAGGTTTATACTTAAACTAACCAGATATATATTTACAGAGAAAAGAGTAAATTAAAGGAAAACTACAATATAACACACACTTACACAAGTTAGAAATAACAAAAAATAACTCCCCATTCCTCATTGAACACAAATCCCACCATTCTAACAACAAATCACTCTGGAGAACTCAATTCCCTGGAGACAGACCCAAGCAGAGATAAAGACTAAGAACATTTTACTTCCCTAAGATAACACGGTGGTGAGCTGGTGGCAGGCCTGGGCCTCCCATCCCTCCTGGGATGGCACAATGTGTCCTTCTGGGACGAAGGCAAAGACCAAAAGAGACAAAAGCTCCACCTCCCTCTTTTTTTATATTCTTTGACACTTCTTGATGATGTCAGATGATACGAAATACCTCTTTGGTTGCTTAAGTCAGGTGATGCCTGTCCCTTCTAATCTATGTCACATCCTTTGAGACCTGGCAAGGCCTAGCTGAAACTAAAGCCAAAACCTCTTATCACTTTTCAAAGCTTTCTTTTTCATCTTTGCATAGATCAGCTCAACATACCTCTTGTAAGGAGTCCCATTGCCTTAGGAAGCTGATATTAAATCTCAATCATTTTCTTGAGCTAAGTCTGTTATGACTGTTACAGCCCCAATAAGGCACATGACATAACCAAGACAAAAAGTGTGAAGACTGTTGCAGAACTCAGTCTTCCAGGTCCCCACAGAGCTCATCTAAATCCAGGCAGCACTTCAATGAGTTTCTATAATGGAATTAAATTGTTATACTGAAAATAGCAAAAGGAGTTTCCACTCAGACCTCCTCACCACAGACTTCTTAACAAAGTGGAACCTCTGAACCCAAAATGCAATTAGTGTTTTGCTTGTTATCAGTGCCTGAACTCCACCATGATGGATACTTTATAAATACACAGAACTAGGGACATTCACTATCCCTCTTCCACTAGTCTTCACCTTTGCCCTTGAGAATACTTTAAAAAAATCTGTTTCCAAGCTTAAAATCAGGAAGGGTTTACTTTTGTAACTGTCATTTTACTGTAGATGCTGAATTTGAAAATCCAATTAAAAATTCAATACTTTCTGCTTGGTCTCATTAGCTTTCATCCTGTCTGACAATCTGAAGCAAATTAAACCCTAAACTGTCATTTAAAGACAGAAAGAGAATTGGTTTAATTTAAGGAAGTCACTTTAGAGGAAGACAGTTGTGTCTGACTCATACTTCCAAAGGACTTCATGTTCTAAGCATTTCAGTGCCTTATTTTGTGTAGGATCATCTAAATCTGAGTTCTAATTTTACCCTTTTGATTATTTGGTAAGAAAAAGTTTTGACAAAACTGACAAGCGATGACTACATCTGTTCCATTTAACCTAAGGAGGTAAAGGCAGACTCATTATGTCTTTATGGTATTAGGAACTCCTAGTTTAATTCCCTGACTCACCAGGTCCTTTGGAAAGCTAAAGAAGTCATAAGGATCAGTTCTCAAAAATGCTTAATGCTTAACTGAAATAGGAAGCCTTTCACATTTTGAGATGTTTAAATAAAGATGCAAAAAGAAATAGGGAGAGAGGTTTATCAGCTTCTAAAGAGATTTCTACATCTTTTAGACTATCTTACTTTCCAGGTGTTGCTCTATATTCTCTGTTTGCCAACAACTGGAGGATATGAGCATCTCTCATTCCAGAAAAAACAGATATTAGAGTGATGAGGAACAGAAGGGTCCAAGACCTCTTAAAAATGAGGTGGTGCATCTTCAGCAAAATGGTCTGTTTCATATGAGCAGGCACAAAATGCCCTGAAATATCTTTCTTGGTCTCAAATAGATGACTATTAAAATACTGGTGCTTGTATGTCTCTGAGTTTCCTGCGAGCACATACACAGCTGCACTCAGCGCAACTCTCATGAAATAGCACCCAGCCTGCTGCCTTCACAGCCTTTACTTCCTCTGGGAAACTGCCCATTCATGGCTTTTTATAAATTATGTCAGAAAAGCCCAAATCACTCCCTGTCCCTCAGTCCTCAGCTGTGCTCAAGTTCACAGTGACACAGCTGAACAAGGGCAGTGCTTGAAGCACCAGGACTCCAATCTCCCACCCAGCTCCCCTGACAGGTACAGGTCAGCAGTGTCAAAAGATGATGAGATCCCTAGAAAGCAGTGTGCTACAGCTTCCAGTACTGACAGAGTAAAGATCATCCATGAGCAAAAGAAATATTGAATGAGGGCAGGGATAGTCTCTATTTATCTATAGCAATGCTCACCCAGCCCTGCAAGGCTCCAGATCACTGGCTGCAGCATCTGCCAGGGCACAGTCAGGGAACAGACCACTCATATCTGCCTCTTTTTTATACTCTTGCCCTGAGCATCTGCTGTCTGACCTGTCCACAGACAGGTTGTAAACAGGATCCAAGAACTACATGTTCTAAACAGGATCCAAGAAGACTGTTCAGGTTTTCCATAGGCTCTCAAGCACAAAGATTAAGGGCAAATTAGGAAACCTGAGCCTAATACTTTTGTTCTGCCTCATACAAAATTCTTTACACGTGATCCAACAATAGAAAATCGCACTTCAAGCTGTATCACAAAGGAAACTCTTGTAAAATCTCTTTCGATATCTTGTCAAAATCAGCATGCTCTGTGACTAGACAACTGTCAGGGTGATCTATAGCCCCCAGGCAGCACTGTAATATAAGCTAAATTGCCTGAGTCACAAGCAATGATGGAGTCATTCTACAGGAAATTGGAAATCAATTCTTGTCATCACTGTACATAACTTCTTTATCAGAGATCCAGTTCACCAGAGTAATGCAAGGGAAAGAAGCTGGGAACTGACAATCATGACAAGGTGAGCAGTCACACACACACGTTTAACTGGGTAAGTTCTGTTTCTGGAACAGCACTCTGCCTTGGGCACATGACAGATATGAGCAGCTGACCTGGTAAAGTATCAAAGGTTAATGGTGGTCACACACTGCAGATGTGCTGCATCCTGTACCACAAGGAAGATGTAAATACCCAGAGTTTGGGCCTGAAAATTGAGGACACAGCCCGTAGTCTTCTTTGTGCAATGAGTCCCAGTAAAGCAGAGGGACAACCTTCTGCTAAATCTCACACTGGAACTCTTTCAGACTGGTACTGGGAGATTCCTTCAAAATCATGATCCAGGTGTTACAGAAACCAGAGCACTGATATCAGCACTGGAAAGCTTATTCACAAGTTTGGCTGTCTGCAATGCTTGTAGTCAGGACTCAGTTGCTGGAGTCAAGTGGTTAAATCAGCTGTTGTTACCAACACGTTTTCAAACTAAGGGAGGAATAGCTTGATTCTAAAAGCTGAGAGGAAATAAAGAATCCAACATGATATTATTTTTAGAGCATAAAATCACCCTTCTGTCAACAATGTGTGGTAGTTTTGGCTTTAGTTTCAGTATAGGTCCCATTTAGGCCTTACTTTTTAGCAGGCCTCAAAGGATGTGACATAGATTAGAAGGGACAAACATCACCTGACTTAAGCAACCAAAGAGGTATTTCATATCATCTGACATAATAAAGAAGTGTCAAGGGGTATATTAAGAGAGGGAGGAGGAGTTTCTGACTCTTTCAGTCCCTGCTCCTGACCTGAGAGGAACCTGCTGCCCTGACTGCTGAGATTAGGCTGTCCTCGCTGTTTATATAGGGAGGTGAGCATTTTCTTGTTAATTTCTTTCTCTCTTGCTGGGAGGTTTCTCGGGAAGAGTTTTTTGGGAGGTTTTCTGAGGTTTTGGTGGTTGGAATCTGTGTTATCAACTGGGCGACTCAAATGTGTTGTTATTTCTTTTCAATATGTGTTATATCATATTCTGCTTTAAATTTTCTTCTTTCCTGTGTAAATACAAAAACCTCATCATTTCAAAGCTTCATTTCTGTTTTTTTTTCCCCTCACTCCTTTTCCCTGGGACGGGACCCTTTGACTCTGTACTAGGCAGTTGCCATTTTGCCAGCTCAAACCATAACACAATGTTTTTCTGCATAGATGCTCAGCTATGTCTCATTTTACCTGGACTCAAAAGACAAATTCATTAAAATGAAGTACAAAATTTGTTTCAAAACAGGTAATTTATGAAAATTCTTTGTGAAACAAACCAAAACATTTTCTATTTCCATTTCCTCCACAAAAGCCAACTCATCGAGTTTCCACACACCTAAAAGAAAGCCATAGCCATTTCTATACACAAACTCATATTCAACTACTTGACATTGACAGTTCCAGATGCAGGAATATGATGGGTTCATGCAGTGTCCAGAACAGCATGTTTTTAATCTTAATGCAGAAATTCTAACCTAAAATAAGGACTCCTTCCAAAATACAAAAGCCCAGAATGGTTTGTGTTGGAAGGGAGCTTAAGGATTATCTTGTTCCGCTCCCCTGCAGTGTCCTTGTTACAGCAGCTGGGACCAGTTTATCACTTTAACTGAAACTGTGTATTTTACACACTCTGTGTCATTTCTGATAGACTGTTAATTATGGATTGTTTGCAGCAGCTGCCCAGGGCACACCTGACACCTCAGAGTGTTGAAGAACCCTTTGAAATAGGGGAGGTTTCTTTGTCTTAACACCAATGACTCAGGTGTGGTAACTCCCCTGGGGGAGACATCAGCACCTTCACACGCAGCCTGAGAGGTCATCTCTGCTAATGAGCTATTGGGGGACTGGCATAAGGGGCAGCTGCAACAACCTAGACCATCAAAGATTCCAAAAGTATCCCATGATTCACAGAGTTAAACCACCTATTGTGAAACTCCCCACCCTGGAAGAGGTACTGGGCATTCCCACCTGAATGTGAGCATAGATAATCCTGGGGTGTGGGGACTTCTGGTACCACTTGCGGGATCCTGAGGGGGACCAGATTCTCAACAGGACTGTGACTGGCACCCTGGACAAGACTGCCATCATTACTTTGACAGAACTCTGACCATCACCACCAGGTCTCTTTTCCTTTTACTTTGCACTCAGGGGGACCACATGGCACTCAGACAGGGGCTGATGTTCTGTTCATGCCCCAAGGTGCTGGGTTATACAATTGTTTTGTGCGTTAAAATCTGGAGTTTTTCTGTATTGTATTTTTTGTAACCTTTTTAGGCAATTCTAACTCTGATTTGTAATCTCACTTGAGTTGGGTTCATTTCTCCCACCAGTTTACCTTTAAACCAGCATAGGCAGGGACACCTTCCACTAGCCCAGGTTGCTCCAAGCCCTGTCCAGCCTGGCCTTGGACACTTCCAGGGATGGGGCAGCCACAGCTCCTCTGGACAGCCTGTCTAGGGCCTGCCCACCCTCACAGGGAAGTTTTTTTGCTAATATCCACCCTAAACCTACTCACTGTTGGCTTGAAGCCATTCCCCCTTGTCCTGTCACTCCAGGCCCTTGCAAGCAGTCTCTCTCCATCTTTTTTGTTGGCTGCATTCAGGCTGTCCTGAAGCCTTCTCTTCTCCAGGTTGAACAATTCAGCCTTTCCTCACAGGAGAGGTGCTCCAGCCTTCTCATCTACTTAATAACCTCCTCTGGAGTTGCTGCAACAGGTCAATGGCCTTCCCGTGCTGGGGACCCCAGAGCTGGATCAAAAGTTTGCTACAAAGTGTTCTGCTTAAGTGTCACAAAGTTTGCTTTCCTACTCTCTGGCCTGTTTGAGAGAAAGTGATTTCTTTGCATAACAAAAATTTATTATTAGACTAACATTGAGGTTTCCTCTTCATGAAAGCTAAAGAACAGAGTCCATCAAGCAAACAAGCCAACCCTACCAGCAAATGGCCCCACATGCCACAGTAACCTTCAAATCCTGGAAAACACACTGCAAAGGGGCGAAGGGGCAGTGCCCTCTCAGGCAGAACCCTGAGAGTTCTGCTGCAACAATGCCTGGCATTAATCAGGCAAGTGGAGAGAAAATGGGCTATCAGAAAACAACTGAGAAGCTAAATGCAATTATCTTGGGTTAATCAGCTGAATTTAGTTTTGTTTTGTTTTGAATACTTCGGCAAAATTCCAAGTATAAACCAAAGGAAAAAGCTCCCTCCCCACCTGGCCAAGAAAAGGGAGAAGAAAAAACCTGGACAGTTAAACTAGTTATATATTTACACACAAAAAGGAAAACTAAAAGTAGACTACTATATAACACATACATACACAAGTTAGATATAACAACAATCCTCTACCTCCCACCAAAACCAGATCACATCACTCCAGGTCCATAAAGCACCCCAAAATACACACAGCAAGGAGGAGAAAGAGAATAACAATAAAATGTTTACTTCCCTGAACTAAAATAAAATGTGAAGTAGCAACGTGGCAGCAGCAAGGCTCACCTCATATGCTGTATGTATACTTGAGGTGACATCAGAATATGCTATGGAATACCATTGGCCAGTAGAGTTAGCTGACTCAGCTCCAGTCAGCTGATAATCCCAGGCCTACTCTGAAAACTAAAGTCTAAATTTAGGCCTAGCTAAACCCATAACAGTTTGCATCAGCCACTGATTTCTTTATCCTAAGTATGACACTGTTCATAGTCTTGTAACCGTGCCTGGACAAAGAACTCATCCATAATCAATTTCTGAAATATATGAATACTTTTCAGCTCTTCTGCTCCACTATTCAGAAATATGGTCGTTCCATGTTCATTTGTTATTTTTTGAACAGCAAATAGTTGAGAAATGAATGCACATTTTGTGGTGGAATAATTGTAAAATTTAAATAATTTGTGATGAAAATAGACCTTTTCTTTTTCCTTAAAAGCAAGTTGAAATCCACAATATTCTAGAATGATGACCATTTCCACTGACAAAGTCTTAGTTGGTTTTAATTGAACTATCCGCCCTTAATGACGTGCCATTATTCATAAAATATTACAAAATTAATATAAACTATTACAAAATTAATCTAGTTGATAGAAATTTAGTCAGATGTTTGTTTGTTTAACATCATTACCCAATTTTGAGTCCATGAAAAAAAGGAAACAGGCTTTTAATTAATGCATGCAAAATAAGAAGGGCATGAAAGCATAACATTTAATTTGCAGAGTGGAGTTACAGTGTGTATTCCTTGGTGGCAAAGCCAGCATGAGAAGTTCCTGCTCCACTGTCACCTCTCTCTTCTTGCCCCCATTAAAACACTGCAGTTTCTGCTCTTTCCCTCAGTTGTGCCAATATAACTACATGCTTTGATAAATGTTCATCACTGCAATCAACTGGAATATCATTCACTATCCCTGCAACAGTATCAGTGTTCTTTAAATTGCTTCCAGTACAGCCCCATAAATACCACAATTGAAAGCAGCAAATGCTGCCCTGGAAAGTGACTTGAACTATATAAAACACAACACAAGGATCAGTGACCCTAATGTATCACAGCACTCGTAGTATCCTGGTTCATTATGGGCTGGAACAAGGGCCAAATAAATTAATGCAACATAATCAGCTTGTTCTTAACCAGCACTGCATGAGTCACCGGCTTCCAGAAGTTCCCACCTGAGTACACTGGCTTTGAAAGGGCCAAGGCTCACCTGTGTCCATTACCAGGGTGACACCCTCAGGTTAGGAAATGTGGGCTGTCAGATGGCTCACACCTTTTCTTCTGACAGTCTGAGTCAGTCTGGAAATCCCAACAAAGATTTCAATGTGCAGCGTTCATGCCACTGAGAAAGACCGGTCAGCTCAAACAAGAGATTTTGCACCAGCAGACTTCATTCTTTCATTTTTGGCCTTTTGGTAGTTTTAAGCCTCAATTTAGCAGGCTCAGAGAATCTACATAGATTAGGAGAGACAGGTGTCATCTGAGTTAAGCAACCAAAGAAATATTTCATACCAGATGATGCAAAACTGAGATATAAATACAGTAGAGCAGGAGGGCGCTGCCGCTGTCCTGCTGCGCTGGGCCTTGCTGCAGCTGCTGCTACATCACATTTTGTTTTAATTTGGGCTAGCAAACATTTTATTGTTATTCTTTCTTTCTGTTCCTTACTTGGTGTCTTTTGGAGTGGACTATGGATTCTAGAATGATGAAACCTGCTTTCAGTAAGAAGTAGAAAATTGTTGTTATATCCAGCTTGTGTAAGTGTGTAGTTTTCTTTTAATTTTCTCTTTTCTGTATAAATATATATAATTAGTTTAAGTTTAAATCTGTTTTGAGTTTCCAGGGGTTTTTTTCCTTTCTTCATTTTTCTCAGTGGGAGGGGGAGGGAAGCTAACACTCTGTACTGGGCAGCTGGCATTTTGCCAGCTCAACCCAAGACAGACCTGCATGCTTATACACACAGAAAAACTGTCCTTAGATACTAAAAGCACCAACGTCAATGCATTGGTAGGTGGTGACTGTGAGAGACTGAAATGTTAGTGGTTAATGGCTCACACATCTGGTCATTTGCAGAGGCAGCAGGTGCATTTCTGGGGCTGGGTTTGCACACCCCAAGGGGAAGGGGGAGAGTTTTGGGGTGTGTGGTGGCAAAACCTCTGATCCACATAAGATAGAGGGGGTGAGCACTCACCACTGGAGGGTCTGGGTTTTGAGCAAGACAAGGGAGAAGGCTGTTAAGAAGCAGACCCTGTGTAGGCAGGATAGTGCTTTTTATCACCAATTGTCATCTCTTACACAACTGGCTGTCTTGTAAAACTCACCCTCTCCCTGCAACAGGGAAGATCAGATTCACATGGGACATTCACATGCATACACAGGCCTGAGGGTATTCATCCCTTCTGAGAGACCTCAAATTCCAAATGAGAGGCAGCTGTCATGTCTTAGATGGGACCATAAACCATCAAAGACACAAGAAGAGCCCCCAGTCTCATTTCTGAGGACTGCACGTGATCCAAAAATGATGTAGCAGATCCACAGTGTTGCAAAAGACAGTACTGAGTGTTCTCACATATACCTGGACATATATTAACCCATTGAACTCTACTGTGGGCCTTCCCAACCTCCAACGGATCAAGATCACGACCATCACTTCAACCAAACATCTGAATTGCAGCAATCAAGTCTGGTTGCTGAATCCACAGATGGTGATATCTTTCTACTTTTATCCTTCCTTTCTCTTTTTTTTATTTTTCCTTATGCATTTTCTTAAGTCATATTTTTATGCTTTCAGATTGCTATATTACAGATAATAGTAACAAAACAGCTACATACCTGCATTCCATTGCAATCAAATTGTTCTAAAATAAACCCCGCATATATATTTAAAAACTCTGATCATTGTTTGACTCTAATCTGCCCCTAGGGATCTATTAATAAGAACCTGGGTTACCCTGGTCTTCAGGGGCATGTCATAACATTGACAAACTCAAATGGATTCTGGAAAAGCTGCAGAGATCTATAGAGAATGGAAACTTCAATGCCAACAGTATCTGCCAGGCAGCAGTTGCAGAGCTTTAACTATCTTACAAGTAAAAAGCATAACTGTATTGCCTGCTAGGTTGTATAATTCACACAGACAGAAAGTACAGAGTGATCCAAAAAGCCTAACAGTGTTAGAAACAGGTCAAGCAAGAGGGGGTTATTGTTTATGAAAAACTAATTGAAAAAGAATCCCATGGTTCTAATTATCTTCGTTATTGCATCCTCACCCCTCTCTTCTCTCTCCAAACCAAAGTTTACTTTACAGCATCAGTTAAGGAAACCACGAGTGAACTGTATCAAACAAAACTTTTGCAAGTCATGAATCTTCTCTATAACTGCCATCTTAACTATGGGGAAATACTTTATAGCTGCAATAATCCCCTTTAAAGGAGATTACCAAAGTGAACAGTCATGATTGAAACGGTCCCAGCTTTGTTTCAGTCCTTAATTTAGACACTTTGTTAACTGCTAGTTGTTGCTGAAGCACAGTGAATTTTGCTTGGTAAGTAATTTTAAAAACTTTCTCCATATCTTAAAAGGTCTGAAAGGGAGGTTAGAAAAAACAATAAACTTAAAAGTATAGAAAGCTACAGACACAATGGAACCTTTTATCAATGCACAGCATTGCAGTGAGACACATCCCAACATGAAAAAGTAATTTGCATGTTTACTGATGCATTGTGGATATTTGTTCAAAGCCTTTAACATAAGCTGTTAGTTATGCAGCACTGATTCATTTAAGTTCTCAAAGTTTTAATTAGTTCTGAGAAAATGTTTTATGTAGAAGTCACAAGTCGTTGTGAAGCGGTGAATTCTCGGCCTTATTCCTGGGATTCAAAGCCTCATTGGAAAAGTCCTGCATATTAGACTTGGGCCAAGAACACCAAAAAAGCTACAGCACCTCCTTGGCTGTCATGTAACACTCTGCATTTTTTAGAACCCAAAGTACTTTAGAAAGACAACACATTTATCCACGTTTTGCACATTAACTCAAGCAACAGATAAATAAAGTAATTTCTTTTGAACCAATAGCCATGGTAACAAGGGAGGAAAGCTAAAAAACCCAACAGCAAAGGTTTTGTGACTGTCAGAGCAACATCCCACAGCAGTGAGGTCAGCAAGATGAGCAGAGGGGCATGCAAGGCCTCTCTTCAAACCTGTGCCCACATTTCCATCAGCATGGATCACTGCCAGGCAGGAGCAGAGCAGCTCACATTCCCCCACATGTCAGGACTGGCAGCCCAGGGTGGCTGGTTCAGGCCTCCTGCTCACAACACTGCGCTGGTTCTGTGCCCTGACCTGGGGAATAGCCCAGACACCCCCAGCCTTTTGGAAGTGAACAATTTTCTCTGCAGTTCTGCAGTACAGAATCATGGCTTTACCTCCAGTTTCTTTGCCATCTCACTGCCTTCATTCCAGTGAAGATCAATGGATGATGCTGAAAGCTGACTTTGGCATGTTTGGTTTGAAGAGAACACATGTTTTTGCTGCATTCTTCACCATGTTAATTCTTACTCCCTTATTTTACTAAATTAAGTAACTGAAGTGCATTCTTGTGGCAATTCAAAAGGTGATTTTTCTGAAAATTGCAATTACCAGATGAATTAAGCAGAACAAACCACTCTAAAACTTTTAAAAGCCTGATAAGTGCATTTTTATACGTATGCTCTTATAACCTTCTACAAGATTTCTGACTTTTGAGTAACATCTAATTCTTATTTCTCCATTCACTTTCATGTTTCCAGTTTTCAATTCCAGATCCTGTTTAGGACCAGAGCAACAGAAGGGAGAAAAATATCTCATGTCTTCTTGTCTGTAGCCTAGCAAGAGGGGAACACAGGATCACCTGGCAAAAAAATTGCAGTTCTTCAAGAATTCAATTTCTGCATCAAAACAACTGTAAATTCTCTAAATCTGAATAACTAATCATCCACATATTCAGATGCTTATTGAAGCTGAAGTAAATCTCTGTGTTCTGCCATCACTATTAGAGGTGTCTATTCTAATGATTCATACATTTTCATAGCTTGATACATAATGATGATAGAAAGCTCTGAACAGAGGAGTCAGAAAAATTGAATTAAAGGTTTCTATAATAAGTGTCTTTAAAGCCTAATTTGTCTGAAAATGTGCATCATGTCTGCCACAGTAGCAATCATTTCTAAAGAATTTGCAAGTAACTGCATCACTATATATACTTGTGACTTCAGTACACAGGGCAAAGGTAGAACTTCTCCTTCACCCTCTCTTTTCCCACCCCAGTGCATAGTTCCTTCAGTTTTTCTCAGATCTGTCCCCAACATGTCTGATCACCTGCTACTATCAGTGACAGATGTGTGCACTCTCAGTGCCATCCTGTCTCTCTGTTGTCAATAAGCCAAACAACCAAAAATACTGTGAATCCTAAATCAAAGTGAAAGAAAGCAAAGGGACAGTAGAATTTACCCATTGAAAAGAAAACCAGAGGAAACTGCATGTGATGCTTCTTTGTTACCATAGCACACCCAAAATTATCACACAGCTGTACTGTAATTGAGGAAAACCTACCTAAAGGAAAACTTTGTACAAACCCTGAACTCACACCACTGGTAACAGGCACGCTCTTGGCAGCAAGGTAACCCACTGAGCTGACAGAACAAGTAACTAAGCATTCAAACATCAATCCTGTGGCATCATTTCCCCCAGCAAAGAAAAGCCACTTGGACAAGACCACCCGATGGCACACTCAGCTGATGTCACAGTGCTACTATGTCTCAAATAAGAGGAAAAAAAACTCGTTCTGCAATGATTAAACTACAACTTTCTTAAAATACCCTGAGTACTACTTGAGTCTTTGCAGTCAGCTTAGGTAGGGATACTTTAAACAAGCACTAAGTGCTCACAGATTAAGCCCCAAAGACAGTTAAAGGAATTCAGTAGGGATGCAAAAGGTTTAGCTGGGAAATTTAAGTTACAACTGAGATACCCAAGTCCAGGAAGACTGCAATATCCTTAATTACCTACATCCCTCTATCATTGCTCTGTGCTTAAGAATCACACCCATAAAAAAAAGAATATGGTGAAAAAGCCACATGTGTAACTGAGCCTCTCCTGCCTGTATCTATCAAGTAAACGAATCATTTAGGACTTCATTCTGCTTATGTGGCTTTCTCTTTGCTCTGCTAAAAGCAGTGTGATGGCAATTACTCAATGCCATTCCAGGACTCACTATCTGCTGAAGAAAACGGTATCTACTATAATGTAATTATATATGATGGCAGTTAAACCACTCATGTTTATCAACCAGAAGCACAGGTCAGTTGTTGAAGTTTGGCTGAGGAGTTGCTAAGCTACTGTAACTGAGGATCTTAGGAATAGATACTAAGAGCTCCAACTGAACAAAGTCCAGGAGGTTGGTGTTCATAATTGCTTTGGATGCTTTTGATTATTAAGCCTCAGTAGGAAATGCAATGCTCTGTGATACTCCAAAGAAAAGGTACCATGTATTTTTTTTAATTCTTTTACACATGCTGTTTGACAGCATGTGCTGCATCTCATTGCCAAACCATGGCCAGCTCCTGACAGTTATTTACCTCTGTGGTACTCAATATGTGACTTGAAGTTTGCAGAGGCTTAAAGGAAGAGTAACAAGCAGTTTTACAGGACAATTTCCCTCTCCATATATTGGAGCTGATTGTATATGTACAGCACAGTGGCACAGAGCACTCAAAAGATTGAGATTCTCTCCAATTCCCCCTAGGAACAGATGCTGCAGCACCAGTCTTTCTCTGCTACGGGTCTCACTCAGTGGAGATGGAAGCCGTTCTCTTTCCCTCCCCCTGCCAGTTTGGCCATGAGTCCCAAGTGACGGTGCCGTGCGGGGTCGAGAACGCTGGATCTCACTCCACGGAAAGCGCAGGAACAGCCACGTCAGAGAAGTGATTTCCTGGCACGGGAGAAGTACCGTGGAGCCAGAGCACCATCACCTGGGGAAAGACCGCACTGCCCCTCCACGCCTACCGATCCCAGCGAGCACAAACATCCTTCCTCAGCCCTTTCTGAGCCCTTCCTCAGCAGCACAGGGCTCTACATTAGAACACAGTTCATGTAATTATGTAACAATGAAAAAGTAATTTTCTGAGTGGTTTTTTTTTACCATTTTACCACTATTTTTCCTGTCTTTCTAGAAGCAGTTCCATTAATTCTTTCTCTTCCCTATATTTCATAGGAAGGGATTTTCAAAAGCACTAGATCTTCAAGCGAGTTCTGGAAAAAATCTCAAATCCAGAAAAACACAAATAAATACCTAACCAACCTTGCTACTACAGTGAGAAAGATAAGCATAGATCCAACTAAAACTCAAATTCAGTGTTTTTACAACCTAAAAAGTCTATTGAAAAGGAAGACTGATGGCTGCCTTACTGTACATTACCTGTACTATTATTCTAAGATACCTCTTAACTGTTAAATTAGAGAGACATTTCTGCCCATTGAAGGTTTATCTTTGCCCCCGTTGCAATCAAGTAGGATGTGATGACTCCATCTATGAGCTCATTCTCCAAGGCACCTGTGCTGGTTTGAAGGTAAACCAACAGGGGAAATGAACTCACCACAAGAGAGATTATAAGTCAGAGCTAAAATTTAATAATAATATTACAATAACAACACTGACACACAAGGGAAATTGCTTTCAACTCACAATACCCCAGCAGTATAACCCAGTGTCCTGGGGCACAAACCCAAGGGGGTTTGTTTGCCCTTGTGCTGAGACCCCTGTGGTTCCCCCAAGTCCAGAGCAAAAGGAAAAGAAAAACCTGTTGGTGCAGGCGAGGGCTGTGGTCTGGGCGAGAGCGGTGATCTCCTGCTGTCAAGGTCCTGCTGCTGCTCTGGATCCGACAAGAGGTTCCCGAGGTCTTCTTACCCACCCCTTATGTACCCTCAGGGAGCTCTCAGTCCCTCCCCCTGGGCGGGGACTCACACAATGGGTGATTAACTCTGGGAGCCAGGGGGTGTTGAGCTGTTGATGGCCCATTAGCAGCTCCGCCCCCCCCCCAGGCTGGGTGTGAAGTGATAATGGCTCCCTGGGCAGCTGCTGCTAATGGCCCATTGTCCTTGGGGAATGAATAGAGGGGGTAGAATACACAGCTTTGATCACCCCCACACAGAGTTAGCTGGTCCCTCCTGCTGAACTAGGACAGCACCCTACAAACCTGCCATGTGAGAACAGCAGAACAGAGCTCTTCCCAAAGAGGAGAGCACTGAAAGCAGACATTGCTGGCTAGAAGCTGGGCAACAAATGATAAAACCCCTGCAATCCTGTTGCCCTGAATGATACAAAACAGCACTCTGCTTACAACTTCTACTGCTTGATCTACCACCCCTGCTCTTCAGCACTCTCTCTCCTCTTTCCCATGCAAGTACATGTTGTGGACATCCATATCAAGGCACAGAGACCCAGCTAGGAATTCCTCTTCCTGCACTAACAGGAACTACTACAACCCTCTCTCCTGGCCTCGGCTTTAGCACAACATGCACGCACACCGTGTTTGTTCATTGTACTCTATGGTGGCATTGAAGACCTCACCCTGAGCAGCAGCTCAGTGCATCGTGCACAGCTCCTACAGTTACTGGCAATCAGTCACTCCCCTTGACATTTTAGACGTTTACAAATCCACCTGGATGCCTCCATTCCCTAAATACAGCATCATGAACTAAATTGTTTTCTGCACTCATAACTTCTGTTACCGCCCACAACCACCCCAAAAAAAGTTTGTTAAACACTGGAGTTTTATGAGCTACTTCTGGGAAGAGGGAGATACACAGAGACAGCATGGGGGGAAGTAATTCTTTTATGCAGGACAGGTTAGAAGCAGCCTGACCCTTCAGTTGCCCTGCAGGCCATAAGCAACTGAAAGCTGCTTGCAACACAACAAACCCAAACCAGGCCTTTTGGTATCTGTCTGGGGCAGATTTGAAATATCCAATCATCCTAATTCATGTCTGCTTCTAAAGGCCTGATGAAGACATGAAACTGTTTGAACTTCCTCTGCTTGACTTACTTCACATGCTCCCAAAACCCTGCAAAGCAGGGGTTCAGCATCGCTGCAGAGCTCAGCCCAGCCACCAGCTTGGTTAGTCTCATTCACAGAGCACTCAGACGGATGAGCAGGGGCTGCATAGTTTTGAGTGGCTAATGAAGTCATAGTGAAGCATTTACCAAGTGATTTTTAAAGTAAACATCATTAATTTCCTTGCAAAATGTAACATTAAATGACAGCTTCAGGAGTGGCTCAGCTGCCTGGTCCCTGGGGAGCAGAGAGGTGCCACACACAGTAACCTTGTCAGTCACTGCAGGCACTGCCGTCTCCGTGTCCATTCAGCTGTTACTTCCAGGTGCGTTTAAGGACCATTAGGATGAAGCAAAGCAAGGACTAGAGGATTCCCATCTCTGTCTTGGATAAGTGCTCTAAAAACCCAGGCTTCTGAACAGGTTGTGAAAAAAGATAAGGACAAGTACCCCCAAAATTCCAGACAGAAGGATTGTAGGAGCATTTATTTTCAAAGTCAAGAACAGGAAACTTAACATTAACCTTAATGGCATTTCAAACACCAGCCTGGGGAAAGACATATCCCCTGTTCTTCTCAGGGCTTTTATCATCCCCAGTTCCCACTCTGTGGAGACCTTCAAGCATGTCTGCAAGGACTTATCTTTTCCTCATACCAGGGAGAGTTATTCTGGAATGCAGGAAGAGAAAACATCTAAAATTGTCTCTGGGAAAGATGCCCCTCCAGGCAGGAAAGTCCTCCTAAGAGAAATGAGTCCTGATCTCCTTGTAATAAATCTTCTTGAAGGGTCTTCTACCTTTACACAGGGATGCACCTCTCTCACATTCAGAAGACTCAAACTGTGAACCCTCCATGAAAGTTTTAATGAAGCTGTGGTAGTTTTGGCCAGGCCTCAAATTAGCAGGCTCAGAGAATCTATGTGGATTTGGAGAGACAGGTATCACCTGACTAAGCAACCAAAGAAATATTTCATACCAGATGATGCAAACCTGAGATATAAATATAGGAGTGGGAGATGTTCACGCAGTTCCATCATGGCCAAAGTAGAGGCAAGACACGCAGCTGCTGCCCTGCTGTCTGGGCCCTGCTGCTGCTGCTGCTACTTGCATTTTGTTTGAGTTTCAGGGAAGTAGAATCATTTTTTTGTTATACTTCCTGTTTCTTGCTGGGTGTCTTTTGGGGTGCTCATAGATCTAGAGTGATGGAATCTGGTTTTGGTGAGAGGTAGAAAATTGTTGCTATATCTAACTTCTGTAAGTATGTGTTCTATTGTAGTTTTCTCTTAATTTTCTCTTTTCTGTATAAATATATATAGTTAGTTTAAATGTAAACCTAGTTTGAGAGGTTTTTTTCCCTTTCCTCCTTTTTCTCGGTGGGGGGAGGAAAGCTCTGACTCTGTGTTGGGCAGTTGGCATTTTGCCAGCTCAACCCAAGACAGAAGCAAATACATTTCAAAACAATATTTTTCTCATTTTGAAAAGCCAACATTTTCTAATATAAAAAAGTCACCAAAAACTTCACAGCCAGCTGCAATTATTATCCTAAGTTATTGTCCTATTTCTCTAGGCACTTTGGGGGAAAATAATTTCATTGTGTTTCACAAACATGTTAAAACAAACTTGCTCCACCCTTTCCTTGGCTTGGCTGCTCAGCTTTTGTGCAGCTCCTCAGTCAACAGCAACTCATGTCTCCCATGGTAAAGGAAGACCTGGCCAGATTTGCTGACTGGGAGGTAACACACACTCCTCTGTCTTGGAAAACTAGGCTGGTCTCTGCAATTGGAAACAATTTGCTGTTTCCCAGACAGAGTAAGTTTTTACAGCCATTTAGAATCTCACCTCCTTTTCCCAAAGGAAAAGGATTATGGAACTGTTTTTCCCTAAACCACCACATGCTTCAGAGTCTCTTTTGAACCCTTGCACAAGCAGGCCACAAGCCAGTACACCAGCCAACTTTTCAATATGGACTTCCGATATTTCTTTGCAGTCTCACCTGCAATTATGTCAAACTGATCTCAACTGAATTATGTCAAATGCTCAGAAATGGGGCTGGTGGAAATAATTAACAGCCACGTGGAAATCACACCCTAACCCAGACTAAGGTTACAAAAGAGAAATTGCTGTAGACCAGTAGGTTAAAAACTAGAAGCTGCAAAATAACAAAGTCAGTTAAACCCCTTGAGAGCAAACCCACTTAGGGAGGCCATCTAAAGAAGTGACAAAACAGCTGCAGGCGAGGGTATTTCGATAGACCAACAGCCTGTAGTATCTCCAGATTTGTTACTGCTGTTCTAGCCAAAACACAGTCAGTAAGTGGGCACAGTAAGCAATGCAACGAGGAGCAGAGCATGCAAGTAAGACAACTCTGCTGGCACTGCACATCTGATTGGTTTAGGTCACAATTGACATGACTCGACTGATGCAGATTAAAGGCAGCTGCAAGACTCAAATGGACAAGACGGACAAAGTGCTGGGGAAAAGAAACAGGAGAATGGAATTCAGCAGTCAAGTGTTACTCATGAAAGGTTTTTTAGTGAACATTTCAACATGCATCTTTGGTTATTTGAGGAAAACCAGAATGTACATTTAAGATTTAAATAAAAAAAAACCATGAAAATTAAAGCTGTGAAATAAGCCACTTACCTGCACTAATGCCCATGAAGAGAGTCCATACCAACCACTTGTATTAATAGCCACAGTCTTAATATTTGACAATAAGTGAAGGAGCACTGAAAACTTTTAGAGTTGTAATGCTTATCCTAGACAGATTTTAGAGTCTGCAGGCATTTATCTCAACTCTCTAAAGGAAGTACAACTGTCTTTTGCTACATCAAAAACTGAAAAGCTGCCAGCAATACTTAGGCATACTACAGAAAACATTCTGCATGACTTCCATCTGGTATTCATCAATCTAAGTGAATGTAAGGATGGCATATGTTAGTGTTCCCCCACAGCCTAGAGAAAGTAATCATCTTGCCCTCCTTGATGCAAGCATCACATATTTTTTCATGAAACAAATATTTTTATTTAGTAGTTTTTAACACTCTCTACACACTTGTATCTAGAAAGGCTTCTGGGCATTCCTCCTGGAAGTACTAAACTACTGGATGGTATTATGTCCAGTACTAAACTACTGGATGGTATTATGTCCAGTTTTTCCAAAGCAGAAGTCTGTCTACAATGGAAAACAAAGAATTAGGCTACAGAGAAAGAACCAGGTGGTTTGCATGACTGAAAGTCATGAGGCTGTCCCTCTGTCCACAGAGTAAAAGTTATCCTTTACCTGAACAAAAAACCAAAATTCAAATCCATTTTTTTTCTTCATTGGTAACTTTGAATTTGCTGCAAGTCTTAAAACCATATGGAAAAACTAATATTTTTCAAGATTATGGCAATTAAATCCCAAGGAGAATCTAATTTCCCTTTGTTAACCAATGTTTTCTGTCATTACTGATAGTGCAGATCTTCTGGCCAGCTTTGTTACAGAGGAAAATAAATAGTTATGTCCATGAGATGTTAACTGCAGAGATGTGTGCATTTGCCTAAACATGGACTGAAGGTTTAAAGAATTAACACAGTTGCATTTCTAAATGTAAAGCTATCTGAAGTCTTAAGAAAAAAAAAAAACAAAACAAGAAAAAACACCAAAACACTCCCCCACACAAACACAGAAAAAACCCTCACAAAATCCCACAAGTGTTCAAATTCCTGGCTGATAAACCAGCTACAGAGAGAGTGTGAAGCAAAGCCCAATGGACTCAAGGCAAGACTCTCTTCCACTGAAATGGACAGAGATCAGGTTCCAGCTCAGGGTATGAACACAGAGCACATGTGTAGCACAGCTTACTCTGCCAAAAAGGCACAAGCTTGGAGTTTGGGGGTTGCTTTTTCTCATTTCTTGTTGATTTTGAAACTATTGCTATTAAATAAATTAAAAAAGAAACCACAGACAATGTTATGGGAATAGACTGAGGAATTAATTTAAAAACCAAAACCAGCAAAAAAATTTCTCAATATTTTGGATTTTTCTGAATGCAGCCTTTTTTTCCCCCTCTCATGACTATTTTTTTTTTCATCCAATGTCCCATTTGTGGTCTCTGCATTCCATGCTATTAAACTCCTGGAGTTTGGATGAGAAACATACAAACCCAAAGAGAAAGCTGGCAGCAAAATTGTACCAACTACAGGGAAATATAATAAAGCTTTCAACATCAGCAGCCAAGAAAAATCCACTAAGGATTATTTCTAGAGCTTTGCATTTCACAGGAAAAAATTTTCTCCAGTATGGCCAGAAAACATGGTGTGGAGGAAAATCCATTGTGGAAAACCTGAACCACGTAGACTTTTGGGGCCTTTCCTGCTTTCTCAGAGGTAGCAGTGTATTTATCAATGGAGCATATGCTTCAGGTATTTCAACACAAATATTTTTTTGAGAAATAAGGACTCTGCTGAGAAACTAGTGTTGTAGTTTTGGCCTGGTAGGCCTTAGTTTTAGTAGGCCTCGGTTTGGTAGGCCCTGATAGTGTCACGTAGATTAGAAGGGACAGGTGTCACCTGACTTAAGAAACCAAAGAGATATTTCATACCAGCTGATGTCAACACAAACACAAAAGCAAGTGTAGGGAGATGCTTGTCTGAATTCTCTTCATGGCTGCAGTACCAAAAGGACCTGCTGTCACTGTGCTGGCAGCGATGGGCCTTACGGCTGCTTCACATCTGTTTTGGTTTGGGGAAATAAACATTTTTTCTTGGTGATTTTTTCTCTTTGTTTAGGTGTTCTCTCGGGAAGCTGGTGTCTGGGTTAGCCAAGGTTGTAGATTCTGCTATTCGATGGGGAAAATGTTCTCTCTTACCCTTGTGGATGTGTTGTTATGGGTTTAGCTGGTGCAGACCTAATTTTATGCTTTAGATTTCAGAGCAGGCTTAAGACTATCAGCTGACTTGAGCTGGGCTGGGCTGGCTGACAGCTGAGCACTACTAGCCAAGGGTATTCCATACCATATTCCAACATCATCTCAAAATATAAAAACCGGTGCGGGAGTGGCTTAGTGCAGTTCCATCATGGCCGCAGTAAAGGCAAAGCACAGAGCAGCTGTCTTGCTGAAGTGGGCCTTGGCTGCTGCCCACTGCTAGTTCACCTTATTTGAGTTCAGGGAAGTAAAACATTTTATTGTTATTCTCTCTCTTTTGCCTTACTGGGTGTCTTTTCGGGTGCTTTATTAGATCTAGACTGATGGAATCTGTTTTGAGTGAAAGGTAAACAATTGTTTATATATCTAACCTGTGTAAGTGTGTGTTATATTGTCGTTTTCTTTTAATTTTCTCTTTTCTGTATAAATATATATAATTAGTTTAAGTTTAAACCTGTTTTGAGTTTGCAGTTTTTCTCCTTTCTCCCTTTTCTAAGCAGGATGGGAAGGGAGACTGACACTGTGTTGGGCAGTCGACACTTTGCCAGCTCAACCCAAGACAGTGTTATATTGTGTTTTGCTTTTAATTTTCCCTCTTCTCTGTAAATATATAAACCAGTTCTGTTTTAACTTTAAGTTTGGGGGTTTGTTATGGGTTTAGCCAAGTAGGCCTAAATTTAGGCTTTAAAGTTCAGACCAGGCCTGGAATTGTCAGCTGACTTGAGCTGAGCTGGGCTAGCTAACAGCTGACTTCTTCTAGCCAATAATATTGTATTCCATACCATATTACATCATCTCAAAAGGAGTAAAATCCAGTGTGTGGCAGTGGCTGAGTCAGTTCCACCATGGCTGAAGTACAAGCAAAACGTGCTAGAGTTGTTTTGCTGTGCTAGGCCTTGCTCCTGCTGCTGCCACTACTTGCATTTTGTTTGAATTCAGGGAAGTAGAAACTTCTTGTTGTTACTCTTTCTGTTTCTTGCTAGGTGTCTTTTAAAGTACTTACAGATCTAGAGTAATAGACTGTATTAACTAGGGAGTGGGAGGTTATTTCTTGTTATATATATACATAACTTGTGTAAGTGTGTGTTATATTGTAGTTTTCTCTTAATTTTCTCTTTTCTGTATAAATATATGTAGCTAGTTTAAGCATAAGCCTAGTTTGGAGGGTTTTTTCCCTCTCCCTCTCCTTCCCTTGGCTAGTTAGTTGGGGGAGGGGGGAGGGAACCCTCTCTCTCTGTCTTGGACACTTGGTGTTTTGCCAGCTCAACCAAAGACATGGTTTTTCTCCCTTTTCTCAGCAGGGGGAGGGAACTTTGTTGTGTGATTGAACACTTGGCATTTTTCCAAGGTTTCTAACCAAAAGACTAGACTGGCAAGCTAGAGACTAATTTATCTAAAAGTAAGCTTGCAGAGCATGAGGAAATGTCATACAGCAGACACCTGAGCCAGTTCATTCTGTCTCCTCTTAGGAGTTCTTCATTCCCCTTGTCACTCCTGTAGTCCTTTCCCCACAGTTCCAATGTGAATTAACTTTTTCAGAAAGACGGCTCATAATTTTCCAACTACATTTTAATTAAGGTCCTACTAGCAAAATAGAGAATAGGTGTTATCATGACTGATCTTTGTTCTAAATAACACAGCGGGAAAATGTTAAACTATCAGAGTATTTTCAGTCAAAAATACGATTGTTTATCAGAAAGTTCTCACATTAGAAAAGTTGCAGTCACCTCATTGCCCCATTTGGAGAGAATGAGCCTGCTATTGGCAGATGAAGCCACAAGACCTCTCAGGAAGGAAAAGCAGAGAAATTTACCTTCAGGCTCCCACCCTTCTGTCAGATTCTAAGGACATGAGAGAATCATTAAGTTCTTATCCCCTACAGCATGGCACAGCCTCAGCAGTGCCCTCCTGCAACAGGAGCACCACTTCTGTTTCATTGTGACTGCTTTAGAAATGAAGTAACCCACTCTGAAGATCCCCCTTGTCTAGAGGGATGTCATTCTAAGGGTTAAGGACTTTGGTGGTAAAATTTCATACCAAATTTATAGTTTCCTTACAAGTTTCGGATTCCATATCACTGAAAACACAGGTCAGTTATAAAATGGAGACAGCAAAAGCCATTTTAGGAGTAGAACTGTGGCCATATTAATTACCAGCACCTGCTTTTTTGTTTTATGCTGGTGTTTGTTATTTTTTAAAGTAGAAAAATTTTCAACCATGAGAATCATCTTTGAGAAGCAGTTATCAGACTGCTGGTCCAGCTCAAAGCAACACCTTTGTGGGAAGAACACAACCACCTGCAGAGGTGGGTTGTGCTGCTCATGTACCCCCACTCACCAGAACCCAGGTAATGCATTCTTTGCTCATGTTCTCTCTCAGGTCCCCAAAAAGTCTTCCTACACATCCTTCTTTTCTGCATTCCTAAAGACTCACTTGCATATGAACTTGAGAGAAGGGGTTGAAAAATGATTTTCATACAAAGGTGGGACTCTCTTGTACATAGGTATCTTCCACAACCAATGACTCCCTTATAACTCTGAGAGGGAATCTATGCTGCATATCTTTATTTTTACCATAATAATGCTTTGGAACAGAAGAAAACCAGCATTTATTTCAGTTATAACTGTCCATTCTTCTGTTTATGGCAGGACGGATTTCAGTAAAATGACTAGAAACAGGATCAATGTTTTATAGCAGTATCATATTAGTGATTCAGAGACTAATCACATCTTAGTCAAGCCATGAGCATGAGAAAGACAAAAACTTAAAAATGGAAGATGTGTCCTCAACCTGTGTATTTCAGCAATCTATTTAACATGTATTTTATTTTTATATTGTAGCACTGTATGCATTCAGTTGTGTAGTCTCTAGCAGCAAGTAAGTCATAATAACTTGACACTTTGCCATGTCTCTCTCCTGTTTTGCTGCCTACAATTTACATTAAGCAAATAATATAAAAGTGAGTAAAAATCTGTGAAGGTCCTTTTAACCTTGACAGTCTGTCACGTTGTGAAAATCAGAGCAGATCAAGAATTGCTCTTATTTTTCCAGTCTTGCCTCTCATTCAAACACATAGATTTAAACATTTACATGCCTATTCATAATTGATTGGAGCTCATTTGCAGCTCATGACATAAATACAGGTCTAGCCTGCAGGAAAACCAATGACTAATAGTTGAAAGAAAGCATTCCAATTAGTCTGTAGGAAGTACACCCATGCTCATTGCTTGGTCCTCAGGTGCCGGTAAACTCCAACAGGGAAGTCTGACATCAAATTTCTCATCCAGAAAAGTATATCATTTTCAAATAGCAATAGCAGTAAGATCAGAGCCCGAATTTCTCTCCTGGTACATAACAGTAGGAAGACTTATCTTTCAAGAAGTTCCCAAAGATTTAAGTCCCTCAAGGAGGGTGGTGTGGGAAAGCTGCTCCAAGTTGTGTTCCTACTATTGGGATATGATGCATTTCTGCTTCACAGGACCTGTGTCAGACTGTGTTTTCTGTTCCCAATTTCAGTGTTAAGCTTAGAGCAAGTGGAGCCAGGAGACACAGAGGAAAATTATTGTGTGAGATGAGGATCCCACTCTGCCCACATTTGCAACTCAACAAAACACTATTATGAGACCATTTCTCTCAGATATTTCCGCTGTCACAACAGGGTAGCCTTGCCAAATACCATTCAAAATTTCCTTAGGTGCCATCTTTGGCATCCCTGTCACAGAATGTTGGTCCTCAGATTCATGGGCTACAAAACACAAGTATCTCCTCATTCAATCAGGAAGCATTGCATGTCTCCATATTTGGCTTACTGAAAAGCCTTTTGTTCCATGACTGCATTCACCTCCATGATCCTCCTTACAAATTGTGTACCTCCAGACTAAGTCTAGACTTCAGAGAAAAATAAAATCATAAATTTGCTTAAGCTCTGTAGACTTGGAGCAACATTAAGCATTCACAGAGTTCCAGAAGGGCTTGGGGTGGAAAGGGCCATAAAGATAATCTACCTCCACCCCATGGGCAGAGACACCCTCCACTAGACCAGATTAGTACAAGCACAACACTTTCAACTTGTATTTCAAGGAGCAATGACCAATAAAAAAATTCAAAGACAAACCAAAGTGGATGTAGATTTACCTGAGGGCTAAGGGAGCTATGAGGTCTTTTCTTTCCATTTCCTCCCCCTTATTATATAAGCTGACACAGAGCTGCCTTAGCGTGTGCTACATCTCATGCCAGAGCCATGGTCAGAGGCTGTGTGATGCTGCTGCTCAGAGGAATACCAGGCCTGGTCCAGGTTCCAGCTGCATACGGTCACAAGTACCAACTTGCTTTGAAAAGGCATAGGGACCCTGAAAACAGCACATGTGGAAGCAGTTCCTCATAGTAAAACATCTTTCTATTGTATTGAATGAATTTCACATTAAGAGTTATCAGTGTATTTCAGTAGTTCAGATGACATTTTTCTAGGGTTTTAGTACAGGATTTATTTTACTCTCTTCTAGAAGATCAGGAATTTATGAAATGTGAGATACAGCCTGGCCAATTTTTAAGTGAAGTCCCTTCTTTCAAGACAAGTGGCTAGGAACAAGGGAACAACAGAAAGATTTGACAAATACTAACAACCATCTCCATTCAAATGAAAAAAAAATGTTGTCTTCCTGAATACATTATGCTCAATCTGCATGTTAATGAAAATTTATAAATAGAATTGGGCATTAACTGACATTAGATATTTTTTTTAATGGGGAGGAGATGAGGGATGTTGCTATTAAGGGAGTTAAATTCTAACATCTGTTTTTAATTCTACCAGCTTATTTGTCTGTTTATACCTACAGGCTTTCAAGACATCATTCAACACTGCTAATTAAAGCTGACAAGTTTTGTTCACTGTGATGCTTTCTTGTATCCCTGCAAGCCACTTACTCATGTCAGTGCTGTCACTGCAGGTGTCACTGCTGCTTGATGGAGAGATGACAAGGGGCTGAGTGCCCCCAAAGGGATGAGAAGAGGTTCACCTTGTCCCCTGTCAGACAGAGGAGGGAAGAAGTGATGGATGGCAGTGACCATTGCTCTGGCCGTAAGCCTTTGTCTCTTCTCCAGGCTGGGTCAGAATCCTCCAATTTTCTGCCATGCCTAACCTAAAACACAAATTCGTGGCAATATTCTCTGGTATGTTGCTAAAATGCCACAGAGGCTGCCATTTAACAATACATTATAGACATTCTCAAACACACATTCTGTTTTTTTTTAGCCATAAGAACCCCATCTGCAGCAATGCCCTCAGGAAATTTGCTATTTTTGCTCCAGTCAGAAGAGCCCAACAGTGATTCAGGAGAGTGGCAGTGCACATCAAAGTAGATCATGCCTAGGAAAACATCTACAGAAGGGGCTGACTCGGCTCAGGTAAAATGATGCACCTGTTGCAAGGACAAATGACAACAAGTTTATTCATTGCTTCATATTCTGGACTTCAGACTCCATAGATCCAAACCTAGATGTTATTAGCTACTCATTTACATTTTTTTTCTTTAAACCAAACAAACAATCCCCGTGCCATCCAGAGAAGACTAGTGGAAGGTCAAGTAAGCAGGTCAGGAACTGCTCATTATGAAATCCTGGCCTCTGAACTCTTTGCATCACGCACATGTTTCATTGGCCCACACACACCATCACCAGGAGCAGGTTCCTCGGGGACTGCTGGCTCCACATCAGCTGCACAGGCTGGAGACGTGCCTGGAGGAGAGAGCCCAGAGAAGGAACAAGTCAAACAGTAGCTGTGCACATTGTGACTCATTCACTTTGTGTCACACGGAGATTTTTCTTATTTTTCCCCACACAGGAATTTTGCAACTGGAACAACCAGAATAGACTTTTTCTTTCCATTTTGGAACGACCAACATGCTTTTCAAGTGTGTTTCTAAAACTGTTGTAGTCTGAAAGAGGGCTTTTGTTACCCAGGCATACAGTGCTCAGTACCTGGGGGCCTGGCTCCTCGGGTGAGGTGTCTAGACATCTCTGCAGTGGAAATGATGGCACAGACCAACACCATATTGAACCCTCTAGTTTTAGCAATAGAAGTAATTTCATGCCCCAGGTTGCCATAAGCAAACACATCTGTTGAAGGAAAATTATCCACTGCCAACTTGAGAGCAAAGCACAGTATGTCCAAATTATCTGTGTTCTCAAGATCAACTTTACCTCCTGGAAAACTTCATTAAACACTATATATCAAATCATCACCAGCACTGCTTTGGTCACTCCAAAACTCACGTCATGCAAAAGCATCCAAAAATCCACTTTGAGGAGAGCAATGTCTTTAAACTGGGAATGATAGCTTTGACAGTAATATTCCAACAACTACTACACTGCATGTTAGGAATATATAAATTATGTATTACAAATGCTTTCACAAAAACAGATTAAAGCACTTCTCCTAATCCTCTAAGAAGCAAAAACAATCGTAGAAAAAACAACTGTTAATTTAAGCTGGTTTTTACCTTCATTTCTCTACAGCTACATTTTCATAGTTCAATACACAGAAACATTATGACATATATGCAAATCTGATATTTTCAGGAAGGAAAGGTGAAATCCCTATATATGAAAGGTTGAAGTCTGATCTTAAAAGGAGCCTGTAGCTGCCTTCTGTCATCTTTCTTCCTCTCCTTGACTCAATAAGCTTAAGGAAAATGATGATTTTGTCCACAAGAGAAAAAAAAACAACAGACTTTCCCAGACTGAGCCAAGAATTCACATTTTCTCTAAGGGAAAACACTCTGGCACTTCTCAAAGACAAAAAAAGGAGAGGGGGCAGAAATAAAAATCAGACTTTTGAGGTTTTCAGCTACAAAATTTTTCAAGTAAATAATAATAATAACAAAGTAATCATATATAAGTATTTCCCACTAACTCAAACATATTTCAGTTTATTTTCTGCTTTCTTTCCTCATCAAGTGTAGTATTTTCCTTAGTTACTGAATTGAAGTGGAAAATATTTTTGCAACTGCCACTCCTGCTCTGCAGAATAGAAGTAAATATTCTTTCTTCTCATTCTCCCCCCTCACACTTATAAGATGATTGCTGTACAGTTTTCTCCATCCTCAAGGTTAAGAGATTCCTTTTACACTTTAATGCCACATCCCTCAGGTCCAATGGGCTAAAAGCACATGAATCTTCTTTTACAAAGAAAGAAGTTATGTATTTTCTGCTTTGGGATGGTGAGAGCCTCTGAATTACTCCTTCAAAGATAAAGATTATGATATCACAGGGGTCACACCCTTCATGTAGGGCTGTTGATCACTTGAACTTTTCTCTCTCTGTCACGTTCCCTCCTCCCAGCCCGTGGAGATGGAGGGCTCTAACACAGTAACCCCTGCAGGCAACACCAGCCAGCAGAGCAGCAGCAGCAGCATGGACAAGAACAACCACAGCTAAAATTGAGCTCTCCAGCCAGTTTGGAACTGGCTAGTGATGAGGCTGGCACTGCAACAAACCCAAATGAACAGGGCACAGAGAAGGAAGCCCGTGACCCAAACCCTCAGGAGAACTGAGAGCTCACATCTCTAAGGATATGCAGTGCATTTACACAAACCTCGGAGCAGGATGCCATAGGTATGTCTATTAGAAAGAGGTAAAGATTGGAGAAAAATTTCTTAAAGAGATCTTGGACAATTCAAATCCATCAAAATTAACAGAAACCAGAATTTTATCAACAAATCCTCATAAACGCAACCTTCAGTCTAGAGGAGGCAACAGAAAACCATCAAAGCACTTCTTCATTTTAACAATGTTTTGGGGATGCTAGTTCTCAATTCCTCCTTAAATACTGAGCTGCCTAATTGAAATGCAGCTCATGTCGCACCCAGGCTTACTTCTGGATCACTAAGAAATTGGTCCGATTTAGAAATGTCAGGATCTGGTTAGCAATTCAAATGACCACAGTGGTAATTACGGCTTTTCATGTTCCAGCATGTTGCACTGCATCAAAACTGACACAAATGCCGAGGTTTATAATATCACAGCATGGAAATAAATGTCCAAAATGATATGAAAATGTGCTGGTAAGAGATTAATAACTGTTCTTCTAGGAAGATAGATGGCTCTTTTCAACCAGTATATTTAAAAAAACCCTTCTCTGATAGCATCTCTCCTTGAGGAAAACTGAATTATATTATCACTCATAAGCTATAATCATTCCTGTCAGCACAAGTCAGAATATTTGAAGCAAAAGAGGAGGAGAAACATGGAATAGGTTGTGGGAAAAATAGCGCAATCTTATAAATAAGTCCAGAGAGATACTACTTAAAGGTTCCCCTCCAGCATTTTGTTCACTCTCCACCCAGCAGACTAGAACATATTTCAAGTGTTTTATTTTGATCATAAAGTGGAGGAACTCTGTGCATAGGGAGCAATGCATCACAAACAACGTGTGCTGCTCTACGATCTGCAGTACTGATGTGTCATTTTGAAATATGGGCCTAAAGCAATATGCACAAGGGAAACTTGTTTCTTTTTCGGGGAAGAAAGAGGAAGAAAGGTCTTTTGAAGTCTAATGTGCCCCCAAAAGTCTGCTTATAAAATAAAATAAAATAAATTAAGCAAGCAATGTCCTTAGTAGTTCTCTTGCACAGCAGCTGACTGAGTCATTCAACTGTCTTCTACCTGTGGAAGGGTTTAAAAGGGATCAACACTTGGTACTGCTGCCGTCTGCAGGAAGTATCTGGGGTGAGATACCAGACAACACACCCACAAGCAGCTGCACACCTATTTTGTCACCTGACAGATCACACAACACACTCTCAACCATATCCATGACTGAGAGCATCAAGAACGGACCACTGCAATGTCCTCACAGGATGACCTGAGTCTCACAGGAAGGCCCATGGTTTCTCTGCAGTTTCATATTTTCTTTCCAGCTGGCTCAGAGGTTGGGTGTCTGTGTGTGTATCCATGAAGTTAGGATGGAGAGATGTGTGCTAAAAGTGCTGCTGTTTTATGGGCTTTGCTGTTTGTTCTAAGCAGCATCTCCACCATTCCTTGTGATTCAGCAAAGAACAAGGAGTGATGCTGGAGCTGCAGGTCCCTCAGCGTTTTACCCCATTGTAATGTGGTCTTGATCCCAGAAGGAACAGTTTGTTATCCATGCCTCTGGTCTCTCTTGGCCACTCCACCCTCTTATACCAAGATGAATGTTCTTGAAGTCATCCTGGGAACCAGATCAGAGAGCTGATGGAGAGTAGATCCTGACCAGATAAATCAGGAGAGGAGAGAAAGGGAAACTCATGGTTTGGTCCACTTTGTCCTGTGGCTCACAGGCCATAACATGAAGCAGTCAGAAGCAGAATGTTTTCTCCCATTACAGTACTAGCTTAGGCCAGAGTAAAATTTAATAGAAGTGAACCAGACCAACCAAGTCAGTTATTAGTGTCAGGAGGTGCCATGGATCCTAAGAAAAAAATACATAAGTTTCTGTCTTGAAGAGGAAACACTCTGCAGGAGATGAATCCTGTCTCTCATATGGTATTGAGCACATGGCTCACACTGGTGCACTGCCAGCCATGGTAAGCACCAAAAAAACCAAAGAAAAAAAAACAACAAAGGAAAGTGAACTTCTAGGTGCTCATCTTACCACAAGGCCCTTTAAGCACTGGATTCAGCATCAGAGACACATCCTTATCTCTGTTATTGTCTTTTGCATACTCTGCCTCAAATTCTCCAATTCCACAACAGCTGTATGCCTATTTTTCTGCTTCAATTTCCAAGAAACAAGTGCCAAGCCTTCTCTTACAACAAAAGACTGCAGAATTTAATCTTTTGATCATTTGTGAAGTATAGCTGCCACTGAAACACCATAGTCATCAAATTTACTGAAATTTGTCCATATATAGCAAAATCACAGCTAGAGAAGCCCCTATCATGTCACTTCTACTGGGCAAACCTGCCGAAAACATGAATCCATAGATGAGCAGAAAGTGCACATGATTTTAGGACACCATCAAATGACCAACACAATCCTAAACAGGTAATTTCTTTATCTCAAGTACAAGTGCAGAAATTCAAGGAATGTAAATTCCAGTAAAGACTTCAAAATTCATAGAATCATAGAATGAACTGGGTTGAAAGAGACCTCTGAGATCATCAAGTCCAACCCTAGATCCAACCCCACTGTGATTATTAGAACTCAGCACTAAATGCCTCATCCAGGCATCCTGACAGGTCTGTAGTTGCCCAGGTCCTTCTTGCAGTCCTTTTTGTGGATTGAGGTGACATTTGCCAATTTCCAATCATCTGGGACCTCCCCAGAGAGCCAGGACTGTTGGAAGATGATGGACAGTGGCTTGGCAAGCTCTTGCACCGGCTCCCTCATCACCCTGGGATGGATCCCACCTGGTCCCATAGACTTGTGAGGCTCCAGCTGGATCAGTAAATCACTATTTCTTCCTGAAACACAGTGGGGTTATTCAGCTCCCTGTCTCTGTCTACCAGCTCAGGAGGCCAGTTGTCTTAAGGGCCACCTGTCTTACTGGTGAAAACTGAGGCAAAGTAGGTGTTAAGTATCTCAGCCTTCTCCTCATCTCAGGTAACTATGTTCCCCTCCAAGTCCAACAAAGAATGAAGGTTTTCCTTGTATTAATGTATCTATAGAAGTGCTTTTTGTTATCCCTTACAAAAGTAGCTAAATTGGCATCAAATTGTGCTTTTACCTCTCCAATTTTCTTTCTACATAACCTAACTCTACTCCTAAAGTAGCCAGCCCTTTTTTTTCCACAGTTAGCAAGCTCTCTTCTTTCCTTTGATTTCCTTCAGAATCTCTCTGTTCAACCAAGCCAGTGGTCTTCCCCACTCGCTTGCCTTTCAGCACACTGGGACAGCCCCACTGGCTTGCCTTTCAGCACACTGGCACAGCCTGTTCCTGTGCACTCAAGACTTCCTTCTTGAAGCACGTCCATACCTCCTGTACCCCTTGTTTTCAAGGGTTGTTTTCCAGGGTACTCTCTGAACCAGTCTTCTGAATAGGCCAAAATCTGCCCTCCAGAAGTCCAGCGTAGAAGTTTTACTGATGGCCCTCCTCACATCCCTGAGTATTGAAAACTCTTTATAATTTCATGGTCACTGTACCCCAGACAGCCTCTGACTACAGCATCTCCCACCACCCCCTCTCTGTTTGTAAACAGCAGATCTAGTGGGCCCCCACCTCTGGTAGGTTCATTTACCAGCTGAAGCAGGAAATTATCCTCTATACACTCCAGGAATCTCCTAGACTGCCTCTTCTCTGCTGTGTTGAGCTCCCAGCAGATATCTGGCAGGTTAAAGTCACCCCCAAGAACAAGGGCAGCCGATCTCGAGACACTGGCCAGCTGCTTGTAGAATAATTCATCCCCTCCATCACCCTGGTTGGGTGGTCTATAACAGACTCCCACCAGGATGTCAGCCTTGTTGGCCTTCCCCCTGGTTCTGGTCCACAGCCACTCAACTTTATTATTAATGACCTCAAGTTCTACAGAGTCAAGAGACTCTCTAATATATAGAGCCAACCCTCCACCTCTCCTACCCTGCCTGTACTTTCTGAAGAGGCTGTAGCCCCCCGTGGCAGCAGTCCAGACGTTCGAGTCATCCCACAATGTCTCTGTGATAGCAACTACATCATAGTTTTCCTGCTGCACAATGGCTTCCAGCTCCTCTTGTGTCCTTACAGAAGGCTTTTACTATTGGAGATGCAATAATCTGTCCTGAATAAAAGCAATGCAGCTGCAGAAAGGTTTTGCAAGAACCAGCACTTCATCTAGCTCATGACTCGGTGAAATTTCATAGATGCATCTTCACTGTTAAACATCTGTGCAAATTTTTGCTGTATTTTCTGTAAAATTTCACATGCACATGAGGTGGTAACAATACACTGCCCCACAAATGACCTGACCTAAACTTCCAGTCAATAGTGGTTGGACTGGATTATTGATTGCACTTCAAAGGGCTCGAGAGCTGGGGAAAGAAAAGGTATTTGCACAGTGCGGGGAGACTGTAGCAAGTCTAGATGCAGAAGACTTCCCTGAGCTTCAAGCCCTCTGGCACTACACGCGTGTACTCAACTGACATCTTTTTTCCTCACATTTATTTACTCCTAGTTCTACATCTTACAGTATTTTGAATCCAATTTCTATGGCATTGAGAACATAACCAAATTCAAAACTCTCATTTACATTTAATGAGAACTTTATAAGAAAAAACACATACTGAAAGCATTCAAGACTAAGTACAATACAAAGCACAAATCAGTTCAGAGCAGCAAGGGAAATTGACTGCCTACCTTATTTCTCTCCAGCTGAAGAGGTGTTAATACTCACTGTCATCCCAAGAATGTTTTCCAGCATTTTCAGAAGGGAGGCAAATTTTGCAGAGAACTGACTGTTAACTTTACAGCTCCTTCCAGACTTTGGAGGAAGAGAACTACAGCTAAGACTGCAAACCAAAGCTGAAGCCTAGTAAGGTGCAACATTCTTGTTACACTCAGTCAATCCTTTCACTCCAGCTGTGCAAGAAAATAATGCCTTATTATGGTATGATACAAAACACCTTGAAAACTTGAAGTTCTCTATTTCTTAAAAAAACTTATCAAAAACGTACTAACCAGTGACTGCATAGGGAAGTTAATGAACTATTATTCTATCAGAACCCAAAAAAATCCCAAACCAAGTATTTTTATGGAGGAAGAAGTCACATCTTACACACTCAGCAAACATATTTCTTGCACTTCAAACAGGCTACTTCTGTCTGTCCTGGTTTAAAGGTAAAACAACAGGAGAAACAAACTCACCACAAAAGAGGTTATAAATGAGAGTTACAATTTCATAACAATATTACAATAAATGCAATGACACAAACAGAAATTGGGTTTAACCCACAAAACCCAGACGTAGAAACCAGCCCCCTGGGGCACAAACACAATGGGGGTTTGTTGGCCCCTGTGCTGAGCCCCACGTGGTTCCCTTGAGTCCAAAGTAAAAGGAAGTGAAGAACCTGTTGGTGCAGATGATGTCACAGTCTGGTCAAGAGTGGTGGTCTCCTCCTGTCAAGGTTCTGCTCCTCCTCTGGATCCAATGAGTGGTCCCCCCAAGTCCCCAAACCCCAAGATTATATCCCCTCAGGTGCAGGTGGGAGCCCCCAGTACTTCTCCCAGGGCAGGGAGTTCCACAATGGGTGATCTGACTCTGGGAGTCAGGGGGGATTTTTGGAATCATTGATAGTCCATGAGCAGAAATGACCCCTCAGGTGGGTGTGGAGGTGCCAAGGACTCCCTGGAGGGGAGTTCTCCCAGCTCCTCTCCCAGGCTTCTTTCCCAGCCAGCTCCCAGCCTGAGGGGTCAGGTGTGCCCTGGGCAGCTGCTGAAAATGATCCATTGTTAACAGTTCATGGGAAATTACATATAGGGTGTAGAATACACAGCTTTGGTCACACCCACACAGTGATAAACTGGTCCCACCTGCTGAACTAGGACACTGTCAAAAAATCAAGGTCTTCATCTGCAACTGGGATACTTTAACACACTGATTGAAGACAAAACCAATGAACTGTGCTGACCCAATGGGGCTCTGCATCAGAGGGCATGTTCATGTGCCACATGTGTATTTAGAGCATTTCTTGTCTTTAGATCATGAGAAGTAATTAAAAATAATACTGCAGTCATTTCTGCCAGGAACATTTTGGTGAACACCCAAGTTGCGAGTTCAGTCAGACAATGAACCAGTGCAGAGACTTACAATAGATTAGCAGATATCTATATGTTCTCAGATTCTCCTTCTTCCTTTACGTTCAGATGTCTAAGAGTGACTTAAAAAAATAACTATAGCATTAGTAATGAATCCTTTTGGCTTCATATGAATCTGAACATACAGAGTACTGCATAATATCATTTAGACTAACAGATACGGCACTACACTTTTAAGCATGGAAAAAGAAACACATTGCCTATGTGAGCCATTCTCTTTCTATTGCAAAGTGCCAAAATCTGAGCTCCTTCAGTCAAACAGTCACACAAGACTGGACGTCAAAGCTGACAGCTGTGCACAGAGGGTGATTCTTGTACTCCCATTCTAATTTGTGGGAATATACTCAGATGGCTGCAACCATTACAGAGAAGCAAGAAATTAAAAACTGAAATGGACATAAAGATGAAATACCTCCTTTAAAGAAATTACTTTTGTGTGAGACAACACTAAGAAAGAAATTCTGAGCTTACACTACAAACTGTAGAGAAGAGATTTTTTTCCTTAAAGGCCTCGGTATAAAAAGGGTCTGCCTACCACATGCACAGGCTCCCAGGGGGGTGGTACAAACAATAACAGTAGGAGTAATTGAAGTTTTAAAAAAGGCAAATAGGCAGATTGGATTCCCAGTAGATGAAGGCAGTCTAACTACTTACAGTGTACATGTGTTTGAAGTCAACTTCAAGTAATATGCTAACAAGAATTATGTGCATCTGTTTCATGCTCCATGAGAATAATGCCATCAAAACTGAATTCAAATGTTTCAAAGCTACAGAGAGCCTGAGCCTGTTTGAGTAATTAAAGGTAACCATGTTATCCGTTTACAGGCTTACCCCTTTGGACATGAGCAAATTCTGGCTAAAGTCATTGCATCAAGTGAAATAATCAATGAATGTATTCAAAAGGCATGAATGATATTGTCTTGGTTTGAGATAAGCAACTGCCAACCCCCCCAAGCACAGAGAGAAAAGCCTCCCTCCTTACACCAGGGAAAGGGAGGAAAAGAGAGGGGAAAGAAAAAAAACACTTCAAACCATGTTTATACTAAAACTACATATATTTTTCACAGAAAGAAAGAGACAATTAGAAGAGAGTACAAATATTCACTCACACAAGTCTGCAACAACAAATTCCCCACTTCAACTTCATAACGAACACACAAATTCTACTGTCTTAACTACACATTACTTAAGAAAAGACTTATTCCCCAGGGAGACAAACTCAGGCAGAAAGGAGAGACCCAGAACAACACAATTTACTTTCCTGAGGTACCCTGTGAGCCAGTGGTGGGCCTGGTCCTCTCCATCCCCCCTGGGACAGCATCGTGTGTCCTCCCAAGAGGAGGCTGAGAAGTGACTGCCTTAACCACTCCCACACTGGTTCCTACTGCCCTGGAGATGATGTCATAATGTGGTATGGAATACAAAATTACTGGCTAGAAGAGGTCAGCTGTCAGCTCAGCCCAGCTCAAGTCAGCTGACAGCTTCAGCCTAGTCCAAACTTCAGAGCCCAAATTTAGGCCCACCTCGGTGAACCCATAACAGATACTTTTGTTTGTTAATTAACCTATTACAGGATTGAGGGAGATTTATGCAGTTGTTTGACTTTTGGAAGACCCACAATAGCACTTCTCAGTCATAATACCATAAAGACATAACAATATGCAATAAAATTTAAGAAAACAGGTCAACACTAGAACCGTAGCTGAATAATTAATAAGACTGAAACAGGGCTTGATACAAAACCACTCTATTTTTACTAAGGATATCAATTAACTTTCATTTTATTTAAAATTCAAATAAGCAGAGAAAATGTGCATTTAACTCTAGTTTGGTATTATTGAGGCTGTTGCATCTTCCAAGTTCCTTATGTAAATTACAGATTTTGTTTTCCTAGATCAAATGTAAAAAGGGAGCAGAGAATCAGACCAGAAATTTTAAGGTTCAAGGTTTCAAGTTACAAGGCTTTTTTTCCAGTTTTCATTTTTTCATAATATAATATGAAACAGAAAAGTTAAGATCATGATACAGAACATAAAGATTAGGTTTCTCAGACTGCACTATGCAGAAATTCAGATGAGCATAGTGGTAATAGAGGAAAATCCTGACTGCAGCAGTCCCACTGCTGTGCCAGGCAGGAGGTTCTGGGGAGCCCAGCCCAGGGGTGCAGTGATCAGCCCTGCACCACCAGCTCCATTTCCCTGTGCAATCCATTGCTGTTGGAAGGCACCTCAGGGTCTCACTGCAATATAAATATGTGTTTAGGTGAGAAACTGACAGTTTTAAGAACCGTTATTTCCTTTGCAAAGTATGACAATCCATGTTAAAATATTCCCTGTGCGATTTGTTCCTGTGTGAAGACAGATTTACTCACTGTGTTCCAACTGTCCCACATGACTGTAAGTAATGCTATTTTTTTAACATACTGCCACTAACAAACTCTGAAAACTACAAAATGAAAATAACCTTATGTCACAAAATAAAACCCTCTCATTTTTTCAGACACTGATCTGATTGTTGTCTGAATAAAGCTAATCAATATAATTACACAGTTTAAAAGTACCTGCTGTAGACCCACAGATTATTAGAGACAATCCTTTTATAGGTGCCAGCTGTGTTTCAGATTTACTAAACTAGAGTTTTCTGTAAAGTTCTTCAAAAAACCCAGGGGCTTCAAATTATTCTTTCAAATTTAATTATATAAATAAAATATAAATATAAAAAGAAGTTTCCTATCATTTGCTTTCCAGTGAGAAAATTCCATGAAAAGCTAGCAATGTGGAAGATGAAGCACAGTAATTCCATGCTTTGTGGTGCTCCATCAGCAAAGGGCTGGATTTGGAAATTCAGAGTCCCACTCCATTTCCCTGACAAAGCTGATCAGCTGTTTACTTGACTATTACAACATGGACGTTGCCACCATCATTTAATATCTTAGCATTAATATGTGAAGCTGCCAAAGGATTCTAATCACAGGAATATTGTTCAGATTAAAAAAAAATAACCCATTAGTAGCTTTATCTATTTAACCGAAAATCATATCAGAATGTACTACTGTCAGTCCTGCAGGGACAAGGGTCCCTTTTTATGCCCTGTGTCAGGCAAAATTTGATCTAAGGCTTTCCAGAAATTAATCTTCTGTGATCTGGACTTTTCAGCTTTACCTTTGCCCAGTTGATCCAGCTCTGAGCTGAAGTATCAGTGATATTCTCTCGCATACAGGTTCAGCAGCTCTGAGTTGAAAACCACTTTGACATTCCTGGCCTGATATCCTGCCCTCAACAAATGCATTTGCCACCCATGTGTTGCTTCCTGGCTGCTCACTGTCACAGCCATCTGTCTGCATGGCACACTGCCTGTGGACTAGGTGATGTGCCAGTTTTACTTGGGCACAGATGCCAAGAATAGGTGGTTTTAAACGAACAAACAACATATTAATTCACTCCCATCTTGTCTTAATGCCCCTCCTCCACCACCTCAAGGAAGGCAAGAGTAGCCATACAAGAAAACACCAGAAGTCCATCCAGCATTCGCTCTGATTCCAGATGCAGGTCATTAACATGTGATTTAAAGTGGAACAAGAGCATCATGAGCTGAACAATTACAAAATAACATGCTCATCAAAGGCCTGGAAACATTTCAGCTGTAAACATGTGTATGGGCTTCTCTGTAGAAAGTGTTATAAACCCCGGAGTGAACCATCTCATTTAAAACTGAAAATGCCTCAATGCTGTTAAACATGTAAAGCAAATTAAAGCCACTCCAGCCTTGACACAGTGCTTGTATAGAGACATTCAACATTTAATACATAGTTGAAATCAATTTGAAACTACTTTCTGTGTTTTTTTATCTCCATAAAGAAGACAACCTTTAAATTCAGCTCTTTGACCACCTAAATACAGTTAATAGTGATGCAAATGCAAGTAGTTCTTCTTTACCTCAGTTTCTGTGAAGGTTAAAATCCTGAAGAATGGATGCTGCATTGGTGCAATAGTGTTTAATTTTCACGCCTTTTCCTGTCTGCCAGACTGAAGACTTCACTGTTTGCACTGGGTAAGCAACCTTTTGCCCAGGATGAGGACAGGACACACTCCCACAACTCCCCCAGCTCATGACAGAAGCCAGTTCTGCTCTGTTAGAAGGCAGTTGAACTTCCATGGGATCAGGAAGGACCATAAACCACTTTCAACTCATGTTGAAGGAGTCAGTAAGAGGAAGAGCAGTGAAGAAGAGGTTGCAGACTATAGGGATTGAAGTGAGAGGACTTGCCCTGGTGCTGGATACCGTGTCACTGCTGTAGCTTAAGCACTGAGTTACCAGGTAGAGCCTGTTACCCACCACACACCTGCCTGGCCTCCAAGCCAGCTGACAGCAGGGCTCTAGGTGGCTGGCACAGGCAGAACACAGATTACAAACTAGCCTCAAGGCAACAACACAGGACAGATCAAATCACACGACATTAAAAAGCAAAGCTGTTGGAGCTGCATTACATGCACATGGTTCCTCCAGGGAGGTGAGATCCAGCCAACACATATAAATGTGACTGACCTTTTTTGGCAGAGAAGAGATTTTTGTAAATACATTTGATTTCCCCAGTTATATGGCACACAAAGGTGCCAATTTTGAAACACATTTGAACACTGAGTCAACACAAATGCTTTCCAGTCCTCAACTAGGAATTCTACCATATCTGGACACCAACCAAAAAAAAAAAAAAAAAGAAACGACCAAACACCTAAACCCAAATACCTCAGCCATATTCTGCTCAAACACAAGAAATACTTTACCTTCTCTCCACTTTTTCTTACAACTTCATCTTTCTCCAGATCTCTTCTCCACTCTTCCCACTCTAAATCCTGTACAGCTCCCAGATAACCGAAGACCAGATTCCCAGATAATGTCATCTATATCTGTCAGGTCACCTCCAGTAAGTTCCCACTTAGCTGTTGTACCACTGACCTGAGCCCACAGTCTGAAACACCAGTGAACATAAGTTCCCTGAGCTCCATGAAACTCCAAGTAGATTTACCACAAGAACAGATGAGTTCTACCAGCTGAGTTGGTGTTTTGCCAGGGGATGAGGGTCAGCAGAAAATACAGAGACACTAACTTTAAGGAACAAGTGTGTAAATTTACTATAGTGCAAAACAGCAAAGAATTACAGAAGGATAAGCTCAGAAATGCACCTATTCACTACTAAAAGAGTGTTTATAGTGATTAAGAAAAATGCAGCCCCAGTTACTCTGTTAATACTTTCCCATCATCCAGGCCTGCCCATCAGCTCTTGAGCCCCAACTACAGCGAAGGGTCAGAGAACCATTCCTGGGAACTGGGAAATCCCATTCAATGTGTCCTCGCATGGGTGAGGTTCCCATCTTTGCTGTGAAAGGGTCCAGCTTTTATATTGCTGAACAAACAAGCTTACATCACTACCAATGTGGAAAACATCTGGCTTCCTTCTCTCCTTGGGTTTCACCCAAAGCCTGGCCAGGGCTCCAGGGAAAATCAAGGGAGTCAGGACCATCTACTGTTCCTCCATGGCCTTGACTAGTCTCTAAATATAGAAAGATAAATGCATTCATATTTCATTAATGAACAGATTCAAATGTTCACTAATAAGTGAGTACAAATATATCTAACTTAACAAGCATACATGTTTACACAGATGTAGTCTTATCATACTATGCATTTTACTAATGATTATATGTAATTTTGGCTAAGAAGCAGGTAAGTGGCTAAATATAACATTAAGTTGGAAAGTTCATCTTGAGGTCAGCTCTGCCTCAGATCCTGTTGCTCAGGCCTCAGCACTTCAGTTGGCCTCCTTCTTCTGGCAAGAGAGGCTGACCCTTCAAAGCAGAGGATTTCACATCAGATGGTGAGAGCTTGGTGCTAATAACACTGAGGTTCACTGGTTTGCTTCCCACATGGGCCATTCACTTCACACTTGTACTCAATGAGCCGTATGGGTCCCTTCCAACTCAGCATATTCTGTGAAATCTTAATCCTGTGAAATATCAACTTATTTAGCATTTGCATTATTAGGTGTATTAGCAAACTATGTGCACAAGTCAAGTGTGTTATGTGTGCCCTGCAGCAGTTCTCATTATTTATAGTTGCATTTTAGCTCCTTGCTACATAAAACTGAGCATTACTAACACCTCTAAAATGTTTCAATAGAAAGACACTTCCTATCATAATTTATTTGTGACAGCTACAAGAGATGTGAATGTATTTCTAATTGTAGATCTAGTCATTAAAAAATGTTTCAAGTCTTGCCACAACTGTTTAAGCTTTTGGGCCTCAGGCCAAGTATACTTACTCACAGTGGCCATGTTTGCAACCCTCAAGTTCCCACAGCATCCCTGAGATTCTGCCCTTCCTGCAGTCATGTGCTGTGCTGCACAAAATCCCTTGCAACTAGCAGAAAAGAGAAGTGCACATGCCCTTACTGAGAAACACAGACGTTCTTGAATAGTGGGGGAAGGAGAGGTCCCCATCAGCACAGCAGTAGCTCTCCACTGCTTTGGGCTCTGGGGCTTCCCCAGGGAGTTTAGTAGCTCTCCAGGGCCAGTAGCAGGTCTCTTGAAACCAGTGAGGCTCTTGAATGTGCAGCCAGTACTAAACTGGGCTCTTGAGCCTGAGGATATAGAAAGCAAAGCATGGCTTTTCCCCCCCAAGCTTCCCCTCAGATCTGCTTCAGGTTCTCTACTGGGACAAAGTGAGCTGGCCTCTTCCCACCCCCGATAAGAAGTCAGTAATGGGAGCTTCCCTCACTTTTTAAAAAGGTAGCAAAACTCCAATGCATTCTTCCCATGCTGCCTGCTCAGAAAAGAGTCAGCACCCTGTCTGGGTGAGAATATTTCTTTCATTCAGTGTATGTGTGGCTCTATTTGTGCCAAGTTTCCTGCAATACATGTATTTATCTCCCACTGGAAAACTTGTTGCACATTAAGCTAAATTCCTTCCATCCCTCCTATTTCTGCACTATAATTACATCACAGATTTCATAAGCTAAAGCTGTGAAAAGCAGCAATCCGCTCCATTTGAATGGGAGCAGATTACACTTGCTCAGAATTCTATAGATTTTGTTTATGTTTGCATGATTGCAAACCATTTTGGGGAAAGAAGATTACTGTAACCACTGTGTTTGTTTTTTAAAGTGCTTGTTTTTCCATCATGTAGCAGATAACATCTGTAGTCATCCTGCCTTAGTACAGTGAGCCTCCAAGACAGATAATTATAGCAGAGACAAATGAGATAATGCCTGTTGGAATATCTCAGCTGATGTATTTCCCTGCAAGCACAAGAGTTTCCAGTGCTGCTGTTGATTGGTACCCTGCTCAGGTTTTGTTCTCATGTCCCTCACAGTATTTTTTGTTGAGATCTTTCAAGTTTTCAGAAAATTCCTCTCCCTGCTGCTTCACCAAACCAAAACAAAAATATTCATTCACACCTTCCTTCTTTTGTACCCATTTAAGAAGGAAGCATCTCTACTCTGGGAACCAATGGCAGAGTCCCAGTCATATAGGGACTGAGCTATATGTGCTTCTGAGTCAGAATTCCACCTCCTGATTGCTGAACAATTCAGTCTTCTTTCCACATAAGGGAGATGCCTTTCCCCATCACCTGGGGCTCACTGATCTTCAGGTGACCCTCTTACTTTTAAACAAAACTTCAGAAACTCTGCCAAGCATCCTCCCTTCACAGAGCCATACCCTGGTACAGAGCTTGGCAAGGCTCTCTCTGGAAGGGAAATTGTTGCAAACCGGCGCTTAGGGAGACTGCACACACCAATGTGATGTTCAAGCAAATCCCAAGTTTATTCAAAAACACAGGTATATATGTGACCTCAAGTGACCCTGCCCCAGGTGCGGTGGTCTGACTCCAATTGGTTGAGGCTGGGAACATGTCCTTTTAAGGTGAAAACGAAACCTGTAAGGTGGTCCTTCAGACCCACCTGAATCAGGGCTGCAACATCTCCCCCTTTTGTTTCAAAGAACAAAGCAAAAATGCAAACAACATAATACACATAACTCCTTAGCTAACTCATCCAATGGGGAAATTGTTACCATTAGGATACTATCCAGACTCATGCATATTGCAACTTGAACAGAAAGGCTGAAAATTTTGAAAATTGAGAAATAACATTTTGAAAATCTTAAATTTTGCTAATTCAAGACTTAACAGGGTATTTGCAGGTTACACATCCCTACCTCCCCCTCTTTTCAAAATAGACTTTTGGAAGGAGGTACAGTAACCTTTGTAAACTAACACAGACTAATACATGACTAAGACATGTATGTTTGGAATTTGCAAACTTACAACTAGTGCAAAACAACAAACTTTTTTTTTTCACGCGTGAAATTGTGGTCTTTTTGTTTTCCTGGACACGCAGTTATGGCGGGCAGCTGTAGCCCTGTTGGAATGTCTGCCTCAACAGTCTCCTGCCGCAACGGAGCGACTCCAGCGTACCCGCGGGGCGGCGGGGAGCGCGGCGGCGAGGCGACCCCAGCCCCGAGGTACCCGCAGGACATTGGCGGCAGCGGCGGCGGAGCCGGCGCCGAAGGTGGATGGACAGGGGGAGAGAAACTCCACGGGGTTTGTACCCCCCTCCACATGTCTCTCTCGGCTGAGGGCATTCTGCATCGCGCCTTCTCGGAGTTAGGATTTAAATAAAAGTCACTCACGGTTTGGTTTTCTGCGGCGTGTCTCGTGGGGTTCCAAGGTTGCTGCTGAGGTCCGGCCGCTTCTACAGCGGCAGCCGGTGGTCTCATCTGCTGTGCATAGGCTGTTTCTTGGTAGTTGCAACGCGGTGCAAAGACGACTTCTTGGCTTTTTGCAGCGACGGACAGCGTGGAAAAGCTTTGATTCCATGGTTGCTGTGGTCTTGCCGGGTTTTCCGGAGCAGGAGTGGACGGTGCCGTGTGCGGGTACCGCGGCGGGGGTCCGACGGGTGGCACGGGTGATGCCGAAGGGTACTGTGGCAGCGTTTCTGCGAGCGGCGGTGCCCACGGCGGTGCAGAAGGATGTTCAGGGGAAAAGCTACTCTGTAGAAGCTGACTTTTTTCCTTTCTCTCCGGTAGCTCGAGGTTTTTACGGGCTCGTCCTACCTCTAACAGCATTTTCCTTATAGCGATTCGAAGGTCGTGGTTCCTTCAGTCCACGTTCTTCCAGCAGCTCTCAGGGTCACTACACAAAACTCCCAAGTTTACGGGAGACAGAAGCTCTCGGAGGCTTCTCCAAAAAGCACCCAAAAAAAACTGGGGCATAGCAGCTCTCAAGAGACCACTTCTTAAGGTTCTAGGCAGGTCTGCAGGTGGCTTCCATGTCCTCAAATCATGTCGGGTTCACCAATTGCTGCAAACCAGGGCCTAGTGAGACCGCACACACCAATGTGATGTTCAAGCAAATCCCAAGTTTATTCAAAAACACAGGTATATATGACCTCAAGTGACCCCGCCCCAGGTGCGGTGGTCTGACTCCAATTGGTTGAGGCTGGAAACATGTTCTTTTAAGGTGAAAACGAAACCTGTGAGATGGTCCTCCAGACCCACCTGAATCAGGGCTGCAACAAGAAATTGTGTGTATGTACATAGGAATGTAAAAGCATCTCAATTCACAGCACCATAAGCCCTTGCAAAGCACCTTAATCACACTAACCAAACTAGAAATTTAAATGAACATCAACAAAAAATGCCATAAAGAACAAATCCCAGAATCCGGTGTCATTTCTAGACACCTGTTTTCTTGTATGAAACTCAGGCTCATTCTGTCAAGTGATGTTCTTCAGAAGGGTTAGTACTGTGCACACAAAAACATCTCAAGCAACTTTGACAAGCAGAGTTCCCAGAACAAAGTCACATTGGTGCCACAGAGGAAAGTTACACAGAGCTGCATCACAGCCTGAGATGATAACAGACAACCTTACAGAGTGCAGAAGATGCCACTACACTGTACAAAATCAGACATGAATCCAGAGTACTTACTGATGAAGGCTGAGGGGAAAAAAGTGACACAGAAGTATGTAAAAAGCCTCTCTGTTCAAAAGGTGTGATAAAGCAATTATTGAAGCTTGAACTAAACCCACTGTGTGCTAAGAAGGCCAGCAAGCCACTTGTGATTGAATACAAGCATCTCTCAAAAGCTCTGCAAAAGCAGACACTGTGTGCAAGGAGCTTTATTGGATCTGGATAGGACTCCAGACATGACGCCCAGCTAACAATGGAACAACAGGTACCTAATAGGAGCAGAAATGTGTGCTTCATATCTCTCTCTCTCAGGGAAAAAAAAAAGAATAAAACTGTTGCTGCTCAGAAATTAGAAACAATCATTTGCATCTTTCTGTATGTAACTGACAACATAAAAATACAATAGAAATAAATCTGAGGTTTCCACATTGAGTTAATGAGAGTAACCCAAGCACCATTAATTGGGACAGAGACCTGCTACAGCTCCTGCCTTGTATTCTGTGCATGTCTTATGACAATGATTCGGACTTTGCAGTTTTTTCTCTGAGGATATTCCTAATATGAAGAGAAAAGAACTAGTGAAAGATTCACATATAACACACAGAAAATGTTTCTTCTAAGTAGTGTCTCCAAGGACTATTTTCACTTAGATGCCTCATTCTTTCCTGGAAAGAACCTGAAAACTTTGACTAAACATATCCAACCCTCCCAAATACATTTGGGCTTGGAAATATCATTTCACTAATCATGAAACCATTCATATGAGAAAACTGATACAACTACAGTAATACTGTGATGACAGAAGTAATTGCACATTAGTTAGCATACAGTCCCTGTAAGAAATGGCCACATTACTATACAAATTGCCTTTTAGAAAATTAAAATTAAGCTTCTATTCCTCCTCCTAATAGAGGCCCTTGGTGTATTTAAAATGCTTTAAAATCAACTCAGATTTCCCATGGCTTCCTGCTTGACCCAACAGCTCAGAAAGAAAGTAGAAATTTAGCAGCTATAATTACAAGCAACTTCTTTAAAACAAATTCATATGCCTGAAAAAATCTAGCAGAGGACAAAAAAGTCAAGAAAAAACCACAATGCAAAGGTGAAAGAATGAATTTCAGGTGTTAGTTTTCATTTTTAAAGACACCTAATTTAAATCAGGGTTAACATTCAAGATAGGAAAAAGTTTAAATTCTCTTATTCTTCCAGCTGAAACAATTCATGGAAGTTGGCACAAATTTTACCAATCTTTTGTCCAAAATTATACTCTTTGGAAAAGATATAATCTTTGGTCTGCCATTGATAAATTTCTTGGTTTCATAAATATTCTTTCTATTAATATCTCCATTTAAAACACATTCATCTAATTGGTTTTGTCCCTAAAATGATGCCTGAACACTCATTAAGAATTCTAAATTAGTGCGAAAGACATTAATACCTATGTATGATGAAAATGAATGTGTTTATTCTGTGATGCAGGGCACCAATTTATTGCACACACTGACTACCTAAATTCAATGGAAATGTTCTAATTTATACTGCAGAAGTAAAAAATCACAGCCAAGCAGAAATTACTGGCTGAGCACCTAAAATAAACAAAATCCCTCACTGTTTCTGCCTTGGCCCCTCTCCAATTGCCCATCAGTTTAGTTTCTTATTTTAGTGTCCAAAGCTGTTTTTTCAGTGGGTTATTTTTCCCAGTGCCATGTAAATTTAATATATGCTACCATTAAATGACAGCAAGCTCTTCGAGTGACAGTCCTGCTTATCATCAGAACTCAGGGAACTTTGAATAAATCATCAGCCTTTCCTACTCTAAAGCACCTAAACAAAGTCATTCTCAGCTCAGAAAAAAAGGAGACACCCATTAGGGATAGATATTCAGGATGCTGGAACATATGGCCCCAAAAGCTGACACCTCTGTGGGTTCCCAGGGCCCACATTGCTGCTTGTTCTGGGTAATCAAAGTCTGTCTCTCATTCCAGGAGGCACTCAGTGAATCATCAGACACTGGTCCCACACAACCATAACCTCTTCTGCACACAGGGCTCCATTCCTGATCTTCCTCGCTTCTCCACCTCAGATTCTCCTCCTTCAAGAATGTAAGGTTCCTCCAGGGTGTGGAGAGAAAGAAAGATTCTTGAGTTGAGAAAAAGGGTTTTTAGAATAATGGGCAAGTTCTGGGGCCTGCTAACAGGTGCAGGATAAGTTCTGTGAAGGAGATCAACAGCTAGCAAAAACAAGCGAGATAAGAAGGTTTGGGTCAGGCTGCCCCATGAGAAGGTATGTAGGGAGTGTGAGCTTTCTCATGAGAGAGAAGAAACATTGCACAGAAGTAGCATCCAATTAAAGGCTGTGATGGGAGTGATGGACACTCTGATTCAACCTATGGGATGAAGCTGTAGGTGGGAATTGGTAAGAGATATATTGTGTAAGGAGTAGTTAGAGCTTAGCTTTTTTCTTTTACCCTGTACTTTTCTTTTCTCCGTGAAGTTATGTTAATAAACTGTCTCTGAGTGTGACACCTGCAAGCTGTGGCCTCATTAATCTTCTCTAACCATCATGATTTACTGCTGAACTCACACATCTATACGGCGACACCAGCGAGAACACAGTTTTGCTCTATTGAAGCAGAGTGACTATTTCATACCCACATACCTAAATAGATTCCTTAATTTTGTGTAGATTAAGAAAAGTCAAAATGCCAGCAGGTATTCATCATTTGCAACAAAAATTTCCAAGTTACATTCCATCTAAGCTCTCTTGGGGTACAGGCAAGCACATAAATGGCTTTAATGTCTTTTAATTGTAAATTAAAGACTACAGTAAGATCTTCTAGCAAGTGTTCTGGGCTCCATGATGTGGCTGCAGAAGTTGCAGAGGGGTAGATGAAGTGAAACAGAACAGGCTTCATTCCAGCTGAACAACATCAAACCCTGCCCTTCCCACAGACTCTTCATATATAGCATTTCACATAAAAAATACAGAAAACTAAATATGAACAAGAGCTTTCATCATTATAAAGGCGGAGATAGTAATTTGTCAAGGAAGAAAAATCAGTCCCTAGCTCTAAGCAATTAGGGAAAGAAATGTATTTTACACCTTCTACTGTAGCCAGACACTTGAGCAGGCCCCAAGTGTGCTCTGGCCACACTCCAAGCTCTCTGGAAAGCATGGAAGTGTTAGCCTAGGACTAAGGACTATCTAACAGCCCTTGCCTTTTGAGCAGGGATTGTCAGCTCAGCTTCAGTGTGAGTGTGCCCCACTGCTTGGCTGCTGCCAGCAGCAAGAAACAGTGGATGGGTGCACTGCAATGGGATACTCCTGGATGCCAAATTTCTCCTCAGCCTCTACAGCAAACTATGCTTGAAACATCTAGTGGAAGTAGAAGGGAGGAGGAACTGGCCACAGGTCTGACTCTATGGCCACTCCTGTTCTCCTCTAAATCTGACCCTTCTATCTCAACTTATGCAACAAGGTAGAATGAAGAGCTTCAGGAAAGAACAGCTCGAGACTATTTGGCTGCAGAGCCAGGAAAGAACATTCCACACTTCAGAGTAAGGGCTTAGAACATATTCATAGTCTCCTGGGGTGTGGATAGAAATGAAGGCTGCTCCATTTTAAGAGTTCTTTTTTGTTCTATTAGGAAACCTTCTTGGCACCTATTTTCTTTTCACATGGAGTTTGATTTTCAGAAAGAAACAGGTACCTGAAAGACATGCAAAGGTTGCTAGGCTTAACATATTCTTTATATCTGCCTAGCCATTAAGGCAAGTTCTTTCCTGCACCATGAGCTCCATACCCTCAGGAAAGCAATGCCATCATGGATGTCAGTGCAAGGAAAAGCCAGCTGGTCTCCAAAGCATGGACACAACACAATGCAGTACCAGTTCAATAGAGTATCATAACTGCAGACTAAAAGCACTCCCACATTTTGCTTACAAATCCTGGGCAATCAACCAACCGGCAGATTTAGAAAAAGAACACAGGATGGAACAACCCAAAAGGCTGAACTCATCTTGCCAGGGATAGTGAGGGGCTTGCACACAACAGCTGAGGATGAGGAAATACCACCCCTACAGAGAGCAGCAGAGTGGGGGTGGAGGTGGCGAAGGAAGGGGGGGAAAAGACAATGGTAAAAATTCCAGTAGAGTCTGCAAACTTACTTCTTTGAAATACCTGAATGGTTGCTCAAACAACTGAAAGCATGGACTTGCTTGATGTATTTCTTCACCAAGCAAAGGGAAAACATCAATCAAGACTACTTTGACCTTACTGCAGTGAGGTGCTATATATACTGTTATTTGTTTGCTCTTTGGAATAAAAGTCCTATTTCTGAACCCCAGTTTCAAACAGCTGCACCCACTGTAAGTGATGGTTCTCATCATCTTGGTATCAGAACCAAATCAGAGGTAGTCCAACTCCAGCCACACAAATGCAGGCAGACCATCAAAAGCCACAATTCATACCAGCATATGGTGCAGCATGGAAATCACAACTGACACATCAAAGCACTTCCCAGCTGTAAAAGATTCTCCTTTTTAATTTCTCAGCTCATTCAACTGCCACTTTACATTGATACAGTCCATACACAAAACAAAGTATTCAGAACTGGTTTATTGGACTAACTATGGGCTAATTTGTAGCAATTTGATCCAGAAGATAATAATAAAGGCCTTAATATCACCTTTTCTATTATTAGAAAGCACTTCCATGATAAAAGCAAAGTTTCTTTCAGTAATTCACGATTTGGTCCTAATGTACTTAAATGGAAAACATCCTTAGAGGTTTCAAAAAGTCAAAAATAGAGAAACATCTGCTAAAATTTAGGTACAGTTGTTTATTGAAGAGTTCCAGCGCTAGAAGTACCAGTGTTGAAAGCTCCCTGTGCAATCAATAAAAAACATGTTAAAAAAGTCATGGAAAATGGTGAAGTATTTGTTCAGGTTCAAAGACATTTTTGTTTGTTTGTTTGTTTAGTTTTTAAAGCACTGACATCTTTTCATCATCAAAACTTGGAGGAATTTTTTAATTTAGTTTTACATGGGTGTTTCAGCCAAAGCCTAATCAGGCCAAATTCCAACCAGGCCCTCTCTTGCCATTTTTTCAAAACAGACAGAGTTGTTTCAGTTATAAGAATTAAGATGCCCAAAGTAAGTAGTCTTATGCTCTGCACAGGGCGCCTGCTGTGTGTCCTGCTTAGCAACTAGAGTCACTTCAGTGGAAACACAGTGACTCTGTGTTAAGCCTTTTACCAGCTTTAGGGTCTTTTGAACAACTCTGCACAGCAAAGCACCTTACATGGCATCACTACCTGGTTTTCCAATTGGGGGAAAACCTGAATGACATTTACATAAAAGACTAATCCATATGACATTACCAAAATTTCGGGCCAGGGGAGTGTGAATGTAAATTTATTCTTAGCCACAGTGAGGAAGATGGTGTCCCTCAAAATTGTTGATTTCATTTTTAATTGAAATTTAAATTAAAAGGACACATAAATTCCATTTTTTTCAGCAGTAACATCAGTCACTAAACCAGCATGAGGAAGGTTAAGATTCCTCCTGAAAAGGACATGAACTGTTAAAATGAGGAAGTGCTGTTTGTTACTGTACTCCAGAGCAATCTGAGTCAACAACAAAAAAAAAAAGTGAAAAGAAAATATGAGACTCAAAACCTAAGGCTTATGTCTGCCTGCCTAATGCTATCTAGTGCCTGTGAATACAGTGCATACAATACACTACCTTACATAAATTGGAGAGGAGAGTTAAAGGGTTGAAACAAGGAGAAAGAAGAAGAGATGCACCCTTTTGCTAGTTACCCAAATCAATGGCAAGAGCAAAGTTAGGCTGTCACATTTCAGACACTCTAACATCAATATTTCCTGTGTAGTTTACACAGCTCCAAGCACTTCATCAACAACATTGTGTAGTTCTATTGTTTTTTAAGAAGACAAGAAAACTTCAATTTCATTTATGTTTGTGCTGGCAGAGGGAACAGGAAGAGTTAGAAATGTAATTCTCAACCACAATGTTGTTTAACAGAACCACAAGCTACAATAAAAGATTCAGATGGTCCTTGATCATGATTCATTCTTGGGTTTGATATATATCCTGACTGATTGCATCACAGTCACCATGTTCTTGCCGCATTTCTATACTCACCCCCGGTACCCCTCACTGGCCTGTGCTGGAGACAGAGCACAAGCTCAAGGGACCATTCATCTCTTCTAATACAGTCCCATGTTAATGGTTCTTCTCCAGGGAAATCTGTAGGAGAGAGCTAAAGATATTAAAGATAAAATATGTTTTACTTTGCTGATGTTACAGATTAATAGCAGTGGACTGAGACAAAAATAGCACTTTTATATTTTAATTAGTTGGGTCAAAAGAAAATGGCTTGCCACAGTTAACCTCACTGCTGTTGTCTGTGAGCACAAAAACACTGTCCAGAATATCCAAGTGACTTTTAAAAGACTTTTATGGATATCCCAACCTCAAAGGATGATGGCTGAGATCAATGGATGCCAACTGACATCATTATGTATGACTTACCTTGCCTATTTCCTTCCCTCTCTGCCTTTGAGGCTCTTTTAGTGCACTGAATGTCTTTCTGGGGAATTTCATTTAATATCTTGGCAGCACACTCAATTCCTCCTGTCAGATCCTTGAGGCAGTCCTATAAATAAAGGGTAGAATGTTTTATTACTAGAGTCAGCAAAAGAATTGTGCACAGTGATGTCCTTACTCATACCACAACATTATTAAAATGTTTCTGTGGTTCAGAGGCAAAGGGAGGCAAGCAATTGTAACTTAAAGACCTCAGTTCTCTCTGCTCCTAGACATTCTTGGTACTTTGAATTCTGCTTCAGGTGAGCTGCCATCTCTGCCCTCTCTGCTTCTGTTCACACAGGCCCACATCTCACTGCTCTTGCATGAACACGTTTCATTTCTGTTTCATACTGACACGTAATTAGAATCAGCAGCAAAAGGTGTGCTCCAAGTGTCAGCAGATGGCAGCCTGCTAGGACAGACAGCTGCACTGAGGTTAGAGCTCAGGGCTCCTCATTGACCTTTACATTTCCAGGTGCCCATAGTATGGCAAAGACCTGGAAGAAGTAACACAAGGTCCCCACTCCATATCCACGACAATTCCTACAGCCTGTTGCTGAGTAACATTGGGCTCAAAACTTTGATCTGAAGTAAAACAGGAAGCAGGTTATTGCTAAATGTGCTAATTTAAAACTAGTCTGCTTCAAAAAGACTTCAAAGTCCTTGTTAGTGTTACAAAACAATCCAGTCAGGGATGACTTATAAACACACACTGGAGCCAGACTCATAATTTTATCATAATGCACATCTGATTTTTGCACACTCTTCCCATGGGCTTATGTGGTACAGAAGAATTTTAGTCCTTATTTCTCTAAAAAAGAAGATATTACTAATATTAGGAAAACATTAAAATAAGACCCAAACCTAGCTTTTGACCACTCAGCAATTGTAGTCCTACAAACATTAATATCAAAAACTGAAGCAGTTTCGAAGTGGACAAGGTTGCTTCATCTATTTCCAGCATAACTCTCACCCAGCATTAGAAAGACTGTTTCATCTTCTCATTTTAAATGAATAAATAGTTTATTAAAAACTTAGAACTTGCCTTTGTGTAGTAATAAATTCCAAAAAGCATCAGCAGCACCTTACTCACGTGCAGCAGCTTTAAGGCAGACACATTTACCCCCTGACTCCCCCCTGCAAGTACAGTTTGTGTTCATCTACCCAGGGCAGGGAGAACAGGCAAGAGAATCCTCAGCACTCGGGGGAGGGGGGGGCAGTACATTAAGAAATTAATTTCAGAAAGGTTTATATATAAGGCTTATAAAATTCCAGCAAAACACTCTGTTTTGTCAGTCATACCATGGAGCAAATGCTCCATGTCAATCATTAGCAGCCTCTTTTGGGAGACAGGGAGAAGGAAAGGAGATGTGTCCCATTCAAAGGAGAGTGTAAAGTTAATCCTCGGTCCAGGGGATGTGCAAATTGTCAAATTTGATTATTTCATGACACAGTACATACATTTTACCCAAAATGCAGCCTTCTAGAATGGACAGAAATTCCACTAGACCACCTCCTCATGGACAATATCCATAAAGGAGTGACGATTAGCCTGCATGCACTGCTCTCTTTTTCTCCTGTTCCAGTTTCTGTTGCAGGGAAGCTGCGCGGGCCAAGAGAGTTACTCTTACCTTTACTCCTATACTCTTGACCTCATGTCCTCACCAAAATTGTTTAAGTGATGCATTGTATCAGAACTTTATGGGAGAAACACAAGATTCAACAGGCAGTAAGTTCCATACTAGAGCACCTATACTTGGGGTGGACTTGGGGAAGACGTATTTAAATAACTGCTGGGCTCATTTCTTGGCATGCGAGGGAGCTGAACATCAGTGTTTGCAACTGCTGTTCTGCAGCCACTGCCTGTTCAGCACCTCTTAACCACAGAGCAGTAAGGTGTTCAAGTTATTGCTCTGATGCCTGATGGGTGCATGGGGTTTGGAAGGGACATAAAGAAAAAACAGTATTCCAGATGACAGACCTTCCAAAAGTTCTTCAAAATACCTTTTTTTAGAGCTACTCTGCATTGCCAGAGCAGCACTTCTGCTTGCAAGAAAAACCTCTCCTTTACACCTGGTGTTTTTCTGGATTTTAGTACTGCTGCCCCTACAGGCTGAGATGCCTCAGTCCCACATACCTTGCACACAATGAGAAATAAAAGAGAATTCAGTATGACTTACACTGAGGTGTACCTCAGGCAATACACTTACCAGTCATCTTTTATTGCAAATCTCACAAATAAAACTTACACCTCAAATCCAGCATTAAAGAACATTTCTTCTCTTATTAAACTGCTCACTAAGGAAGAAAAAAAGTATCAAATAGCAAAAGTGTTGCTGTTATAGGGCTCAGCTGATGCAGAGTAGTACGACTTCAGTAGTCATTATTTGGTGTTTACTGAATAAAACTCATTCTGTCCACCTCAGTCATTGACTGTCTCAGGATACATCACAACGTTCAAATGCTGAACATAGTGGGTTTCCACGAGGACTTTACTTGTAACAGAACTTCAGCAAAGTGTAATAATACAATTCAAGCAGACTTCACTTATGCACATGGGAAGGTTTTTTCACACAGACTCAAAAGAAAGATCTTTTCACCAGATACCTGTTGATGGCATGTGGAAACTGATTTCCATTTTTTCTGACAACAGCTAAAACAAAATTGTCTAAGGTTTCAAGGAAAAAAAATTCTGTAAAGGGTCTCTTTAGATTTGTCTGAAAAGCCAAAAAACCCCAACATTGTTGCATCAAAATAACTTACACATAAAAACAAGTTAAAGATTAATTTATTAACAGAAAAATGTATATATTAAATATGAAAAAGCAGAATGATCACACAGATCTAATGTCATTTTCTTCTTACATACACACACAACGAAGATGTATATGGCTGCATGGTCAAGAATTAAACCAGCAGTGTGGGGTTGGATGGTTTACAGACTAAGTGAAAATTAAAACTCTTTAAAATCATATGCATGTATTTTTACACACAAGCATGCAACAAGATTTCCTGCTGCCTTTGGAACAGGTATCAATGTCAAACTCAGGGCTGGAATGTCATCACTGCTGGCAGGGCACTGCTGTGAGGACATCCATGTATGTCCCACTGACACCATCAGGTGTTGTTTATGCATGATCCAAGTCTAGATGTCAAGGCAAAACAGAAGGAGCCAGCAGGGAATATACCACGGAAGAGAGGTAAGAAGAGAAGAATTCGCTTCAGAGCAACCACTAAAAATTACACCATTTTTTTCCTTCTCTTTCAAAACTAGATTTTACTGCAGGCAGAAATGACCATGATACAGAAGAGTTGACATTTAGGCTTTAAACACACTTTAGAGAAACCTAAAATTAAACTCACCTCCCTACAATATTCATATTGAGAAGCTCTCTACCCTCCCCCCCAATAATTAAAAATCCTAACTAGTGTGTTTAAAACAAATCATGCTGTATTCTGCTAAAACATGGGCCCTTTCTGCAAGAGAAAGTCAACAAAAACTACATTTACGTACTTCCCATTTTTAACTTAAGCTTACTTGCCCATTGCTCTTGCTTTCAAAATCTGTATCCACTTTTGGTTTGAACTACAGAATAGCTTTAAGGAAGTCAGGTATCTTATTAAAAAAGACTAGATTTCACCTAAACCATTGCCAGAAAGCATGTGAGTACCTTCCCAGAGGCTTATTCTTTCACTGGACAAAACAGTTAAACCAACCAGGCTGAAACAGCCCCATTTTTGGACTAGAAGCATCAATGCACAAAGCAATTCTGCTGCTGGGGAATCAGACCACATTCAGGAAATCTGAACTCCACCTTCTTTTTTTTCCCTAAATTTGCTTCCCCAAGGGAGCTACAACAAATTACGTGGTTTCTCCTGGACTTAGCTTTCCATGTATAGATAACAAATCCCCTCCTTGCTTCCCCTCTGTACCTGCTGATTTGGATTTTCACATGTGCAGATTTTAAAATGGCATTTGTGCAGCACATGGGATCCTGATCCTGTTTGGTTCTCATTGACATGCTAACAACAAAGCGCTTAAAAGCCCTACCAGTTAAAGGAAAACTGTTAGACACAGCTGGATTTACACCACCAGCATTTAGATCAGGATAGAAAACCAGAGAGCTTGGAGTGGTGAGAAATAGCAGACCAGAGCTACAGCAGATCATACTGCAGAGACAGCCTCTGAGTTTGTACGATATGGAACAGGGAAGCAAAGTGCTAAACTTTTATGAAAATACTACAAATTTTTTTAACCATTGAAGTCATTCTACTAGATTATCCCAACCAATTCACTATCTAATGGAGTATTCAACAAATTTCTGTGAAGATCAAGTCACAAGATTTCTGTAAATATTCTTCTCTCTGCAACACGTTAACTTGACTGATTTCCTCTTACCCAGACAGCATTAACCTTCCATAATTATGAGATATACATTGACAGACCTAAGAAAGGAAACCAGCCTCAGTGCAGGGCACACTCTCTTTGGAAGCCAACTAGATGAAGGACTGTCAGCCACTAAGTAATCTGGCCAGAGAACAACTGGTTGAATTATTTGTGCAAAATCAGTGCCATCCTGGGACAGTTTCAGCTTCTCCTCTGTTAAAATTCACGAGAGTCCTCATTAAAGAGATAAAGGTGCATTAAATAAAGGCAGAAATTAGACCTAATTTTAAATATGCACTGGTTTACCAGAACCTTTTAATCTGCTCAGGTGCATTACAGTTGTGATTTCCTTAATGTTTCTTTAATGATTTTGGAAGGTAGTTCTCTGTTGCACTGCAAACTGGTTTTGTTCAGACACATCCAGACTTCCCCACAGTGGAGTGAGGAAGTTATCAAGAGAACTAATTAGCTTGACCTTCTGTTTGCCCAGTAATGAGAAATGCACCAAATAGGTCTCTCCTTTCATGTCTGAGTCTGTCAATTAAAGCTGAGGCTTTCTATTCATTGCATTGTCCTCAGGAATATTTGCCACAAGCACAACCAATATAAGGAATGCCCCATCCACTCACCTCTTAGCACTACCAGGTAATAGCTCTGAATTTTCTTCAGAGGAGGAAAACAACTGCCATAAATGAAACTTCCTTTGCAGAAGTCAGGTAAAATCCTTCTGAATGCAGAGTTCCTTAGGCAAAATTGAAAGCTATGGATTCAGACAGTAATGGATTGTATGGGCAAGAATCACTCTCAAAAGACTAATCAAATTCCAATTTATTAGGAAATTCAGGAACGGCTACATTTGAATGAATTAAAAATCCTTGTTTCTCTAGTACTCTAATAGTGCAAACTCTTTTTGCAAACATAAGCCCTTAACTTACACAGTCAACCTTCTTTTACAAATAAAGCAAGTTGGAAGATAAACCACCAAAATCAAAGACCTGAGGACTAGCAGGAGCAGGGACCCTGCTGTAAGTTATCCCTCATGTTACTCAAACTAGCTCATAACAGTCAAGGTTACAAGGGAATGAACTGAGAAAGGTTATTTTGGAAAAGAAACAAGGTGTTTTCTGCTTTAAGATAACCTAGAAGTCTCACATATGAAATGCCAGCTAACTGATCCCAGAAAATTAATTTCAAGAGCTAATGTAAGGCCTTGGCTTTCCAATCCACAACCTTTGATCTACATATTCGTAACAGCTTCCAGACATACTCTTACAAACAAATTCAGCAACAGATCTTGACAGTTCTGTTGCTTAGGGAAACTTCCAGGTCTGCTGGATTCGAAATTCACTTCCCATTTCATCCTGGGTATGCAGGACACTCCAGTTTTGCAGCCCTGAATACTCTCTTTGTAACAGTATAGCTGAACTGCAAAGAAGCCAAGGATCAGCCCTCCAAAGAAACTTGTTTCTTGCACAGAAAAGCACCACTGATCCCTTACCCATTGTCTCCAGCACCACCCATCACTGTGAATGAGGATCTTCAGCTCACTGAGTGCCCCAGGGAGAAAGTCATCATATACCAGTGGTGTTCACACAACACTCACACTAAGCTAAATGTCATCTAAATTATCTTTTTCTAGAGGTGCATCTTCCTTTTTCAGAGTTCCCATCCCTGACATCTTGGTGAGTTGTCCACTTGAACGTCTTCCTACTGACAACTGACATCCTTTTTCTGACTGAAACATTCTGACATCAGATGAAGCGACATTCCCCTTTCACCCAATGCCCCCAAAATCAGGGCATGGGGCTAAGATGTAGGAAGCCCAATTTCAGTTTCCTCCTCTACTGAAAGGAGGTTCAAACTTGCACCTTTCACTGCCTTACCATCCAGGGAAGCACAGAGCCTGGGAAATCACAGTCAGTCCTTGGCAGAGAATGATGCAGACTGAAGCTGGAGTCAGGCACATGGGGGAAAAGAACTCTGAGTTTTCCACATGCAGGAGACTGCCCGACAAGCTAAACCACACATAAAAGACTTTCACCATCTTTTAAGCCCTCGTATTTCTTCAGATTAGAACTGAGAGTTTTGACTGATCTTGTAGCATGGATTCATATGTTGAAAATAAGGACTGTGCTTCCACACACTTAGATACCTGATTTCTGCCTACATTCCTCTGTCAGCACCATAACGTTTTTGGGGACTGCTTCTCAAGCAATTCTTAATAGATATAAAAGGCCAAAACCCAGTGGTCTGAGTCCCAACCTCATTCCTATTCTACTTGGCAAAACCAGCCCTCTTCTGTAAATCTACACCCATATTGCTTCCTGAGAGTAAAAGGTTGGTCAGTTCCCAACAGCTTTTGGCACCAGTCAGTGCCAGCTTTTCAGTAAGAACACAAAATTTTGGACAGTAGTATCAGGCATGAGAATTCAACTGGTTTCAACCAGCTGAATTAGGAATTACATCTTGTGGTAAAGCACGGCCTGCAAACTTAGTCTCTCTTAATTCTGCCTTCCATCATGGTTTTAAACCTCAGGAAGGCCATCAGTTTCTCGTTCTCAGACCACTTCTCCAGATGATAAATGGAGATAAATACAATATCTGTTCTAGCATGCTTTGAGAAATACATAAGGGTAAGATTACATTACTATTAAGGCATAATCAGCACTTCATAGTAGATGGCACTTCTTCAAAGTGTTGGCAAAGAACCACTGAACTGCAATTTTAAAATGAAGCAAAACCAGGTAATTAGCAAAGAGAGTAATGACCAGCCAGATATCTTCTTTTCTCAGTCACAGTTTTATAACAATCATGGAATCTTTTGGTCCAAATTCCCAGTTCTCTTAATTTTGAAAATGAGAGCAGACTCCAGCATTTGCACTCTGAAGCATCATGCCACCTAAGAGCTGATGCTGACTGCTCAGGTCCACAGCAGAACACACCACAAATTCAAAAGCAACCTTGAGCCCTTAAACATTTTTGTTGCTTGTGCCAAAATATGAAAACCAAGTATTCTTTACCTTACAAAAGAAAGACGTTACTGGATGGGGAAAACACAACCCATGAGAATGTTCTTCTTTTATAATTAGAAGGTAATATCTTAGAGAAACATGTTACAAGGGCACCTGCCAACATGATACCCCATTCTCCCTCGTGGACATTATCCACACCATCTAACGAGAACAGACAGCCAGGACAGCTGGGTCAGAGTGTTGGGAGTCGATGTGTTTGACAGGCAACTGCATTCACATGGCAGTGCACAAGTTAACAGGGGAAAAACCAGAGGAAAGTTTCCTTTCACAGTACTCACCCATTTTAAACTAGAAACTATTTTGCAGTATCTGTATGATCTAGGAAGGAAACAAAACAGAAACTGGAAACAGCTTTAAGATTATAGTACCCATAACGTTGGCTGCATAATCGAGTGACAAAACTAATTTGTTTATTACATCAGTATTTCTTTCTTAGTGATATAAATTAAGTATGTTTTTTGGCCATTTTCCCTTGACAGGAACAAATCTTTTATTCATGAACCTGCTCATTTTAAGGGCTGTCTTTAGAGCCCATTAGAAAAACATCATCAACACATTTTGGTTTTTTAATGCAAGGAAAGAAATGTTAAGCAAGCTGCCATTCCCATTTTTCAAAATAAATCTGTTCTTCTCTCCCACAGTTATATACCAGTAGATAAAACTGATTTCAGCAGTTACTTCTGATTTACATGGCCATGGAAGCACTCACAAACTCATAGCATGTGTAAAGGCATTTCTGTAGCATCTCCTTACGCTGCTGAGTCGGCATTGCCTCTCACCTACGACAGCAGAGGAATTTCAAGTGCTTTTATGCTGCAAAGGGAAAACGTGCCTTGCTTTCCAGACTATGGATTATTATTCATGTTGCCTCAGTGTCCTGAGAGCAAGACCCTTGGTGTAGATTGCTGTACATATCTCATGACAGAACAATTTTTGAATATTTACCACCTGAACAGATAGCAGCAAAACCAGTGCCAGGAAGCTGAGACAGAAACCTCCATCAGGGCTTCCTCAAGGTCACCCCGTGCCCCTGTGACAGGTGTAAGTGCAGCTCAGGGCCACAGGACCGTATTTCCTCTCCACTTGGATTCCCTCTTAACAGGACAGTGCTTTTCAGTACAGTTTGGTATCCTTCTGAACTATAACACAGATACAGCCTTAATTTTTTACCATGATAAGTTCAAACTTATTGTAGTTTGATTTTTTCATGTATTTGTGGGGAAATGGCTTTAATGAAAAAAGTCTTCATCTTTGGTAGTGAATACATATCAATACTTGTAGATATTTAGGCTCTCTCCTTTCAATGACAAATGGGGAAGGATACATCAAGAGACACATCCTATCACTTGAAGGTCTGGGCCAGAAAAAAATAAAACAAAAAAGGAATTGGGTTTATCCATTGTGATTTCACAATCTTTGGGTATGTAGGCAGCTTTCCTGAAAACAATAAGCATTCCTCTGCAAGTCCTTGGGTGCAACAAGTTCAACGAGGCATGGAAATTTTTCAGGTACCTTTGAAAAAAATTTTCTAGGTATTTTTGGAGCTCCTGCCTATAGACACCCACACTCCAGTTGGTTAGGCACATTATTAAAACAACCAGCTCCAGTGCTTCAGTCAGTTATTGACTTTACCCCAACCAAAATTTATTGTCACTATTTGTTCATGACTTACATGTCTTTACAAAAAAAAACCACAAATTTGAATAATTCAGTTCTCATTTCATGCTAACAGTACATTTGTTTATTCATCAATTAGTCGCAGAACAAAAATATTCCTTAGCACTTCCAGTGCCAGATTTCAAACTAAAATAAAACAGTTCTCAGACATCTCACAGGCCACGTATCTTAACAGGTGCCAAAATTTTTGTCAACCCTATCAAAGGTGGCACTTGCAATCATATTATCCTCCAACGTACCAGCCCAATCCAAACTCTGTATTTCCAACTCCAATAATACAGCAGACATATCCTCCCACCTCTTTCTCTTTCCTCTTTTGTTGCACAGGCAGAGTCTGCTTTGTTTTACACAAACCTCAGAGCAAGGTGAGTATGGAAAGGGCAGCTGGCTTCATATTTGCACCAACACCAGTTGTTCATACCAGGCCTTCCCTTCTTGTCCAGAAAACAAGCAGCACTGGGCACTCTCAACTTATCTGTGTTGTTTTGACGTGACAGATGTTTCATTAATCAGTGGCTGTACACTGCTATTTCAGTTAGAAGCTAACAGACCCCATGCCATGAGATGCTGGACTTGAGAGTGTGTGTTCAGCTGCACCTCTGACCAGCTACAGGCTCCAGTCCTTTGCTTCTCCTAAACATGGGACTGCAGCTCGTTAGTGCCAGGGAGGTTGTGCTGGGTCTATTCTGTGTGGTTCTCACAATGAATGTACCAGTTCCACTGGAATCTCAAGGTTCAAGTGTCACACAAACAACAAACTAGAACTTAAGTTACTTAAGTTAGAAACAGGATACTAAACAACAAATTTTACATATCAGTTTGTAGCTCAGAGACTGCCTTTCCTACTACAGTTAGGTAACACATAAAACAATTTAGCTTTTCTGTTTTAAGAATAAAAGTCAAACATGAAGAGTTTGCAGCTGATTCACTGACATTCCCCAGCCCAGAGCAAGTATGTCATATAGACTCAGTTAAATCCAAGTGACGCACAGTTCAAACAGTTTGATGACTGTAACCTCTCCTTCCATGCATGCAACAGTGACACAGCTAATACCTGCCACTGCATTTTTCCAAGAGGGAAAGGTAATCAAAATGAAATTTCTACTAGAACTAATCCTTGTAAGCACTAGTTGAAGAGACATGCGTGAGAGGAAAGTCTACTTCCCACCTCTTTCTACCTCCTGGTTCAGCTCACAGGAGGCAAGTCCACATCTGATGCAAGAAGCTCAATGGACAAAGGTGCTGTAGCTCCAAAGGATGAATTACCCAGCAAAGTTAGTGTGAAAGTTCAGCAAAGGCATTGCTGCCCAGCTCTTTTCTATGTTTTGCTTCATGACTTGGATAAAGAGTATTTTCTCATTCTCATTTATGTTTACATACATGTACAACACAAACCCATGTCACTGTTTTGCAATTGGACACTGTGCAGCCACCTGCCAGACTGCTGGTGTTTGAACAGCTCAGCACGTGCTTGTACAACCATGGTACAGAAATCACTGCAATGCTGTACAGAGTGACAAATTGCTCTAAGGATCTTACAGATAGTCTGTTTACTTACATCTAGGATATAAAACTCAAAGAAACAATACCTAGTGGCAGAGAAGAGAAGATGAACAGACAAGGCAATGACCTCCTTCTCTGGCATTTTCCAGGCATGTTTTCCATCTGTGGGCACTGTGAATGTATCATCACTCTATGAGAATGTTTACATCAATATTTCATAACTGACAAACAGACAAACCAAATACAGTTTTCCAAATTCATCCATAGTATGGAAGTGCTCAATCTGAGGATCATTAGAGATATCTTATTTTCAGCATACCTGAGGGAGGGTAATTAAAAAATCAGGCTCTCTCATCAGCATATTCAAAAAATCCCAGAAATTGCTGTCTGTCCTGAAAGGGAGCTTGCATATCATGTCCATCATGGTACATCATGAAACATTAGTAAGAACAATTATGTTCTTAACTAGGCATTTACTCATCTGGAGCAAGAGTCAGACTGCTGAAACCACTTCACTTCCGCTGAAATCAATTAATCTCTAGGAAATCAAGAGGATTTGAACACCTAAACCACAGGTGAGCTCTGGCTTCAATCCCACAGTTCTACACAGAGCTAAGGTGGCAGCCTGTGTGAAAGTTTCATAGTAAGATGCCTCTTAAAATCTACTTTTTTAAAAAAAGCATATTGAGTATTATTTTCATCATATATGCAATCACACATCCATTTTCTATTTGGGGACAGAAAAAAGAGCAAGCAGGAGCTGAACTCAGTTTCCCAGCCCCCAACAGGACACACATGTTGCATATTTGTTCCTACTGGTTTTCTAGGCCGAATGCACAACAATTTCACTGGAAATTGAGTCAGACTCTTAATAGTAAAAATGGCCTTCAGTGAAAGGTGCACATCCATACTGATTGGCAGCATCTGGTTCTAACCAATAGTACTTAAAAAAAAATCTGAGAGTCATTCTGTAAGAAAGGACATTTGATTTTCTTCTGTCAGAACAAAAGCTAAAAACACAAGAAAAAGCAGAGGAGAAGCCTCTCTCTAAGTCCTCCTGGATGAGACAAGAACCTGGAAGATGGGAAATCCAATTTCACTTGCTGCTTTCACTCACCTGAAGCAGGGTCTTGAACCAACTTTCCTAAGTGTTTGAGCAAGAGCACCAGCCTAGCAGCTGTTGCACTGGGTTGGACCCTATTTCTGTGAAGGAAAAAACACCAACAGATAATCCCAAAGCTAAACCCTCACCACTATAATGCTTACCTCCCCCAGTCTCTCACGAGTGTAGAGACTGTCGAGGTTTAAAATCAGCACTGCATTCAAGTAACAGTTGTATTCCATATACAGACAGATATCCACACCACTCCAACTACTGCACTGCCACACAAGAGATCCTATCAGCCCTGTAGCAGTCCTTTGTCACGTACATTTTCACTATGCATCTGTCTATTGACCCATTCAAAGACTATGTTCCTGCTACAGATGAAAATAGACTTTTCTCTGGCTGTAAAGTAGCTAGTCCATTTAGGACACTAACAGGAAAAAAATCAAGTCATCTATTATAGGCAAGTGATTTGTCTTCATAAAACAGTCCTAGTACAATGGATTGCCCCAACATTCATTTTCTCTACACTGTTTCTAACCTGCCAAGTCAGACAGTGCAAATCACATCCAAATGTGGCAAGTAACAACAAACAAATCCAAAAGAGCAGAGGAAGCCAAGATAGGTTGCATACTTAAAAGAAAAATAAAGAACAGCTATTTACAATACTTCCTGTACAATAATTGCACCTACAGTGCATTTGACTAAATAAAGGAACCTGCAACAACTGCCAGTCACATACACATTCCCATAACTGCTGTTTTCCAATGCAGCTTCAACAATTTTCAGTCCTGGCTCATAAGCTCCTACCATCACAATCCCTCGCTAAGGCAAACCTTAACCTAAATAGCACTTCAGTTCCTCCAAGTGAATCCAGTTATTTCCCCTCATCACCATTTCTATAGTCTCTAGCACAAAAAATATGAGTAAATAGTGAACTGCAAAAGTTAGTTAAAGAAAATAAATAAGCCTGGATATAGTCTCATTGACAATTGCTTGGATCTCACATGATTACAGAATATCTTGAATTGAGAGGGACCCACTAGGATCACCCAAGTCAAACTCCTGGCCCTGCACAGGACACCACAAGAATTCCACCATGTGCCTGAAAGCATTGTTCAAATGCTCTTTGAGCTCTGGCAGCCTTGGTGCTGTGCCCACTGCCCTGGGGAGCCTGTTCAGTGCCTGACTCCCTCTGGGGGAAGAACCTTTTCCTAATATCCAGCCTAAACGTCTGCGTAGCTTCATACTGTCATTTGTGTCCTGTCACTGGTCACAGACAGCAGAGATTCTTGCTGCCCCTCTGTTGCCCCTCATGAGAAAGCTGCAGACTGATGAAGTCTGACCTCCGTCTTCTCTTCTCCAGCTGGACGAGTCAAGTGCCCTCAACTGTTCCTCTTAAGGTTTCCCCTCCAGGCCCTTCACCATCCTCATGCCCTCCTTTGGATGCTCTGTAATGGCTTCATGTCTTTTTTTTTTTTTATTGTGGTACCTGAAACTGTCTCAATATTTCAGGTGAGGCTGTCCCAGTGCAGAGCAGAGTGGGACAGTCCCCTCCCTGGCCTGGCCATGCTGGGCCTGATGCCCCCCAGGACAGGGATGTCCCTCCTGGCTCCAGGGCACTGCTGGCTCATATTCAGCTTGTTATCACCCAGGATCCCCAGGACCCTCAGGTCCCTTCCCACAACTGCCCTCCAGCCTCTCAGTCTCCAATCTACACACACAACCAGGTTGCCCTGAACCAGGTGCAGAATCCTACACTTGTTTCTGTTGAACTTCATACAGTTGGTGGTTGCCCATCTTTGATTTGTTGAGGTCTCTCTGCAGGGCCTCTCTGACAGTGAGGAAGTCAACAGTTCCACCAAATTTTGCATCAACTTCAGACTTACTTTGTACCCTTTCAAGTTCTGTGTCCATGTCATGTAAGAGGTTGAAAAGCAGGACCCCACTAGTGACCAGTGACAGTTGATGCAACTCCATTCATTAATGACTTGTAAATAATTTGCCACTCAAAGGCATTCTTCATAATAAAATCCATGTTTGGCAAAGGCAAAAGCTCTCTCCTGTGACAAGGTTCATAAAGGCATGGAAGAAGGTGATCAGCACCTTGTACATCACACTTGAAGATTCATTTTCAGTTTGCTTTCATAAAACCTAGAGGACTGCAAGTACTCACAGTGTCACCAGAGGCAAGAGAAAATTCACAGGGTTTTCAAAGACATTCACACAGGCAGGACATCCATTCAGGGCACTGTTGAAATTTGAATAATAAGCTCCAGGAAGATGACATCTTCAAAGGTATTAAGATGGCACAGCCATTATTCAAATAGCTCTCTGTCACTGAAGGAATTTTATTAGAACTTTCAGTGCAATCATAACAATTGAACTGCTCAAATGAGGATGTATGGTGACAATATGTTGTAGGAGTCACCAGCTAAAAACTGTGGTCAGGCATTCTGAAGGCCTTGGCTTAACAGACTGAGCAAGAATGTACTACATCAAAGAAACCCTCTTGAATAAAGTTGCTCAGTAATAATAATAAAGCACATCTAAGTACTGAACTATGGAATACAGGTGTTATGGGTTAGCAAAGTAGGCCTAAATTTAGGCTTTAAAGTTCAGACCAGGCCTGGGATTGTCAGCTGACTTGAGCTGGGCTGGGTTAGCTAACAGCTGACTTCTTCTAGCCAATAATATTGTATTCCATACCATATTACATCATCTCAAAAGGAGTAAGAGCTGGTGTGGGGGGAGGCCCAAGTAAAATGTTTGTTCTTAGCTTTTCTCTCTGCTTAAGTCTGTCTCTGGGGAATTGACTTCTCTAGAATAATTTGTAGTTACAATGGTAGAATTTGTGTTTACTGGGAAGAGGGAAGTTATTTCTTGTTATACATAGCTTGTGTAAGTGTGTGTTATATTGTAGTTTTCTCTTAATTTTCTCTTTTCTGTATAAATACATGTAGTTAGTTTCAGCATAAACCTGGTTTAGAGGTTTTTTCCCTCTCCCCCTTCTTCCCTTTTCACTCTGTCTTGGACAGTTGGCATTTTGCCAGCTCAACCCAAGAAAACAGTATATCAAAAACAGGTTATTATAGAGAAAGAGACACAAAAAGACATGAAAAATAGGTGAGTCCTATGGTCTTGTTGACTGCATTTTGTTAATATATTCTGCAAGCAGTCAAATTGATGAAAACTATCAGATTCATATTTCTAAATGGTCACTGTTTCATCCATATTGTAGTTAGATGTAAAGAGTTTTAAAAGAGCAAATGATGATACATTTACGAAAAACTGGCAAACAATGTTAACCAGAACCACATTAACAGATCATTAGGCTCTGTTTATTTACTTTTTTAAAAAGGCATTTCAAATCTTCTATGAGTAAAAAAAAGCAGAATTCTTTTAGAAAGACCACTTTGACATTACTAAGAGGTAAGATCTACAGTGTGAGAAAGTATGTTTAACATCCTTCAGATTTTAATGGGGATGAAACACACGGACTCACACTCACCCAGGGACTATCAGATCCTCTCCTGTCACTATTCAGACACTTTAATAAAGCTCTATTTTCACAAAGTGCTGAGTAATCCTCCCTTCAGAACAGCCTCAAGATCACCTCTGTGTCCTAGTTCAGCAGGAGGAACCAGCTATCACTGTGTGAGGGTGATCAAAGCTGTGTATTCTACCCCCTCTATTCATTCCCCAAGGACAATTTGCAGCAGCTGCCCAGGGTGTCATTAGCACCTTCACACTCAGCCTGAGGGGGCGTGGCTGCTAATGGGTCATCAACAGTTCAACAATACCCCATGACTCCCAGAGTTAATCACTTATTGTGTGAGTCCCCGCCCTGGGGGAGGGGCTGGGTGCTCCCTGAGGGTACATAAGTGGTGGGTAAGACCTCGGGAAGGGGTTCATTGGATCCAGAGGAGCAGCAGGACCTTGACAGGAGGAGACCACTGCTCTTGACTAGAGTACAACTGCCACTCTTGACCAGACTACAGCCATCACCTGCACCAACAGGTTTCTCACTTCTTTTTTTGCTTTGGACTTGGGGGGAACCACGCAGGTCTCAGCACAAGGGCGAACAAACCCCTTTCGGTTTGTGCCCCAGGACACTGGGTTATACTGCTGGGTTTTGTGAGTTTAAAGCAATTTCTCTTTGAGTCAGTGTATTTATGATAACATCTTTCATTAAATTGTGACTCTGACTTATAATCTCTCTTGTGGTGGGTCCATTTCTCCTGCCGGTTTATCTTTAAACCAGCACACTCTGATACCTCATCCCTGTATATCATCTCACACACAAGACAAGCCCTGACCACCACTGTGGTACTTGTGCATGAGCAGGACTCACTGAACACAAAATGCCACAAGGCTGAACTGAACTGCAGATGTAATTAAGACACCCAACAACCAGGCAATTGTAACCACAAGGAAAATGCACTGCAAAAATCCAGGGGGACTTGCAAAACAGAGTGTTTCAATCACAAAGGCAGTCTATATCTTGTAGAAACAGTCACTTTACAGGCAAGAACAAATCTCTAAAAGGGGGAAGAGGCATGCTCGAGTACTCTTGAGTCACTTCAGTCCTCAAAAGAATCACCAGATTTTAAGTTACAACAAGCACATGCAGGTATCTCTCATCAGTTCCTCCATGGCCATGGCAATTTGTGCTGGATGATTCCCTCAGCACTTGTGTTACTTTGCATTTGGGCACTTTCAACCTTCATGTGTTTGCCAACAGCACACGGGTCAAGCAAAACAAGGGGAGCTTTCCAGCATCCAAATCCACTGCTGTTCAGATCACTTCATAGTCCTAAACAACAGGGATGTTAACATGGGTTATCTATCCCATCAAAGGAGAATGAACCCTCAAGGCAGATGAGCTATCACACAGAAACTTTCAAGTTCTCAAAGGATGAAAAGCAACACACTTGAGGGCATCTAATCTATCCTTGCCAGGGTCCAACAGACATACCATTTTCCTGTCACCAGCAGCAAAATCAAGGCTGCAGGCTGAGAAGTAGCATAGACACCTTTTCTGTGTCCACAGAAGACAAGGGCTTATACACCACAAACCTCTCCAGCAAGCTTAGCATCCACCTGGATTCACTACGGTGAGGGAGGTACTTGAATAATCCACCTGTACTCCTCTTGCTGTAACTCAGTGAACAGCTGTTCATGATAACTGGAAGTGACAATGACAGTTGAATAGTAAATAATAGAAACCTTTTCTTAAGATGAAAGGGACTGGAATAAAGCTGGCACTGTACTTCTAAATGCTGTGACTAAATACGGAAAGCTATTGAGAGTTTCGAATCACCATGCCATAAAAAAATTAAAAATCATCCGTAACAGGGAAGAATTCATTTCACTGTAACATTTTAAGCTGGAAAATAGGGGCTATAGCATATATATATGTATATATAGCTTATATATATATTATAGGTATTGCATGCTTTTAACTACAACTGACAAATTCTGAAATCTGGTACCTAGTTATCTGGTATCTAGTTCCCCTCACCAGTAGGAGCAGAAGTTTTGATCTGGATATGTACCAGTTTCAGTCTTCAATGGCTTGACACTCACTGAAGCATGAAAGAGCAAAAATCACAGTTGAACTTGAGCTTAGAGGTCTTTTTCAATCTTACTGAGTCTATAATAAAATATATATATTTTTTACATATGAACAATCTCCCAGGAAAGACAAAGCAGAATCTGATACTGCCCAGAGAGAGAAAAACTGCTGCTTTGGTAGGGAAGGAAAAAAAGAAAAGGAAATGAAAAAAATTAAGCCACCACAGTGTACTGGCAGTCCTACAAAAAGACTAAGACTTTCAGATGTAAATAAGACCACTTTTGCAAATGACTTGTAACCCTCTTTTCCTGCCTTAACAAAAAGCATCCTTTTAGGGTACTGTGCTGGTTTGAAGGTGAACCAGCAGGGGAAATGAACTCATCACGAGAGAGATTATAAGTCAGACCTAAAATTTAATAATAATATTACAATAACAACACTGACACACAAGGGAAATTGCTTTCAACTCACAATACCCCAGCAGTATAACCCAGTGTCCTGGGGCACAAACCCAAGGGGGTTTGTTTGCCCTTGTGCTGAGACCCCTGTGGTTCCCCCAAGTCCAGAGCAAAAGGAAAAGAAAAACCTGTTGGTGCAGGCGAGGGCTGTGGTCTGGGCGAGAGCGGTGATCTCCTGCTGTTGAGGTCCTGCTGCTGCTCTGGATCCGACGAGAAGTTCCCGAGGTCTTCTTACCCACCCCTTATGTACCCTCAGGGAGCACCCAGTCCCTCCCCCTGGGCGGGGACTCACCCAATGGGTGATTAACTCTGGGAGCCAGGGGGTGTTGAGCTGTTGATGGCCCATTGGCAGCTCCGCCCCCCTCAGGCTGGGTGTGAAGCTGATAATGGCTCCCTGGGCAGCTGCTGCTAATGGCCCATTGACCTTGGGGAATGAATAGAGGGGGTAGAATACACAGCTTTGATCACCCCCACACAGGGTTAGCTGGTCCCTCCTGCTGAACTAGGACAGGTACCTCACAAAATGACAAGAAACTGTTCAATATCTACTACTGACAGCTGAACATGCACTACATACCCTGGTGACTGGCATAAGTCAATATAAATCAATTATTGTAGTGAATCACATTCCAGAACTTCTTCAAACAGACACAGAAAATTTAATCCAGACTGGGCTACTGTGATATAAGAAGCTACTCCTGGATTTGATATTTTGCAGTGACATTTGGCATAACTAACTTCAGCATGATGTAGGTTAAAAAAGTAACTTGTTCTATGAGTAGGTTCCTCCAAGGGCCATATTCACAGAGCCTAAATTATACTCAGGACCCAGTATTTTTTATTTTCTAAAAGCAGACTGAAGTTTAATGATATATTTCAGTCCCATGAGTTATCTTTTTTCAGAAGTTACTCCATCAGGGGATCTATCACCAGCGACAAAATACAAGGAACTTAAGGGATTTTAAATCCATTTCTTAATGAAATTACATGATGGGATTTCTGGGGTCACCTTCTAAACATGATGGTCAATGGCTACTGGTGCACTGCGGTACACTTACCTTTCCACAGTCTTCAACAAATGCACTTTTTAATGATTTCTCTGAATAACTGTCATCATAAAGATGCATAACTGCATATTCCCTTTAGAACACAATTAAGCAGAGACTCTTCGTCTTGGTTTGAGGGGAAATAACCAAAATGTTTACCCACAAGCAGGGGGAGGGGGCCTTCTCCACAATAATCACGCCACTCTTTATCAAATTTAAGGAAAAGGAATTTTAATACAAGAAGGATAACTGTCCCTAACTGCTATAAATATATATATATCTATATATGTAGGTATAGGTATAACTATAAACAGACCAGAGCAAACCACTTCCCCAACACCACAGAGGAAATACAAACAAACCAACAACAAAACCCAGGAGGTTTTCCTCCAGGAGGAAAGTTATACTTAGGCAGTGGCAGTGGCACAGCCCGGCTGGCTGCGGAGTGAGTTTCCGGTCCCTCTCCAGCGAGACAGACGAGTGGTGAGCTCTCAGATGAACTGTCTCTTCCCCCTGTGTTCCTTGTCCAAGAAGCAGAAACACGAGCAGCCAGAAGCAGTCCTGGGGCAGGCAGCAGCACCAAGACAGCCAGAAGCAGTCCTGGGGCAGGCAGCAGCACCAAGACAGCCAGAAGCAGTCCTGGGGCAGCAGCAGAAACACGAGCAGCCAGAAGCAGTTCTGGGACAGGCAGCAGCAGCAGCGAGCGGCCAGAAGCAGTCCTGGGGCAGGCAGCAGCAGCAGCGAGCAACCAGAAGCAGTCCATGGCTTCTCCTCAACCCCGCACACACACCCAACTCACAGCCGTGTGTAGTCCCCAAGAACAAAAGAGATAAACCTGCCCCTACCCAAGTGATCAGCAGTTAACTACTTTTTTTGTTAACTACTGGCATGGGCAGTTAGTGGCAGGGGAGAGAATTTACATAATAATTCCAAACTACAACACTCTCGAATCTGAGATATCAGCAGTGAATCTCCTGAAGTACAACAGCAGCCTTATCTGTTCCATCCTAGAGATGTATGAGGGAAAATAATAATAATAGGCAACACCTTCAGCTTCAATCAGCAGTATGTTCCAAGATTGTAGGATCTGAAATACAAATGATCAAGAAGTCGTTAAAACATTAAAGATTTAGCAGATGTATGTTCATCCTGGTTTGGGGGGAGAGGGGGGGAGGCACAGAGAGGGGGTAGGGAAGGAATTATGGAGGCATTTATTCCAAAGAAATAGAGAATGAAATACAGTTACCATATTCATCCTTTCACAGAGTAGTTACGTGTCTCATTAAAAGTATACTTACTATCCAATATTTATTATTTCATGTGGACAAAAAATATTAACAATAACTATTCCCCACTCAGCTCTAATAATTGTTATCTTTGTCAATTTATTATGCTTAAAGGATGGAAGGCTACTCCAGAACTGTACCACTACAGACTAACCTTCAGATGACTTTCAATTCTACTTAGACTGGCTGCACACTTTCCTCTGAGGGAAAAAGCCTCCCAAGATTCTATTGCTGCCCACATTAGCACAGCATCAGGACTGAGCAGAGTGATCTTGTGATACAGATCATGCTATTTGTACTCTCCAAAGCAAAAAGAGAATCAAAACCTATTCCTCTTCAAAGGGCATTTCTAACACTTATGGCTGCAAAGACATAAAAATAATCCTTATCCATAAAGCTATCCAACAAATACCTCTGCATATGTGCAATCAACTAGAAGAACTTTCTTAGGATTCCTTTAATTTCCATATGTAGTCATTTATGATCAGTGTCATAAAAGTTAAAACCCCTACTTTTCAACTAAAATTGTACCTAGAAGCTTCAATTTTCAGCCTGCAGACTTTGGGACTGTATTATTGTCACAGTCACATCATGTTATTTCCACCAAAACAGCTGGAGGTTTCCAGTGTAGGAAGCAATTATTATGAAAAGTGTCAATGTGTCATTCTCCCCAAGTCACATGTTTATCTTCACGCTATAGCATTTGACAAGTAACCAGCTCTAAGCCTCAACCAAGAAAAGTGAAATGGAGAGAGAGCACATGTGCAAGTCACAACAGAAAAGAACAGTTTACCCACTGCTATGTGAGTAGATTCTGCCAATGTTGACTGATGCCTCAGTTGTGGCACACTTTTAGAGTTTAATTGCTTTGGTGGAAGGCAGGTTGCACAAATGAACAGTTTGCCTTGACCCAACAATACACATACAAAAAGTGTCAGTCTAAAACATCATGTTCAGTAATTACATGTTCGATGAGTGGTGCAAGTATTTTAGGAGGCAATAGTCACATTTCCTGTCAGGGATGAGAGAAAATGTCCTGCCTGACAAATGCAAAACAAAAAAAACACTTACTGTGCTACCTTTCAGGCCTAAAAAGCTCCATTTAATGGCAGTGTTAAGTACAAAGGACCACACACATGCCTGAAGCTTCCTGGCCGAGTGACTTGCCAGGGTATGTGCCCCAAGTAGACATATCTCTCAGCATACAGTGCATCTACCAGCTTAACCCATGTAATGTGACCAGTGACATTAGAAAACTATAAAGCACAAGACTAGATAGTAACAAGCCAGACACATGGCTACACATTCCCTCAAGCAAGCAGAAATGCCTTCCTGTGCATCCTCCCCCCCATTTGCTGGTCAGTACACACGTTCTGCTCACTCCAGAGCACGCTGCAGTCTGATTGAAGGCACAGACACACCCTTGATGTCTCTCCTCCAAAGACAGAGTCAGCCTTCTCTCTGTGACCAGGGCAGTCGTGGCTCATGCCAAAGTCAATGCACCCCAGTGAACAGTTCCTGGTTCGCAGTTCCAAATTGCTTACTCAGACCACGCACACAGAGTCTCGTTCTCCCATTTCACTTGGCACCTCAAGGATCATGCTATTAATTTTGAAGCTAATCATTTCTGAAAGTATTTGGAGGAGAAGTAAAAAAACAAGTATGGGGACTTGACCAAAAGGAATTTCAAAACTCTTACACTGGAGTCAAGACAAGGAAGTGATACAAAACATATGAGATCCAAAATCCCAATTCCACTTAGAGCAGGAATCTCTTCTTCATACATTCTATTCTCCAGCTACTCATGGTACATTAAATTAATGGAAACTCTGAGCTTTAGCATATGTTTAATAGCTACAGTGCACTTTTTTGAGCAATGATAAGGATTTCTTACTGTATACAAAAACACACATATGGATGCATTTATGTACATCAAAAATACCTGTGCAGACTTTGTTATTACTCACCAATACATATTGTTCATGGTCAAGCAGTGCTTTAGGCTGTGTTAAGCAATGCAGAAGTAAGCTGGCAAAAAAGTGTCCCAGTTCCTCAGAATCTAGGAAAACCTTGTAAAGTATGTCTTGGGTCAAGCTGGCAAAATGCCAACTGCCCAATACAGTCAGTCTTTTTCTCCTTCTTAGCTGAGAAAATAACCTCAAATTAGATTTAAACTTAAACTAACTATATATATTTATACAGAAAAGAGAAAAATTAAAAGAAACTACAATATAACATACACAAGTTAGAAATAACTCCTTAGTCTCCACTGAAAACAGATTCCATCACTCTAGATCTATAAGCACCCCAAAAGACACCCAGCAAGAAACAGAAAGTATAAAAACAAAATGTTTCTACTTCCCTGAAACTAAAAGAAAATGCAAGTAGCAGCAGCAGCAGCAGGGCCCAGACAGCAGGGCAGCAGCTGCGTGTCTTGCCTCTACTTCGGCCATGATGGAAAGGAGTGAACACCTCCTACTCCTGTATTCCTGTCTCAGGTTTGCATCATCTGGTATGAAATATTTCTTTGGTTGCTTAGTCAGGTGATACCTGTCTCTCCTAATCTATGTAGATTCTCTGAGCCTGCTAATTTGAGGCCTGGCTAAAGCTACCACAACTTAAAAACTCAGTTAGGAGAAAGATGTTCATCCATTATGTGCTAGAGTCCAATAAGCCAAAACCCTATCCCATAACCCAGACCTCTCTCATACTGACACAGCTGTGAAGGTTGTGGGACACAGCAGAGCGAGAGGCAATGTTTCACCTGTTTTTCACTCAACAAACTGTCACTAACTAAGCTGGACAGATTTGGCTAACCCTCGGTGAATACACCCAAGTCAAGAAAGCCAAGGTCTAACTGTCAGTATGTGCCACTCAGAAGGATGAAGATGGCATCATGTGAATACACCCAAGTCAAGAAAGCCAAGGTCTAACTGTCAGTATGTGCCACTCAGAAGGATGAAGATGACATCATGTGCACATTTGGAAGGTGCTACCTATTAAAATACATCAAGAATTAAACCTTGTTGCCAGTACACCAAAATAACTGTGGAAATGTACCTGCTTACATGAGAAGTTAATCAAACAGGTACAGGGAAGTCACAGACGCTTTTTAAGCCATGGCATCCTGTTGCACAGACATTTTCTGGATGCATCCAAAACAGCTATAGCCGCAATCCATACTGAATTTGTGTTCCCCAGCGCCAGGGATGTTGGGCAGTTACACATAGCACACTCGGCCACAAGAACACCATCCTGTCTCCCTCCTGTAATACCTCCAGCAGAGGCAAATCTCTGCACACATCACAGGACAGCCACAGCAAGGCAGTGCCAGAGCAGTGCCAGAGAAAGGCAGCTGTGTGGCAGCCGGGGATGCTCACAGACGGCTTCTCCCGCGAGCCAAGAGTGACACCTGCCGGGATCCGGGCTGGCCTCACCTCCAGGGGCTGCGAGGAGCCGGCCAGAACAGCCCTCCCCGCACGGACACCAGCACCGTCGGCTTGGACCGCTCTGCGCCCTGGGCACACACACCCCACCACCGCCTGCTCTTCAGCGGCATCCACACACTCAGGAGGCCTCCAGGCGAACCACACCACATGACACAATTCAACAGTGGCACACCACATCAAAAGTGCGCAGCAAAAAGCATCAGTTACACTTGTGTCAGGAATAAAGGATAACTGTGTCCACCTCAAAGCAGTGAAAGATACAAAAAGCAGCGACGTGAAAGGGCAAAAAGCATTCATTGCAATCCTTCCCAGCTCTGTCCCACCTGACTTTCAGGGGCAGTGGTATCACCATAGAAGTGAAGCAGAAAACATAACCACAAGGGGGAGAAGAGGAGGGACAAACGAAAAACACACACACACAATTCAAAACAAAACAATCAAACTAACTAAAATAACCTCAAGCCATAAGACCTTCAAACATTGTTAACTTTGCAATACAGAAAAGTATCCTGTCTGGGTTTTAGACTCAACATTGGATTGCAGCTTGGAAGGAAAGCAACAGATAATGTTGTTACAGTCAGATGTTACCACCGTACCTGCCCAAATTGTGGCAGGAGAGAGGCTTGTGCCCCAGTATCTAATGGCTGACTGCACCTGTTTAATCACCTCTCCTTCTGGATATACTATGCAGGCATTTTTAAGCAATCCTAGATGTATGCGTAAGAGGACTATAAATACAAGATTTGAATAAATGAAAGCCTATTTTCTATGAAATTATAATTTGGGACATATTTTACAGTATTGACTATAGGGTGCCATAACAGAAATCACAAATTATTAGTAGGAAAGACCAAGACAAGGCATTAGGGCAGGAGAGCAACTGCACCATGACACAGGCCTGGCATTCACACACCAATGCTAAACTTTTGTATATGTCAGCTGGTGTTTGTGGTCAACATGGTGCCAGTCCTGAGCAAAGGTTACAAGAGGTCAATGTCCATATCAGTTGTGAAGATTTCTAGAAAGATCAGCGGAGAATAACATCACTTTGTGCAGTAAGTGAGAATTAGATCTACACTGTAGTGTGGCTGAGTATTCCTTAAATCTCAGCTCATGCCAGTTTTATGGTGCTGTCCCTGGCTAGCTCCTGGGGGACCTGCAGGTAACATGGGCTTTGCTGTGTTGGGAAGGTTGGTGAGCACAACTTAACTAATCCCAGGAACTCACTCACTGCCATTTTCCTACAGAATTAACCTCAAACGGATTTGGCTTTCTGTGATTTTGAGGTAGGAGGCTCCGGACTGAAAATGAGATCACAAAGCATTTCTCATTCTGTCCCACCCCACCCACTCTCAGATATCACGGAAATATAGGAATGAGGGGCTAAGGTGGAGATAAAGTAATCTCCAAGAAAAAAAAAGTCTCAGCTTTCTATTCTGCAGCTCTAACTTCATGTCTGTTCAACTGCAGGAGGGTGAACACAAACATAACAGAGCATTGCTGCCACCACGTGCTACAAGAGATCTCTGCAACCAAAGGATTTCCTTTTGACTTATTTTTTTAAACCACAAAACCAGAATTGCTATTTGTTTTGGCAGACTCAGGGCAGAGGGTGGGCAGAAGGCCTCCATCTAACTCCCGGAGTGTTGGCATTGTATTTCAGCCAAGTGTCCATTCCCAGGAGTGCTCCACTGTCTTCCAAGGGCTGGGGCACAGTCAGCCCAAGGCTCCCAGGGCCCTCCCCAGCCAAGCACTGCTGCAGAGGCAGCAACCCAGGGGCCAGCTCTGCCCACTCCCCCTTAACAAAAAGGCAGCAATGATTTGGCATCTTGATCATCGATGGTCAGTGGTGCAAACCATCTTTGCTTTCTCTTTATGAAAGGAAGCTCATCACAAATCAAGGTGGCATGTTTGTCATTGTTCTGCCCAACCAGAGCAAGCACAACCACTTTTCATTCACAGTAATCAGAGGGTTTGATTCTGGCTGAAATTAAAGAGCCCACTAAACACCAGAGCTTGCATTACAAGAACTGCTGATCTGGCAAGGTTTGTGTTTCTGTCTGTGCTCAAGCACAGTTTGAATAAAGTCATGTTCTTATGGACGATTTTTGCTGGATTGGTTTTCAACAAAGGTGTTTAAAGGGACTGCATGATGCTCTAGATCTTCAGCAGTCACATGAAGATCTTTTCAGAGCAGACTCACTTTATTACAGATGTATTGAATAGTTTCCTTCTCCGGGGACACCCCCTTGTCGCGGGGGAGAAGCTTGCGTGCCCTCATGAGGTTGAGAGCTGTGCTGGAGGTGGTTTGTGCCACCAGTAGGGTCTCCCATGCCAGACAGGTCTCAGCTGAAGGGTCAGACAAAGTGTGTCCACGGGCAGGATGGGCTCGCCAGCCCCATGGCAACCATCCTAGGAGAAGGACAACTCCAACCCCAAACCCGGGCAGATGGAGCTCTCCTAGCCCTGTAAGGCCATCCATCTAAGAGAAGGATACTCTGACCAAACCTACGTCCTGAGGTATTTGCTGTCACCGTCCAAGCTCGCTCGGCCGTGGCAGATGAACCTCAGGAGTAAAGGGTGGGGCCAGTTCTGCACATGCTGTGCCTCACCTAAAAAATCCATTGCACAGCCTCAAAGGGTTCACCCACATTGCAAAGCCCTGTAGTGACAGGTGAGGGTTGAAAACAGCAGGTGATAGGAAGCAGCTGGAAGCCGCAGACCCAACCCTGCATGCAGGGGGTTCAGGATATGGGTCATTGGAGACTTGACCCCGGAGATGACAGTCTTGTGGGGCAGCATCCTGAATGAACAAGCAGCCTTTTCTAGGGACAGCACTGCTTGCTCCACACGGAGAGGGGCCTAGCAAAGGTGGCCAAAACAAAGCTCATCTCCACACCCGGTTGGATAACCGCGGCCAATCGGCATCTCCCATGCGGTCAAACAAAACCAAAGAGATTTCAAAGGCAGACACCTGCCTGCAAAGGTGTGCTCAAACTAACACTCACATGTTGGAACATCAGAACCATGCTTGATACTATGGACAGTGGGCATCCTGAGCGTCGTTCTGCTCTAATTGCCCACAAACTGTCACGGCTCAACATTGACACTGCTGCTCTCAGTGAAGTTCGTCTTCATGAGGAAGGGGCAGCCTTAAAGAACATGGTGCTGGCTACACACTCTGCTGGTCAGGCAAACCCATAACCAAAAGACACCTTTCAGGAGTTGGCTTCATGATTAAAAACTCCATGGCCTCCAAACTTGAAAATCTGCTAGCAGGTCATTCCGATCTCATTATGCCCTTACGCCTCCCTCTACACAACAAGCAACATGTTGTTCTTTTTAGCGTATATGCCCCAACTCTCCAAGCTGACCCAGCGGAAAAAGACAAATTCTACACTGACCTGCGCCGCCTCACCCAAAAGGTTCCTGCAGATGATAAGATCATAATCCTTGGTGACTTCAACACCATTGTAGGTAAGAACTCTGAAGCCTGGAAAGGAGTCCTGGGCAAGCACGGCGTTGGGAACAGCAATGACAACGGACACCTCCTGCTAGAGTTTTGTGCAGAACGGCAGCTCACCATCACCAACACTATCTTTCAACAGAAAGACAGCCTGAAGACAACCTGGATGCATCCTCGATCCAAGACTGGCACCTCATTGACTATATCTTAGTGCAACAGAGAAATGTTGGTGATGTCTGTCATACTCGAGTGATGCTGAGTGCAGAATGTCAAACATTCACTGCCTTGTGCATTGTAAACTTAACCTCCACTTCAAGCCCAAACCCAAGAGAGGCAGCATTCCAAGGAGGAGGCTTCAAGTCAGCAATCTTCAAACAGCCACAGTGAGAGACAGCTTCCAGGGAAACCTTCAAACTAGACTTAAAGATAATCCCATAGATCCCTCTCCTGAAGCGCTTTGGCAACATATTAAAAGTTGCATCCTGCAGTCCTCTTAAGAGTCCTTAGGGTTCTCCTCCAAGAAAAACAAAGACTGGTTTGATGAAAACAATCAAGAGATCCAGGAACTGTTGAAGAATAAGAGAACTGCTCACCAAACACACCTTGCTCAGCCATCTTGCCATGTAAGAAAAGCCGCCTTGTGTCTTGCATGCAGTGAGCTCCAACAGAAACTTCGAGACATCCAGAACAAATGGTGGCTCGGCCTAGCAGAAAAGACACAACTATGTGCAGATTTGGGTGACCAAAGAGGATTCTATGAGGCCCTGAAAGCAGTGTATGGACCCACACACCAGGTTCAAAGCCCCCTACTCAGTGCAGATGGTCAAATGCTTCTAACAGATAAAACCTCCATCCTGAACCGATGGTCTGAGCACTTTCAGACTCTCTTCAGTGCCAACCGTGTAGTCCAAGGCTCAGCAATTCAGCACATTACACAACAACCAGTGAAAAATTAATTGGATGCAGCCCCTACTATGGGAGAGATACTCAAGGCCATACAACAGGTGAAAACTGGCAAGGCAGCTGGGGTTGATGGAATTCCACCTGAAATCTGGCAGCATGGAGATCAAGCACTCCATGCCAAATTCCACGAGCTTGTTGTGCACTGCTGGGAACAAGGGGAACTACCACCAGATCTCCGTGATGCAGTCACCATCACCCTGTACAAGAAGAAAGGAGAAAAATCAGACTGCTCAAATTACCAAGGTATCACTTTGCTCTCCATTGCTGCTAAAATCCTTGCAAGAATACTTCTGAACAGATTAGTACCTGCTATCGCAGAAAAACTTCCACCTGAAAACCAATATGGTTTCAGAGCCAATAGGAGCACCACAGACATGGTGTTTGTTCTCAGACAAGTGCAAGAGAAGTGTAGGGAACAGAACAAAGGTCTCTATTTAACCTTCGTTGACCTCACCAAAGCTTTTGACACTGTGAGCAGAAAAGGTCTGTGGCAGATCTTGGTACGTTTAGGATGTCCCCCCAAGTTCCTCAAAATGATCATCCTGCTACATGAGGATCAGCGTGGACAAGTCAGATATGGCAATGCACTCTCTGAGCCCTTTCCAATAACCAATGGTGTGAAACAAGGTTGTGTTCTTCACCAAATCTATTCACAATCTTCTTCAGCATGATGCTCCAAAGAGCCACAGCAGACCTCGATGAAGAAAACGGCATCTACATCCGATATGGTACCGATGGAAGCCTATTCAGCCCAAGGTGACTGAAGGCCCACACCAAGACCCTGAATCACCTTGTCCATGAGCTGCTTTTGCTGACGATGCCGCTCTCGTTGCTCACACAGAAGCAGCTCTGCAGCACTTCACATCCTGCTTTGCAGAGGCTGCTGAGCTTTTTGGACTGGAAGTCAGCTTGAAGAAGACAGAAGTTCTCTACCAACCTGCACCTCAAGAAGTCTTCCATCATCCTCACATCACCATAGGCAATTCAGAGCTTAAGTCAGTCCAGCAGTTCACCTGTCTGGGAAGTATCATTTCCTCAGACGGTAAGATTGACAAAGAGATAGACAACAGGCCAGCAAAGGCATACAGAGCTTTGGAAAACTCCATAAAAGAGTCTGGTCCAATAAACACCTGAAGAAAAATAAAAAGATCAGTGTCTACAAAGCCATTGTACTGTCTACTCTTTTATATGGGGCTGAATCCTGGGTCATCTACCGCCACCACCTGCGGCTTCACGAACGCTTCCATCAACGCTGCCTCTGTTCAATCCTAAACATCCACTGGTCTGATTACGTGACTGATGTGTCTGTCCTGGAACAGGCAGGGGTCACCAGTATGGAGGCCATGCTGCTGAGAACACAGCTGGGCTGGGCAGGGCACGTCTCCAGGATGGAGGATCACCCACTGCCTCCTGAAGATTGTGCTCTATGGTGAACTCGCCACCGGCTGCTGCAAGAGAGGAGCCCCAAAGAAGAGATACAAGGACTCCCTGAAACAACACCTCAGCCTTGGCCATATTGACTGCCACCAATGGTCCACTCTGGCCTCCAATCAGGATTCATGGAGACACACCATTCACGACGCTGCTGCTTCCTTTGAGAACACACAGAGTCAGTCTTGAGGAGAAAAGACAATGCAGACAGAACCGTTCCTTGCCAATGTCACCCAGGGAGATGTTCCCTGTGCCTTTTGTGACCGGACCTGCCTATCCCATATCGGCCTTTTTAGCCACCAGCCGCTTGCAGCAAGCGTGGGTAGTGCCCTTCTTCGTTTGTGAAGCCTGGCCATGGTGATTGAATAGTTTCCTAATAAAAAACAAACAAACCACCACAAACAAAAGCCTATAAAATTATAATAGAAAACAATCTTCTAGAGCATGTTTGAACAATCCCTGAAAATTTCATAGAGGAAGATTAGAACATTCTGAAGAAAACAGTTTTTCACAAGAACACACTCCTGAAAAATGGATATCTGACACAATGTTAATGCAGTTAACTGAACCATTTGTCTCATTGATACTTTTGACAGTTTTTTAAATTTCACTTGTTCCCTGCTTTTATCCCTTGTTTCTGAGACAAATTTCAACTAAAAATTAATTTAAAAAATATATAAGTGTTTGTTTTTCCATAGCAGCTGAGTTTTAACACAAAATGATAGCTTTTTCCAGTAATGCAAAAAATGTTTTCACGTATTTTAAATCCTAAACACCATGCTGTCCCACAGATAAAAAGGCAGACAACCAGCGAACCAGAAAATAAAGGAAACTTTCTCAGAGGGAGACAGGCCTTCATTTCTGAATCACACTAGAGGCCTGCAACAAGAGAGTCTCCAGATTTTCTTGATTCCAAGCAGATATTGGAAAGCACCTAAACAAACTAGCTCTATGGCTGTCTGCTATGGTTCTTGCATCAAATCTTACCCTATCAGAAAACAAACCCTGAACGGTGCTCTCTGCCCGTTGTCACAGGAAGCACCACAGAATCAGCAGTCTCCTTATGTAAAATTTGGTTTGTCTTATATGTTCAAATTATTTGCTCTATCGAGATATATCCTTTATCCAAAGCAGAACCTGAACTGCTCCTTCCACCTTCATAATACTATAAAAGATGGCAACAGCCCTAAACATTGAAACTGTTACAGAATTGTTTGATATTTACTTTCTCTCCATTCCTCTTCTTTGTTCTGTGCTAGACATTGTCATTCAGCAAGACCTCAGATACATAAAGAAAAACCTATGCAAACCACTAATTTACTTCAGTTTTGTTACTTCTATCATTTTACCTGGTCTGGTAATTCACCATTATTTTTTCTATTCCTGTCCACTAGCACCCATCCCCTTCCTGCTGCCACCTATCATCATCTTTTCTCTTTTCTTCCTCCATATGCTGGTTCTATGCTTCAGAAAAACAGCATTTAGGCAAGTGAAGTTGGGAAAAACGAACCAGTGTGCATTGACTAGGGTGATTCTTATTCTAGTCCCTACTACATCATTTGAAATTATACAGGTTGAAAAAACTCCAGTCCAAATCACTGAAAACAGAAACTAAACATGAAGCACCCCACACCACAGTCTGTCATGCTACAAACTACACCCTAAGGGCCACAAATGTGCATCTCTCTCCCCAGGGCAAATCCCCTTCCACAAAAACTTATCTAAAGCAGCACAAAAAATGTGAAGTTCCATTTTGCTCCAGCAAGACACTGTCTCAAATGACCAAAGGCTGTTAAAGTGTTTCCAGTAATAGGAAACTTTTATCACTTTGTTATAAAACTTAATTTCTTTTTATGCCAATTAGAACTAGCAACAGGATAAAGTCAGAGTTCAGGCAAGTGAGGTGCGCAAATTAAGTACACGCACAGCAGTCACACCTCACTCCCCTCAGCACAACGCTCAGATCAGCTGCAGACCAGGCAGCCATTCTGCACTCCCTCCCAGTAAACGCAGCCACCAGCACGACACTTCACAGTGTGCTCAGCAGCAAAGACCTCACAGCTGTCTCCAATGAGGAAGTAGTTCTGACAGAGCCTCCAGACAGCCTTTGTTACTGGAGAAGAACACAGCATTACTGCTCATGCCCATCCTCCAGTGCACACACAAAACATATGTGTTGTGACAGCCACTCACGACGAGAACTTGGCTCTTCACTGGAGCTGTCGGCATTCATTGTTTCAGCTCTGGGGTCCTGCAGTTCAGTTCTCGAGCATGAGCCAAAACTGTGGCTGCAACACAGACACTGTGGAAATACCAGCAGTCACTGGTCTGAGAGGCTAATGCTTGGCTCAGACATGCCCAGGGAAGACATAGTGGCTCCAGTGTACACCACAGTGAAGCTTTTAAAGGAAGGAATTACAATTTTATCCTTGTCACCTGCAGCAGAGCAACACTGACAAAGAAGTGACACCTCTGACACAGCATCCTAGCTGAGACACAATTTTGCTGTATTACAAGCTCCAGCTAATCGTTCTCATCATGGACTTCAGTTTTATAATGTAACTACATAGGTCCTATTCAGACAGGTCACTTTCAGCTTTGTCTCCTAAAACAGGATAGGAGCAATGAATATTATTTTAGTCATGGATTAAGTGTGCTAATAGAATACCTCACCTAATCCTGTTTTCTAAGCAGCATGGCTACTTATAATCTCAACATGAACTGTGTAATGACAGCTGTTTGACACAGCCAGGCTCCTCCAGGTTTGATGCAAACGCCACAGATGCTATGGTTAAAATCCAGTACTGAGGACCTGATTAAGCCTGCATTGAGTGGTCCTGGAACATACTATGAATTAATTACCATTGTAAGGATGAAGGTTTGAAGGTGGTTAAAATTTAAATTTATCATGCTTATACGAATAAATCAGAGATAAACAAACGTCAAAATGTTATAGTGCTTAAAAATTGACTTGCTTCTGTAGAAAAAAACCAAAATTCTGGATACAAAACAGTGCACTCTAAAATACATAATGCAGATTTCATTGCAGGAAAGACAACTTTTGCTTTTCAGTTTCAGTTATTGTCATAAATTCATGAAAAACTACTTGAATGCAGTCCTTAACTCCTGCTGAGTGGTATCATGGCATACTGGAGCACACAGTGTATCAGCTGGTGTTACTGGGTACAACTGGGGAAAGGTGCTCAAGCCTGCATAGCCTTCCTTTGTATAAATTGTCCCCAAATGACATGGGACACACTGTGGTCCCCATAACTGTAATGGACCACTCCAATAATTTCTGTCACAGAGAAATGGTGAAAAATTATCCATTCCAAAACACAGAAAGAAAGATGAATAAACTGTGATGACTTAAGTGATACCAGTTGACATAGACATTACAGGGCAGACACATTAGCTTCTGACAGACTGGATTCCTTTGAATTTCAGCCAGCAATGCAGAGTTAAAGCCATTCTCAGGCCTTCAGGAAGGCCATTTAGTGTGAGGATGGGGTTCAGCCATATGCCCTGGAAATTGTGCTATCAGAAGCAAAATTCTGAATCCAGAATTTGTAACAGAAATGCATTGAATGATGAGGCCACCATGCTTTTACAGCAAATCTACTTCCTCAGATCAAACCTGGAACTGAAAATGAAGAAATTATGGTTTTCTGGACAGTGGTCTTGCATATTGGAGTTCAAGGAGAGGATCCCTAAAGATCCCAGAAATTGATACCTGCCAGACTGTCAGTCTCTACACAGAGTAAAACACATTAACAAAGTGGGTCAGGGCACCTGATGAGGCGACACTTCTAACATTATTTCATCAACTGCTGTAACATCCAGTCTTCTTCGGGGACACCCCCTTGTCACTGGAGGGACCTCGATGAAGAAAACGGCATCTACATCCAATATCGTACCGATGGAAGCCCATTCAGCCTAAGGTGACTGAAGGCCCACACCAAGACCCTGAATCACCTTGTCCATGAGCTGCTTTTGCTGACGATGCCGCCCTCGTTGCTCACACAGAAGCAGCTCTGCAGCACTTCACATCCTGCTTTGCAGAGGCTGCTGAGCTTTTTGGCCTGGAAGTCAGCTTGAAGAAGACAGAAGTTCTCTACCAACCTGCACCTCAGAAAATCTTCCATCATCCTCACATCACCATAGGCCAATCCGAGCTTAAGTCAGTCCAGCAGTTCACCTGTCTGGGAAGTATCATTTCCTCAGACGGTAAGATTGACAAAGAGATAGACAACAGGCCAGCAGAGGCATACAAAGCCTTCGGAAAACTCCATGAAAGAGTCTGGTCCAATAAACACCTGAAGAAAAGGACAAAGATCAGTGTCTACAGAGCCATTGTACTGTCTACTCTTTTATATGGGTCTGAATCCTGGGTCATCTACCGCCACCACCTGCGGCTCCTCGAACGCTTCCATCAGTGCTGCCTCCGTTCAATCCTAAACATCCACTGGTCTGATTACGTGACTGATGTGTCTGTCCTGGAACAGGCAGGGGTCAGCAGTATGGAGGCCATGCTGCTGAGAACACAGCTGGGCTGGGCAGGGCACGTCTCCAGGATGGAGGATCACCCACTGCCTCCCAAAGATTGTGCTCTATGGTGAACTCGCCACCGGCTGCCACAAGAGAGGAGCCCCGAAGAAGAGATACAAGGACTGGCTGAAACAACACCTCAGCCTTGGCCATATTGACTGCCACCAATGGTCCACTCTGGCTGCCAACTGGGATTCATGGAGACACACCATTCATGACACTGCTGCTTCCTTTGAGAACGCACGGAGAGTCAGTCCAAGGAGAAAAGACAATGCAGAAAGAACCGTTCCTTGCCAATATCACCCAGGGAGACGTTCCACTGTGCCTTTTGTGACCGGATTTGCCTATCCCGTATCGGCCTTTTTAGCCACCAGCAGCTTGCAGCAAGCGTGGGTAGTGCCCTTCCCAAATCTTTGTTTGCGAAGCCTGGCCATGATGATGACAACATCCAGTAGTTTTTCAGTATGCTCCATCTCCAGCAGATAAGGGAACTGCTAAACTCTGGGATATGGGAGAACCACAAAAGCCTATTCAAAAACAAACTGAGTTTAGAGCTCTAATTCTTGGCAGTCTGGGACTGGCTTAGCTCAACTTTTGTGTTAGAAGTGCTGAAGTCAGTCTGCACTATGTATTGCAGCTCTGCCTGGAAACCTAATACAGAGCAGGTGCGGGATCAGGGCAGCACAGTGGGAAGCAGCACACACACACCCCGACAGGCTCTGCTGCCTGCCCCTGGCCAGGGCAGGCACCACCAGGAACAGCTCTGCACTGGCCAGGCACAGCGTCCTGGTTGGGAATAATGCAATCATGGGAGAGCTTTGTAGGCAAACTTTTTAAAGATGCTTCTACACCCTACCTTCCATCATCAGAGCAAAGAGAACCAGTTGCAGATAGGTAACAACAAGAAACTATTTACTGTTTCCATTTTATATTTGGCCTAAGTTAACAGCAAACACACAAACACAACAGGATCATGCATTCAGGTGCCATCCTTCCATGGGCCAGCTCTTCATTTCATAACTGATTTTTGTCCCACTGACCTCAACTAAACACACAGAAGCAGCCAGCAAGAGAGCTACAGCCTCAGTGCAGTGTTCCAGCCTTTCACTGAGGCTGTCAAACAATCTGCTAGAGGAGGATAGAACCTGCAGAAAAATAAATTTCATTCCAAAAAGAGGAAATAAATACAACACAGTCTGGTTCCTTGTAGCACTGGCATGTTTTTGCTTCAGTCAGAGGTTAAAAACCTCACCTCAAAAGCAATTTTCATCTTTCAGAAGACACATTTAAAAGAAAAAATATTGATAAAGCGTACACTGTCCATCCCTTCACTCCACAACCACCCCCACAGGCTTAGACTCCTGCTCCCAATCCCACATGTTGTCCCACAGCCTGTCTTCCTTTAAATCTCACACTCATGGGACTTGCCAGGCACCTGTCAGTCCTTCCTCTGGGGTGATAATCCCAGCAACAGCCAAGCTGCCTAAAGCTGTTCCTGAATGTAAGCTGCAAAGTGCTACTGAAGTACCAGGATGCTAAGGGGTGCCTGCCTGTTACCCCAAATTCCTCCCAGTTTTCACTCCTGTAACAAGCACAGCTGCTTCACATGAAGACCCCATCCCTGAACCAACCTGCATTCCTGATCTGATGGTCACACAGAGGGTATTCACAAACTAAAGCTCAAAACCTTTCCTTTCTGACCTGCCCTAAAGTCATAAATACATATAAAATACATACAGCAGCAGAATTTCACTAATCTGGAGCTATCTGAGAAGTGCAACATTCATCTAGCAAGTCTAGACCTGCTTTCAAACACATTTTCCTCCATGCTTCAGTCTGTACAGCCTTGGCTAATAACACTCCTACATCAGCAATTTACATTCTGTGGTTCACACTCCTCTGGGGGGTGGGGAGGGGGATGACAAACTGTTTGGGAGAGATCTACAAAAGGGATCTAAGAAAACCAGGTTTCTGCACACCACATAGCAAATAGCACATGGACCCATAAAAATTTCACAGAAATCCGGTGTGATTTGGAGGGGAGGCTCCAACAGCCACTACTGCCCACTGTGATACTTCCATGATAGAGAAATCACTGATTTAAGACTCAAAAAATCCATGTTATTTTACCAGCTCTACCCCTCCAGCATAGCAATAGACAGGACTTGTCAATGTTTTGTGCTTCAGTCTCTCCAACTGTAAAATAAGGGTGAAATCCGTACATCAGGTTTTTTTAAGATTTAAGACCTACCTAGGAATAAATGTTATGTGTGTCACTACTGTTCTGCCTCTTAAGTTCACCTCCATAAATCTCTGCTCAGTACCTCAAGAAGTCACCTTGAATTCCTGAGTCTCTTGTAATCAAACTGGAATTCAGCACTGGATGCCACACATCTATGAACCCTCTTGTTTGTTCACATATAGATGATTGTTGTTGAGTTGCTTTGGTCCTTACACATTGGGGGCAGAACACTATCACATTCTGTAAATAATAATGTTGGTAACAGTTACATGTTTGGAGTCATATGTTTGCAATCAATTGACACACAAACCCCAGCAAACAGGATCATATTAAAACAGAGCAAGAACAGAATGTAAAAAGCACTGGCCAAAGCAGCAGGAAGCCACGCTGCCATTATGGCACCACTGAGGCAAAGCTTCCTAAGCAGAGTTATCCTGTCAATGCAGGCATAGAAAGAGAAGTCTACATATAACCTACATGTACGCAGAACTACTTCAGTTTCTCCCAGCTGTTAGGCACAGCTCAGCAGTGATATAAATCTTGTACACCTTCAAGCATGCCCTGCTAGGTCAGACTCTGAAGTATGTTGTTTCTTCAAGTGAATTTGCTAATTTGTTATTAGTCATACATAAGATCTTCTCTAAGGACCAACAATCCCTTGTGCTAACTTGTTGTCCAAACACAGGTTTGTTAACGTTTATCCCTATTTCAGCAAGCATACAATCACAGTATGTGTATTTGAAATCTCATACACAATTCTCCCATGTTACATGACCTGGCATTTATATGGTTTTGTTTTAAAAACTTTATCTGTATTCCTACTGCTTGCTAGAAGAATCTCATAGAAGAGCTTTTGTATATGCTTATCACTTTTAAAAATGTATGACTTCATCAGAAGTCTCAGTTCTGCTCTGCAGAAGCATGACCCAAAACTAGTTACAAATTGATGGCAGCTTCCATTAGGTAGTCTGGGCCTTGCAAAGCCCATATGAATCACCCAGCCTTCTTTATTCTATATAGTGATTTGTAGAGCAAATGAACTCTCCATCTCTTGTATTGCATTTCTTCAATTTCTACCTCCCTGAAAACTTACGTTGCTTTTAAATATGAGTGTAAAAGTCTGCTTTGACCTCATTTTCCCTGACTAGCATCACAGAAATCAAGGTGTGGAAGTTTTAGTTAGGCCTTTTGGCAGGCCTCAGAGCAGATAGTCTTACGTAGATTAGGAGTGACAGGTTGTCTTGGTTTGAGCTTGGTCTGAGACAGAGAGAAAGGGGGAGATGGAAAAAAAAACCAAACTAGGTTTATACTCAAACTAGCTACATATATTTATACAGAAAAGAGAAAATTTAGAGAAAAGTACAATATAACACACACTTACACAAGTTATATATACATAACAAGAAATAACTTCCCAATTCCCTATTAATACAAAGTCTACAACTCCAGATTCATAAGTATTCATAAGCACTCTGAAAGACACCCTGCAAGAAACAGAAAGTGTAACAACAAAGTATTTCTACTTCCCTGAACTCAAACAAAAGGCAAGCAACAGCAGCAGCAGCAGGAGCAAGGCCCACTCCAAGACAGGAGCTGTACCACGTGACGTCGGCCATGGTGGAACTGACCAAGCCACTGCCACACACTGGATTTTACCCCTTTTGAGATGCTGTAATATGGTATGGAATACAATATTATTGGCTAGAAGAAGTCAGCTGTTAGCTAACCCAGCTCAGCTCAAGTCAGCAGACAATTCCAGGCAGTCTGAACTTTAAAGCCTAAATTTATTGGCCTACTTGGCTAAACCCAAACACAGGTGCCACCTGACTTAAGCAACCAAAGATATTTCGTGCCAGATGATGCAAACTGAGATATAGATACAGTAGAGTAGAAGGAGTTCTCTCAGTTCCTCATGGCTGCTCGTCTGGGACAGACTTACCGTGTTGTTTCCCTGGACCAGGCCCTACCATCTCTTGCTGCTGTGGTATCTTAGGAAAGTAAAAATTTTAATCTTAGTCTTCTCTCCACTTGGGTCTGTCCCTTGGGGGATTGAGTTCTCTTGGGTGATCTGTAGCGAGAATGGTGGGATTTGTGTTCGATGGGGAGTGGAGAGTTATTGTTTGTTATTTCTAACTTGTGTAGGTGTGTGTTATATTGTAGTCTTCTTTGAATTTTCTCTTTTCTGTATAAATATATGTCTTAGTTTGAGGGAAAAACCAAAATTTTTACCAAAGAAACAGAGGAGAGGATTCCTCCACAATTATCACGTCACTCCTTATTAAATTTAAGAAACAGGAACTTTAACTGGAAAATGGATATAAGAAGGATGTGTTCTTAACTACTATACATCCTGTAAACAGGCCAGAGCAAACAACTCCCCCAGCACCAAAAGTAAAAACAAAAGAGAACAACCCCCCAACAGTAGGTTCCTCCTGGAGCTGTTCTATTTTGAACAGTGTCAGTGTCACACCTCAGCTGACTGTGAGGTGAATTCTCAGTCTTTTCCCAGTGAGGCAGAGACAAGGGATGAACACTCAAGTGGATTTTCTCTCTCTCTCTTTGTCCTTTGTTCCAAATGAGGAAGGAAAAAGCTGGAAGTGGAGGAAATGGTGATAATTCTCAGGAATCTCCTTGCAGTCCAGGTCGGTCCCCAGGAAAAAAAAACAGTCTGTAGTGCGTCCTGAAGCAGCTGTGTCTCTCCTCTCTTCTCTCTCTCTCTCTCTGAAGCCTAGGGTGCCCAGAGATGGGGGGGGGGGGAAGCAAAGACCAGAGCCAGAAAAAAAAAGCTCTCATCAGCAAGCAGTGGCTCTTTTTCTCCAGCTACCCACAGAAACACACTCCCCTGTCCCACCCCCCAACAACAACAAAAAAAAAAATAGTCAAGGCAGCACAGAGGGAAAAAGAAAAAAATAACTCTCCCCACCCCCAGGTGCTGGGGTTCTGTTTTCTCACTTCCACCCCACCATTCAGCTGGAATCAAAGTCATCACCCATCTTTTGTCCTCAGTCCTGGTACTCCAAGCCTGAACCTTTGTGTTGGTAAGGTGAGAAAAATTCTGTGAGAGGCTCCTCCCAACACCACCTTCCTGTGTTTGAACTTTTAACAATATATAACTAGTTAAGTTCAAGTTTAGGTGTCCAGAAGTATTTTTTTCTCTCCTTTCTCAGTGGAGGGAGAGAACTCTCACTCTGTTTTGGGCAGTTGGCATTTTGCCATCTCAACCCAAGACAAACCCCAAACTGGACAGGCTCTCAGCACCAATCATGACCATGTCCTGCCTCTGCCCCTTGTCTCAGCTGCTGCTTCCCTCAGTACCAGCAGCTCAGTCCCAGGCTCGCTCAAACACATGTGGTCTCAGTGCAGAAAGCTCTAACTGAGACAGGACACAGGTCACGAGTTGTCTCAGCCATGGAGAGCCCTGTGAAGAGTATCACTCACTAGGCAGAACCTTGTCTGCCCGAGGCTGCAGGTGTATCTGCAACAGAGACAAACCAGCAGGATTCCTGCAGACAGAAATATCATCCTGAGCAAAACACTGAGCAATGGAGGAGGAAGAGGAAGCACGCCAGGGAAAAGCTTTTAAAACGGTGAAGACTACAGCTGTCATTCTAAACATTTGGGTTAACTTTGGCTGAGCAACATCCACAGCGGTACAGCGCCCTTGCTTTAGAAATAATACAACACAGCTGTGCCACACCTCCACAGCTGTGGACAGGGCTGCAAAGGTGCTTACGCTGCTGTAACTAATCTCTTAAGGGAAACAATTAAGAAACATGTTACTATTTGAGAAACAGCAGGCTGTTACTCTGCTCCCAGGGAATGTTTGCACTTAAGTCTCACCTTTGTTCTCATTCCGCAGCAGAATGAGTACTTGAGGTTCAAACACTTCATTCAACATGGAAAGGTGAGGCCAACTTCTTTCAAAAGCATACCAGTCTGAAGAATTTCACCTGTCATTATGCAAAACCCATTCTAGCTTTGGGCAAAAAGGGTTCGTGCCCAGGCAGCTGCTGTTAACTTTGAACAGTGTTTCCCCACAAGTGATACAGCTCTATATAACTATATACACTTACAGGTTATCAGCGTCAGTGCATTTGAAGCATAAGGCATTAATGCCACACCATTCTGACCATTGTGTTCCCTCTGCCTAAACCAGACCCTTGGACATCTGTATTAATGCCTTGAGGATGAAATCTTACTGGTAATTTGTTGGTCAAGTCATGCTACAGACTGCTTAGAATTATATATAAATCTTCAGTTTAAAAACCAAATTACAGTGCACAGTGGTATCTCTTTGATTTTGGATAAAAGAAAGAACCAAGAAAGAAGAAACCCAAACTGTTCCATACTTGCATTTTACTCATTTTGATAATTTACACTTTGCATGGGAAAACAATTTGTTCTGTGGGGGTTTAGGAGTTCACATTTCCTCTCATCCAGCAACCAAACTCTTGTCTAATTGTCCACTGCCATCTCCCTCTGAATCACTGTTCCTCACACATGACTTCAGGATTCTCAGGCTGTAGCAATCTACCACAAGAGGTTTGGTTTTTTGGGCTTTTTTAAAATACTCTTCAAAGGATTAAACTTGAATGTTTCACACACAGTACCAATATGAAATCTCTCTTTAAAATAACCCAAATCAATTAAACTTGGGCAGCCAAACATTCTTATTCAGCAAGCTTTCGAGGGTTGGCAGGAAGCCAGAAACAGGAATGGTTGTCTGTGTCAGTACCCACCCAACAACTGAGCCAACTAAATCAACACAAGTTTTACACAGCAATTAGCAGGATCAGCAACACCACACTAGCAGGAAAATTTACAGGACTGCCAGGAGAAACCTTCAGCAGGATTAAAAAATATACACAAACTGAACAATACTTCTAAATATCACACTGTTCTAAGAGAAAAAAAAATGCAAAAAAGTGAGGGTGCTTCACTTTTGAATTACAGCACAAAGGCCACTAAATAAATATTATGGTAACCTAAGACTAATGAGGTACTGCCCATAGCACTCTTGCAAAACCTTACAAAATATTTCTTTATTCTGTGTAGCTGCAGGTTTTGCTTATGGAAGAGGTGGGTATTTTTCTTAGATGTTACTCTATTGCTCCCCATTCTCTTGCTGTAGAGAATATACTATTTCAGTTATAGACACAAGAACATACTTGTTCATTAACATAGAAAAATCCTTGATCAGGGAAAAGACTTGTGAACAAAAAAATCAATTCCAACCGGGAAAGCTCAACAGAGCACTAGAAATCTGTCAGGCATAGAAACAAAAGTGACTGAGCCTTAAGAGGGATGCAACATGCTGCAAAATTCAGTATTGCTAACTCATGTGGTGTGGCAAAGAAGTAGCTGTATTGCGGATTTATTTTCCAAACTTCTTTTTTAAGACCCACTCTCCTGGCAAAATTGATTTTTTTTTCCTGTATGTATTTCAAATATCTCCTTTCATTCACCTCAGGCTGAAATCTTTCTTATCTTGACTGGCACAACAGTTTACACAGTTGTCTCTTAAAACAGAGCAAGAGGTCAAAAAGGAGGTTTCACAGAGAGACTCCAGAGTCAAACCCTGTGAAGGGACAGCTGGAGCATCCCTGACAGAAAACAAGCCCTCAGCACTCGCCATCCCAGAGCCCGGGGAGGACACCCAGGCAGATTGTCCCAGGGTCCTGGCACTCCTGACACAGCGATGAGCTCACTGGGCTGCCAAAGAGTTGCTGATTCTAGAAACGGCAATAGGTAAAACATGGAGCACTCAGGGTCAGCCTCTTCCTCTACTAACTATTTAAAGCACTGTGGCCTGAAATTGAGTGCTTGGCACTGTCAGAAAACCCTCTAAGGAGGTGGGTTGTGTTGTCAGTCTCCTTGTGTCCAGTGGGGGACACAGACAGAACTGCTCTGCCTCAGCAGGTGAATTGGTACAATGAGGAAATGGGAATCCCAAGCTCAAAAATCATTCTTAGTCTAAAATGATGCTACATGGATAACCATAGTGATTGTCTTTGTAAGTGCTGTGGGTACCTTTTGTTTATACACTATTAAATAATCCTGCCCCGATAACACCAATAAAACTGAATGGCTGTCAGGGAGGGAAAAGCTTCCAGGCTGCTGTTGTTAGACAGGAGAGCACTCATGTTCGGGATTAAAGCCTCACTCCAGCAAGGCGATTGAGGCACAAGTTCCCTGGCTATGCCCTGCCTTTGGATGGGCCTAGCTGTTGGAATGGACTCTGGCAGCTGCCAGCAGAGGATGCTGAGCTTGCTGCTTGTGTGTGGGACAAGCATATAGGTGCCATGAGTCATGTTTTATTATCCTTAGGCAGGCCATGGTGATACTCCTCTCTGTTAGTAGTGCTGGTGGCATCAATAACATCAGTGAAATGTTGATTACTTGAGGGGACCTTTGCAGTTCACTGTTCTACTCTTCATCCATATTGGCTAGTGAAACATCAGTTCTCCTTTCCATGCATTAGGTAACTACAGACAATTGGAAGTAGCATATAGCAAGCCATATACATACTAGGAAAGATCTTGCTGGGTCACCTGCTGTGTCATCATCTTCCAGACAGTCACTGCTCTTTTAATCACAAAACATGGAACATGAGTCAGGCTCTGCAAATATCTTCTGCAGTCTGAAGATGGGTGTCTATCAGATACAATTCTACTGAGATGTTTGTGGTATTTCTAGTTATGAGTTCTGTCTGTTTTGCCCCAGGTTACTCTCACATTTACTGTGGCAATCACTTTGTGTTTCTTAAAATAGAAGTATCTTGTGCTACTCTGAGGGGAAGCTGTGAATCTTCTGGAAAACAGTCACCCGCTGACTCAGTGAACTAGAAGTAAGGAAATAGCTCAGTTACCAGTATGAGTAAAAGGGTCTGCAGTCTGGACATTTTCCAAGTTATACTGTTTGACCTTCAGTTTGGGTGTCTGACCAATCTGCCTCACTCCTATCAGTGTGAGGGAGTTCTGCAGTGCAGAATTCTGCCTGTGTTTATCCCTGAAACCAAGAGAGTGCATTAGTGAAACTGCATGTGCAGCGTTGGCTGATAATGCTGCATCTGCTGGTGGTGGAGTCAGTGACTCGAAAGGGATTATGTTTGTTGACAGAGAGCACGTCTGGTTGCCATACAGCCATGCACTCCAGAGGTCTAATTCTGTCCTGATTTACTCCCCATTTGGTTTGTGGCTGTAACTCTTTCACATGTGCCACATATTGATAAATATAAGTCTTTTATCAGTGACTAAATCCAGACAGAACCTGGTCTTCTATTTGTGTCTGTAGATTTAATTTAATTTTAGTGATACATTTGGATTTAGGAGGCTGAATATAAAACACTTGCTCTAAGCCTGAGTCTATAAATTCGGTGCTTCTTGACTAGAAAATACAGCTATTGGAATAAGGCTCTCCAAGTCTCTTACTTTATTTAAAATAGTGGGGGTTTTCTTTAAAACATTCAGTTTCTAGGATAGAATAGATGCACTGTAGAAAAAGAAAAAATACATCCGTGTGCATGTATGTTAATGTCTGTAAAAGGAATTATAATAGTAATAAGCTTTTGACAACCCAAAACCTTCATGCTCTTTTCCAGTGTTGAATGACAGGATTGCCTAGTGTTGCAGCAAGAACAGAACCAGAGTCTGGAACGTTATTTCTTTTGTAGGCAGGGTTTTTAAAAGGCTTTCTAATATCTGTACTTGTTTTTAGAAGTGATGTTACCCATTTGAGACTTTCTTAAGCATATGATAGAGGACAGCAGCATAAACTGTATTTAAAAAAAAAAGACACAGGTTGGTAGCTCTTATAAATATGCATAAAATCCCTTTTCCCCCCTTCAGATGGCTCAGATAAGTATGGCTGGTTCTGGTACTACTTAATTACATGTTTAATCTGTGTCATCATTAATGTTTGGTTTTATGATTAATTAACATGTTTATTCTTTTTGTGAATGCTTCTCCAAGACAAAGAAGAAAATGTATCTAGCACATATTGGAAGAGCTACAATTAAAGTTGCATACATGCTTTTTACCACACTATGACTGAGTTCTTGTGCTTTCTTAATTTACCATATTTATTATTAATAAAACTTTTGTTACATTTTGTTCTTCGTGTGTGAATTCATAACTTCCATCCCACCACTGTTAGGTCAGGAAAACAGGTAAAAATGTGATGGACTTTTTCCATGACAGTGAGAGCACTTTCACTTAGGTGCAGAAAATTTAGTGGCTGTTAAATTTAGCAAAAAATATTTAGGTAAATGTAATCTATTTGATTATATGTTTTCATATCATATTTTGATAGAATTCCTATTTACTTCCCTTCTGTATCCACATGGTGCTTTCTGCTGTGCAGAGTCAGGGAGTTCCACACTTGCTGCTCTTCTGTGTGTCCTAAATGTACAAGAGATCTAAGGGAACTGATCCAGTACGTGTGACCCAAAGGAATGAGAATGAAATTTGGTGTCACATAATTCTGAGTTTATATTTAGATAATGACAATTATTACATTTCCTACTCCCTTTCTCCCTGCAAAATAGGGATATTTTTGTTTATACCTTTCTAACTAAAGGTTTGAGTTGCTTCGTTACTACACTGAACATGACAGCTGCAAATACGGGTGTTGCATCATTAATTCTCTAATTGCAGCTTTCTTTAGAATTTCATAGGTACCCCAAACTTGATAAATCACCTTCTTACTTCTTTTGGAGAACATTCCAGTGAGTCTGCAATGTTTGCTTTCTGTTCCTTGGGATTTGTTTTGTTGGGATTTTTTTTGTTAAATGTCAGCAATTTGTAGGTGTATTGTAACTGATTTCTCCACTTTAATTTGCTTATGCTGAACAGTCTCATTCTTCAAATACCAGGCCCATCAAGCTCATGAAGTAGTATAAAATCCACAGTTTGCTACTTTGAAAGAAATAAAGTCACACTGGAAGACTCTTTGATCTATCCTCTTTTTTCCAGAGGCACTTTGCTGCCCTGTTTAGATTTTCTCCCTATAACTATCTTTCTGAAGCTGTGTAGGGAGGAAAATGATTGTGACAGTGCTGTACTAGCTGATGAGTACCTAATGCATCAAAGATGCTTCTCATCAGTTGTGCTGGTTTAAAGGTAAACCAGCAGGAAAAATGAACCCAACACAAAAGAGATTATAAGCCAAAGTTACAATTTAATAAAAATATTATAATAAATGCAATTATACAAAGAGAAATTGGGTTTAACCCACAAAACCCACTAGTATAACCCAACATCCTGAGGCACAAACACAACGGGGTTTGTTGGCCCCTGTGCTGAGCCCTATGTGGTTCCTTCGAGTCCAAAGGAAAAGGAAGGGGAAAACCTGTTGGTGCAGATGATGGCACAGTCTGGTGGAGAGTGGTGGGCTCCTCCTGTCGAGGTTCTGTTCCTCCTCTGGATCCAACAAGTGGTACCAGAGGTTTCCAAACCCCAAGATTCTCTCCTCTCAGGTCCAGGTGGGAGCACCCAGTCTCTCCCCCAGGGCAGGGAGTTCCACAATGGGGGATCTGACTCTGGGAGTCAGGGGGAATTTTGGAATCATTGATGGCCCATGAGCAGAGCTGAGCCCTCAGGTGGGTGTGGAGATGCCAAGGACTCCCTGGAGGGGAGTTCTCCCAGCACCTCTCCCAGGCTTCTTTCCCAGCCAGCTCCCAGCCTGAGGGCTCAGGTGTGCCCTGGGCAACTGCTGCAAATGATCCATTGTTAACAGTTCATGAAAAATGACATAGTGGGTCTTGAATACACAGCTTTGGTCACACCCACACAATCACACAGCTCCTGGCTGCTGAACTAGGACATCCATTTCGTAAGCTGGAAGGGTACAAGCTATAGATGAGTGGTCAGATGAGTGGCTCAAAATTACGAAGACAGCAGATCTAAATTTTCTTTGCATTACTCAAAGTTTAGTTGTTTTAAACTGCCCTGGCCTCACTGGAGCTACCTGTGTGTGAGTAGTGTACTGCAGTGGAGAATCTGGTCTACAAAAATGCAGAAGAAATCTAAATGATTCAATGATATCTGTGGGCTTTCCTAGTAAGTGTATCTAATAGAGGGTATACTATTCATTTTAACTCAGAAAATCAGAAATCTAACCAACCTTGTTTATTTGCAGGGTCATAATTCTGGTCATAGTGACTAGGAACTCTTTCCATGCACACTGTGCTGAGCTTCTGTCAGCTGCCACCATTTAAAGTTCTGCCTTTGCTGCTCCCCACATAACCCAGTCTGGAGATGCACTTCACTGGGAAATTTTAACAATCTGTCTCCTAACATAAGCTGCAATGCATTTTACAAGAGTAGACATACTTGGTGTTTCCAGAAAGGATGGATATTTTTTGCTTTGAGATTAATACCGCCTTAAGAAATATGATTGTTTCCTACAGGTACTTGTTGTGATAGGCAGTATCCCAGCTGAACCACAGCTGTATCTCTTGAGGAACAGAAGAGACCGAAGAAGTTCCTGCTCTGCTCTGGCCTGCTTGCCTCCTGCCAGTGGTTAACAGTTTCATTGATCTGAGAACTCCTTCAGAGTATCAAAGCAAATCAGGGAAATAGTTTAAATGGTTCATTTCTAACATCTTGGCTTATCTTAAAAGTGCAGCCCATCCCAATATTTACTTGCTAATAAAAATTGTATGCTTTTTTACAAAATGGCAGTTAAATATGCTTGTGATTATCTCTGTGTTTGTATTACTTATTGTATACTCCTTAAATAAAAAATGTACCTAAGAAAAATCAGTTTGTGAAGAATTTGGTTGGTGCCAGTTCAAACAAATGATTGTTTGGATTAAAATGAGGATGAGCCAGCTGCCATGGATGCTGGTTTTGATCTGATCATTTAAATCTTTGTAGGCAGCAGCAGACTGTGTTACTTCAGTCCTTGTAGGTCAAACTCAGAAGCTGCTGGATACTTTCTGTCATTTTTAATGGACAAAAAGACCATTCTATTTAGAGAAAGTGTATGCTCTGTGAATGCATGGGAATAATATGTTTTCAAATGCCTTTGTAATGAAAGTGACAGGCTGCTTTCAACTAAGGTATTTGGTAGGGGCTCATCTGCTCAGGGCAGCACAGAAGGTGGTTTATTTTCTGCACAGATAACTAGAAGGGAAAATTGGCTGGGTGCACTGCAGCACAGATCTTTGCTTCCCAGCATGCAGCAAAGATAAGTCTCCTGGCTCTGCTGTGCCCAAATAAGCTGACAAACCTGATGAATGGGAAAGCCTCACATCTCAGTCACAAAAATATGGAGGTGAACCTGCCAAATGTTCTGTTCTGAATGCCCTGGAAGAATCAGCTGTGGGCTAACAGTGACTGAGTAAATGGCTCACCCTTCAGAGTGCAGCCTGGTAAATGAATGCCAGTGCTGTAGTCATGGATCCGTCACTCAAATGGGGTATCTTGCCATAGAAAAGGAATGTCAGTGACCAGATATGTTTCTGATAGTTTGAGTTTGCATCTGCTTTTTTTGAAGAGGATTACAGCAAATATCTCGCTGTGGGCCTGTTCTCATATAAAAAGTTAAACAACAGTGATTCTCCTCAAGGTAACTATGCGTTCAAAAAACACAGCCTTGCTGAGTGTTGGTGTTCCTGCCAGTGTTTGTGTTCTCAGGAGCATCTCTGGCTACTGCTCATGCAGAAGTTGTAGTTTGGTTAGCAAATATTAATAGGAGATGAACTTGGAGCTGCAAATGCATTCCCCACTTGCTCCATGGGATAATCTGATAAGAAGCAGAAGGAGAAAGAAGCTGTAATGAGTAGTCAGAGTTACAGAACTGATCATCAAAGATACCCATAACACCTGAAGGTTAAATACCTTTGTGAGTGCAGTGTTATACGTCACATCAATGACTCTTTTCCAGGAAGAGTAGGGGGAGGAAATGCAATAATTCCTCAGTTTTGCTGTATGTTTGAGGTTCTAACTTGGTGTAACTCATATATTTTTTTTTCAACTTGAAAGCTAAAGCAGATGGAGTGGGTCGGCTGATTTAATTCTGCTATTAAGAATAAGAAATTAATAGCTGATCTTCAAGACCCTTTTGTTGCAGGGTCTGTGTCTAGTAAAGCAGCACAAGGCCTTTAAAGACCTGAAAGAAGGAGCTTTACATTAGTTTTGCCATGACTGAAGAGGATGGGAAAGATGACACTGTGCACACTGTGCTCGAAGGCTCACAACTCTTTTACTTCAGCAGAATTGTATTCATGAAAACAGGGTATTGAACTTCTTATTCAGGTCATTAACATGTTGTACAGACTCTCTTGCCGGCGTTTCTGTCCATAGGTCTTGTCTTCTGAACACGTGAGATATCCTTAAAAATATTTAGTCGTCTTAGTGTTCCCTTTATGGACTTGGACCCCTTTCCCTATACTGAGCTTGGTGCATGCACTCCCCTTAAACACCTCCCTGTAACCTCTCATACACCTGTGTAGGCTGCACTGTCCCATCTTCTACTGACTTGGCCCAATTTTCTGTCTGTTGTGCCTGTAATGTTACTCCATGGAACAATTATAGTGTAAGGTATTACTCCAAGTATGGGAGTGGGAGGATAAAACGGAGTCAGAACTCTGCTCTGTGTTTCTGTATATGCTGCAGCTGACAGTCAGACTTAGGTGTAATCCTTTAACTGGTAAGAATACTGAAGCAAAGGAGGTGCAACTCTGAAGTGGCTTCACCTCTTTGCAGATCCTGTAAGGAAGGTGGTTGATAGTTGTTCAGCCTTGTTCAAACAAACTGGAGAATATGGAAAGTCAGTTCATTTGCACTGATTAAAACTTCGAGGTGGGAGAGGTCGAGCTGTTCTCTGAAAGGTAGAGAAATACTTTTTTTGACCTTCTTGATTTCAGTTGCATTTGGCAAGAGAAGCTGGCTGACAACACAGGTGCTCAGGAGCCTGCCTCACTCTAAATGAGGATCTTCTCAGAGAGATCATCTTCATTTAGTAAATTAAAACCCACCAGTCATAACCCAGATGGCCTCTTTTATTAACGACTTTCTTGATAACAATAACTTGTATTTAATTGCAATGTTCATGACTGGTATGTTACAGGGAAGTGTCATCAGAGAACTTGGGGAAAGTGAGTTGTTTGCTCTGCCAATAGGTCAGTCACTTTTTCTGTATTCCTCCTTGTGATTTGTTCTATGTGTTCCATATGCATGCATATTAATCACTGTAGGCAAACTTTAATTATAGGTAAATTGTACTTGCTGCTTCCCAAATGACTATGTCTTCTAAACAGGGTGCTGGCATACAAGAAAATTTCTACGAGCAAAGTCTAAAAGCTCTATTTTGTGTCAAAAGTCATCTTCACTACCTGGCAAAGTCTCACCTGATCTTTCAAGCAAATAGCCTTCAAAGGAAAGAAAAAATATTTGCCTAACACTATAAAACAAAGAAATAATTTACAGCCCAATGCTTCTTTTTTGTTTGTTTGATTGTAGGAGATGAGACAAATATATAATATATAAATATATACACAATTAATAAAAATAATAAATAAAACTTAGAATATATAAAACATCTTCCAGAATTAAATATTATAAAATTGCACTTTGGACGAATTCCTTTGATATTGAATGTGTGCCTGAACAGAGGATCTGTAAGTGGAGGTTTGCAAACCCACACAGTGTCAGCAGTGCAGTTCTCGCAGCTGTGGACAAAGCTTCATGTGCTGAGGAGTGTAGGAAGTTCCAGATGCACGTGTATGCATTAGGGATGCTTTAAATGAAACGTTACATCCAATCACCCTGAAGGAATTAACTTGTTTGGGCTGGAGCAATGTCAGCCAACATGTAGATAACATGTTTTAACTAAATATACGGCCTGTCATTTACAAATATGTGCAGGGATGTGCAGGTTTGGGGGGAGTGTTTCTAATGATGTTATGGTCTCATTCCTTGAAAAGAATTTCCATGAGCTGATAATGACATTTAAACTCAGAGATTGTTTTCAGTCATTGAGACACTTACTTCAGGTGAATGTTTCCTGTGGAAATTGAAAGAGTATAAGCCTTAACAAATGAAATGTTTTTTCTGAAAGCACAAATGCTTTCCAGTCTAGATTTCTCAGAGTGTGGTGTGTAGGATGCTCTGCAACATTAAGGTAAGTACAATGATAGTTTTGAATATCCATCAGAATGTACTGCCTCATGTTTTTCACTTAAAAACTTGCATAGTTCAATATGGAACTTTTTTGAAAAGAAGTGCAAGGAAAAATGTCTCATCAGCACGTCTGAGTTTTAAAATTCTGAAATACGGAAGAGAAATGAAAACCAGTTTATTTAAATTCTGTATTCCTTATTTCAAATGTTAGAATTTTAAAAAAATTACTTCTGAGTCAAAACCAGCTTAATATAAAAACAAAAAAAATGGGGGAGTGGGTTAGCAGAAAAAAAAATCACTCTCTGATTCAGCTTTAAATTTGTTATTCTGCCTTCAGTGATATACAAAAATCACTGACTTGAAACCTAATTGCTCCCCCATGTTTAGGCTCCATGCAGCACATGGATGGCTTGTATTTAAAATCAATCTGTTCCTTTGTACTTTGGGCTCCAGTGTATACCTACAGAAATCATAAAACCTTCCCTTACCAGGTCAACACTGTCAGATCCCTTGATTGTGTTTTCCCTTGCACTGGGAAACTGAATATAGCCAAAGGTAAATGGGTTTTTTTCTCTTCTGGTGAGACCCCACAGCCTGGCTGTATTATCTGCCCTGAATGATTCTACAGTGTTTCCTTGTCCTATTCCACCTTCTCAAAATAATTCTAGGTTTTGAGTATCATGTGATATTGCCAAGGAGTACACTGGATGGACATAAATGCGTAACATCTTTTCAAAAATCGCTTTCTCTCTCTGCATTTTTCCTGGCCAATACCTGATAGGGCATAGAGTGGAATTTGCATGTGAGGCTTTCTCTCCTCAGGGCACTTGCAAATGGTTAAGTGACACGATAAAATACATCTCTGGAGGAGCTTGTGTATATGTGTACACATTATATGCAAGTATATAAACAAAAGGAAGGCATGGGAGAAAGAGCTGGCTTAGGGTTAGGGTTAGGGTTAGGGTTGGGGTTAGGGTTTGGGTTAGGGTTAGGGTTAGGGTTAGGGTTAGGGTTGGGGTCAGGGTTGGGGTTAGGGTTAGGGTTAGGGTTAGGGTTAGGGTTAGGGTTAGGGTTAGGGTTAGGGTTAGGGTTAGGGTTAGGGTTGGGGTTAGGGTTGGGGTTAGGGTTAGGGTTAGGGTTGGGGTTAGGGTTGGGGTTAGGGTTAGGGTTAGGGTTAGGGTTGGGGTTAGGGTTGGGGTTAGGGTTAGGGTTAGGATTTGTCCATCACATGAGGAGGGTATTAACTGTTGTCCTTGGTGGCTCTAACACCCTCCCACTTTGGAGTTCATATGTCTGTTGCCTTAAGAGACAGCTGAACACAGATCTCCAGCCAACTTAGTGTATGGCAAGATAGAATGGGTCATTCCTTTAATGTCCAGGCCTAGGGCCTTCAGGAATACGTGTTGATGTGTGTACCCCATGCACTGGTCTCATGGGGTTTAATATAATGTCCACCCAATCCCTTTTCACCTCTCCCTCAGTCCTGCCCCTTTACGCCCCTGGCAGAGCCCCCTCAGCACAGAGAGCACCTGGCGGCTTTCCAGTGCTCTGGGCTTGGAAGTGACTCTGCTTGTGTCTGCCCACACAGACAAGAAGGTTGATTCAACCCAATCAAACAACCCAGTGAGATACAAATCTGGACTCTCATAGCCTTAGTACAGATTTTTGAGGTAAGTCTATGTTTATAGCTGATGAATGCACTTTTTAGCTTGCTTACAAAACTACTATGAATTGTCACTCTGAGTGAGCCCCCCTAGATAATCTGAGCTTTAATCTGCTAGCAGTAATGCTTTGGCCATTGCTGTATTATTATAATATGCATCTAAAAATGCTGAAAATATATTTGATGAGTCCCATAATAATAAATTTTTAAAAATAGTTCATTACAATCACTTGCTGAATTTTGGTCCTTCCTGGGGAACAGAGGTGAATTTGAGGTTAGAAGCTATTCCTTGGCATTTGCTGGTATTGACTTCCTCATATGAAGGCTAAAGGAATTTTTTTTTTAAAAAAAGGTGATCAATGACAGGAAGACTGCCAATTTAAAAAGAAGAGTTTCAGTTCTATTTGTCTACCTTTAAGAACTAACATTTTGCTTGATTAGCTGGATTTCATCCTGCCCCCTCTACAGAGAGAGTCTGCCGTGCTTAGCTTTGGAAGGCATGACAAATATCAGTGCATCATCTTCAGACAGAGAGATCTTCTCCAGGTTTCAGGAAGAAGTGAACAAAAACTTCACAAAACAAATCATTTACAGGAATTGTTCCTCAACAGGAAATGGGATCATCGAGTCCAGCTCTTAAGTCAATGGCCCATACAGGAGGTTGAACCCATGACCTTGGCATTCGAGTATCATCTTACTTAGATTGTTCAGCTTTACTCTCACCTATGCAAGCACGTTTTTCCCTTGTTAGGACATGCCAATATCCTGTATGACTTGGACAACTTCTTGTCCGGGTGGGTACTGTTTTAATTATTTCAGAACTTGTCAAGGATAGCCAAAGGAAACTTCGTATCTTGTTGGCTTGACCTAGTAGGTCGTCTCGGGTTAAAGGCAGTGTATGCCAGGGAAGTGGCACCTCCGATGGAATAAAGACCCCTGCCTCCCAGACTTACTGTAAATTTGAAAATATGAGACCTTCAAGCAACGTTTAGAAACAAAATAACAGTTTACTAAAAACAGAGAACAAAACAAAAGAGCAAACACACAATAACAGAGAAAAATCGGTCCCTTCTGCGCAGCCGAGACAGCGGCGCGGGTGGTCCTGGCGGGGGGAGTGGCAACAGCAGGGACAGAGGCGGGGACAGCGGGGACAGCGGCGAGGCAGGGACAGGAGGGACAGCGGGCACGGCGGCGGGGCAGGGACAGGAGGGACAGCGGGGACAGCGGCGAGGCAGGGACAGGAGGGACAGCGGGCACGGCGGCGGGGCAGGGACAGGAGGCACAGCGGGCACGGCGGCGGGGCAGGGACAGGAGGCACAGCGGGCACGGCGGCGGGGCAGGGACAGGAGGGACAGCGGGGACAGCGGCGGGGCAGGGACAGGAGGGACAGCGGGCACGGCGGCGGGGCAGAGCCGCGGGCGCTTGGGCGCAGTTGAAAGGCAGTGGCAGCGGCAGGACAAACTGCTGTGTCGGGCGCGGCGACAGGGACCTCAGTTGGGGCTGTCGGCAGCGGAGGGCACGGAGCGGGCAGGGACCGGCAAGAGGCACAGGACAGCGCGAATGGGGGCAACTCCGGCGAGGACGACCCCGAAGCGGCGCCCGGTGCGCACGGCTGAGCGCCAATCTGCATCCCAAGCATCCTGGCTGCGCATCCTACCGCTCCCGCGGCTGCCAGCGGCTCCCTCCCAACAGCAGTCCCAGAAAGGTGGCCACTGCTCGACCGCCGTCCTGGAACAGAGAGAAGCAGCTGGTAGCGAACACGCGGCAGCTGCAGGCGGCGGAGAGCCGGGAAAGCTCCTGCAGCAAGTGCACAGCGAGGGAGTTAGAGCACGAAACTCCTGACTGTTTTATTCTTCCCAGTTATGATGAGACCCCCACTCCAGAGATCTCGCCCCCCGAACCCGCTCCGCCCTCTCCGCAGCTGGTCCGTACCCCGCGCAGCGGGAGCTGCTGCCGAGTCACTGGCACTGCTGCCCCCATCGTGGCGTGAAGAAATCCAGGAAGGGAGTCCATATCCACGACATAGGTCTACTGCTGTATTAGTTCGAAATGAGACTAATTGAAATCTGTGTCGATTTAATTTTTAATGAGGTGCCCTGTGTGACTGATTTTTTTTAACAGTTGCTTTTTAGTCCTTTGGGAAGATGTAATTTCTTAACTACATTTGTAGAAAGAAGTTTTCATGTGAATACCAAGAATTTGTAAGATTTGAGTTCTTACATATGAAAATTGATTTTTAGGCTAAAATAGTTTTATCATGAGGGAGATCTCATAGTTAATTTTAGTCGTTGCTTCTTGAGCTCACAGCTGTGTTTTTCTAAGATTCTGGGATGGATCTAGCTAAACATTAATCATTACACAGCCTCTACCTTTTTTGTCAGTGCCAAACAAAATCCAGTTCTAAGCTATAGAGACTCACAGAAGTATGAGTGCCTGGGCAGAGGGGAAATAGGTAGTAATTTACACTCTCTTGCATAATTGGTTTTTATAATTGCACAGGATACCTGCCTTCTCATGTATCTCTTCCAGCCAGCCTTGCAGCTTGAGGCCAGTGAAACCCTCCTTGACATGTGGCTCTTAAGCTTGGGCAGTGGCTGCTGCTTTGTCAAGCTCCTCTCTGCTCCACGCTGGGTTATAAGGTCTGTTCTCCACCCCAAGGCTTGAGACGGGCTTTAGTGCTTAGCAAGGTCATACCAAAAAAAACTTGTTTGATTGGCAAATGAGTAAGGATTAGGATAATCTTCCAATTGAAATTTTGTTATATGGGAAATATTCCTACCTCTTTTTTCATGCAAGTTAACCAAAAACATTTGCACCTATAGCAAATGTTTGTGCATGCAAGATGCATGGTTAAATTAGATTTTGTTTTGCTGCTGTTGTCATACATGTGGGTAAATCTTGGTCTAGATCTTTTCCCCATCAATATCCACTTTCCCCCCATTAACAGAAAATTAATTTTCTCAGAGAAGTAGATCTGTATGAAACTTAGCACTCTTCTGTCTTTCTGTAGATATTACTTTCTTACTGTTATTTTGTCTAAATTAGTCATCTGTGAGGATTTTAAATGAAAAAAAATCTGAATTTAGTGCAAAACTTCAGTGGCTATTTGGTAGCTCATCTATATTTGTTAGTAGTGCTGATATAGCATCCTATTTATCCATTAAGCTTGGACACATGATGTTCTTGATTAAAATAAGAACAGGAAAGACTGAAAGATTACTTCAGCTCTTCTATAAGGAAATAGCCCAATATTGAGTTTCTATTTGTTAGTGCACTGGCATCCTATAAATACTACTTTGTGTGACAGATTTCAGGGGGGGAAAAAAAAGGCTTTCTTGCAAACCATTCCTACCCAGGACCATGAGATCCACATGAAGTTTTGTACATTTGTCTTGGAAATTTCTTTACCTTTCAGGGTTTAAACATGTTTGACTGTGGTGGGCTGAAAGCCAGGGACTCACCAAAGCCACTCTATTACTCCCCTCTGCAGCTGGACAGGGAAGAGAAAATAAAACAAAAGGTTCATGAGTTGAGGTAAGGACAGGGAGAGATCAGTGTGAGACTGGATTTGAATCTCACTGGATTATTTATTGGGTCAGAACAAACTCTGTAGGTGGGGAGAAGGGGCCAGGCTGAAGCCCACATGGCAGGGCTGGACATGGCAGCACAGAACTCACATGGAGCCCACATGGAGCAGCTGGAAATCCAAAGGGTTCCCTGGAGCCTCTGAATGGATGCACCACTCTCACTCCAGCCTTCAGGGCACCCAGTGAGCAACGAGCAGGATGTCCTGCCTGGGAGGGGTGGCCATGGTAGCCAAAGCACATAAATACTGGAGCACGTGAGCTCCATCTTTCTCTTCTCTGACCATCACCATGTGAAGGATTCTCGGTGGTAGCCATTTTTCTCTTATTCTAATCTCTTTCTTTACTCTTTCTCCCTTCTTTCCCTCTTTACTCATGTTTCTTCTCTCAGTCCTTCTTTTTTTTCTTTACTCTTTTCTTAATCTCTTGTGGATAACTTAAAATGAATGGGTTGTATCTTACTAAGTTGTGAGTTGGTGTTTGCTGTGTGCTTTGTGGAATCTTCTCCTTGGTTGTATCTTACCCCTGTGAACCTTTTGCCAAAATGCCCATTTTCTCACTAAATCAAAAGAAATCTCTTGAGAAAAAGTTTGTGGCTTTTTCTCTTTACATGACCTCAAGGTATTAAAGAACCAAAGGCTCTGCAGAAGTTCACTGGGAACTCTTGGAGTCTTAAATATAAAATACTCCCAGAAAAGCTTGAGGCTTTCGGACTGGGGTGCTACAATCAGTCACTGGTCACTGTCATGGGCAAAACAGACTTGACCTGGGGAAATTAATTGAATTTATTGCCAATCACAGTCAGAGTAGGATAATGAAAAATAAACCAAATTTTAAAAACACTTTACCCCCACCTCTCCCTCCTTCCTGAGTTCTCCTGCCTCCCTCTAGCAGCACAGGGAGATAGGAATGGGAGTCACAGTCAGTTCATCACAGTTGTTCTTGCTGCTGCTCAGACTGAGGAGTCAAGAGTCCTTCCCCTACTCCAATGTGGGGTCCCACACATGGGAGACAGTTCTCCATGAATTTCTCCAATGTGAAGAGGTGATCCCTGGCAAAGTGCCATGGAGGACAGTGGGGACAGTCACATTGTCCCTGTCCTTGGGCTGAGAGATAGAGCTCACCTTCCGAAGCTCTCCACGCTTCTTGATTTCTGCCTCTGGTGCCTCTCTCCTTTGATGCCTGTTGTGGTGGTTTTGCTAATTTTGAAAAAGCTTGTCCTCCATGGAAAAAACCCTATTTGTTTAAAAGGATCTGTAATGAGTGCAATTATTGCAGGCTGTTACATTTGCACATTTGAAGGGTAATTCATGTACTACAGTCAGACACAGCCAAATACCCAGGGGAGATAATTCTGATTTTAAAAATAGGCTGGTTACTCCAAAGCAAGCAATTGAACAGAGATGAAACAGCAAAAGCCCACCTGATTCCAGAATTATAAAATTGTCAATGACACGTAGAAGGAAACCTTGTGCCAACTTAACTACTGCTTTTCTCACAGACAGTGACAGGAACAGGCCTGTGCAGCATAAGGCATAGGCATTCGCAGTTTGCTGACAACTAAAACAGGACTGAATCAGTTCCCTATGTCTGAGCCCCCCTTTTTTTCCTGGAAGTGAAATTTCTGTGGCAAACCTTGAGAAAGTAGAATATGGACTAGTCAGACAATGTCAGGCATGTTCAGGAGGGTTGTTCCAATGATGCTTCCTCAGGGGTTGCCATCGGCAAATAGAGGGCTGTGTGTACCAAACAGCACGAAGCACACCAGGGGAGGGAACCAGTTCCCTGCAAACACACACATGTGTCTGTATGTGGAGCATATCTGTGAAATGCTGACCTTCTTATGCCTCTGCAAAGGACTGGCTGTGCTGCTGCTCTTGGTTTCCTCTTTGCTGTTGGCTCTGGGAACTTGCAGCAGTGTGGCTTGGCTGCAGCCTTGTAGTTTCTGCACTGAGAGCCAAATACTGGGCCCAGAGAAATTAAATGAGTTACTGCCTGCAAGGGAGGGGTAACCTCTCTGAGGAAAACTACACTTTGGCCTTGACAGTGCCCAGTAGATCTAGCCATCAACATAAATAAAATGCCAGAGTTCCTTCTAGACACAACTCTCCTGAGAGTGTTGTAGTTTGGGATTATTATGTAAATTCTCTCCCCTGCCACTCGCTGCCCGTGCCAGCAGTTGACAAAAAGAAGTACTTAACTGCTGATCGCTTAGGTGGGGGCAGGTTGTCTCTTTTGTTTTTGGGGACATTTTTCCATTCTTAGCTCAGCAGAACACAGGAGGGGGGGGTGTGAAGCCGAGGAGGGAAGCTGTTCTTTTTTTTTTTTTCTCTCCTGCTCCTGCTGCTGGCTACTGCTGTGGCTTCTTGCTGAGCTGCTGCTTTTCTCCTCGCCACGGCTGTTTCTCCTGGTTCCTGCATCTGGGCTCCGGCCCCTGCTCCAGTCTCACCGCCGCCTGCACCGTCACGGCCTGCCCGCCCCGGCTGGGGCAGCGACACGGGAGAGAGAAGTTTGCAGCTGCTTTCCAGGACACGTGGCGGTTCCCCACTTTCAGCTTCCTTTCTTCATTTGGGACAAGAGACACAGAGTTCATCTGGGAACTCACCCTGCTGCCAGCCGGGCTGTGACACTGATACTGCCATAAGTGGAACTCTTCTCCCGAAGGAAACTTGTTGTTATGGGTGTCCTAGTTGAGCAGGAGGGACCAGTTGACACTGTGTAGGGGTGATCAAAGCTGTGTATTCTACCCCCTCTATTCATTCCCCAAGGACAATGGGCCATTAGCAGCAGCTGCCCAGGGAGCCATTATCACCTTCACACCCAGCCTGAGGGGGGCGGAGCTGCCAATGGGCCATCAACAGCTCAACACCCCCTGGCTCCCAGAGTTAATCACCCATTGTGTGAGTCCCCGTCCAGGGGGAGGGACTGAGAGCTCCCTGAGGGTACATAAGTGGTGGGTAAGAAGACTTTGGTAACTTCTCGTTGGATCCAGAGGAGCAGCAGGATCTCGACAGGAGGAGATCACTGCTCTCGCCCAGACCACAGCCCTCGCCTGCACCAACAGGTTTTTTATTTCCTTTTGCTCTGAACTTGGGGGAACCACAGGGGTCTCAGCACAAGGGCAAACAAACCCCCTTGGGTTTGTGCCCCAGGACACTGGGTTATACTGCTGGGTTTTTGTGAGTTGAAAGCAATTTCCCTTTTGTGTCAGTGTTTTTATTGTAATATTATTATTAAATTTTAGTTCTGACTTATAATCTCTCTCGTGGTGAGTTCATTTCCCCTGCTGGTTCACCTTTAAACCAGCACAATGGGGGTTGTCATTGTGGGGGTTGTTGTTTTGGTTTTTTTTCTCTGTGGTGTTGGGGAAGTGGTTTGCTCTGGTCTGTTTATTGTTATACCTATACCTACACACACATATATATATATATATATTTCAGCTAGGGACAGTTATCCTTCTTGCATTAAAAGTTCCTTTTCTTAAATTTGATCAAGAGTGGCGTGATTATTGTGGAGAAGGCCCCCTCCCCCACTTGTAGGTAAACATTTTGGTTTTTTCCCTCAAACCTAGACAGAGGGACATGCCTTTGTTTTTACATTTATAGATTATATCATCTCGACAGAGGGGTTTTTTAAACCAGATATTGCATGTGCATAGATCTTGTGTCCATCACTTATAAAGATAATATTGCCCTTTACAGCCAAGGGAAACGGACTGCAGAGACAGGGCTGTGACCTACTTTGCATTTCCCTGGAAGCACTGCCTGTGGTCAGTGTTGGGTTTCTGTTGTTCGGAGCATGTGTGGGATTTATGCTTTCTGCAGCAAGGAGGAGGAATGGTGTTTGGTCTTCAGCTTCCAATTAACTGTGTTCCTTTTTGGTGGATGTTGTTGTTAACCCCATGGTCTTTTAAACAGTAGAATCTACTCCTTTTGACTTGATCTAGATTATTGCCTTTCAGTGTTTGATGAAAGGAGCCTAAGGCTCCAGGCAAATGGGAGCAAAGGCAAATTGAAAGCAATGGGAATAAGCATTTGGCAAATTGTCTTGGGTTTATTGGGCTCCAATCCTGCCTTATCTTTCTGTTGACTACTTGTGAGTATTCAGCAGATCCTGCTGGGCTGGGAGAAAACTGCAGTGACCCTTTGCAGGCAAATGCTGACATCTGCCTTGGGAGAGAGGTGTTAGTGCATTACTGTTAATGCCCAAAAGACAACAAATCTGTAGTTCTTCATCTCACCAAGGCACTCCAGTGCTGCTACTACAACAAGGCTGAGGGTTTGCCTTGCATCTTTACTGACCTATCCAATTCTCTACTGACATCTTTCCAAACCAGACCCACTTCATGGAGTGAAATGGTTGACCCACAACAGCTCTTTGCATTAGTGTTAGCTGAAAAACGCTGCATGGTTATGCAGGAAAACCCAGGCATGCTATTTTAGCAGGATCTTCTGGTGTTAGTTTATTGCAGAAATCACCACAAGTTGTTTTTTGTTTAGCTTTGTGTTCTTGGTTTTTGCCCAATAATTTGAGAGGAGAGGGATCTGACCTGCTGCAATTTGAGTGGTGTTAGTAACTGTTGTAGTTTTGGATGTTAATGACTTTCTCTCCCTCCCACTCAAGAATTCAAAGCTAAATGCCCAACCCCCATGAACAAAGGAGTAGCCCAACCACTTTGAATTTCGAGTTGATTGCTGTGAATTAGGGCTGGGGGCGGGAGGAGGAGAAATGGTCACTTTTTCGCTGGACTGGTGAAGGTGCTGGCGGTGGCGCTGGGTTGCCCTGGTTCTTTCTTCTTTTTGGCCATCCATGACCCTCGCTCAGCCTCTGCGATCCCAATGAGGGGCAGCTCGTGCCTGTCCAGCTTCCTTCCTCGGGAGACAAGGGGCCAGTGCAGGATTTCTCCGGGCCTGCTGCCCATGGCTCGGCCCCAGAGCCGGCCTGGCAGCCCCGGGCCAGCTGTGTGGGCAGGCGGGCACAGCGAAGCTCTGTGGCTCTGTGCTGCCCATTGGAGAGAGCAGGAGAGCTTTCCATCTGCAAGAGAGAGACTCTGCATCACCTGCCAGCTGCTCTGGCCATCGTCTCTCCACGGGAGTGATTTGGCGAGGGGTGAGTGGCTGCTGACCACCCTTTGCCTTTGCCTTACCAGAGGAGAATTGAACCACCTCACTGTCAGCTGAGGGGAAGCAGCGACCCTGCTGTCTGCAAATATTGTTGCACCAGACAAGCCAGCTCAGTTTCACCTAAAGGGTTTTGGTTTGGGTTTTTTCTTCTCTTTGCAGATACCGGGTAGTTGTTTGGTTTTGTATTGGTTTTATATATATTATATGTATAGTAGTTAAGAACAGTTATTCTTCTCAGATCCATTTTCTAATTAAAGTTCCTTTTCTTAAATTTAATAAGGAGTGATGTGGTTATTGAGGAGGAATCCTCTCCTCTGGTTTTGGTTAACAGTTTGGTTTCCCTCAAACTAAGACAGAAACGATAATTTCTTTTACTGTGGCTGAAGAAATTAAATAACTGGCACTTGGACATTGCAATTGGTCTGGCTTATTCTCCCATACAAAATTTTATAATTTTACAGTTTTCCAAGTCACTGGTATAAACATGGACAATAGACAGTAAAATGTGTTGTTAAACCAGTTTTGGTGGAAACTTCTCATGGTGAAAATGTGATTGAAGCTATTATTTTTGTGGTAGCTTAGTTTTGTAATGGCAGCATACTCCACTGCTGAGTGGAATATCAAGAATCAGAACATTTGTCCTGTTCACATCCTTGGGTAAGAGAACATAACTTCATATATAGCCATGGTCTAAGGAAAAAATGTTACTCACTCAGCATGTATCATCAACACAGATGCAGAAAGGGAAAGCCACTTAATGCACTCCTCTTGTCCTCCTTGTTGAAGAGCTTGCAAAAGGATATTGAAGCAACAGGTGTGAATGAAGCACTTTGTTCTGGCCTGATTCATCGAGGGCGTGGGCAATGCACTGTTCTGCTGTCACTTGGAGAGGAGCAACTTCTCTGTGCTTCCTTTCCAGAGTGAGTCATGAAGAAGTTCCCAAGTGGCTTTGAGCACATACCTGTCTCCTGTCCCTAGCACTCTTCAGCACATCTATAATTCCAGGCTTATAGATGATAAAAGGATATTCCTTCTTGAGAGGTTATTGAAAGGCATTAATCACGAATTTCTTATTGAAATCTCTCTGCTGTAAAATGTTAATTCATTAAAATCAAACCTGTTTTGCTCAGGAGAGGGCTTGTTCTGAAACTATCCTATCACACTTTGTCTTTTACAATCATTTTTACAGGAGAGGTTTTGACATTGTTCAAATATCTGCTTTGAACAATTCTTTTATGAACTACTATTGGAAACACATAAATGGGAGCTTAAATTGAAAAAGAGAAGACAAAATTAATAGTTGCAATTAAACAAATATGTTGACTTTTTTTAGTTCTAATTTACATGAGGAAAATATTTTTAAAGATCGTATTCATATAGGCTGGAAGAGTGTTTCTCATTCTAAAAAATTAGGGGATAGGAAAATACCTAGTTGAAAATAAGTGAACAGAGCAAAATAACAGTTAATTTCTGCTCTTTGTGGAAGGACTTAGCATGTGATGTTACATTAACATATGATGTTACAGTTTACTTTTCTGAGGACCATGAGAGTCCCTACTCATGTTTGTCTTCACTGTGCTTCTGTTCAAGTATGAACTTTAAAGGTGAATTCTGCACACCACAATCAAAACCCCTTGGGAATTCCAAGTTAGTAAAGGTTGCAGGGTCAGTATCAAGGATTGTTTGCTTTGTCAATCTATATTTCTCATGCAATTTGAGCTGCAGCTGTTGTACACAGTGGTAGGTAAGCACAGCAGAAACAGCACCTCGATTACTTGTGATACTGTCAGGGGAAACTGGGTTGATAAGCAAGTCATCTGTAAATTTGCAAAGCATGGTACAGGAAAGCCTGGAGTAACTACAGAAAGACATTGCTCTTTCCTTTAAATCTCTTACCATTTTTTCCACACAGCATACTGGTAGTTAGAGAACAAGCCTGGAGTTCAGAGCTGGTGTAAACCAGTGCTATTCAGTGAAATCTGGTGTAGCTGTGCTATTTCATACCTGCTTTCAAAGAGGACTTGTACAAAGAATGACCATACCATGGAAGTGACATGATGTTACCCTGGCTGCCTGAATTTGTTCCACCTGCTGCTGGAGCAGACAAAAGCAGATTTAATATATGGACTATACTGTGTCTGAGAGGCAGCCTGCATTCTCTTTTCTCAATACCTTACCAATGTCATTCAACTTGTAATAATTTCTTATAACTTACAGCAAAGACACTTGGCTAGAAATCCCTTTTTTCTCTTTTGAGTGACAATAAGAAAAAAACAACACTCTAGCTTTCCAGTAGTGGCCTAAACTGTTGTTTCTCCTCAGTATCAAACAGTTTGTGCTCATAGAATTTGAGTTTCTGGCAAGTCTGTGTTGCTAGCAACATGCCTTTCTTTGTTTCTGGGTGGGACAATAACAGTGTAATAGGAATATTCTTGCCTGTCTGATGAAGCCTTACGTGATCAGTTGATCAATGCATGTCTTTTAATCTGTCACGGATATTTCTGTGTTTTCAAGATGTGTAGACTGAAGGTTGAGAAGAAACAGACTTAAAAGGTTGTAAATCTGTGTCAAAGATTCTAAATACAGACATGACAAGTATGCCAAAATCTGATTCAAAGTGTGACTGAATCAAGCCTTACAGGATTAAATCATGGATCTTTCTCCTACCATCAGTTTGAAAGCTATAGCCAAGATGTAACTTCCTACAAAGCCTCTATGTATTGAGACTGGATTATCTAAGCAACTGAGACACTTAATATTTCCAGGAAAAAATCTTGTGAAGTAAAAAAAAAAAAAGAAAAAGAAAAAATCAGTGATTGGCATCAGTCTGATATTCAACATCTGCATTTTGGGAACAAAATCTTTTTATGCTAATTGAGGTGATAGATTTCCTATTCCTTTGTACATCCGTGAATCCATGATAGTACCAAAGGTGGTGTGTACAGATTGCTGACTGAATCATGGCCATCTTGTGAAGTGCTGATGCTGGAACAACAGGCCCTGAGCCAGAGCTGACCTCTAGATGAACCTTCCAACCTAAAGTTACATTTAGCTTTGTATTCTGCTTAATTAGTGTATTTGTTATGAATGTATCTCTCTTTCTGTATTTAGAGACTAGTCAAGGCCATGGAGGCAGATGGGCTGGCCTTAATAGATATGAATGTATCTAACTACACTTGAGAGCAGTTGATCCAAATTGACCCCCTGATTTTCCTCTGGAGCCTGGGCCAGGCTTTGGGTGAAAACCAAGGAGGGAAGAAAGCTGAATAATTTCAGCACTAAATAAGTGATGAAAGTTTGTTTGTTTAACAATATAAAAGCTGGACCCTTTCACAGCAAAGATGGAGACCTCACCCATGAGAGGGATTCACTGTGTGGGATTTCCCAGTTCCTGGGAACGGTTCTCTGACCCTTTGCTGTGGTTGGGGCTCCCCAGCTGACAGGTGGGTCTGGATGGTGGGAATGTGTTACCAGGGGAACTGGGACTGTATGTATCTTAATCACTATAGACACTCTTTTAGTAATGATCAGGTGTACTGCTGAGTTTATCTTTTTATAATTCTTCACTTTTGCTGTTTTGTACACTTATTCTTTAAAGTCGGTGTCTGTGTATTTTGTGCTGACCTTTGTCCCTGGTAAAACAAACTGGTGTCATGGGCAGGATCTGAACAAAATGTCGCTTTTTAAATCTAAGTGTAAAGGATCAGTCCCACCTGACATTCACAGCTGCAATGACCTTCCCTATAGTTCACTGGCTCTCAAGTAGGCTGAGGTTGGAGGACCATGTGAGCAGTGGGGAGGTTGGTTGAAAGATGCTGAATCATTGAATGTATTCAAATGCATGCAAGAACTGTGCATTGGAAAAAGGAAAATGACTTGTGGGTTTGGGTAGGCAAGGGTGGATTTTAACTGCATATTGTAAACAGCACAAACAGAAGGAACAGTTGTTGTTGGAATGCTCCCAGATGGAGAGGCAGATGTGTGAATTGCAGTCAAATTGTGATGTTACAGTGTCAAAGTAAGTTGCTTGTTGATAAGCTGGACACTTACCAGACTGTATCTGAGATGGTGCAGTTTGGGTGGTGCAGTACAAGTACAGGAAAAGGAGGGGAAAAGTGAATCACAAGAAAGTGCATTCAGTGATTGCAGAGGCAGGTGTACAGTGGGATCTCAATAAATGGAATGGAGATACTTGAGATTCCAGAGATTCTGATGAGGCTGGTTTCCCAGAAGAATTTGTAGATGTGAGATCGGCATGGAGACGGAAAATAGAATCAGAGGCTGATGGACAGCCAATAAGGAGGGATGTGGTAGAGGATTATACTCAGCATGAGGTAAATTATATAAGTGAATGGTTTAAACAGAGACTGAGAGAATCTCTACCCACTTGGATGGTGCATTTGCATGATCAGGGAGCATCAGAAGTAACCCTTGATCGGGGCATTCTAGGAAGTGGTTAATCTTGCATTCAAATTTGTTTGTGCAGGATGCATTTCAGAATAATAGTCAAGATATTAATCTGTTAGCTTTGGCTGCTTTGGGATGCAGTAATAAATATCCCACAGAAAATGACTGGCCAGGAGCTGAGTGTCTGTGGTCCACATTGCAGGATTTTGTGCAGTGATTAAAGGAAGAGGGGGTGAAGTCAGCTGTTTTCATAGGAGCCGTAGACAGTAGGATGCAGTATGCTTTGTCTGTTACTATGAGAAATAAATTGATTAGAGCTTCTCCAGCAGCCTACAAAAATGTGATAATGACACTGTTGATTAACAAGATGGGAAATCCCCTCTGTGAAGTAACTGAAAAAATACAACAGCCAGGTGACCTTGGGTAATGGGGGCCATGAGGCAGTGCAGGAAACTGAGACAGCTGTAAAGGGAGTAAAACAGAATTTCTGATAGGGAAATGTTTTCAGCTTTATTAAAGGATGGAGAAAATTGATGGAGCTCTGACTCATGAACTATGGCAGATTTATAAGTGGAGAGGGCTGAATAAACCTGGTAAAAAAGTGCAAAACTATAAACCAAATAACCCAGGAGCAACTCAGCCTGGCACCTCTTCTGGACCCTCAAAGGGATTATGCATCTATTCGTGGGGGGCCCACCACAAGTAGAGCAGTTATTCTGGGGGAAAGGAAGAGTTGGAGCTGTTTTCTGACTTGTAAGTCTTGTAAAGAGACCCAGGAAACAACTCAGTGTGGTAAAGGAGACTGAAGTGACAGCCAAGCTCTGGTGCAGTGGGTGCAGAGAGACTGGCAGCCCCGTGTGGAGCTTCAAATATTTTGGAAAAACTGGTCCTCACAAACCGTAAAAGCCTTAACTGACATCAGAGCAGAGGCCTCTTTGATGTATGGGAATTCCAAGAAATTTAAAGGGCAGTCTGTAACTATTACTGGTCTGGGAGGGAAACAAATTGATGCCATACAAACCCAAAGAGAAATGAAAATAGGGATCCCCCTGAAGTGATCTTACTCAATCATGATTGTTTCTATCCCTGAATATATAATAGGGATAGATAATCTAAAGGGATTAACTCTGAATCTTCATGATGGTCAGTATCAATCTGGAATAAAGAATTATATTGTTGCCCATTCAATTTTAGTGGAAAAATAAAACTGCCTCCTGTAAAGATTCCTTCTGCGACTAAATGAGTAACATTGAAACAATACAAGATACCAGGAGGGCATGAAGGAATATCACAGGCAATTAAAAATTTGTTGGATGCCAGAGTTTTAAAATCAAACACCACAGCTAGGAATAATATGGTATGGCCCATCAAAAAGAGTTATGGGTCATGGAGAATGACTGTAGATTTTAGGGAGTTACATAAGCATGTGCACATAAGCTCTCACAGTGGTTGTACCAGATACCATGACTTTAATTTAAAAAATTTAGAAACATTCCAGAACTTGGCATGCTGTAATTGATCTAGTTAATGCATTTTTCACTATTCCTATTATAGAAGAACACTGAGATCAATTTGCTTTTACCTGGCAGGAATGGCAGTACACTTGTATCCGATTTCCTCAGGGGTGGGGATATAGCCACACAATCTGCCACTGAATAGTAGCTGAGACTTTGGATGAAATAAAGCTGCCTGCTCATATGCAAATAGTTCATTACATCGATGGCATTATAATTCAGGGAAACAGTGAGGAAGAAATATAACAGATGCTGGAATTGGTTGTGGATCACATGAAACAAAAAGGCTGGGAAATAAATCGTACTAAAATTCAAAGATCATCCCAAACAGTGAAATTTCTAGGAAATCAGTGGTGTGGTAACCAGGAAATGTGGGAGAATCCTCGCGTTATGAAGATTGGAAGGAACACTTCCAAAAGTGGACTTATGAAGATGATGGTGTCGCAGACCAACACGGATCAGACAAGCCAGAAAGACTAGAGACTTCTGCAGTGGGAGTTTAGAGTGGTGTGTTTTATTGTATGGTTTTCAGTTTAAAAGTTCTAGTGTTACCCCTCACAGTTGTTCCCCTTACAGTCCTATCACCAGTTGGTCACCATGTTGTCTTTTTCCTCTCATAGCTTTTTTCTCACCTTAGCCCTGGTACCTGGATTCCCATTGGCCCTCAGATTCCTGCTTTGCCCCATTGGATACTCTCAACTCTGCTTTGCATGCTCCACCCCTTTCTCTGCCCAATCACAACCCAGTTCTTGCTGCCCTATAAAAGTTTTGCCATTTCATCCCCTCACAGAATGGAGTGTGCAAGAGTTGCTTTTTCCTCAGTCAACGGCCATCAGGGAATTATTACCTAAAGCCCAACAAAAAAGTTTAGGTTTTGCAGTACCTTGTAATAAGAATGAGGTGCAGAGGTTTATTGGATTATTTGGATTTTGTAGACAACACATTCCACATCTAGGACAGATTTTAATCCTGTTAAAAGTTATGAGGAAAAAACATGAATTTGAATGGAGGGGTGAGCAGCAAGCTGCCTTTGAGCTAGCAGAAGAAGCTATTCAGAAAGATTCAGACATATGGCCCATGCAGCCAGGAGAGGTGGAGTTAAATGTGTCTGTAAATGGGGAACATGCCAGTTGGAGCCTATGGCAAAAACACAGAAAGAAAAATGTTCCCTTGGGGTTTTGGGGAAGAAAGCTGCTGGAGGCATGGAATAATTATACACCTTTTGAAAAACAATTGTTAGCATGTTATTGGGCATTGGTGGAAAAAGAACAACTTACAGTAGGGCATGAAATGACTCTTTGTCCTGAAATTCCTACCATGCAATGGATTAAAAATTCTCAGAAAATTAATTGAATTGGGCACGCTTAAGAATCAAGTATTATAAAATGGGAATGGTATATTCACGATAGAGCTAAGGTAGGAACTGGTGGAGTAGCTACTCTCCATGAGTGGGTGGCTACTACCTCTGCGAGGGATCAAGGAATAATTCCTGATTTTACAGTGGAACAGGAATCTCTGGTATGATGGGAGAAAACTGTAGGTGAATTAACACCCTTTGAAAAAGGAATATGCTTGGTTTACTGATGGATCAGCTAAATATGTAGAAGGACAGAGGTTTTGGAAAGTGGTAGCTTACAATCCCCATTCCAAAAAATTTTTAGAAGCAACAGGAGAAGGAAAAAGCAGCCAATGTGCTGAGCTGAATACCTCCTATATGGCTTTAAAGCAAGATCTAGAAGAATGCCATCTGTATATAGATTCGTGGTCAGTAGCTAATGGGTTAGCTACTTGGCTACCAACTTGGGTAGCCAAAGGTTGGGACATATATTCTAAGGAAGTCGGGGAAAAGAAAGTGTGGAAAGATATTTGGGAAATAATAAAAAGGACCAAGGTGACTGTGTTTCATGTGGATACTCATAGTAAAATGGACACTTTAGAATTACTTTATAACTCTGTTGCAGACAACCAGGCAAAGAGTTCCCAAACTGGATTGCAATTTTCTCAGAAGGAGGATCATGAAGTCTTGGTGAATTGGGCACACCAAAAATGTGGGCATCTTGGAGAAAAATCCACTTACAAGTGGGCTCAAGAACATGGCATAATGATGTGATCAAAACTATAATTGCCCAGTGCCCCATGTGCCAATACACTCAAATACCTGGTACCAAGTACTGTGAGAGAACATTTGGGGTTGGTAACTTCTCACTCAAGCTTACCCCCAAAAGGTGTTCATGTTATGGGGGGAGTGGTTGATCAAGGATTATCAAGGATAATCAGATTATAAAGGAGAAATTAGGGTAATTTTATTAAACAATGGTGAACAGGATTTGACAATTCAACCCCATGACAGGGTAGCACAATTATTGATAGTGACTCTTTTAAAAACAATTGTGAAAAAAAGGAGACCTCACTGCAAGTGGATGCACCTAATGGGATTTCACAGTTCCCAGGAATGGTTCTCGAACCCTTCGCTGTTGTCGGGGCTCCCCAGCTGATAGGCAAGTCTGGATGATGGGAATGTATTAACAGGGGAACTGGGGCTGTATCTTTCTTAATTACTATAGACACTCTTTGTAGTAATGATTAGGTGCATTGCTGAGCTTATCCTTTTATAATTCTTCACTTCTTTTCTAATTCTTTGCTGTTTTGCACTATAGTAAATTTATACACATTCTTTAGTGTCTGTGTATTTTGTGCTGACCCTTGTCCCCTGGCAAAACACCTTGTCAGCCAGATGTAGCCATGTGGATGCTGGAAGTCACTATGCCAACAGAAGCTGTGACATGGCATCAATCTCTGTGTTATATACCCTTTTGGTCACAGAAGATGCTTTGGCAAGGAGCTCCTCCCTCTCACCAAGTGGGTCTTGAATTTTTTTACCATTCTAGACCTGGAGCTTTACAGCTCAAAAAGCCTGTGGGAAACACAGCCAGGGCTGAAGTGTCTCTGCCAGCCTTTTTTTTGATAATTGCTGAGAACGTTGGATACCCTAACTCTTCTTGACCCTCTGTATATGGCTAATGCATAGGTCACTGTTGCCTTCTCCTTGGCAATTGCCTCTGGAGTGGGTTATACATCAGCAAATTTCAAAGTAAAAGACATTGTCACTTGTTGCCACAACAGTGATTGCACACAGAAAATGTGGAACATGAAAATGTTAGTCACATAATACCCATCCCCAAATAAAACTTATTTTGGACCAATAAAAGGGCTTAAAGTGACATAATGTCATGAGTTTGAAACAGCTGTGGTTCAGCTCTTAACCCTAACTGCAGACTTGTGTCAAGGTGGCTGTTGCCTCACTGTTTGTGGGCAGGTCTTCTCTGTTGCTTGGAATTTCAGTTAATTTACACTCAACTGTATTGCAGCAAGCAGTGTCTGCATGACTTTGTCTTCATCCTGTTTCCATGGTTTGTGTCTTCCAAAGTAATCAACCAAAAATATTTTTAAATTGTATATATTATAGGTAGGCTTACAAGCATATCCAAAAGGTAATTCTTTCATCTCTTTTTGTCCAGCTTTGATAGTGACTTGAAGCAAGTTGAGTATGCTGCCTTGGAAAATTAGAGTCGAGGGAAGCACTGTCTGTTCTCTTTGCACTTAGGGCAGCTGCAGGGAAACACATCACCTGCCTTTAGCAGGGGCACCACAGCACAGCACAACTGAGCTCCTCAGCCCCAACTTCAGCAGCAACAGCCCCGCACAGCCCTCAGCATGGGCCAGCACACAACCAGGCCGAGCTCACTAAGAATGTGCCAAGCAGCTGGGCTGTTCTCAAAGTCCTTGGCATATATGGAGTCTGAGAGGTTTAGGAAGGGATATAAACAATGCAGTTGCTTGTGATAGCAGAGAATGAGATTCAAGAACCAGAAATAGTCTATCTGGGCTAAAAAAACTCCCAACTTCCTGCAGTTATATTCTTTGAAACAAAATCTTACTGCATCCACATCATTTAAACAGAGGATCTGGCACTTTTAGACAGATTTTTAGGGCTCTTAAGCATCATCAGAAAACACTACTCAGGGAGCCCACTTGCAGCTTGTTCCACTGAATTAGTGAAATGCTGTTGGCAACAAGTATGAAAGTGTGCATTCGAGGAGAGCCAACCTCAGGCTGGAGCATAGAGAGTGAGGCAAGACTTCTTTCATTTTATGTCTTATGCTTAATCTTTCTAAATGTAGCACTATGACACAGAATTACAAGGTTTTTTCCTTGTTTGTTTAGTTTTCTTTAGTCAAAATTATTATCAAATCCCTAGTGTGAATGAAATTCTATCACTCGTGATAAAACTAGAGAGTGGGAACAGAGTGCTGCTTCATGAAAAGTTCAATGTTTTTGTCTTTTTGTTTGTTCTATTCTTGAAAAAGAACACCAAAGCACCTAAGCCCCCTTTTTGAAGAAGGAGAGTGAGACAGGAACCAAGTCCCTTCCTATGTGGTAGTGGCCCATTGGGCAGGGCCAGGTTCAAACACCTCTTCTAAATCTGGCCTTCTGCACTGAAGTGTGTCCTAGTTCAGCAGGAGGGACCAGCTAACCCTGTGTGGGGGTGATCAAAGCTGTGTATTCTACCCCCTCTATTCATTCCCCAAGGTCAATGGGCCATTAGCAGCAGCTGCCCAGGGAGCCATTATCACCTTCACACCCAGCCTGAGGGGGCAGAGCTGCTAATGGGCCATCAACAGCTCAACACCCCCTGGCTCCCAGAGTTAATCACCCATTGTGTGAGTCCCCGCCCAGGGGGAGGGACTGAGAGCTCCCTGAGGGTACATAAGTGGTGGGTAAGAAGACCTTGGGAACTTCTCGTCGGATCCAGCGCAGCAGCAGGACCTTGACAGGAGGAGATCACCGCTCTCGCCCAGACCACAGCCCTCACCTGCACCAACAGGTTTTTCTTTTCCTTTTGCTCCGGACTTGGGGGAACCACAGGGGTCTCAGCACAAGGGCAAACAAACCCCCTTGGGTTTGTGCCCCAGGACACTGGGTTATACTGCTGGGGTATTGTGAGTTGAAAGCAATTTCCCTTGTGTGTCAGTGTTGTTATTGTAATATTATTATTAAATTTTAGGTCTGACTTATAATCTCTCTCGTGGTGAGTTCATTTCCCCCTGCTGGTTCACCTTTAAACCAGCACAAGTGGTTGCCCTTTCTGGTTTGTTTTTCTGTCTGTCTGTCTGCCCACACCTGCAGTGTATGGCCAGTGCAGAAGGACCCCAGAAGGATTGCTGGATCTGCCCATTCTTGCCCAGTAATTGCACTGTGAGCACTGGAACCTCTTCCCAGTTAGATTTCAGTGAAGGTAACAGTTTTCCACAGAAAGCTTTGGTTTCAACAAATAAGCACTTTCCAACAGAGAAGCCTTTTGCCAAAGAAATTCCTCAAATATTTAGTTGTGGTTGTGATAGCTCCTCAGTAGGGGGAGTTCTGGTATGCTTAGTTAGACGTTCATGTCCAAGATTTTGGAGAACAACATGAAGTGCTTGCATGACTGTGGTTGGTTATGAGGAAGGGATAAAAATCTCTAGGACTTCTGCTCTTCTTTGGGTTTCATTGTCTCCTGCTCTTCTTTCTTTCTGTGCATTCCTAAGTTAAAAAAATACCGAGTAGTGTTTATTCCATTATCATCTTCCCTTGGGACAAATTATTCCAGAGCAGACACCTTTCTGTTATTCAGCCTACTGGAGCAAAAGCAGTGAAATATTCTAGTGACAATATTGCCCTACCTTCAGTGTTATTTCTGCATCAGAAGTTTATCCCATTTCTAGCTCTGCCCAAGAAGCCTATCACAAAATCACTGCACACTCACTCCATTTAAAGAGTAAAAAATTAATTACAGTTATATGGGAGGAGAGGAAAGAAAGTGACCTGCAAAAACTGAAAAGACATAGTCTTCAGGTAATGAACAGATTAGGAAACAGGTAGTTGTCTGGAGTCTCTCTTCTTGGTGTAATTCCATTTTTTTTCCTTTTCTGCTTTCTGCAAGTCATGAACAGCAACACAAAAAAACTAAGAACAATTTATTGCAGAGTTCTTTCTCTTGGACTACCCAGGCTGCCTTGTGAAAATAGGCCACTAGAAAAGAAACCAGTTCTCAGTTCAGTAAGTGGCTTTCACTGTCCATCCACCTGATTGCCACATCCTGCTCTCCCCTCTCAGTCAGAGCTGTCCTCCTGTTTGTTTATTTGGCCTCATGTATAGTAAGAAGCACTGGTTTTCTTTGCACAGTATTTATTGCATCCCCACTTGTCCCCACCCATCCCCCTCAACACTCCCTCCTTGTTACACATGATTACATTTGGTATGGCCTCAATCCCTATCGGTTACTTTGTTGTATCATCCTGAATTTGTGTGTAGCATAACAGCTCCGAAGATCTCCTAGTTTGAACCAAATGATAGAGTAGGCAGAGTTCATTAAAATAAATAACAGCATAGCATGAAACAGAGCCCTGAAGTAATCAAAACTGAAATTTGAAAAAGTGACTCTGAATGTAAAGAAGTGTGCTACATGCAGCAATGGGACCTTGAAAACAGTCAGTTTTATATGTTCTATTCAAACCTGTCAGCTCTGCAGACAAAGATATGGGTCGTTACAGCAGGTGGCCGGAAAGCAGGTGGAAGGGGGGTGTATGTCACCATATTATAGAACCAAGTGACTGAATTTCTCCTTTGATCCCCAAAGCTGGAATACTCTTTATGTTGTTGCTGCTGTTTTTTATTGCAGCCAGTGGCAGAGGAAGGTCATGATGAAGCCTAGGAATGGAGCCATTTCATATAAAGCAAACTTTCTACACAATTGACTGTAATTGACTCTGCCTCCTTCCACTTGCTCCTCTGTGTGTCTTGCTATCCCATTTCTTTAGACTGCTTCTTTTTAGTGTTTGTAGTGTTCCATTTTAAAATATCTCAGGGTTTTTAAGCCTGCTGTCTAACAGACATTGTTCTCCAAGTCAGCATTAGTTCCTCATGGCTGTCAGATTATTGCTACTAAAATTTTGCTCTTAAAATAAAGGCTGAGTGGTTCAGAAGAATGTGAGTTTTTCTACCAGATAGACAATGGATGTAGCAGTAGAGGCTACAAAAAATGTCTCACTCTTACATTTTACCATCAGTATTTACTCTTATCAGAATTCAAGGCAAGATGGTCCAGTTCTGCAGCTCATTGATGAATTTGTTTCAGCAAATCCTCCCTTGCATCCTCTATAAACCTACAAATATGGTGTATTATCCAAGTAAAAAGTATTCCCTGGTCACCATGGTGGAACACACAATCTGAAGATCTGAGAACATATTTCTGGTTCTCTGCAGAGGTATCGTGTTGATAGATAAAACCTTTTCATGATTCTTGCACTTGCAAACTTGAGCCTGAAGCAATCATATATGACTCCCAAGTGTTAAAGAAGCAAGTCTTGTGTAGGCAAATGTGTGTGCATTTCCTAGTTGTTTAGGTATTTTTATGTCTCTTTAGCACATCCTTCATTTTGGTCTTGGTCTGTGTCTACTGTTAAACTCCGTGGAGTACATGAGAGTAGTTGTGAATGCTGCTGTATCCTGTTTTCAAGGGATAACAATGGGTTAAAAATCTTATGCTGGTATGAGAGGCAAAAGCAGGACAGTTTTTTTAGGTATTTGCTGGAATGTGCTGTCTGAATTCAAAAGGGTTGAGATACTTGAAGGAAGACCCCATGTTAATGACTATGAGAGCAAATGGGTTTTATCTTCTAAGTTGCTCCAGGAGGACTCATTTGTATCAAAGTCATCATGTAAAAGAGACCCTACTGCAGAAGACAAACAGGAGGGAATAGACAATGATAATGTGCTGGAGGAAATGGAGGTTGTTAGAGAGACCAGGCTGCTTCCCTTTTATAACTCCCACCAAGAGTGACTGGACATGCTGGCTGAGGCCCTTTATCTCTTACAGATTAATGACCAACAGGCCCTGCTTTGTCCCACCAAAGCCACATTGCCTAATTGGGATTCCTGCCTGCTGGCCTCAGCTTCTCCTAAAGAGGGCAGGCCTTAGACCGGATTTAAAATACTCAGTTTCCTCCTCTTTGCTGAATTTCTGTCACAGGAGCTACCTGTCAGTCGTGTGGCCAGACAAAAAGCTTTGATTAGCACAGCAATTGTGTAGGAATTAGTCCCATAGGGCAAGCTGCAACTTCTAAAGCCAGCTCCAACAGCAGTAAATGCATTGCCACAGCCAAAACTCCCTAGCAAGGAAAGAGCATGGTGTTCCAGGCCCACAAAGTCAAAAATCTCTAGGACTTACCCAGAGGTTATACTGACCAAGAGATTCGGGGGGTCCTCAAAAGGCAATGAGAAAAACCCTGAGAGCTCAACTTAGCTGCACCACTTGTGAAAGAAGCATAGTGTGGTCAGACCTGTACTGCCTTCTGTGTGCATAAGGTTCCTCCAAAGTTACTCTATAAATATATGATCAAATAATATCTTCCCACCATCGAGATATGGGATGTAATTTATTGAGAATGTGAGAGACAACATGCAGGGGATTTTTCCATATGGCATTTCATGCAGAATTAAATCTTGTGAATACCTGAATCCTGTGGTCCAACAGAGGATGCAGGATTTTGTCCTGTACAATCAGAACTTTCCAGTGTGTAGAAAGATGTCCTGGAAAATGCTAATAGCTTATAGATTGGAAAGGTCTTTAGGAATCCCCAGGCTGCTGTTGAGCCCTTCCTGGTCACATGGTAGACTGTAGGATATGCACTGTGTTCCTTAGTGGGAGGTACAACAAAGGACATTGAACAAGATACTGATCTATGCTTTCTCATGAAATCTTGTCCTCACCAGTGGATGTCTTCTTGGAGAAAATGCTCTGTCCACTGCCTCCTGCACTTCAACCTCTCTTACAGCACTGGGTTTCTATAGAGTGGTGACAGTGTTTGTTTGATTTGGTGCAAAACAGTGTAGTTAAGGGGGGAGCTTTGGATAAATTTCAGATCCTTAATTTTCGGATCATTAACTGTGCACTGTAACCCTTGGGAGACAAGGTCACCTGCTTCATAGGCTGGGAAGGTGCTTTGGCAAATAACGTTGTTTGTTCAACAGTGCTGATCCTGCTGATCCGTTATAAAAGCCACGCTGGTTATTGTATTCACATGTTGTGTACAGTCATGTGATGCTTGAAGCCTGAAATACATTTAACCAGTCAGGAGAGATAAGGCAGGCTACAATCTGGCTTTCTTCCCTGAGGTTTGCAGAATGTGTTTGCAGATGTGTTGATCTTCAGGAGGGAGGCTGGGGAGGGGGGAAGGGAGCATTTTCTTCAACTTCATATTTCAGTATCCAAAGTAAATGAGAAGGTGAGGTCTTTTTAACACCTCCTATTAGCTGCGAAGATGTTCTTCCCAGGTCCTGGGCCGTGCTGTCTCAGTTTTGTATCAACAATGCCTTTCAGCCTTCATAAAGTGGATATGACTTCAGTCATTTCACCTGGCATTGTGTAGAGCTAATGAGCTGGACTGGGTCTGTTTCAATATTGCTTATTGCAGCAAACAGGTTTAAGTAGCTCACCTGACCAGCAAAACAGTGTGATCAGCATCTTGGCTAGAAAAATTTCAGCTTCTGTCTCATGTGATGTTTTGGTTCAGCAACACAGGCACTACTATTCCTCTTTCTGGTAGTAATCATTTTACTTCCCAGAGTTTGTTTCCAGTAAAATCATAGGTTCAATTTCTTAATGCATCTAGATGTTAAATGAGAATGAAGGATTCATAGGAGTTGCTGTAGCCATGGAATTTTCAAAGATGGGAACAAGCTTTTCCAAACACTAACTAAGAGAATGAGGAATTGAATAAAGCTGAGCAAATGTTGTTTGCCTTAAATGGGGCCAATACTAAGCTGCCACTTTTTTGTATACTGAATATTGATGAGGTTGGTGAGTACTGACTGCAGTTGGAAGTTGCTGTGCCCAGCTACATGTGACAGGTACAGGGAATTTCATCCCTTCTATCCAGAGGCTACATAACATGTCAAAATTATACGGTTCCTTTACCCAGCCCAGTACTGCGAGTCCCCTTGTTTTCTGTTCTAGGACAGCTGTTAGGTGTCACCAAAGCATAAAACACAGCAGGGACACATGTGAAGTTTCCTCCTCCCTGGCCAAAGTGTCTAGTTGGACAATCTCCATTTGCTAGCTGGCATGTGAATGTTTAATTGGAGTTCTCTGCTGCTGTTCAGGTAAGGGGTGATGTGGCTTGTGCACAGTGGGAGCTGTCTCTGCACATCCTTTGACTGCCGTGGGCTCCCCCAGCTCTCCTGCAGAACTTGGCCTCTCTAGGAAGCTGCTGCACAGCATGGTCTCATCTGCACCTCTGCTGCCCTGGGAGCATGAAGTGTCTGACCTGATCAGCCCACTTTGTACTTCAACAGTAAATTAAAGGTCTTTATTAGCTATTTGATAGTTGAATAAAATGCTTTGAAATACTGGCACATTAGCTGAAATCAAGTTTTGAAAGGTCTCTGTTTGCTAGAAGGAAATTATCCTGATAAATTGCTCTTTTCAATTAAACAAATGGGTAATTTTTCACAAGCAAGCTCAGAAGCTATCATTTGGAAAGCTTTTTTTGCCTCCTTTTAAAATTTTTATTCTGCCTCCTTTTAAAATTTTTGCCTCCTTTTAAAATTTATATGATTGCTGTTAAAGAACTGATTATTTTTTTCTGAAGAGACTAGTTGCTCCTGAAGTGTAAGCAGCTTGTAAACCCATCCTGTCTGTCTGCCTCAGACAACTCTGTAGGGGTCTCATGATCAAGCAGTGGCCTATGAATTGTACTTCCAAAATGATAATAACTGATGGTGTGACCTCGGCTTATTGCCTGCCTTTCTGTGCCTTTGTTTACCTGTTTGTCTAAAGAAGCATTAACCTTCCTGGGTCAAAAAGGCCTGTTTAACTCATGCAAGGAGTTCTAGGATAATTACAGTTACTTAGTAACTTTCATCTCAGAGCAAACTGGTTAAGGCTGCTAGGAAATGTGGGGGCTTCCCTTTTTGCCAAAATCAGCCATTGACCTGAAGGTACCTCTGGTCCTCAAACCTTTAAATAGAGTCTGCATTCAAAAGTGTAGCTTAAGAGCTGAAAGAGATTGCAGTATCCCTCACATACTGGCTCTGAAAGGGACACCAGAAACTCACATTGACCCTGGTTTCACACCAGAGCTACAGCTGTGCTAAGAACTTCATACTCTCTGTCTTCTAAAGAGAAGCAAATACGAATACAAACAACTGTGACACTGGATTCATCTTGTCTTGGGGATATTTATTCAGGGGGTTGCCATTACATCATCGACATTAGGCCTTTATTATCTGCTATTTTAGATCTTAGAAACCATTACGAACCCTAGTCAGAGGTCAAGATACTGTTGAACTTCAGATCTTTCTGAAAGTAGAGCATAATTCCACCTATAGCAGACAAATGTTATATTTACAGCACTGCAATGTCATACAAATCATGAGAGATAATGTAATCTAAATTATATTTCTTTATAAAACCAGGTTTTTGTTGCCAAAAATATAGATAATGTGTGTTAAAATCCATCTGGAAAAGGCTACTGTGTCCTCGTCTTTGAGAAGTAAATAGGGTAATTTGGGTTTTTTTTATGGTATCAGAACAAAAACAAATGATTTATAAACAAACTTCCACCATCTAAATGAAATAATACTGAAATATTCTGCTGTAGTTTGGAGTAACTGCATAAAACATGACTCACGTGATTAGAAATTCTCCTTTATCTTTCCTCTGTGTGCAGCGCTGATCTTCATGAACTGTTTGTCACAGTGCATCATTACATTCCTTTCACCTAAACTGTTTCTACATATTTTAAATTTCTATTTCCTGAAGCTGATTGTTATTGAGTGTTTCAGTTTGGCTTGGAACAAATCTGCATGCAGATACTTGGGTAGTGGACTTCCTTGTTCTTTGTGGGAAATTCTGCGCTCAAATGCAGATGCAGAGGAGCACAGTCTTCCAGAGGACTGTTGGTGACCTGTACCTTGGTTGCCACTGAGCAAAATCTTCCAGGCAAAAATACAGACCATCTCCTTTGCAATCATGTTTTTCATAAAACACTGCATTCCTTCTGAGGACCTCACTTCCAGACAAACAGTGCTCCAGGGCAAGCAGGACATGGCTCTCACACTGCTCACCAGTCAGAAGGTCCTTACGACCATGAGCAGAAGCCAAGATACCTGAGAAGTGCCTGTCGCTCCAAGTACAGTCTGCATTCTTCTATGGGCAAACTCACCTCCTCTGGCCTCAAGACTTCAAACCCCAGATTCTGTTAGTGTCGTGGGTGCTATCTGACCCAGAGCACTTAGAAATGTCATCTGCTTATGAAAGCTTATAAATCCTGTGCTTGTCATCCAGGCAGGAGATGATTTGAGGGGCCTGGTGAGATTTGCTTTGCTGTTGTCTCTCTTCCTGTGTTCTCGTCCCATCTCCCCATTCCTGTGTTCTGCATGCCCAGCATGTGCTGTGCTAACTGACACAAAGCTCTGTGGGTGGGGAATGGATGTTGGTTTTAATAAAAAGTGCAGTTACATCATCTTGCGCAACAGGTCCCTGCTCTGTGGCTGGGCAGGGCCAAGTGAGGCCTCTCAAGATGTAAAAATACAGAAAACTTGGAATTGCAGAAATCAAACATTATTATAGCATGTTAAGTATAATAGCAACACATTCTAGGCTCCTCCCTGCATGGAATCTCCCAGGTACACCTGGCAACAAGGGGGAGAGGGATCTGAATACTAATGTCAGCTGGAGGAGGGGGTCCTTAATAGTATTTTGGCTAATTGCCAGGTTGTCTGCTCTTGAAAAATTTGCCTATGTTCAGCTAAATGTATTTTTCATGTGTAGAAAATGAGGTTGGGTGTTGGTAGGGCTTTATATTTTCCTAATGTTTCTTATAGTCAACCGTGTGAAGGTTCCTGGTGGCCGTGAGATCTGCGTTTCCAGCTTAAAGGCCTTCAGGCCCTCTTGGAAAGCCATGGCAGCTTAACTGGCCCTGGAAAGAAATTGTAATTTTGGACAGCTCTGGATGTAAACTTAGCAAATGAAGAAATATTTTTGTATTTTGTGTGTTTGGGGGGAATTTTTTTTGCTTGTTTGCTTGATTCTTCTTCTTTTTAGTACATCTAGACAACCAAGTCAGGGCCTCTTTTCTCCTACCCTGCAGGCAGAACAAAGTCGCTGATGATTTGTTTGTTCAAAAAGTCTGCACTGATTTTACCTTTGGGTCTGTTCTAATGTTTCTCATTGTTTCATGTAAGCATTTTCTGTGGTAATTAGACTGTAATAGCATAATCCCTCATGGCCTTCCTGGAGTGTCTGGCCTCTCCGGGTTGAGAAAGCTCTGCTTGGGGACAACATATTTTCCTGCAAGTGAGAAGGGGGAGAGTTGAAGAATGGAGTCCTGATTATGATAGAAAATCTCTTAAAAGAGGAAGTTTTGCAGCATTTCCTAGAAGTGATTCAGGCTACATTTGTCTTATTTCCTCTGGAAGCTCACAGCAACTGAGACGATCCGTGCTTATTTGGCCCCTGGCTGCTTCCTTCTGGACTCTGTGGTCTGCATTGTCCCAGAGGAGCACAGTTAGCTCTGTGATTTGTAGATGTAGGTGCAGGCGTTTTTTCTAGCTGGGCACAGATACATTCAGAGCTTTGAAGTCCAAGACCTTGAACTGGTGGCGGAAGCAGATTAAAAATCCTCTTCAGCTTCCTAAAATGCAATCCTTCCTACGTCTGTTCAGCCTCCTCGAGTTGAGGAGTGGCAGGAGAGCTGGGATGAACAGCCATTCACCCTTCCAGCATTACAACTGTCACACACAGAGCTGGTTTCATGTTCTTGACAGCTGTGATTTTACCTCTGTAACACTTTCATGCAAAGTGAGAGTTTTTTCCACTTTATTTTAGCTTCCCGGGGAAATGGACGAGGACTCCCCATCTGCCTCAAGGAATGAAAAGGGTAAGATCTGAGTATTTCCCTGCTGTTAAAGAAAACTTCTGAAGCTCTGCTGTCTGCTGGTTTTTGGGTCGTGAAAGATTTCCCAGGCAGCCGAGAGGTGCAAGAGAAATTAAACAAACCAAGCCAACACTGCAGCTGGCTGGGCGCTTACAAGTGATGATTCCCGTGTTGATTTTTTTGTTTTAAAGTGACCGATGAAAACCGCCCTTGAAGGCGGGCGTGGGGATTGGGGCTGGCGGGGTCGCCTCCCTGAGGCGGGGCGTGGGAAGGGAGGGGAGGGGAGGGGAGGAGAGGGGAGGGGAGGGGAGGGGAGGAGAGGGGAGGAGAGGGGAGGGGAGGAGAGGGGAGGGGAGGGGAGGGGAGGGGAGGAGAGGGGAGGGGAGGGGAGGGGAGGAGAGGGGAGGGGAGGGGAGGAGAGAGGAGGGGAGGGGAGGGGAGGAGAGGGGAGGGGAGGGGAGGAGAGGGGAGGGGAGGGGAGGAGAGGGGAGGGGAGGGGAGGAGAGGGGAGGGGAGGAGAGGGGAGGGGAGGGGAGGAGAGGGGAGGGGAGGGGAGGGGAGGGGAGGAGAGGGGAGGGGAGGGGAGGAGAGGGGAGGGGAGGGGAGGGGAAGAGAGGGGAGGGGAAGAGAGGGGAGGGGAGAGGAAAAAAAGGGGAGGGGAGAGGAAAAGAAGGGGAGGAGAGGGGAGGGGAGGGGAGGGGAGGGGAGAGGGGAGGGGAGGGGAGGGGAGAGGAAAAGAAGGGGAGGGGAGGGGAGAGGAAAAGAAGGGGAGGAGAGGGGATGGGAGGGGAGGGGAGGGGAGAGGAAAAGGAGGGGAGGGGAGGGGAGGGGAGGGGAGAGGAAAAGGAGGGGAGGGGAGGGGAGAGGAAAAGGAGGGGAAGGGAGGGGAGGGGAGGGGAGGAGAGGGGAGGGGAGGGGAGGGGAGGAGAGGGGAGGGGAGGGGAGGGGAGGAGAGGGGAGGAGAGGGGAGGGGAGGGGAGGGGAGGGGAGGGGAGGGGAGGGGAGGGGAGGGGAGGAGAGGGGAGGAGAGGGGAGGGGAGGGGAGGAGAGGGGAGGGGAGGGGAGGAGAGGGGAGGGGAGGGGAGGGGAGGGGAGGGGAGGGGAGGGGAGGGGAGGGGAGGGGAGGGGAGGGGAGGAGAGGGGAGGGGAGGGGAGGGGAGGGGAGGGGAGGAGAGGGGAGGGGAGGGGAGGGGAGGGGAGGGGAGGGGAGGGGAGGGGAGGGGAGGAGAGGGGAGGGGAGGGGAGGAGAGGGGAGGGGAGGAGAGGGGAGGGGAGGGGAGGGGAAGAGAGGGGAGGGGAAGAGAGGGGAGGGGAGAGGAAAAAAAGGGGAGGGGAGAGGAAAAGAAGGGGAGGAGAGGGGAGGGGAGGGGAGGGGAGGGGAGAGGGGAGGGGAGGGGAGGGGAGAGGAAAAGAAGGGGAGGGGAGGGGAGAGGAAAAGAAGGGGAGGGGAGGGGATGGGAGGGGAGGGGAGGGGAGAGGAAAAGGAGGGGAGGGGAGGGGAGGGGAGAGGAAAGGAGGGGAGGGGAGGGGAGAGAAAAGGAGGGGAGGGGAGGGGAGGGGAGAGGAAAAGGAGGGGAGGGGAGGGGAGAGGAAAAGGAGGGGAGGGGAGGGGAGGGGAGGGGAGAGGAAAGGAGGGGAGGGGAGGGGGAGGGGAGGGGAGGGGAGGGGAGAGGAAAAGGAGGGGAGGGGAGGGGAGGGGAGGGGAGGGGAGGGGAGGGGAGAGGAAAGGAGGGGAGGGGAGGGGAGGGGAGGGGAGAGGAAAAGGAGGGGAGGGGAGGGGAGGGGAGGGGAGAGGAAAAGGAGGGGAGGGGAGGGGAGGGGAGAGGAAAAGGAGGGGAGGGGAGGGGAGGGGAGGGGAGAGGAAAAGGAGGGGAGGGGAGGGGAGGGGAGAGGAAAAGGAGGGGAGGGGAGGGGAGGGGAGGGGAGGGGAGGGGAGGGGAGGGGAGGGGAGGGGAGGGGAGGGGAGGGGAGAGGAGAGGAAAAGAAGGGGAGGGGAGGGGAGGGGAAGGGAAGGTGGGGCGGATAGTCCCGCCCCATCTCCGCTGTCCCGTCCCTTTCCCGCCCGTCCCGCGCCGCCGTTCCCGCGGACTCCAAGGCCCGGCATGCGGCGGGGCGCGGCGCAGGCGCGCGGGGCCGGGCTTGAGTGGCAAGTTGTTTGTTCCAGCAGCACCAGCTGCTCGGCACTCCGGGCTCCGCTGCCTCCTGCCCTGCCCTGCCCGCCCGGCCCCGCTCCGCGCCCCGCCGGCCTCCGCCGCTCCCACTCGTGCCCCGCGGGCGCCCGCATCCCCCGCTGCCGCCCCCGGGCCGGGAAGGAGCAGGAGGAATCGTGGGGGAGGGGGAACAAAAAAAATAAAAGGGCACCGACAATAACAGCCCCCCTCCCCCTCCCCATTCAAAACCACAAAATAAACCCCAGGGATAGATGAACTACAAATGAGAAAGAGGAAAAGATGGAACTGCACATCCTAGAGCACAGGCTCAGAGTTGCCAGCATAGCCAAGGAGAGCATCCAGTTGTTTACCTATGGATTAATCAAACTTGCTTTCCTGTCCTCCAAGACGAGGTAGGTGCGGGCGCTGGGGCAGCGCGGGCCGAGCGCCCCCCGCGGGGCCGTGTGGGGTGAGAGGTGAGGTGGGGTGTGAGGTGTGGAATAATGGGCGTGAGTAGTTAGGTGTGGGGTGTGGGGTGTGGGGTGTGAGCTGTAGGGTTTGGGCCCCCTCCCGCCCAGCGCCGAGTGCGGCATCTGCCCTGCGAGTCAGCAGAGCAGCCTCTTCTTGCGAAGGGGGTGGGTGGATGCGTGCTCTCCTTAAAAAAATTAAAGGGTCCTGGAATGGAGGACACCCCTCCTCGCAGGGGGCAGGTGCTGGTGGGGGACACCCTCCTGGGCACAGGGCAGGGGCTCCGGGGGCGGGACCGGCCGCGCGTCCCGGGCCGGGCTGGGGGTGCGCTCCGGCCCCGCAGGTCGGGGGGTCCCGCCGGGCACAGGACGGGCCGGGGCGGCCGCCGGACAACAAAGGCACCACAGCGGCCCGAGGAGGAGCAGGATGGTGTGTGGGGTTTCTCTCGCGCTTTCTCTTTTTTTCTGGGGCTTTTGGTTTGTTTCTTCCCCTGGTTGTTGTTCCCTTCAGCACTTAAAGAAAGAGCGAATCTTCCACACGCGGGTTTGTTTAAAAGGTGCTTTTCCGATGCTGCCAGATTGGAAGAGGATGGGGGGCAGTGCATGCCATGAACTTAAAAATTGTGGTATTGAGCAATATGGATTGTGATAGCTTTTGGAGAAAAAAAAACAAAAATAAGAAAAACGTAGTGGAAGGCACTGTGAGAATGAGGATTTTTTAGGGGGAGGAAGGAAAGTACTGTGGCCAGTTTATAGAAAGTATGTGAGGTGCTAGGACTATCACACAAAACAGCTTAAATTGCAATTGCCTATTCTTCTGTCTTTGCTTAGCTTGGTGACTTTGGTCTATTCAGAAAAAGGAATGAGAATGTAAATAACATGACTCAAACTCTTCTTGTTTTTCCAGCCTGATAATTAGTATTTCAGTTTTCTCCCCACATTCATCTTGAACAGCGTTCTCATATGAAGGTGGAAAGTTTTCTTTGGCAGTAGGAAAATAATAAATAGATAATAAATTTACTTTTTATTTCTTGTTTTATTCCAATCTGTGATTCAGTCCTCTCTCAGTTATAATGCTTATGGATGAATGGAGCTATTTGTGGTGTAATTTGATCACAGTCCCTTATCTTACAGTTAAACTTCATGCATTGAAATTTCACTCTGATTTGGGGCTCATCCCATTTGGCTCACTAACATTGTTTGCAGTGTAAAGTCTATCAGCACCTTGTTTACTGCTGTCCTTTAACACTCCACAGAACACTGAAGGCTCTTCAGTCTTACATTTCTGTTTTAATGTGTTGTATCATTGTAATTGAAAGTTGTTGCTGATTTTTTGAAGGATTTATTGTTCCCCTTCCCATGCTTAAAATGTCACTGTTAATGTCAACAGTGAAGTCTTTAAATCTGTCACTCCTAATACATAGACTGGAGTTTTGGGGGTTGTTTGTTTGGGGTATTATTGTTATATTTAATTTTAATTTTTTTAACTTCAGGAGTGGTCCTGGTTTTTTGTTTCACACTATATTTTACATCTTCAGTGTTAGAGAGCTGTGAAAGGATCAGGGCAGTAACGCTTTGGCCTGTGATACCTTGTCCTGTATTTGGGTGCAGCACTTGACAGTTTCCTACTGTCTCTGGTTGTTGTGGTGTCTGTCCCTTTCCATATACACTGAGTATCTTTTCCTTTGCTTTCATTGACTCTCACAAACAGCAGATGTTTGTGGAAGGGTTTGTTGGCATGGAAAACTTCTATTTATTTCCCTTTTGTTTGTTTTGTTATTTTTGCAGACAGTGCACGTGCAGGGGAGAGAAGGGTAAGCTTTTGTGTCATTCTTAAGACAACTGACAGCACTGAAACCTTGCATTTTCCTGTGTGCTTTTGCCTGCCCTGAGGCAAACAAGGGCCCTGCCCCGCAGATCTCTCTGATGAACACCATGTGTATGAGGAAGGTGAGGGTCTCTGTGAGATGTAACTCCGTAAGTTTTTGATCCTATTGTTTCTTTTTCCTCTTTAGAAAGTGAATATGCCCAGGAGACAACAGCTTTTTATAAGGGTGCAAAAGAGATCTCTCCTCCCAACCACTCCATCTGCAAAGGACCCCTTGGAGGATGAAAGGGAATGTGGTGCCCCACATCCCTGCTAAACAATTCTGATGAGACAGCAAAGATGCCAGTTCCTTACACCACCTGCATTTTTTCCAGTGAGACCTTAAACGGAGTTTTTACTGGTGCTGCAAGGCTACCAATAGGAAATAATGATTTGTGATCCAAAGGTGTGGCAATGACATCATCAATATTCTTAGGGTAATCATGCAAGAAACTAGGGAGTTTGCATAACCTCCTGTGAGAAGTAATTTGGAGAGTCTCTTTTATGTTCTTATACATCAGGGAAAAGAGCTGAAACAGTTTTGTAAATCTTGTACAGTTTTTCTTAATCCTCTTTGAAGGAAAAGTAACAAATCTCCTTTTTTATTTGGCTTTTTGCCACTCTCAGTCTGCCCTTCTTCACCACATGCATCTTTTAATTTAGCATCTGTTACAGTAACACTTTTTTTGAACAAAGACCAGCAATTTTGAAACCATTCCGATAGCCACAAGCAAGACAGCAGTTAACAAGGTGAAGAGGTGAGAGCAGTAGTGAATAAAACAGTGAGCTGAACTGAGCTGAAAGAAAAACACTATTCATCATAATTTTGTTAGGCATGAGGGGGTTTTTATGTGAAGTTGCATTAGCAGAGGTACTCCAGGAATAAATAATAGCGGGAGTCCAGAGCAGTTACACTGAGCACAGTGCTCGTGGTGCTCTGCTTGTGTCAGTGCAGCCCTCCCAGTTCTGCCAGGCACCCCAGTGGGGCAGCAGATCCCTGTCATTTTTAGTTGCATACTGAAGAAGTGCATGTGTCTAATCTTTTTGCTGTTGCTGTCATCATCATTCTGGTGTTCTACTGATTGTGTTGCTTAGAGCAGGTTGCTAATGACGCCAAGGTCGTAGATTCAGTTCCCATATGGGCCATTCACTTAAGAGTTGGACTCGATGATCCTTGTGGGTCCCTTCCAATTCAGAATTCTCTGTTTCTCTGGGTCAGTGACTTGAGAGTTCCTTGGTGCCAAGGATTTTCACCTATTCAGAAGGTGTGCAGTGTATTTAGGTAGGTAAATTTAACAGCTGTGTGTGGCTTCATCATTGCATCCTTCTTCTTTTCCATTTGCCTCTGTAAATGTTAGTTCTCTGGGGCAGAGAACTGGGCTCAGCTGGAAACTCCCACCTGCAGTTCCCCATACGCTGCAGATCGAGCTGTGCCTCACACCAAAACTGCCTCTGCTCCTTTGGTCAGAGTTAAACTGTCTCGTGCTATTGGGCCTGGTGACAGAGGTGACTGCTTGAAGACTTGATAGACATACTAATGTGCTGATTTTTTTTTTCCAAATGGCAAAATATTTTTTAAATGCATCTCCTTTTAGTGCATAGGAATTAAATCTGAATGGAGGGGAAGGACAGTCTGGGATGATGTTTGCATTGAGCCACCAGTGCATGCAGCAGGGAGAAGGAAAGTTGGAGCCTGACCTTGTCTTTTGAGCATATATAAAAATATATGGAGAGTCCAGGAGAATAAAGTGGAGTCAGGGTTCCTCAAGCACTGTATCTATATAATGTAATTAGGCTGATTTCTGGAAAATGCTCTGGTAGACCTCTGAACATCTGGAGTCAGTGAGTTAACAAATAGCCTTTCCTGTCTATCCCAGTACCTCATATAAAGATTTGGTAGTAAACAGTGAAATAAAGTAGTTGAGGGAGAAAGGTATTATTTAAATTGTAGTGCTATTAAGTTATAACCATAATGAAGTTGAATGATTAGTTTATTCACAGGACTGGGTGGTTAAAATAATTGTAGGTCACGTGTCTAACATCAAACTTTAAAATCTCTGAGGGTTTTTTCTTACTCTGTGGTTTGAGGTGGTCATTATTTCAGCATGCTGAAGAGAAGACACAAGTTCTGCACGTGTAAAGGATGAGACCTTGGTCACAGACGTGTTTAAGGCAGCCATTCCAAAGGCATCTGTCACTCTGTGTTCTTTTTCAAGATCCTCTGATCTTTTTCTGGAGGTACAGTTTGTGTATGTTGGTGACTTGACAGAGAATTATGGACACTTTGCAAGCCTGCAGGTTTGGCACTAAACACAGAGGAGTGGCTGTGAGAGCTGGAGAGAGCTGGCCAGAGAATGGATGGGCTCTGCCCTGGCTCCAGTGCTCCTTGTCACGCAGCCTCTGCCATGGGATGCTCAGAGACAGGAGGTATTCTTAGTGTGGAGAGGTGCTTAAAAATAGTCATTCTACTAAATGTAGCAAGAAGTGAAAACCATGATGAACTGTACAGAAAAAGTTGGATTTTTTTTTTCCTTTGGTCTCTGAATAAAAAAAAGTAGAAGTAGGTTTGTTATCTTTCAGTTTGTGGAGGTATTTTTGGTAATCTGTCTGTTTTGCTTAGTAGTAATTGACACCTCTACCTATGAGCAGTGTGCTTTTGCTATTAATATAAGTGTTTCTCATTCCCTGATCACTTGTTTACTGTCTAGGTGTCCTGAAATTTGAGATACTGCAATAAAAAGTCTATTTTGGATTTCAGAAAATAATAGGACAAACAAGTGCTTAAAATGTATCCCTGCATCATGTAAGGACACTCAAGAGATCAGCAGCCCGTTTCCTTTGGTATGAACTCAGACAAACGTGTCATTTATGCCCCTGTATGAGACAGAGATCAGTCTGCAACACTGGATGATTATCTGGCAAAGGCAAGTCACTCCTGTTGTTAAAACTGTATTTTTTTTCCTCTTGTGGCTTCTGCCATCCTGTGCATCCTGAGAAGACCACTGAGTAAAGGCTTTTCCCAGTTACAAGACAATGTCTACTCATCTGAAACATCTGTTTTCTTTTGGTGTGGCACACTCCCAAATGTCTTGAATATTTTATTTTCATTTCTGGGGGTGTATTTGTGTGTGGTTTCTGAGGTTTGGGGACTTCTTTTTCAGTTGCTTTGGTGACGATCAGTTACAGAAGGACTGAGTGCCATGTCCAGACACCGCAGGGGCTGCCGGGCTGAGAAGCCTCATGGCTAAAGCCGCCTGCCTGCCCTTCCCCAGAGCGCTTTGCTGCCCGCCTGTGCCACCGTTTGCGTGTGTGGTGCTGAACTGGCTGGTGGATGTTCAGAATGAGTAGAGCTAGTAAGAATCAGCCCACTGAAAAGATGAGAAAATAGAAGTTACTTGTTTGGGCTAAGGAAGGACATAAGCTCTTTAATTGTGCATCTCATTGATTTCTGTTCAAGGCTGCTGGGTGTTTCAGCTGCTGCAGTGTTTTAACATGTTGAACTTTGGAAAGAACAGGTTTCCTTCCTGATGGTCTCTTTTTGTTTTTCTACAAATGTTGCTATTTCCCTTTCTTTTCTGCTTCTGGCACACAGATGACCAACAGGACACTGCCTGATTTTTTTGCCTGACAGTTCTGTCCTGTAGTCTTCAACCTACCCTGGGGTCCCAGCAGGCTGAGGTTGATGCCATGTCAGAAGCTGACAGGAGTGCTTAGAAACTAACTGAGATCTGAAAGGTGGGACAGAAGTACTGGATCAAACCTACACTAATGCTGGGGAACACTAAGTAGTGGAGAAATACTGATTTAGATATTGTACTTTTAAGATAAATAGCTGCCTGTAGTTTGTAGTGGGATGGATGGTTGTCCTTATTTCCCATGCTAAACTGTTCCAGTCCATTTGCAGAGCTGTCACACAGGTGACATGCATGTTCTGTGGATAAGGTACAGCATCAGTAATGTAAAAGAAACACCAGTGGTGGCCGCTTATGATGAGCTGAGAAATAAAAAAGAGGAAAAAATATTTATTTATCTTTTATCATGTAACTCATTGAAGTTCCCTTCAGCTGAATATTTGTTTATTACTTTGAGATGAAACTAAATATTTAAATGAAAAATATGGCTTTTATTAGTTATTAGATGGCTCCTCCTGCAATTTATGCTTCAGCAGTAGAGCCAATGCAGATCTGCTGAGGGAAAGTGTGAGTATTGTTCATTTGTCATCAAGAAGTGACAACTCAGTTGTTCATTAACACAACGGTTAAAATCCACAGGCTGCTCCTCCACTGAGTTATAACTTAAATGAGGGTCCATTTGATGGCTGAACTGTTGGGCGATACCTTGTTTGTGCTCTATAAATACAGAAATCTGTACACTTCATTCCCTTTTTTTTTAAATCTGTTGAGCACACTACCTTATTTATCCAAGACACAAGTTCTTAATCGTCCTGCATGTTTCAGAGCTTTAATATATTTGGACAAGGGCTGAAATTTCTTTTTTCAGAGGAAACAGTGCAGATTTGTTCTTTTGTTTACTGCCAACTCCAGAGTAAACTCCAGCCCTGATCTGCTGGTTGCTGAAGGCTGGTAAAGGAAGAATTATACAACAGGAATGTGAGGAAACAAGTCCATTCTTTATAGTTCAGAATCAACAGAGCAAAGCCTGTAAGCTGCAGTTACCATTTCAAAGTAAAAAGATTTCTTCTTCCAGAGCTCAGCTTGGTTTTGTGTAGCTAACTATAAGATATGTTTGTTAAGAGAGAAAGCAACAGACAAAAATGTTTTATAACGGCACAAAAGAAACAGAGGGTGATTAAACTGATTTCGTGACTACACAATCCCTTGTTAGTGCCAGACATTCTGCACAAAGTTTCACTGTGCTGACCATGGAAACAGAATCAGATCTCATTTTTGTGGTCTGATGTATAATAAACATTTTCTACTGGTTGATAAAGTTTTATTTTCACATCCAAAGAAAAGCAGCAAGTGCCTAAACTTCCTCACCAACCAGAACAACCTTATTTTGGTCTGTTAAATGTGGTTTACTAGAGATGAAAATAAAAACCTTACTTCTGACCTGCAGCCTGCTTTAGGAAGCTCCCAGTAATAATTCTGAGGTACCAGAGCTGCTATTTAGCACAGTTGGCACATGGAAGGGAGAAGTGGCAAGTTTGCTTGGTGGCAGAAAACCATTTGTTAATCCTTTAGGGACACTTTTGTGGGGATGCCTGGGTAGGCAGTGATTTTTTCAGACCTTTGTGGTCCAGTTAAGTTTTGTTAACATGATAGAATAAATGTTTTTCAGATACTGTGCTGCTTACTGGCCAGTAGGTGTAGAGATGTAGGCTGTTTTGGTGGAGAGCTGTTCTTGACCCAAATTCTTTCAATACAAATTGTTTATAAAGGAGGAGCCAAACCCTCTAGTAAGTGTGAATGAGTGTTTGATCAAAATGTAACTGTAAAGGAAAAGTTCATTTTCTTTGCCTGCAAAGTTTTATTTGCAGAGGATACTACAGATGCCATAACGTGAGGCTGTTTAAGAGTAAAATGCAACCTGTAAGTCTTATGCAAAGTATTCAAGTAGATGAATTTAAAAAGTTGTTACTGGGGGAATTTCTAAAGCTGAGAGGGGGAAATTTACCAGTTGACATGAATGGAAGAGTTAAAATGTAGGTGTGACTCTCCCTGTCTTTTTCTGTTCAGGTTTTTTAGCAATGTTATGTGCAGACAATCTGGATAATGATCCGCACTGGTTTGAGTAATACCTGAATATCTTAGTTCTGTGGTTAAAAGATTGGCATTCAACCTTTTCTTATGCCACACGTGTATCCTGTTCTACAGAGTGAGCTGGTTGAAGTTGACAAGTCTGAGACCTTGATTGAAATGGCCCATGTTAATCTTGTTTAACATTTCTAGCTTTATTTCTTTTGCTAAAGAAAGATTGACTCCTCTCTTGATAACCTGTAAGGCACTCAATTGCAATAAATGTAGTCTTGACAGGAAGGAAAAAGAAGGTAGCTCTTAATAATGAGAAGGATATACTCTGTATGCATCTAAGCAACTGTATACATTTACATAGATTTACTTAGTCTTTATTTTTATGCTTTTTTGAAAATGATGGATGACTTATCACATGATTAGTCTTTCAGTTGTGATCTTTTTCAAGCTGCTTTTGGGTGGAAATTGAAGCTTGGTTGTAACATGGAAAACAAATATTTTCATTTGCTCTTTTTGAAGTGCTGCACAATATTAAATGTACTAAGTGTTTAGCTAAAGAATCTTTGCCTATTTTGTGTTTATAACTGAGCAGTGTAATGTGACTAAACAAATGAAGCTGATGGTGGCCTGAGACTGTGCTTGGCATGGCACTGGAGCTGGGACGTCTCGAACCTACTTCTTATTTGCAGACTGGAAAAAGAAACCCCAAGTTTACTTGCTTTTTCAGTTCCTAATTTGTTTTTAAACCTGGAATGAACTAGTGATTATTTTGAACTAAACTGAGTAGAGTGAAATAAGGAAAATATTCTCCCATCTTGCAGAAGATACTGTTGCTGTCAGAATCTGGTGTATTGAGTGAGTGAACTGGTTCCAGTGGCTTTGTCACTGATTTCTCCTCTGTTGACTTGTTTCATTTGCTTTGGAGTTTCAGCAGCAAACAACTTTTGATTGTGTTATTTAAATTATCTTACTTGTACCTAGGATGCCATCACTCAAAAAATGTTTGGATTTTAGATATCCTTATATGAGATGAACTAATGTTAAAATAAAATTGTGCTCTTAATTGTTTTCACATTCAAACTACTTGTTTGCAAAAGGGCCATGTTAAAATTGACCTTTCTCTCACTGCTTTGGGGATAGACTTAGGACAGTTTATGATACACTGAGATGTGTTTTGAGTTGCACTTTATTAGCCATTTGGCATTTTCATAAGCCAAGTGGAGCTTTAATGCACATGACGTGTGTGTGTCTGCTGAGCCAGCAAGGTGTGAAACCACACACTTGTGGTTTGTCTCTCCTGCCCTTACTGCACATCTTGGACTAGGTAGTGGATTTCTGTGGGAAGTGGTGGGTCTGTGGGCTTTGCAATAGTTCCCTGACACAAACTAAGGCATCACAAATTGACACAGATTATTTTGTCAAGAGACTTTTCTTCAGGCAAAACCCAGCAGTGTAGACAGGTTATAGCAATTTCTGTGCAAATTAAATTAATTCATTATTCTGAAAAATAAAATGGGTCTGAGTTATCTGCATTGTAGGCAAGGTAATGGTATGTACAGGTTTGCAAAACTACTGGATTCCTAAAAACAGGTCATCATTTTTAATGCGGTTTCTTTTTTCTTTTTTCCCCCCAATGATTGCTTTCTTTTCAACATTCTTGGCATCCAGGCCTAACAGTATTTTGATGAATGCCAGGAGCCACTTTACTAGACCAGTGTGATGTTGGCTAACCATGGAAAAGTTAACAAGAATTCAGCTTGACCAGAGCAGGTTTTATGGTTTAATGGGGGGAGAGGAAGAGGAAGGGAAGTGACAAAGGCCAGAGTTGTCCCTGTGCATGAGCAGGGTTGGCTCATGGCCTGGGAGCCAGTTAATGCTGCAGTGGAACCTTAACCTTGTTGTGCAGCTTTCAGTCCGTGCCTGGTACACTGTCACAAAATTAGAAAATACCAAATCTTAACAGAATGGATGAGGTCGAGAAGGATCTCTGAAGATTGTGTAGCCCAACTCCCAGCTCAAGGCAAAGTTTAGAGCAGGTTGCTCAGGATTTTGTCCGGTGGGATCTTGTGCTTAAAGCCATGCATAGAGCTTGGCTCTCTGCTGTGCTGAGATGTTGTTGACCTCATTGACATTTTAAAGCTTTGCCCCACTTGGCATTGCTTTCCACATAGCATTATAATGTGTAATTTCATGTCTCATTTAAACATGACAATGTGTTTTGAACTTAAGAGTGAGACTGTACAGTCTCTCAGTTATGGAGAGAACTGTTGGTGTGGATGAGGGACTGTTGACTGCAGTAGTTCATTGGTTCTTTGTGTTGCTCTGTGAGTATTTCAGGTGAAACTTCTTGTTGGCTATAAACTGCAAAAAACTGTTTGTAACAGACTAGAGGCTGAAAAATTCTATAGCTGGATAAGTGCAAAAACTTGCCTTGGGAAAGGGCATGTGTTCACTTCTGTGCTGGTATAGACAGCTTAATTGCAATTTGTAATGGTGTTAGATAGATGTACAAGACTAATGAAACTACTTCTACCCAAGCCCTCTATACAGAAGTTTTATTCATATCCTTGATGTAAGTAAAGGAAAGTACTAGAATGGCATGAAGTGCAAATGTGACTTGGTTTGCCCTTAATGAGCAGTGTTGTGTAGGGCTTTGGTGACTGTGCACTTTCTGAAATCCCACTGTAATAGTGGTCATGTGATGGAACCACGCTGTAGGGAAGAGTTTTCTCTGTAATCTTCCTGCTGGTATCGAGTTACTCCAAGCATTTCTGAGTGGTTCTCATAATTCCTGTACATACAGTCATGTTGTTGGCTTTATGCCTTGTCACAGTACCCATCACACTGCTGTGTTCTGGGGGCTCTTGAGCCTTGACCCCCAGGACAAGTGCTCTGTGTCTATATGTGTGGGGAAAACCTTATGTCTGAGGAAGGGTAAGTTTATAAGGGAAGGTTTTCATGGGATCCCAGAGCTATTCCCTGGTAGCTCTTACGCTGTGATAGGCCAGAAATACTTTTTCCTGGCACAAGAGTGTGAAATCAGCCCGGAATGAGTAATCTAAAAAGACTTGGTGTGTTCTGTACCCTTTTGAATGGCTTTGTTCATTCAGATGCTGGTTGAATTGTAATCTTGGGTAATGACTTAAATATGAAGTAGTCCCAAAATAATATGGTTATCTAGTGCCTTTCAGTGATCTAGTGAAACAGTGTATTTTGGAAGGATATCTCATTATAAAGGTGATAAGGACCTAATTCTTGGTGGGGGGAAAATGAGGGATGAAGTCAGAAGCGATAAAAAGTATGGGCATGTGCAGTTCTACACTTCATGTAAAATTTGTGTCCTTTTGAGGTGTGAGTATATGCTTGAAATTAATTTTTTCCATATTTATATTATATCACTGAGACTTTCAGCTGGTGCCTCCTTGGCTATTAATCTGTGTTTGAAAGCCTTCTGTGGCAAGTTATTGCTGTTTATCTCTTTTTGAGTTTCCTACTGCCATAACCATGTGTTTTTCTTACGGATTTGTAGGTGGCCACCCTCTTTAGAACAGTTAATGGCTCTGTCTTTCGGTGCAGTCTCTGTTGGCTGGATAACTGAGGGTGTACTTGAAGGATCACAGCAAAGCAGTTGATGAAATTCCTGTCCCTGAGCCACCCACTGGTTCCCACCTCCAGTGTTGTGGAACTTGCTGAGTGCAGGAAAAAAAACCAACAAAGAAAACCCTACACTTTGAAGCCAAATAATTTTGTTTGTGTTTATGGCACAGGGTTAGCTAATTTGGAATTGGAGTGGAAATGATTGACTTGTTAACCTGTCTTTACTGCCCAGGAGAGTGAATGGTCAGATGATTAAATCTTGTTGTAGAGAGAGAAATAATGTATTTGTAAAGGTATGAAGTGTGTGAATAGCAATGGTGTTAACCTTTCTTCAAAACTGTAGGAAAGGCTTTTCATGTATGTGTTACTAGTATCATGCTTTGAATATTACATTTTCTCATTTTGTATTTTTACAGTAACAGTTTTTCCCTTTTACTTGGATTTGAAAAACTCAGTGACAGGAATAGAACAGTTCCCAGATTCAAAATAGAGTGGTAAGTTTTGCTTGGCCTGTTTAAACATATTACTGGTTATATATTCCATGCAGGATCGGCACAGAGAAAAGGACAATGAAAGAATTTCATGGTGTTCCTTAAATGAGTCTTATATAAAATGAAGTTTAAAATTGATTAGGACCTACCTTTTAAGCACTTATCAGATGTTCTCAGTATCAGGTTTTCTTCCCCTTTGGTGTTCACTTTATATCACATCTAATGTGAGGTATATGATAATATTTTCAGAATCACCTAAGTCCCATTAAAAAAAATTACTTAAGCACTTGGGTACCCCAAGGCTCATTGGAAGCCAATGGGGCTTACACTCCAAAATGGCTGTTGTTGGATGGGAAGACATTTAAGGGTTTTGTGAATTTTGCCTCCTGGTCAGACTAGCTGGCAACATTTGGGACAGGAGCAAGGTAAAAATGCACCAAATGGAGGCTTAGTGTGGCTGCTCATGCAGGCAAGAATGAAGATGTATTCTGAGGATAAGGAAAGAGAATGAGGGTCTCTTTGTTCTTCTCTCTGCATAACCACGTGGGTTATGGGCTGTCTTGATTCCATGTCTCCAGCAGCATCAGGCCCCTGTTCCCTGCAGTCCCAGGCCCCATGTGCTCTGGGATCACCTTGTACAGCATATGCTGGCTGTGCCTCTGGGAGCTGGGCCAGCACTGCTAACTTGCTTTGCAGAGGAAGAAACTGAGGCAGGTAGGAAGGCAAGTGCCTTGTCCATCTCACACAGCAGTTCTGCAGTAGGACCTGATTCTTGTTTTCCAGGTCATGCATCATCTTTACCACTAGAACTACCATTTTTTGTAGGGCACATGAAGGTCGTGTTTTCAGTCCGTGTGTGTATTAGCCACTTTGAAGTCCTTGTCATCCAGCTGCTGCTTTCTTTTTCTTTTACCTTTTTTCTTCATAGATTTGTTAGGTTCATTAATGGAGGTGTGCTCTGTTGTCTCTCCTTATACCGTGAGAGAGCAACATGAATTGGAAAATGCCCATTTGAGCTTCCAGTGGTAACATCAGTCTTCCTGACAGTCATAAAGAAAACCACCAGGAGTGTACTTGTATGTATGGCTTTTTAATACACATAAACACACATACATATGTACATATGTGTACAATATGTGTGTAGGTCTGTATATGTGTCATTCCAAAGTCAGAGCACTCTTGAAATGGAAATTGCCTCAGCTAGAAATGAGAGGTAGCTCCAGCTGACAACCCCACATGTTTTTAGGAGCTGTAATAGCTGTGCTTCTGAACAGGGAGTGCCGCTCTTCCCAGTGACCCTCAGATGACAGCTGCCACAGGGAAGGCTGAATATGGAGAATACATTTTCCTGTGGCTGTATCCTGGGCACAGGGAAGACTCTACAGCTCCCAACAATTGTGGAATACAGAGCTGCCAGCAGGCAGCCTGAGAGGACAAGTATAATCATGTACCGCTCAGCTTTCAAGGAAATTACAGTTGGTGCACTGACTTGCTCATAATAGCGATGCATTGTTTGGCTTAATAACTTACCAGCTCTCCAGGAACCAGCTAGTGATCACTGTCATCATTCACTGCTAATGATTCTGTTCTCAAATTGTCCCAAGATGACCAGTCACATCACCTAATAAACCAGCAAACTGAGTGCACTATAATTTTTTTTTAAGCTAGGAGGAATAATACTGCCCATCTTTTTTGTTCTCTTGTTTTGTCATTATCTTTGTCATATGTAATTGTGCCTGTAGTTTTTTTAAATGTTGGGTTGAAAGGACAATGTCAAATTGTGTTGGGATTTCTTTTCAGATCAATAGAGTTTTTGTTAAATTGCTGGGGTTTTGTGATAAATACTAGGTAACTGAATCTGAAACCTGCTTTTTAAGGAACATTTGTTTTTCATAAAGCATTTGGGGCAGGGGGTGATTTTTTTGTGGTACTTGTCTGTAGTACCTGGGCTCTCGTCAATCACTTGTAAGTGTAGCCTGACAATGGCCCTCTGTAGTAGTGAAGAATGATTATCCCCCTTATATAAATGTCAAATTTAGGCACAGGAAGATTGAATGATTTACCCAGAGGCATTCAGGGAGTTGTGGGAGAACAGGAGGGAGAAGCAAGCTGGTCTGAGTCCTGATCCAAGTGGGCCACATACCCACACTGAATGCTTCATGTCAGAGAGTTACTTGAGAGCTTGGAGCTGCTGCCACTGGAGAAGCCTTGTAGCATTTTTTCTGATGGAAAGAGACCACAGTTTTGTTTGCAGACATTGAGATGAAAGATCCTAGAACAGTGCAAAGCCCCAAACCTTTGGGGACATCTTGTTGTAGTCAAGAGTGCACAGACGTGCACATCCTGGGGCAGATCTCCAGCCTGTTCCATGCTTAGGACTGAGATGGTGAGTTAAAAGGCAATGGGAAAACAGATGGATGTGCTCAACTGAAATAGGCCTCCTTGCTGTCTGAATAGTGCAGGCAGCTGAAGGGTAGTATCTCCTGATCTCAGGAATTCTGCAGACTGTGAGGTGGGCGATTTTTATTAGAGTGGAACAAGTACACCAGGATTTAAATGAAACCCTGAGAATTTTTGTGTTTTGTGTAATTGTATAGTTTGGTTTCATCTCTCCTGTGTCTGTCTTGAGAAAGACAATTGCATCTCTTGGTCAGCGACGATCAGAATTAAAATAGGAAGGAGTCCTTCTGCTGCAAGAGTTATTGCTTGGCACATCTACATCATCTGATGAAATGTCGTGTTTCGTTATGTTTTGAGAACACACTGTCTGACTGTGGTATCTCTGAACTGCAGGAGAAAACCTTTCGCTGCACCTATTCTTGTCAATTATAGCAGTATTATTCTGTCTCAAATTAGGCAGGACTTTGTATTGTATTGAAAAATTTAAGTCCAGCCTCTGCTGAAGATCAGGTTGTTATAAAGTGGTGATCTCTACAAAGACTTGCCTTTGCATATGCTTCAAATACATCACCTACTTCTGACAGAAAGAAGTGGGAAAATTGCTAAGTAAGTATATCTTGTCCCCAAGATAAAGTTTCATGAGAAGGAAATACCTGAAGTGTGCAGGTGTGACTTTCTCTTTTCCATGGGAATATTTCCCACTTCTCCAGGAGTTTGCAATCTTTCTTTGAAAACAGTTGTTGAGATATTTCCCTGCTGCAATTTGTCCTGTTTTATTGGCTCTGTTTGCTGTAGGGCCAACAAATGGTGTTCAGCCCAAACTCCAGGGTTTTACCAGTTCACTGTATTTTGCATTGTACAAAGTTGAAGGACATTGCCAGGTGAGAATAGAATAGAATAGAATAGCCTAAAACCTCCTATTAAATAATGCCAATGTGTTCTTTAATACAGCATAACCTCTGTGCAATGATTTACCTTACTGTTTGTTTTGAAATGTGTCTGACTTGGTGGTTACGCTTGACCAGAGCTTTTTCTTGGAAGTATTTCTTTCTTTACCATGAGAAGAAGTGCAAGAGTGGAAATGGCAATACACAGGCCAGTGATTTTGTTACAAATATGTTTGGGATGCCCTGATAACCCAGTTCTATGCCTGGCAAAGTCAACAAGTTGGTCTCTGTTTTTGATGTGGGTGGGTTAGAGCCCGGGCTGAGAAATTCATGTGAGATGAAATGTTTCTGCAAAATGTTGTTCCTGCAAGTTGGACATCAAGAATGCTTGAGGTACACGATGGTGTGTGTACAATGCATTAGGATCCTTGGATTAATTCATGTTATGTTAAAGCTAGGTCTTGATTATCTCTGGTGAATTGTGTGAATGCTGAAGGTCTTGTACTAAGGGGACAAAACATCCCCATCTAGATCTAGATGAGCAAAATGGAAGCAAAATGGCATTTTGTTATTGGTTTCTCAGCTTGGGAAACTCAGCAGGTGACAGAATTTCTGACGGTTCTTTCCCTGGCATCACATTCCAGACTCATTTGTATGGTTTCTGCTACTTAAACTTTTTTTGTGCCAAGGCACTCCCATCCCTTTGTTCTGCTGGCTAACTGATGTTTACAGTACTCCAGCCCTGTTGCAGGGCAGCTTCGCCACAGTGTGAAGTCATTGTATATTGTGAAGATGCTGATAGTGTGATAGTGCCCAAGCCTTGCTCTGTTACCCCTTACCCTGCTGCCTCTGTGGCTGTAAGATTCTGTTCAGTCCTGGCTTGTTGAAATAGAAATCCATAGTGGCTCCGTGCCATCGCTTCAAAGAATAGCAACTCACCAGGCTCTTGATGGAAAGATTTAAAAAGAAATTATTTTGCTCCTTGGGCATGAAAGTGCTGGTTAAGAGTGTAACTGGCACAGGATTACCTTTGCCCTGTGAGTCTGGCCAGAGAGAATGTTTTTATTTCCATTTAAGCTGTGGGTCTGCACCCTCAGTAGGCTTTGTCATCGATGTTTTGTTTACAACTGTCAGTGCTGCTCAGAGAAGGCTGTGATGTCGCACTGAGAATAGCCCGTGGTGCCTCAGAACAGCTCTGGCTGCTGGGCAGTCGTGGGCTGCCATGCTGGGAGAGGGAGGGTGCAAATAAGGGAGGGTGTAAGCCTTGTTTGGGGCCGGTCCCGTGGTGTAGTGGAGAGCACTCCGGACTCTTGAGTCCCAGGGTCGTGAGTGCGAGTCTCAGTGGGTACCGTCCCCTGGCAGTTCAATACCTCCCTGCCATCCGATCCTGTCAGATCTCGGATGCTCAGCAGGGTCAGCTCGTCAGCCCCGGTTAGTGCCGGGGGCTGTGACAGTCCCGAGGACTTCACTGGCACTGTCCAAGCTTGCTCGGCCGTGGCAGATGGACCTTAGGACTTAAATAGTGGGGCCAGTTCTGCGCAGGCTGTGCCTCACCTAAAAAAGAAACCCACTGCGCAGGCTGGAAGGGCGAAGTTTGGCCATACCTACATACAAGGCTTGCTTGTGTAAGTGTGGGTGAGGCGATCCATCCCTTGGGTACAGGTGACAGCCGTGCTGACCTTGTTCACACTACCTTTGTTTAGAGCAGGAAAGTCTGAAGTTTTCTACTGCTTGAATAATTGTGATAAAATCGTCCATTGTTTTTTTAATTTCACCAAATCTTTGCCTCATTTTGGAGTCAGGGATTTGGTGAAGATAAAACGATCGGACCTTGGCTCATTTTGGAGCCTCGTTTTGTCCCTTTTTCAGGTGTCTTGTATGGTTGTATTACAACTGGCAGTGATACAGGCTTATTGCAATCCAGGCAATACTCTCAGGCAAGGGAGAAGTTAACAGGAGCATGGCCCAACACTGAATGTTTTTTCATAGACAATGAGCAAGCTAAGCCCGTGTAGCAGGAGAAATCTTTATTCAATCATAAGCAGTGGCCACATTGACATTAATGTAATTGGAACAGACAGATTTTTCCCTATCTGTTGATAGATTCAAGTGTTACTTTCTTTTCCTAATGCACTTCTGTTTAGTTGTTAAAGAAGATGCTGCCCACTGTTCACACAACTCTAGAATGAAGCCTCATGCAACAACTGAAACTTCTCAGCAGTTGTAGCTTTGCTTATTGCAGGCTCAAATGAAACTGAAGCTTATTTTACAAAAATCCAGTAAATTATGCTTCACCATTTCTTTGGACAGATCAGTAGTGACTGGCTTGGAAACCTTGACATACTGTTAGATTTCTGTTGTGGTGAAAGGTTGCCTATGATTTAATCTAAAAGATTCTCTTCCCCTCTTCCTACCATTTATTCATCTCAGCACAAAAAACCCACCTTGACATTGTGTGAGCTGATTTGCATGAAGGTGTAACACACTTCCCTACAGAGAGAGTGTCCTGGCACTGAAACTTCCCAGGAAATCTGTCAAAACTGCTACACCTTGGCCTGTGTACCCTCATTACATGTAACAGTGCTATTATACCAGGAGCAGACTTTCACAGGTTTGCACACTGACAGATTTGAAGCAACAAGCTCTATATTGTCATTTTTAGTATTTTTAACCATTCATTTTTATGGCCACAAGGAGTCTTCTCCTCCCAAAATGTTTGCATCCTCTCCATTCTGCAGATGACAAACAGGGAGCATGTTTCCTTCTTGATGCCAAAATCAGTGCTGTGTAGTTACATGGCACCCAACTGGTGAATGCAGTGGCTGCATCCAGAATGGGGAAGTATCTTTGTGGAATTATCTGATATTCCAGTTAACTGGTTCATTGCTGGCTTGGCTTTCTCAACCCCCCATAATGTCTCGGTTGTTTTCTTTCATAATTAACCTCCTTTCCCTGGTCTGGGTTGTTGGTCCTTAAATAAATTACATCCTTCATGAAAACAGTTACTTCTGCTTAGAAAAGATGCACGGACTCTTCTTCTCTGTGGACTCATAGCAGGATTTGTTCTCTTGTTTGTGCTTGTGCTTTGTAATAGAGTCCAGAGTGCTTGGGGATTCAGGGATTGTGTTTACTCATTTTCAGAGCAGGATTTTGGTCCCTTGCTGACAGTTTGTCTCTGGCTTGCTGCCGTTTGAAAAAGGCTGCAGATTCTGTGCTGACGGACCCTCAATCTGTTGTCACTCCTTCCTTGTCTTGTACTTGTTTCAACATATCGGAACTGTTCTGTTTGCTCCCTCAAGCCCTTTAGAGTCTTGTTATGTCAGGGTGTGTGGGAGATGGCTGTATATATTTGGTTCTTACCAAAATGTCCTGTTTTGAAGAAATACCTCTTGCGCTCAGCTGGCTAAAGCCTTTGCTGCTGAAGCACTGGGACTGTCTGATGCAGCTGATGCTCCTTGGGCAGAGACATGCAAGAGGCTGGAACGCAGGTGGTAGGGCACTGGGCAGGATCAGTGCCATGAGAAAACTTACACCAAAATTACAGGCTTGATATAGGAATTATTAAATCAATTTTTCCTGATGATTAAACTATGTAATGACAAAGCCTTTTATCTCTCTCTCTCTCTCTCTCTCCCCCCCAGTACCTCACTCTCCCTCACACACACACAATCATCTTTTTCATTCTTCTTTCTTTTTAGTCTGCAGTAAGCAAATTCCTGCAGAATTCCTGGCATAAGGAAGGAGACTGATAACACTGCTGTATAATACTGAAGCAGGAGCTGAAGCTACAGCCATTTCGTAGCACAGGGCTCTTGCAGTTTAGCTGGAGGAAGATTCCTGAGAGAAGCCTTAACAAGGGTACTGTGTCCTTTTGCTACCTCCAAGTGCAGTTGTGTGCCCGAGTGCCCTGTTTGGGAAAAGGCAGAGATTGTACAGTGACTACAGCACTGGGAAGCAGGATTGCTACCTCCTGTCCTTGGCTCAGCAACCAATTCACTGCAAAGCCTTTGGCAAATCATTCAGGCCTAATCCCGCGCATATAGCAGGCCCCAACAAAGTCCATTCTGTTTTTCAGGGGACATAGGATCAGCTTCTTAACTGCTGCTTTTCTCTCACTCTGGAGGACTGGTGGATTGAAAAATATCTTTGCAGAAAGTATGATAATTTGTTCATGGTTGTGAAGCAGTAACATGGGCATCACTGTGTGTGTGACCTGGCATCCATAAAAGGGAATTGATTGATTGCTGTTATCAGCTGGATCTTTGGAGCATGGGATTTTTTGCCTCTCTCATCAGAATACAATTTTACATGATTATAGAGGATAATGCTGGAAATGCCTCTTCACTGGGCCTTCCACATGTCCAGATGGCAAGGTCAGTGTAGCATGTACTTTGCTCTATTGCTTTGTGTTCAGGGTAACTGCTGCTGCCTCTTTCTCTCTTTATGCTACTGGCACAGCTAGAAATTGAGGAATTCTATGGCTGTCAATTCTGAGAGATGGAAATTAATACCTAGAGTGAACTCTGCTTTTTTTGACCTTAAATTAATTTCCCACCCTTTTGCAAAGGTGAATGGCAATGCTCATTTTTCTATGGTACTTTTGCTTTAAGATAATCTGAGCTGCAACCTAAAAATGAAATGGTATTAAAAAAATTCTGCGCTAGGAGTTAATTTCTGGAGTACCTTGTAAGATAAAAGGACATAACAAAAAGGTACTTTAATCTGCAACCCCTTTACCTTTACATTTGTCTGTGCCGTGTTTTGTAGCATGCGCAGTTCTGGTATCTGCCAAGTGCAGCATCTTGCTCTGCTGATTTGTGTGAGGCTTTTTTTGCCTGCTGCAGGCAGGGGCAGAAGTGGATTAATCTACAGAGCTGTTGGCAGAAATCCATTAGCAGGCTTTTCAGGGGAGATCAGCTTGAAGAAAACACAACTTGATTTTCGTGTCAGTTGAGTTTTTGATAATATTAGAGAAAGTGTGGTCTCTGTAAACTTAGTACTGAAAGCACAGAGCCTGGTGGGGATTTTTTTGTTTTGTTTTAGGAAATGTTTTAGTGTAGTGACACTTCATGCTCTTGCCTGTGAAGGGACAGGTTTGTTTCAGTGCTTACAGGTACTTGATTCACAGGGCTTGAAAGTGGGCAGGCCTTGCTGAAAAAATTATTTAGGTAAAATAAGAGTCAAGAGCAGAACTGTTACCCTCTGTGCCCCTCACGCTGGGACAGCATGCTTCCTTCCTTTCTACCCAGTGAATGAAAATACTGTCCTGAGTACTACAAAAAGTCATTTCTGGGAGCCTGGGAGGTAATGGTGCAAAGAGCACAGGTAGCCCACGATTAGAAGCTTGGAGATGGCTTTTAGTTTGTTGGGAGCTATGTGCTCGTACCTTTAAATATACATATGAATTTACTGGTGTCTCTCCAGCTTTACAGTTTATCTTCTGTCTTTGACTGCATATGAGGCAATGGACTGGAACTGCCACCAGTGCTGGGGACTCTTGGTCCTCATGGAACTTCACCCAGGGACACACACCTGCTCATGCCCATGTCCCACCCCAGTGCCGGGCACACTGTCCATATCCACAGAGAGTCTCTGAGACTGATCCTCTGGGTCCAGGTCTGGGTCTGTCCCTCTCAAGTAATAATGATGCTGATGGTGATGATAATAATGATGTCATACTGTTCTTGGCAGTCACCTCATGATGTGCTTTGGTGCCCTTGTGCAGCAGGCTCTTGTCCTAATTTTGATCTGATGCTTATCTAATTATCTTCTTTTCTTTCTGAAAGTATAGGGGTCTCTTGCTTTCCTGTCTGCTCTCTCCCTCTCAGTTGCCAGGGCCCTCCTGCCTTGAAGGGGAAGGCTCTTGAAGGAAGCCTGTTTGCTGCAGTTCTGCCTGAAGGCACCACGATCCCGTGGCTAAGGTGTGGGATGTTTTGGGGTAAGTTGGCTGGTTTGCTTGTCTCAGGAGGACTTGGAAGTAGTTGTGACCTTCCAGTTTTCTTCCCACCTCCCTGGCAGAGAAGGTGGCCGCCCTGAGTACTTCTCATCGCAGAGGAGCAGGAAGGCTCATCCCCATTGGGCATCAGAAAAACGGCCAGGAAAAAAGCCTTTGCTTCTCCAGCTACTGCACTGGACAAGCACCTTAAGATGCACTTAAATGTAGTGCAGTGTTGACTAATTTGTGCACTGGATGACTTTAGTATTTTTATTAAAACCTGCCCAAAAACTGCTGGAGGCTCTTGGACTACTTCGTACACTGCTAATTTTTTTTCCATTATTTTTACTGGGGTTTCAGCCATAAAGCAGGTTTTTGGTAATTTTGTCTTAATTTCCTTTTCTTGACACTAGAGCATCTTATGATTTAGGGCTTTGTTTTCAGGCATGATATGAAAGCTAATTACTTCCTTCTTGCATCCTCTCAGTAAGAAAACACAGGACTTGGTCTTTGAGAAAGAGATAAGCAAGGGAGAAATTTTTAAATGCCTAGAAGTCTTTGATAAGTCCCTAGATTTGAATTTATTTTTCATAGCATAATGACAACAAAACATGAGAAGCAAAGCTCCAAACTCCATAGCTCTGTCTCTTTGGACACAGTTTTCTGTTAAATTGTTTGCCCTCAGGTCTAATTTTGCAGTTACAATTCAGTCTGTGCCTGAGTATGTTCAGTATTTAAGGGTACACTAGTGCTATTTATTGTTTATATAAAAGTGTGTATTTGTCTTGTTTCACCCCTGTGACTTGCTTTGATTACCCGTAGTCTTCCAGAAAATTAAGCTGTATCTTTTCTCCCTATTTCTTTCTACGTATTCTCTCTTGCCTTAATTTGGTGAGAGAAGGAGAAATACATCAGGAAACTGGGGAGCATTATTGCAGTGGGAAAGCATGTGACAGTGTTTACAGAGATTCCAGCCTAAAGGCAAGGCTGCTGTCTGGGCAGTTTGGGAAGAAGAAGGTTGTTGCTTCCTCGTCAAGTGTCACTTTAGTACAACCAAGGGAATATCAGCTCGTGGGTTCACTCATGCAGCACAAGATTGACAAAGCTGAGAGGAGTCATATTTCAATTCTTACCAAAGTAGTTGTTAAAATTTTGTCTGAAACTCCTGCATGGTCTGGGCAGTAAGGACTGGGGGCATGCATTAGAAAATGCAGCACTCCACAGTGCAGTGTAAATCCCAGATAATTTGGGAATGTCTCTCAGTAAGCAATGGCCTCAATAGGAATGTGAGCTGTTATGGGCTCACCCAGGTGGGCCTAAATTTGGGCTCTGAAGTTTGGACTAGGCCGAAGCTGTCAGCTGACCTGAGCTGGGCTGAGCTAACAGCTGACCTCTTCTAGCCAGTAATTTTGTATTCCATACCACATTATGACATCATCTCCAGGGAAGTAGGAACCAGTGTGGGAGTGGTTAAGGCAGTCACTTCTCAGCCTCCTCTTGGGAGGACACACGATGCTGTCCCAGGGGGGATGGAGAGGACCAGGCCCACCACTGGCTCACAGGGTACCTCAGGAAAGTAAAACATGTTGTTCTGGGTCTCTCCTTTCTGCCTGAGTTTGTCTCCCTGGGGAATAAGGTTTTTCTTAAGTAATGTGTAGTTAGGACAGTAGAATTTGTGTGTTCATTAAGAAGTTGAGGTGGGGAACTTGTTGTTGCAGACTCGTGTGAGTGAATATTTGTACTCTCTTCTAATTGTCTCTTTCTTTCTGTGAAAATAGATGTAGTTTTAGTATAAATGTGGTTTGAAGTTTTTTTTTTCTTTCCCCTCTCTTTTCCTCCCTTTCCCTGGTGTTAGGAGGGAGGCTTTTCTCTCTGTGCTTGGGGAGGGGTTGGCAGTTGCTTATCTCAAACCAAGACAGAGCTTTTATAAAATCTTGGTTTATGTTAGTTGGTTGATTTTGCTCCAGGGTCAGCCTGCATCATTCCCAGTATCGCTGGTTCATCAGTCTGCCTTGGGCAATGCCAAAATTCAAGCATGAGTCACTCCATTTAAGTTTTACTAGCTAGGTTTGTGATTAAGTGACTTCATAAATTAGGAGTGTGAATTGTGAGTAGGGATTGGAGAAGTGTTCCCCAAGTTCTTCATCTGGCCGTGACCGCTTCGGTGGTGGTGTTCGTGCAAGACTTGCTTGTTTCCAAGATTTACTAAGTAACTTTTCCAAAATTAGGAAGAATAAAAATCAAGTGATTCTTTTGAAGATGTACTTGTGGGAGTCAAAGGCAATAAACCCAGAAAAATTACTTTATAAGGAACTAAGTTCTGTAGAGTATGATTAAGAATAGCTTTTTGTCCATGGCTGTGTGAACCATTTTAAGCATTTGATGTAGAGGGATTACAATTCCTTAAATGTTTTACAGAGATCTTAACTTTTTGTAAGTGCTTATGGTATTCCTCTAGACTTTTTCAACAAGGTACATAAAGGATATAAAAAGCCAATAAAATCAATAATGCTGTGTGCCCAGAAGTTTTGTAGCAAGGGAGTATTTACAGCCTGCACATGCCTGTGCCTATTTTTAATGCATTAAAAAAATACAAGATAGGTGGTTTTAAACATTTTTCATTCTGATCAGGTATACATACATTGTCAAAACAATGCAATTAATTATAAAATCTTGATATATTTTTTAAAATAAAAACAAAGCTTTTCCCATATTATTATTTATGTTCCAGTCTGAGCTTCTTCAGTTACATGTTTACTTTGCTTTCTTTGTTCAGGTGCCTAATCCTTGATCTTCATATGTTTTATTTTTACAATCTTTAAGAAGAGTTCCTGTCACAGGATGAGTGACTGTAAAACAGATAATCAATGCTGTATTTTATTCCAAGTGGAATGCCAGTGTCATATATACCTTGACAGACAGAAGTTGGAAACATAAAGAAAAGATACAGAAATTTCTTTTCTTTAACCCTTGGTGAGAGTCTATCTTCAGCTGAAGAATAGGCTCAGACCTGAGTTAAAGTAATTGAGCCTGTATAGAAGTTCTTGGATGACTCTCAGCCAAGGTTTTGGCTTGCACTTGTGATGAGCAAGTCTATACCCACATTCCTAGTGAAGGGCCACTTTGTTCAGCATCACCTCTGAGCACCCTTTGAACAGCTGCTGCTGAGTTCACAAATGTAATTGTATAGTGTTAGTTGTGTTGGAGACAGCGTTGAAATGGAGGCTTGTGCCTCGGGATCTGCATGGGAAACTGCCCTGGTTTAACTTTATCCATCTTCAGCCATCAGGTGGTCATGCAGGTTGTAAAAGCTGCTCTGTACTGCCATGTGGAAAGGTGGGGTAAGTAGGAAAACCAGCACAGCACAGTGTGGATAAGTGCTGATGGCAGGGGCTTGCCAGGAGCCATATGGAGGAATTTGACGTAGGGGCTGGCTGGATTCTGTCTCCAAGTGTGCAGGATCAGTCCTGCACAGCACCCGGGCACAGTCAGAGAAGATGCTGCTCCAAGACCTCTTGCAGCTGGCCAGCTCTTCTAGGAGTGGTGTGACCACAAACTCTGAATAGAAATAGCTGTCAAAGAACCAGCAGCATTTCATGAGGAGTGGTTAAGCCATAGAACACCTGCATGAGGTAGCATGGGCTGGACAAAATCTCCGTGAGGCTGGGCCCCAAGAAACAGGAAAACTGGTTTTAAATGGTAAGTTTCTTTCTCTGATTGGTATCCAGGCTCTCAGTTTAGATTTGTCTGCAAACAACCTCAAACCTATTGACTTACTTTTTGATGTTTGGTCTTGCATAATCACATTATTTGGGATGAAGATTTGAAGAAAAGATACTTGCTTTGTTAACCATGTTGCAATGAAAGTTGACTCAGGATTATGGAGGAGGCTAAATGAGAGGAGAGGTTTGCTGCAAAGCTGCAGTACCTCAGAGTTCCTGACCTCTCTGACTTTATGGAAATCATTAATCTGAATGTGATCCTGTGCCTCTGTGACAAGCAGTTCTTCCTTTTCTCAAGCTGCATCCCATTGCCTTCCCCACTGCCCAGAAGAGCTCACGGTAAACTCTGGGTGTGAATCTGTTTCTAAAGAAGACTGATAAGGGGCCTTTGGGTGCTAGAGAAGCATTGATTAGTTGAGATAGAAATACTGAACGTGTGGCTCTCATTTCATAGAGGTTTGAACTAAATATTCATGGCCATATAAATAGTGCACAGGAGACTTATGTGACATCTGCATGTGAAGAGCTTTTATTTCTTGTCTCAAGCCAAGTTTTGACAAAGGCTGGAATTTCCTGCATGGGAGACTGGTGGGATGTGACTGTGTGCTATGGGATCAACATGGTGAACAATAATTGGTTCAGAGATCAGAAGCATCTGTTGGAAACTCTTCTTGGAAGAACAGTGCCAAACCCTGCTTGATGAGCAGAGGAAACTAAACCAGGAAGTAAATAATGGAGAAAAGAGGTTCCTTTTCTGCCTTTGAAATAGCCATCCTTGCGAGTTTGGAGCCTGTGCAGTTGAAGGATTTTAACTGCTCCTGTTTTGGCTGCACACCTTTGGATTACGAAAGATTAACAGTGCCCTCAGAAGTAACTTCCATGAAATCCCTATTTGAAGAGCTCCCAAGCTGAAATTTTAAGTACGAGGGCAGAGCTGCCCAGTGCTCACCTTCTGCAAAGGCCAAGTGCTGGGCTGGCTCCTCTGCTCTGCTGACCAGCACCAGTATCTCAGCCAACCAGCAGACACCTGCATGTTTGATACAGGTGCAAATGTTATTCAGGGGCCCTTTGGACCTGCTGGGGAAACCTTCCCCCTTCTGAAACATTTACTTTCTTCTTCCTAACCTTGATCTTCACGTTTCTGTCTTTCAGGAGGTTTTGTGCTGCAGTCACAGGAGGCTTGTCCTGCCTCAGCATACAGAGGGCCCTAATTTGCATCCCTTTGTAGCAGAGTGACTGTTCTTTTCTTTGTGCCATCCTCCTCCGAGGTTCTGCTGTGTTTCAGCACTATGAAGCTTGTGTTCTCTTGGTGTTTGCTTGGGGGAGTGTGAGCAGATAGTGAGCAAGGGGAAAAATAGAACTCAGGAGTCAGGGTGGTACTAAGGTAAAACAAGCTACATTATACTTGGGGGTGGGGTGGGTTATGGGCCATCGTTGTGTGCAGTAGTGTTTGATCATTCGTGAGGCTTCACTTCATGGCCAGGTATAACCTGCCTGGAGCCCCGTGCCCAGCTGAGGCACCAGTGTATCTCAGCAGCTGAGGGTCAGCTGTGCAGCCAGGGCAGGCAGGAGGTTGAGTGATGAAGGCATTTTGTTTTGCAGTTGTTTTCCTTGTGACAGGCATTTATTTTAGAGTTGCACTCAATCCTTGTGGCAGCTTCTGCGTCACATCCCTGACTTGTTGGCTGGCCTGTGCATGCGATATGAATCCTCTCCCTTGCACCTCGGGCTTGCTTGGTTCCTGTTACAGGTGGGAAGCTCAAGACCCTGGACCTGGTATGAATCCTGTGTTTTCCTTGTGAGAGGCCTGGCTGAAACACAGTTCAGATATCAAAATGGCTCCCTGCCATGATTTCACTCTGTAGGAGAGATTTGTTATGCTATTTGTGAGCATATAAACCAAATATTATTCTTTCACATATCCTGCACTATACAAACTTCTTGTATGTCATTTTGTTTTTTCTTTGTTGTCGTTATTGTTCTGCCTCCCTGAAGTGTGATAAGGAATTTAAGACCTGCATTGGGAGAGCTGGTTCCTGCCCTAAGATGCTTACACAGATCACCGAGACCTGTCTTAGCATGCAGTTTGGATGAGGAGATAAATGTAATATGGAAAGGTAGTTTCCATGAAAGTCCCATTTTCCAAAAAGTGTATCTGGAATGTTTTTATGATGTTGTGTGCTGGTTTTAATGGGATAGGTTAATTTTCTCCACAGGTGCTGGTATGGGACCAATGTTTTGCGTTTCTGCTGGAAAAAGTGTTGATAACTCAGGGATGTTTTCATTATCTCTGAGCAGTGTTTACACAGAGCCAAGGCCTTCTCTGCTCCTCACCCCACCAGCGAGAAGGCTGGGGGAGCACAAGTTGTTGGGGCGATACATCCAGGACAGCTGACCCCAGCTGACCGCAGGGATGTCCCAGACTGGATGGTGTCATGCTCAGCATCCTGAGCAGGGGGAGGCGGGGAGGGGCGGATGTTTGGAGGGGTGGTGTTTGTCCTCCCAAGTCACCGTGACATGTGGTGAGGCCCTGCTGTCCTGGGGATGGTCAGACACCTGCCTGCACTGGGAAGTGGGAACGAATTCCTTGGTTTGCTTTGCTTGTCCATGTGGCTTTTCCTTTCCCTGTTAAACTCTCTTTGTCTCAATCGATGAGTTTTCTCACTTTTACCCTTCCAATTCTCTCCCCCATCCCAATGTGGGGGGAAGGAGACAAGCGTCTGTTTGAGGCTGACTTGCTCTTTGGGGTTAAACCATGACATATGGGCAGATTTTGATGAAAAATTGTTATTCCACAAGCTTGTTCTGAGTTTTTGCTTGTTAGCTTATGCAAACAGACCAGTTCAGACAAGAGGAATAAAATCATCATTGCCCTTTACCTTGCTGAATTGAGATACAAAACAAAGATTAAAAAACCTTCTCATGTGCAGTAATTTCCTTGTTGTTAATGTCTCACATAAGTTAAGCCTCCAGTTCCTGACACGAGCACTTTTGACTTCTGGGTTTGTTGGAAAATCTTTGCATTGGGTCACCAAGAGCTGTGGGTGCAGGCAGGGACATGTGCCCAGTCAGTGAGGTGGCGAAGCTGCACTCTGCTCTTCCATGGCTTCCCCTGATGTGTGTCTGCTCCTTCAGCAGCACAAGTTTGCAGTTGGAAAAAAACTGTGGATTAACAGCTAGCAGTGGCTAAATCCAGCAGAACGGCAGGAAATGCACTGTCAAGTGAGCTCCAGCAGGGCTTAACTTCAGTTGTGTTCTTGCCTTGAGAGCTATACAGTTTCCTATTGAAGTGCTACCCGGGGCTTGTTGCATACATAGATAAAGCAAACAAATCTCCTGAGCTTTCTGCATTTTGAGTCATGGAACTCTTCCGTTTTCAGCGAGTTTTCTTGGTAGCTGGGATGAGAAGCGAGGTTAACACAGCAATGTCCTTCCTCATCCTGTGGCCCTGTGGTGATCACTCTGCACTTGCAGCAGGAACCACCCACCTCCATCCTAAGTGTTACTCTCTTGAGTTTATATTTGGGGAAGGGGATGGACTTTACAAGCAGAAGGCCTTGACAAACTCCCCCAAGCGCTGCTGCCTCAGAGGAGGGCTGGGGCGAGGTGCCCTACGTTGAATGGGTCAGATCTCTGCTGACAGATCATCTGGTCCAAGGGATCCCAGAGCGCTGGCTCTGAGAATCAGTGTGTTCAGCCCTTACTTTGATGCATATGCTGTTGTTTGGGTTTGAGTTGGGTTTGGGGTTTTTGTTTGGTTTTCTGGGGAGTGGGTGGGATTTGTCAGTTTTTTCCTTTTCCTCCACATTGTCAAATCAGGAGAGCTTTGACACCCTTAAACTTTTCACAAAGGACAGTTTTTAATCAGTAAACTAAATCATCTCTCCTTTCCAATATACTTTCTGGCCAAGGAATTTTCTGCCTACTGTAGTTTCACTGAAGGATTTTAAAAAGGCTGAGCTCAGTGTGAAGCCTTGCTCGTTGAGTCTGCAATCAAATAGCCTGTCCTCTGAAACTGGAGAACCAGGTGGGAAATTCTCTTGTTACCCAGTAGAGCTAATCAATTAATTAGCAGGGGATGATGTGCACCAAACAATCTTCTAGGCCAGATGGATGCCTCAGTGTTAATTTATGTTCTCAAAATAACTGGACATAGATATGCTCAGTACCATGGCCTAGATCTTGCTTTCTTTGGATTCAGTGGTGAAAATAATGTTGGCTTAAGTGCATAATAATCCAGGAAAAATGTATGTTGGCATCAAACTGTAACAATAAAAATAAAATGAGTAAAAGCTGTCCAGAGCAGTGGATTTTACCTTCTAACACAGGCACACATTGATGGAAAAAAATAAAATTTGTTTTTATCTCCCTAAAACATTTCTATTATATCTGAGTGCCAAGAAATGAGTAATTTGTAGTTTGTTTTTTCTTTTTCATTCTTATAAATAACTTTTGATGTGTTTTCCTAAGGAAGTTGGAACTAAAGCCTAGTCCTGGAAATGTTAAGCTGTCATTGCTTTCTCTTTGAAAGCCTCACGAAGGACACTGAAAGAAAAAAGCAATCAAGTTCAAAAAGTCATGGTGGTGGCTTTTTCTGTGACATTTAACTTTAAATGAAGAGGCTTCCTACAAATTTCCTTCTGCATTTTTTCTTCCATTCTTTATTTTGTTTTGTTTTTTTTTCTTTTCCCTTCAGCTTCTCATCACCAGCAATTGGTATATAAAACAGGTCCTTCTGAAGTACCTGTTGGAGAACCACAATGCTCACAACAATCTGTGGTCAGGCTTCAGTGGGAAACTGGAGACTTGCTGCTGGCTGGAGGGAGAACTGGCCCTGTGTGACACAGGGGGAGCTTCCAAGTGAGAGTTCAGGAGAGCTCTGGGTCACATCACATTTCGTAAAAGGCAGTGAATTTGTTCTGTCATGTTCATGCAAGGACCCAGGTATTAGTTGCAAAGTGGTGAAGAGACAGGCCCTGAAGGATGGAAGAAATTTGAGTTTTTCTGCTTTTGTCTTTTTCATTAAAATGCAAAGTATCAGTGATGCATCTTACCAGTTTTTAACATTGAAAAAAAGCTTTCTATACTGACCTTTATCTGTGTCCAGATGCTGTTTTAATAGTTATTTACAGGATAAATTGTGTGATCAAAAAGCCAATTCAAATCACTTTTTTGCACTCAGTATGCTTTAAAAATAAAGCACAGACTGATCTCACAAGTTTTGATTCACTTTTCAGGTTTTAACCAAACCATTTAATTACCTTTTTGATACTATGAGGATTATTTTTAACTAAGTAAAGTGCTTAAACATGCTCTAATTTGATTTTCAGCAAATTTGTCTAACACTTGATAGAGAGGGGCTGATTCTGGGAACAAGATGTGCTCTCTGTTGCCTCGCTTACCTGAGAGCTGGAAAAATACTTCTTGAGGATCAGAGAAGGAGAGGTTATTGATAAATGACCTCCTGTTATAGCCATGTGCAGATCCCAGAATACTTGTGCATGAACTTCTGGGAGGAGATGACGTGTGCTCGTTAAATGCTCTGATTCTGAGTTGTTTTGTAGGAGCATCTTCTTCCCTCAGTGAACAGTGCAGAAGGCAGAGGCTGAATCTGAGCAACTGTGGTGGGTTGACCTTGGCTGGACACCAGGTGCCCATCAACTGCCCTTTCCAGCTGCACAGAGGAGAGAAAATAAGATGGAAAATTACTCACACGTTGAGATAAGGCAGTGGAAATTTGCACATGCACCAGCAAAGAGAAAAAGCAATGATTTTATTCTCCACTTCTCAGCAGCAATGTTCAGCATTCTGGGGGGGAATCCCCAGCTTCTGCACGCCTGGTGGTGGCACAGAATGAGAAGTGTAAATAACCAATGCCCCCTTCCTCCTCCTTTTCTTAGCTTTTATATCTGAGCTGACATCCTATGGTATGGGATATCCCTTTTGTTAATTTGATCCCAGGATCTTGCCCATCCCCAGCCTTTTGGTGGGGGGGAATGTTGGAAGACAGCGATGATGCTGTGCCAGCTCTTCTCAGCAGCAGCCAAAACACTGGGGTTATCAACACCTTTCTGGCTACCACTGCAAAGCACAGCACTGTGGAGGCTGCTCTGGGAAAATGAACTCCATCTCAGCCAGACCCAATACAGAAAGTCATTAGCTCAACTTAATCCCTGATGTACTCTCAGCCTACTTTTAGGGTTTTACTAAATATGTATTTCCCTGAAAGAAACATGCCATAAATAAACTATTTCTTTACCAAAACAACATTGCATAAAAAATTCTGTATTTTTAAAACAAGGCAACAGATGAACTTAAGGGAGGATCAGACCTGCTGCAGAACAATTTGTACCTGGCTCTGCCTGCCAGGCCTGTGCAGTCTGGCAGGCACAGAAGGCAGGCGTGGGCCCTACAGTGACTGAGCTCCCTTGGTGGGGTATGTTCCAGTATAAGGGGGTTGGACCAGGGAACAGAGCTTGGCCCTTTCATCACCAGAATCCATGAGACCCCAGAGTGCCGTGAGGAAACCCAAGTTTTGTTAGCACAGTGCAGCTTTCAGGGGACTTGAGGGGATTCATGGCTCTTCCCAGGGGCTTGGTCTTAGTGTAGAAGATGGGATAAAACTATGTTGTGATGTAGGAATGGTATTTAGTGCTCCCACTGAGATTCTCCAAACCAGTGCTGCTGCTTGCTTGCTCACCCCTGTGATGGGATGGAGACAACTGGAGGCTCAAAAGTTAAAGATCAGAAATAAGAATAATTCACTGGAAACAGCAATGAGATAAGAAAAACAGTAACAGCAACAGTACTAATGGCAGGTATGAGAAAGAGGTGAACAATTCACACAGAAACCCCCCAACAACAGACAGTAGCCGACCTCTCCCTCTGCCACACTTTGCTACCCCAGAAGAGACTCCCTGTCCCCCACCCCAGTGCTGCAATGTGGCATAGAATAACCTCCAGGTCCTGGCCATGCCCTCTCCTGGCTACTGCAAAAATTCCTGTTGGAATCAGGACAAACTGCAGAGAGGCTTGATCCAAGGATATTTGAAGGTGCTGGAAAAAAGAGGCTGCACAGCAATGGACAGATGTGTGACAAAATCTGGGCAACTGCGACAGGTTCTCCTAATCTTGCAGGTGTAAGGGGATATTTTTCCCCTTCAGAGTGAGCATTAAAATTAGCAGGGATTGTGAAGGTCTAGGTCAGAGTTGAGTAACAGCCAGGCACTTTACTCTTCCTTCATTGCTTCAAAAAATCAGAGTTGGCTTTAGCTTAATCCTACCCCTTATCTCTTGCTTACTGCAGGGTTTTCCTTTCCTTCTGCCCTTGTTCCTGTTGGCTTTTAATCTGTTTCCCAGTCTGATGGCAGTTAAGGTGTAGGGCTGAGATGTACCCACTTCACTTGCATCCCATGCATCATGACAGACTGAGGGAGAACTGATGAAATGAAGGAATGGGGATTCTAAAATGGATGCCTTCAATTGTCTGGTTTACAAGCAACATCTCAGGGAAGGAGAAAAAAGGTGAGGAATTCTGTTTGTGAACAAGAATTTGCCACGTTGGTAGCTCCTGTTTTGGTTGCAAGAAGGACCTTTACCCATATTTGCCTAAGCTGCATTCGAGTGCTCCTGAATGTGACTGCTCTCTCTCCATGTCAGCCAAAGGCATTTAAGCAGAGTGTACAACTAGGTGGTATCTTAATTCTATGCTTGGTGGCTTCCAAAAACTCAAGAGTCTAAAGAAAGTTTATGTTTGTGGTTTGTTTTGGAGGTCAGGGTGAAGGGTAGATGAGAGATGTTGGCCTTGTAATATTTGGAGAGGTGGGTTTAGAATTTGTGTTTATAGCTACCTAGTGCCAACTTGCTCATTAAAATCTGTGTAAGGTTTCCAAGAGTATCAGGAAACCCAAGGTAGTGTTGGTAGAGGGAAAGGAAGCCAGCTGCTCTTTCATAGGTCAAAGAAAACTTGCTGTTGTATTTATTGTATTTATTACTGGGGGCAGTGGGGTGCTGTGAAGTGTAAGCAGACAGATGCATCACAGATGATGGCTGGAAGTCCCTTTTGGT